>NC_140593.1:1167256073-1167913573 GCF_964204655.1 Triturus cristatus
CGGGGGGCATCTGCTGCTTATCATCGTCCAGGATCTGGGGGATCTCTTTGCGCAAGGCCATGTTGTGGAGCATGCAGCATGCAACGATGATCTGACACACCTTATGGGGAGAGTAGGGTAGGTCACCACCGCTCTTGTCCATTCACCGAAATCTAGCCTTCAGAAGCCCAAAAGCATGACACGTCCCTTTGATTTCTCAGTGGGCTCAGCAACCAAGACCGGTTGGGATACGCAGTCACCTAGGTGTGAGATACACAGACCAAGTTTGTAATACAAACAGTTGAGGAGAATGGCATGTCACACATTCAGCACACTACTTGACTCAGCGCACTCACCAACAAGCCACCCACACTCCGGATGCAGATTTTCCATCAATTGTAGGATGATGCTTTTGCGCAGTATGTAGGAGTCACGTGTAGAACCCGGATATTTTGCTCATACATGGGAGATAATCATATACACTTGGCATACCACTTGCACATTAATGGAATGGTAATGCTTCCTGTTGCGGTAGATGTGCTCACGTGCCTGTGGTGGAACTAGGCCAATGTGTGTGCAGTCAATGGCTCCAAAAACATTAGGTGTGTGTCCAAGATCATAAAATTCACCCTTCACATCTGCCAATTCATGTCTCCTTGGAAAGTAGATGTAGCGGTCCTTGTAGGTCAACAATGCGGACAGGACATCACGCAGCACCATGCTGAACATAGGTTGAGACATCCCACCGGCGATGGCCACTGTGTCCTGAAACTAACCAGTGGCAAAGTAATGCAGTGCAGCTATCACCTTTACTGTTGGTGTCAAAGCTATGGGATATGTTCTGTGAGGCCTTAAATGGGGCTCCAACTGAGCACATAGTTCTTGAAGGGTAAGGCGATTCGGACGGAATTACTTATGATGTCCTCATCTTCCATGTTCCCCAGCACTGGGAAAAGTGGATGCACATTTGGTCGTCTCCCACGTATTCTGAAAGAGGACACGTGTAAATTTGATTCACAGATGAGATGTGGCAAACATCTTACATAATGACTAACACAGCCCCAACACTGACAAGACTGTAACAACAGCTTAATGCACAAGTCACATGCACAGACACCTTGATCTTATGTAGTCATTCATGTGGGCAGGATGTACATACTAACTACTTCCAAATCAGATTCAGACTATGTGAATGGTGAATGGTACACTCCTACATCTTGTGTCAACAGCCCTGGGTGTAGCTGACACAGCACAAGTGGCGAACAGCAACAATGCTGAGTTGTATGTAGCTGCTGCCCCTGCACAACCTTCTTGCTTTAGTCTCACTAAGAACAACATTATTACACAATGAGCATAGTGAGTGTAAGCTGGAAAACTATCAAGATAAATACAGCACTGTATACAGTGATATAGGCAGATTACGTGGTCAGTCTATCATGACTGTGGGATGAGTTGCCATTTCACACATTGGCATTTTCACAAAAATTAGATCCATTCCACCTCAAATCTGTACACATGCACACAAATATCAAATTTGACATGTGAGTAAGTACATACCAATGAATGTACTCATGTGTACAGACATGACATATGTGGGCATCATTGAATTAAATGTCACACTCTCATGTCACTTTACAACCAGGTGCAACAATATAGTGTAAATGTATAGTGATCAGTGATGCAATTTGCCAAGTGACAATGCATTGGCACAATGTGTCCATAGGTGCGGTAGGCATTCTCCGCACTGCGGTCACGTTCATTGGCCACAATTGGAAGATGGTGGATTGCGGTAGAGACCACCTGGTCCACGCGGTGTGACTCCACCTACGCCAATGTCATTACAGACAATGGGAACCACCATCGGGGTAATGCAATACATTTTTTAAACTTGCTGTAGGCGTGCTCCTCCACTGCGGTCACGGTCATTGGCCAAAATTGAAAGATGCCGGATTGCGGTAGGGATCACCCCCCTATGCCAATATCATTGCAGCCAATGGGAACCGCGATAGTGGTAGTGCAATACATTTTTGAAACTCTCGGTAGCCGTGCTTCGCCACTGCGGTCACAGGTATTGGGTACAATTGAAAGATGCAAACCAGGATGACCAATTGCATCAGCAGAGTACCACTGAAACAACCCTAGGGACCTTTAAATGTCTGTGAGAGAGCCACACATGTCACTTGCATTCAGACACTGCTGCCTGCCATTCATCACCACCAACTGCTGCTGTTCCCCTACTCTGGACACAGTCATGGCTCGAACAGAGATTATCAGGGCTGTCCTTTCACCACAGAGGAGCTGGAGGTCCTGGTGGATGAGGTCTTTGCTCAGTATGGGCGGTTTTATGGTGCTCCAGAGGTACTTGTAAGTGTATGACTAAAAGTTTGAGAGTGCTCACAATTCTCACATGATGCTCACATGATGTTACTGTACAGTATTTATTCATATATTTTAAATGTTTTATATAGCGCGAACAAGAATCCGAAGGGTATCAGAGCGCTTCACATTAATGGGAAGGGGAAACAAAGTAGGGGAATGTTGAGGTAAGGTAGTCTTACATGTTAAGCTAGTATGATTGTACATACATACATACATGTGTCTGTGTGTCTGTGAGTGCAAGCCAATGTTCATGCATTTATATTTTGCCAACAGCATGGTCCATAGATGACCTAGAACTTATTGCACTTGAGTATGTTGGAAAGATGACAACATAGACACTGGTGCAGCTCATTTGAAGCCACAAAATACACATGTTGTTCTGTGACTGGGAAATGTAAATGTGTGAGACACAGCCTAGTATGCTGACTTCACATCAATGGGGTGTATAGCCTTGTTTCCACAGATCCCTGAATTCATTTAATGATGGAAAGGACATATTGTGGTTTAGCAGTTATAAAGTTACACTGCTGATTTGAGACACTCGAACTCTGAACACATATTCAGTGTGCCATGTAATGTCACAGTTCATTAAATGTTCATAGGCTCATTTGTGACATTTCAAATGTAGATTCACCAGAGGGTACTGAATAATGAGTGCTCTGCTTTCAAGTTAATCATATGGAAATGTGTCCATTCTGCACAGGAGTACAAGGCCCGGATCTATCACTATTGAAAGTAAATCACCTCTGACACATCTGCTAAATGTACGGTGGACATGTCATCCTTCTATTGATTCCATGATGTGTAGAGTCTCGCATGTGTATGCACTGTTTCACCATTCTCATTGTACATGCATGTGATTTCTGTGATGGATCACGTTTATCCTCAGTGAAAAGCCCTCCGGCCTGCCCAGTAACTGCACAATGTTACAAGGACCCATCCCTAAAAGGACTTAGAAAAACATATGTGTTGTCCACCATTCCATTTTTGAAGGAGATATTATAGGCCTGAGGAGTACACAAGACAGGCCTACACCTTGTGATAAGAGTGTGAGAATATAAGATCAGGGACCTAAATGTGACCACCATGATACATGTAGCTATGCAATGGTCAAGGACATTAAGGAGTGTGTACTGTAAGACACAGTGAGTCTGACCACTACACATCATTTCCAGTGTATCTAATGTCATGCTCACTCACATAGTGCATCACAGATGAGGCCCATGTTCACATTGGTTTCTGTTCTGGCACTCTGCATGTGTATGAGATGGGCATGTAGTGTCCATCATCATAGATGTATACATTGCAATGATATGGGTTGATCCGAGTGTACTATGTGACATGGTGTATGAGCTCTGCTCTCCATTGATGAATGTGTGCGCTATGTGTTTTCATGCTCCTGTACTGTCACACAGTGGTTCAAAACACAGTGTTACAAAGACTTCCTCTTCTGTCTCGAATGCCTGCAACTCAAACTCTATCAGCATAAGGCCATATGGAGGGCCATTGCCTGCAAGCTTCGGTCCCTGGGGGTCTCAAACCAACGCCATTCACACTGCCATAAGAGATGGGATGACATCTGCTGCCTCAGCAAAAACGTTGCTGGAATGATGCTGGGGCTGGTCCCTCGAAGTGGCAGGTTGGCGTGCAGGAGCATGACACCACTAATGGCCAGCATCCTGGCAGTGACACAGCAAGAGATGGATGGACGCTTGAGGGCCCAACAGCAGCAAGATGGCGGTGAGTATTGTGCAAAGTGTGACTTTGCGAATGAGTGACTGCATGCATCCTAGGCCAGAGCAAGTGCGGACCTCTGTGATGTCTCTAGTGTGATGCAATGGCTTCTAAGTAGCCTCAGTGCTAAGTGCAGAGGTTCTGCATGTGTACAACATTTTGTTTCTAATGTGGTAAATCCATTAATGTTGTCATAGCAAATCATCTTGCCATGTTTTCATCTCACATTTTGTGAATGTTGTCTGAACTGAGGCCTTCCTACACTGGAAAACTCATTGTGTGAAATGTGTAGCCCAGTACACTTGTCAGGCTTGCATGTGCTGTGTGGCTACTACAATAGTGAGCTCATGTGATGATGTGCAAGTGGCTAGAGACATGCACAGATGTGGACTCAGGGAGCAGTAAGTTGGTAGAGGTCACACCTGTCCCATGGATTCTTTTTTTCACAATGATAGAGATTACAGCATCATTGCAAAACATATTAGCCTAATATCAGCAGCATTGCATCACATGATGTAATTTCCTGCCACAGTGACAGCAAGTGCAAACAGGAGCTGATACGGTAGATGGTGATGATTGCATTGGCTGATTTGCATTTGCCATTTGTGCACATGACAACATGACTGGGATGGTTAGACTCTAGGATTTAAATGCAATGTAGCTGAACCTGGCTATTGTGAGATTGTTTTGGCACTATGGCTCAACATGGTTGTATGTGATCAGTGGGTATGGCAAATTGTAATGTGACTGAGGTGCTGTGGAGTAATTTGATAGATAATAAGGAGCAAATGTTACTCAGAGTGTCAGTCCTCATTATGTGTGCATTGTGGAGGGGTGTACATGTGCATCAGTGCATGGTGAAATTGTGGTTAATGCTTTAAAACCAGTGAGTGAATTTTTGGCACATTGATGTGTCATCAATGTCATCATTCAGCACAACGTAGGGATGTCATGCCAGAACCTAGGTATTGTCACACATCAGCTGTCCTAATAGAGGCCACTGACAACTTCATCTACAGAAGACACTATCATGCCTTGGATCAATGAAGACCTGTCAAGCACTTGTGAAGATGTTGGAATGTGACATGTCATAGCCCATGAAGGCCTTGCATTCCCATTCTCATGCTATTGTGCATTGTCTATGTGACTACATTGTTACATGGGGCTTATTTGCATTTCATTAACAAAAGATGTGTCCTTGTGACATATGTTGCAGTGTGAGTGTCAGAGACATCAACTGGCAGTGAACAGCAGTGAGCATCATGTTAGTATGCATTTAGAGATGTGTGTTGTACACATCAAATACATTCTTACGTCTACACAGCTGACACCAATGTACAACTTTAGTTGTGCTTCAATGACCAACATAGTGGATTTCAAAGGAGGTGATATCACTTGCAAATGGATATATTTGACTTTGTATCTGTGGTGTTCCATGAAATATACTTCAAATGTGACTGAGACAACATGTTTGGATGTGCAGCTATCTTACCTACAGGCAGGTAGGTGTGCCTACAGACAATTGCATGTGATGTTTACATGTAGGCACATGCCCAGCTATTTGGCTCTGTCAAGGCATCATGGAGCATGACTATCAACTAAGCATGTTTCCATGCATCAACTGATGATTGCATAATGTGGCATATGCTGAAAGTACATGGAGTAGTTAAACGTGGGATTTTCAGTCAAAGGATTTGAGTTTGTATTGCATATGATGTTTGTGAGTATGGGACTGTACTGAACCTATGTCTCTGTCTCTTGTAGCTTCTACTGAGGGCCGGGAAGGACAGGGTCCCGACACTTTTGGGGAAGCTACTGACATGACTGGTACACAGGAGTTCAGTGACACTCTGGGGACCAGCGCCTCAGAGGGGGACAGGAGTGCCCTGGAGGATTCCCAGCCTGAAACCCAAACCTCCACATCTTCCCAGTTCAGTGGTGACTCCTCGATGTTGGTGGGCACAGGAAGTTCAAGATCTGCATCTTCTTCCTCCACACCTCGTCCTGTGTCTACCCTCCCAGGTGCTCCCCCAAGTGCTATCCGTGCCTACAGCCCTAAGTAGGATAGAGTCTCCTTCCCCCCGGGCACCGCTGCCCCTTCCCCTGTCTTTCCTGCTGCCCTCAGTGTGCAGGCCATCTACATTTTGCGGCAGCTGTGTGTGGGTCAGACTGCTCTCCTGAATGCCCTCCAGGATCATGGCAACAAGTTGTCACAGGATGGGCATTCATTTGGATGTGGGTGACCTACACCGAACTGTCCAGTCTTTGTCCTCCACGGTGATGGCAGCCATTCAGCAGTCCCAAGCTCCCAGTCCAGCCCCAGTCCCTTCAGCAACCACCCTGCCTGGGCCCCCACCTAACCAGAGTATGCACACACCACAGCCCTCAGGCACCCAGTCATCCCCACGCAGCACACAACAGCAGCACTCTAATCATACCAGACACCATACACCATCACCACAGCACACAAAAATCACACATGACCACAAAACAAAAAGCCCATCATAGGACACTCTGGGACATAAGGCAAAAAAGCTTGCATCCACCATGCATACCTCAGATTCTTTGCCCCCCAAGAGCACTCCCATCCCCACACCTCATCCCAAAGACACACAAACACTTGCCCTGTCTGCAGTGAACCTGGTGCCTGCCACAACTAAGCCCAAACACATTCCGAAGGCAGTTTCACCCAAAACCCCGACTCCCACCCACACTTCTGTGAAGCATGGACAAGAAAGCAGAGCAGGGAGTTAACCTCCACCACAGGGGATGCAGGAAAAAAGGCAACCCTGCCACCAGCATACCACTAGGTGCAGCAAATCCCCACAGGGAGAGCCACCACCACCTGCTACACCTTCGGGAAAGAGGGAGGCTGTTGTACCTACCTCACTACTCACTCCTGGCAAGACACTTGTGGGATAGTGAATACCCAAATAATTGAGACCCACCCCTCCATATTAACCATCAGCCACTGAGTCTCCACACAGTATGTCTACTCCTCCCCGTGCCACCACTCCACCTGGTCAAGGCAGCCCTTAGGCTCCCACATCCACGGATCCCTCTACCTCAGCCAGTTCTCTCCCTCTCAGGTCCAGTCCTTCAACTGGCCCAGACAATCAGCCCCCTCCCAGTTCAACTTCAACCCAAAGTTGAATCCAAGTCCCCCTTGCCACACCATTTCTCCCTGAGCGGTGCTTGAACTGCCCATTCGAAGCCCCTATCCTATGGTGATTCCCATGGCAGTGGACAGTGTTACCTATTTGTTGAGCAGGTTTTCATGCACACATGTGTGGACTTGAAATTTGGACTGGCCAATGGCCTTGATGTTTTGCACTTTTGATGCCTATACAGAGTTTATGTAATAAAGACTGTTACTCATGTTCTGAGCTTGGTCGCTGCCCTTGCTAATTATGCAGTGCAATGTATGTGTACATGTTAATCTGTTACATGCTCTGTATGCCACATTCACATTGGCATAGACTTGATTTTCTTTTGCAAGGTTGCCTGAGCTTACAGCAACTTTTGTGCTTCTTGTTCTAATAATTCTATTGTCAGGTCTCCAATTTTGTTCACATATTTGGATGCTGTACCACAACAGCAGAGATTTCTATTCACATGATAATTTTCTGGGTGGACAGGGTCCGTCATATCTGTGGAATCCATCTTGATGTGTACACAGCAGTGCAGATATGTAGTCATCTTGTGGAGGCCTGGCTTTATAGTCACATGGGTACATTAGAATGTGTGCACTTGAGTAGTAATACAGTGTGATTGTATTGTCATTAGCTGAAGTGTTGATGTGTATGTTCCCCTAAACATGACACCTACACACATGTATGATCCAGGTAAGGAGTGCCTGTTTGTGTACATTATCAGACACCTGATTTAGATTGTGGGCACATGTAGGAGTTGTTTGTTGAGCAATGTGCAGTGTGTCGTATGACCTTGAAGTCATGGGGTACACCTACTTATTGTTGCTGTCATGCGTGAGTATGCAGAGTGTGTCACTGCAATGTCTGTGTTGTGGTTTGATGATCAGCCATGGCTCTCGCTTATGTTTGTGCTCACTGGCTCAGGCAAATTAACATTATAAGTGACTTTTCACATACATTGATGTCATTTTACACTTTATTTTGACCACTATGTGGTATTAAGAGTCATACCAGCCCCAAGAGGAGCTTTTGATGCCTTCACATCATGAGTTACTCCTCTATGAGTTTTTGCCCTGTACACTTCTCACCTGTCCAATACTAATGTACACACCACTTCAGTCTAATATCTTCCACCCCATGCCTTGCCAGTGTGTGACCCTCTACACCACTTCATAGTGTGACACTATACTATGGGAGGATGATTTGTGTCTAGGAACAATGTGCCCCTCAGGACTGTTTCGCAATTTGTTTTGTGCTATTTTCTTCTACATGATTGCAGTCATGGTTGGTCAGGTACAGTGCAGATGATATTCCAGTACAGTCCTCTAGTCATGTTTCAAGCATCTGTGTTTTCCAGAGTTGTGCAGCAGTAGGTGATAGCTAAAGTGTATATCTTTTTGCTGAGGTAATGCAAACCAATCCTGAGTGTGATGTGATCTGTGCACTGTGATGAATTGTGATGTTGAAGTTCATGGTGGAGCACTCAGATATGTGTGATAATGGTTTTGGTGGTGTTCACACACTGATTAATGTGCATGCACTGCTGTCAGTGTATGTTGCATTGTCCTTGCCTGGTGTGAGTCCCCCTAATGTCCAGCTGAGTTTGCAATGTAACGTTTTTGTATGCGCATATGTTGTGTATTTTTTGTTTAGGGATGCAGTCTTTGGCCTGTGTTTGTTCTATCTACTGACATGTCCATGTGTGTGTAATGTTATTTTTGCATCACATTGTGTGTGAGGAGTTTGTGTATTGGAATACATTCAGATGTGTGTTGAATTTGTAGTATGCATTTCTTGTGTGAATGTCACATGCAGCAATGTGGAGTCTTGTTCGTTAGCTTGTTTTGAGTACACAATTGTGCTATGGTCTCCTCTATTTATGCAATCCTTTGTCAGGATTATGTATGTGCATGCGTGTGCTACACATTGACACCATGCTCACTTTGTGACTGGTGGTGTCTATGTCTGTGTTTGCAGATTTGTCTTATTGAACACAGTTTGTGTTTATGATTGGCATTTGTTTATGTGCTTTTTGATTGGTTTGGATGATGGTGTCTGTGCAGTTGGCCAGAGTAGAAATGCTATCTATTCTGGTGCTGTCTAGGATCGCATTGCCTATCCACTGTTTGGCTGCACATGGCTGAGCTTGTTGGACTTCTTTTGATGTGGCTTGTGATACATGTGTTTGGCAATTGGTTTGTGATCAGCATTGGTTCAGACATCCCTGAGTGAGATTCTGACATCTGTAGATACACACTAGGGTGTGGCATTGGTTATCAGGAAACTCACAGCACCTTATTTACAACTTTATCTGTGCTTCTCAAAGGTGCAGGAGTAGTGAAGGTGGGAGATGGGTATATGAGGGGTATGTGTGAAGGGCGTACTTGTGTTTGACAGTCAGGGAGTGTTACCATGAGCCATGAGTGTTGTGCTGGTGGCATACACATGACAAGATAGTTGACACATATGAGGAGCTGGTCACAGTGTGGCTTATGACAGTTCATATCATCTTGGGCCAATGCATTGCTTGCATTGCTGTATCACAAGAATATTGCACAGATGTTACTTTCGTTCAATTTCAATCACTGTGCCACCCATGTATGATTTGATGGCCTAAGTGTAGTGTGATATGTGGTACCTCCTGCATGTCATGTACAAATGGTAACTGTAATTTCTTCATGCTTTTCCTGCACTGTGCACTCCACTTTAGGCTAGTTTAGTTATTATCATATATTGCTGCTGACTTATGGTATGTCTATGAGACTAAGTTTAAGTGTTTTGAGCTGTCTGAAGGACTTGGCATGCAGTGTGAACAGTTCCAAGGTTATTAATCTGCACAGTGACTCCTCATTTCTTGAATTAGTCACTTTAATTCACATGAGTGGGAGGCAAGTAGGAGGAGGAGGAGGGTTGTCATGAGCATCAGGTCAGAGTTTCCTGCTGTCCAGATAGTCTCTTCCTGGCACTTTGGCATTCATTCAATACTTTGTAGTTGGTGCTCCCTTTGTTGAGATGGAGCAATGGTGTGTAGGTGTTCTGTGAGTTGACAGTGTAGTCAGTGTTGCTGATGTACTGGACATACTCACATGGTGTCATTTATTGCAGCAGTACACTTGTGAGTCAAATGCACAGTGGTTCTTACTTTGAGTTTGCTGTTTGAGTCAGGAATTTCTTACTGTATTGCATGGTATGGGCTGTCATAGTGTGATATGGTCTGCCACTGTATGTAAAGGGCCTATCTATGTCTGCTTGGAGGCTTTGGTAATATGTGATTGTGTGGCAGTTGTGTCTAATATGATGTGTCATCTACCTGGGCTCACTGATTCATTCCAACACCTTGTTGGACTACTGTGAAATACACATACACACCCTGCTTGCTCTGCCCACCTCTGTTCTACATTGTATTTGGACTGACCCTTATTTGTGTGCAATGATGACTATTGTCATTTTGGAGGGACTCTTTCCTCACCCATACTCATGTTACTACACAATTGGTGATGATCCTAATGAGATGTCACTATAGACAGTGTCCCTGCACGTGACTTCTTGCTGCAGATATGTTGTGCTGAGTGGTGCCTCTTTTATGATACATGTGGGGTGGATGCTGTGATGTTGGTCTTGCTTGTCTGGGACAATGTCCGGGACTCCTACAACATTGTGGGCAGGTTTTACCGTGGCTTCACTGCTGCAGTGACATGACCGGCATGACTGAGTTAGTTGCAATCATTTCTATGGGGATGGGTGACCCCGATGCAGAGGTGTCGAATTGTGACGTGAAAGACATATGTACTTAGACATTGGTATGTTCCTGTCTCCACCAGGGTGTCTGATGTAGGCAGTACAATAACAAAATGGTCAGGTAGTATGCAACAACTTTAGATATACAAATTTATTCACATCCAAAATACCAAGTTTTCAAAAAATAATAATAAACCACGATTTATTATGCTGTTGTTGTAAATCGCAACATAGTTGCACAATACTCATCAACTGGTACTCAGTATTTATACAAATATTTACACATTTTGGTGGTCAGGATAGGAGAGAGGGGAAAGGAGTGTTTGTGAGGGTAGGGGACACGGACAGAGTGGTGTGACATATATCCATCACATTAACATTGTGATAATGATCCGGCCTAAAGAATAGGTCAGTTGTTCCACATAGTATCCATAGCTCAACCTGGACACTGTTAGTTTTATACAATTGTCCTTGCTTGTAATCTTATGGGTATTTGTTGACATTTCGACCTCTATAACTAGAACTAGGTGAGTCCAGCCTTAGGTTGGGGTCTTCATCAGGACTGTGGTAGAGCGCCTAGAGATAATAGAATGTCATGTGTTAGGATGGTTATATGGTCAAGTGATAAAGGATGTGATAGGAATCTGTAAAATCAATTACCTATTCTTGCTTCCAGCTAGTGACTTATTGCTGGGCGAAGTAGAGGATGTGGGCTCAACCGAGCTCCTGTATGTAGAGAGAGGTGGGTGTCAGTGAATAGTCCGGGGTTAAAACATGATATAACCTCCTGGTGGTCTAAAATGAAACTTACTTTTATATTGAACGGCCTTGCGTGCACGTGGCATTTTGGAGTGGCAGGTCATCTGATCTCTGTCATCTCGAAAATAAATCTGTGTGGAACAAGGACATTGAAAATTCATGAGTCCCTGTGGCAGGTTCTCATATTAACGAACTCCTGCTTAATTAAAGGGACTCATCATAAACGGGACTCGTTCACAAGGTAACGGCCCAGGACCTAAAAATCCCGTATACTGGAATGTTTACGTTCGCGGGTATCAGGGCGATATCGATGATGTAGACAGGACACGTATTTCAGCGCAACAGTTGTGTGTTGTCGTTTTACGGGGGTTGTATGCGGGGATGTGTTATTGACTTACTTGCGCTGTTGACCGCAATGGCGTCTTACCTGCTGGTAGTGGATCAGGTACAGCAGCGGAAGGGCTTGTAGAGCAGGATCCATGGCAGCCAGGAACGTGTGGAGGTGTCTCGGACTCAGATTTGTGCTTTCGCCATCTCCGAGTGGCTGGTTCCTCTGCGCTGTTTTGAAGGGCTGGTTGAGGCATCGTGATTTGTCCGGCGGGCGGAACGTCATTCCGCACGGCAGTCTTTCTCTATAGGCTCCCTCTGGCACCATTGCAGAATCAAATATCTGGTGGATACGGAAACTCCACGATGGATGGGAAATGGGCTATCTTTGCCCATTGTAATATGGCAGTCGAGAGGACTACCGCAGGAGTAACTAAATGGACGTTTTTCGTCATCGCCAGCACCGCAGAAGTGCCTATGACCACCATCATAATTAGCCCCTATATTTTTAAAAACAATATTTCTTACCTTAAACTCGATATTCTTTGCAACATATTCTTGCTTCCAATATTTCTGTGTCTCGATAATTCCGACTCGATATTAGTGCAAGTCACCATTTACAACTCAATCTCAATATTCTGTCTCTATGCCATCTAGTGGTTTGGAGCCTAACTTTTTAGTAAAAGAGAGTAAAGCGTCAATACTTTATTCTAGCATTAAGCGCCTGTTTGTCACCATATGGGACCATGATAGCGCACTGCTGAATGTCAGCCCTAAGTAGGAAAGCATATCTGTATGAGCCACACTCTGGCCTGTTATGTAAAACGATGGGGCTTTCTTCGGCCCAGTCACTAAGATAAAAGATTTTGTATCATTAGTTTGCGGATCTAGATTATGCATACCATTAACATAAGAGTCTAAGAGCTTCAAAAGCGCCAGACCAGTGCACGCTATTAGGACCGCATCATCTGCGTAGAGGAGCATAGGAGAGCAGACTTTGTTCATCTTTGGGACGTCAGGGGTTAAATCTGACAAAGGGGCCTCTAATCCATTGGTGTACACAGAGAAGAGAAATGGGACTAGAACATATCCCTGATGAACCCTCCTATTAAAAGGAAACCACCTGGTGCACTCTCCCTGCTTTCCATTGCGAACGCAAGTCGCTTCCTTAGAGCATAATTGTCTAATAAAGAGGATAATGGCGTCATCAATCCTCATGTCCCTCATGATTCCCCACAGAGGGTGATGGGCCATGCAGCCAAAAGCTACTGAAAGGTCCAAGAAAGGCATATAAAGCTTACCTTGATTAGCTTGTGAATGCTCAGCGATAAGCAAGGTCAAGTTTGAACATTGGTCCTGGGTACCTTTTCCCTTCTTAAATCCATACTGGGTTGGATCAGGACATTGTTGCTTGTAGACCACTCCTCCAATCTATTCAGTAACGTATGGGTGGTCGATCTTTTGCCTGCTTAGGTCCCTCTTTATGGAACTTTCTTCCTGTGCCGCTCCGCAACAAAACAGTTTTTGAGAATTTCCGTAAATGCCTAAAAACTTGGCTGTTTAATCAATCATTTCTCCTCTTCCTTTCTGTTCCTTTCAGGCTGGCGCTGGGCAACCCTCTTGGGTAGCTGTTGCGCCTTACAAATTAAATTAACATAACATAACATAAGACCCAACCCATAAGTTTAGCCGTACTGTCCAGGAGTGAGATAGGCCTATAATTTTCGGGCTCAGATTTCTCTCCCTTCCTAAATATCGGAATTATCAATCAATCAATCAATCAATCAATCTGTGGAAATATGGATTTTTCTGATCAGTTATGTCCCCTATCTTGGACCCCAATGGTTTCATGTATGAATCACAAGTACATGTATGTTTCCTCCAGTTCCAGTTATGAAGACGCAAACACATGTGCGTCCACCGTCAACATGTCCTCTTTCAGATCCGCCATGAATAGGCCGGATATTCCATTCCTAAGTATGAAAGGCCACCGGCTTTATATGGTTCACTTACGCCATTTTACAGTCCAGGCAAGTAGGCCCTGATTCTGTCATCAAACTTTTCTTGCCTTCTGCCTCTGAAAGCTCCAGTCTGAGCCTGCATCTGTGACCATGAACTTTGTCTCATTCCCTGCGCGGCTCACGAAGCCTGACATCAGCCTGCTGCCTGCCAAAAACTGTATTTCACCTTCGAAATTATCTGCTCCGTTCCCTGCCCAATGCATTCCTGTCTAGTAGTTTAAGTAAACATTCTTCCAGCTACCGAGCAAAGGCCCGGCTTCTCTGTCTTTATGCAAGTAATTCATAGCCCTATTACTATGGAAGATTCCCGCCCTCGCATCTAGTGTAGACACTTAGACGCTTGTACACGCACTAACAGTCAGTATAGTCAGTATAGAATAAGATTCTACTCTAAGAGACCTCTCTTTTGGATAACATAGTTCTTTAAACATAGGATGTTAGATATGATTTGGGATTAGGTTGACTTGACCCTCCAGACTTCTGTCGCCACATGTAGAGCTAAATGTCAAGTCCCCTTCACCCCCTAGTTGCACGTCAATCACACGTCATGCTGCTGCGCGCGCATTTCTGCCAAGTATTTCTGCTGACATTGCGAAATTCTTTCAAGGAACCACCCTATTATGACATCACATCTGATGACGTTGTTTAATCACACCCAGTTACGCCTATTTTTGCTACGCATGAATATATTATCCACACTATCAATTGTTACGCCTCTTGCATTTGCTTCACTGTAATGCCTATTGTATAAAAGTGATTGATTGTCAATAAAGTATGTACTTCACTTCCTGAACCTTCGTGGTGATGGAACTTGGAGCAACCGATTCGAATCGACCATTGGAATAAAGCCCATTCCGAACCTCTAATACCACGGATTCTGCCTCTTATTTACTGAGCTATTTTTATTATGTTTCTGTATCAAATTAAGTCCCGGTAATTAAATTATTTACCACATGAATGGCGCCCGAACAGGGACACTTTCTCATCTCACGCGCCGGCGGTGCGTTGCAGGCCCGGTCTCCTGCCACAGCTGGACGGACAACAACGCGTACCAGCAGGATTTCCTGTATCTCCCTCCGGTCAAGCGGGGGCGACTGAGGCTGCGATCAACACCCAGACGAGGCGGTGAGAAGTGCGAAGTATCCCGACCAGAGCCTAGCTGAGAGAGCAAGATCCGAGGTATACAGAGGCCCACCAAGTGTCCAGAGTGTCCGAAGTTTTCGAGTCGAGTCCAGTCCGGTTCAAGTTCAGTTCAGTTTCCGAGGCCTTCCGTTTCCGAGCTACCCGGTGAGTACCATTACTGGGGAGGCGTTCTGACGTGCACATAGGTTGTGCCGGTCAAGACGGGTTTGGGTACACAAATCCGGTCTGCACTGTTTCAGCAGTGTATCTGTACTGTTTAGCAGTATATCTAGTATATCAAGTAATAAATTCAGAATAATTCAGATAATGCCGAGTATTATGTTTAGTGATTAAGTTTTCTTTAGATCGTCATCATCATTGTTGCTCAGTTAAATGTTAGATGTTAAATGTTTTAAATACGTTCTGCATATTGTGGTATGAATGATTGTTCATTATTGTGTTTATTTGTATTAAGTTTGTTCAAAATCAAGTATCAGATCAGTTTTCAATATGCCGCTCTTTTCGAAATTAAGACAGATCACAACAAGAAAAGGGGTACTCGAAGAAGCTGTTCCTTTTCCTCCTAGGGACACTCCAGGGTACTTCATGTATCATAAACATGGCTTAGACGCTATATTGTTTCTTGATTTATGGGTAGACTACACTAAGGAATTACCAGAAAGTCAGAGGTGGCCCGCAGCTGGGACCTGGGATGCAGAGTGCATCATGAAAGTAGAGGAAGAGTTATGGAAAAGGAAAGTCAGACAGTCACAGAAAGACGCCGTTGAGTTATGGCGTAAAGAATCTCATAGACGTACAGAAAAAGCACTCCGACAGGAAGAGAAAAATAAAGAGAATTCAAATAAAATCCGAGAAAATCTATTAATTGAAGAAGGTACACGAGTGAAATCAGAACAAGTAGACAGACAAAGAAATGCCCTTATGAATGGTATGTATCCCCTCCTGGCCGAGGGACTACCTAAGGCTACTCCGGAAATACCAAAAGACTTGCCACCCCCATTGTTTCCAATAAAAATACATCCTAAGGGGCATCCTAGAACCGCAGAAGATGTTTTTCTTTCCTCATATTTAGATGACGCAGCTCCCGAGTATGCTAATCCCGCCCCACATAGACCGCCTGCCAGGGAGGTTCAACGCCAAGATCCAGTATCTGTATCTCTACAGCAACAAATCCTGACACAAGTTCCGGCAAGCACATCTGTTTCTACATCTGTTCCTACAGCTACTTCTATAGCTGTGTCCACACCTATAGTTGCTGTGTCGCGTTCAACGAATCCTTTCACGCCCGATACCCCAGATGGGGCTACGGGAGGTGCTACTAACATTTTTTCTACGCCACCCAGAGTAAATAAACTTACCTTTCAAGAGTCAGCACATTCATGTACCCCCAAACTCATAAATGCCCGCACGCTTAAGGAACTTCTTATAGATTGTAGATATGACCCTGTGCCCGGCAAAGAGGACGAAATGATCATGGCATCATTACGTATCAGACGAGCCGTGGTGTATCTAGGGAAAATACCAGGAATGACTGCGCATCTAGATAATATATATCATTTTGTCCAAACAGGGCGAGATTCTGAATGTATTAACAGAGCTATGGAATACCAGAAAGTGGAGATACAGGGGGAACTGTTACGTTTCCTTATAAATTGTGTGATCAGAAATCAAGACCGACCGGGGGTAGACCCGGAAGCAATGCAAATTCTTACCAGATGGAGCCAGAATATATCAGAAGGGAGACATGATAAGCAAAATTGCATAATAGCCATGTGCCGAAAGATCCGTAAAGAAATAGAACGCCTGCACGAAGAGAGATTAGCGGTAGACCAGTTCGAACAAAGCGAGGAGGAAGGATCAGGACTGCCCACAGGACAGTCAGACACCATAGCCTACGTAGGTAGAGGAAGATCTTGTAATAGTACTAAATGTTTTATTGACCCGATACGTCCGATATGTCCAGATAATAACAGGAATTTCCAAACACCTATAATAAATATAAGGTCCCCCGAGCATTCGTTCCAAGCCGCTGACAAATTACTCCGAGAACGAAGGGGTTATCATTTTCTCGATTCTATGGATGAACAAGAATTAGCCAGGTCAGCCGTTCATTGGGTTGACAGTCCCGGAAAGTATGGTGATGATACAGTAGCACACACATTTTTGAATCTCACCCCAGATGAACAGCGTTTAGCTGGGATTTATATGATTCAACAACTCCTTATACTATATCAGAGTCAGCATTCAGATCCTGGTCCCTTACCTGATATATTGACTGAATTACTCACAAATAGATGGAGGGGTTCAGGTACTAAGTTAATTAAAGAAATACTAGAATCAAGAAAGCAGTACATTCTCTTTGTATGCCCAGAACATGTCTCACTGCCCATCAAGGAAAGAACTACGTATTACATGGACAGACAGAATCCCTTACGAGAAGTACACCCAATAAAAGGCGAGGACAATGAGTTTAAACGTGTATTTGTATATACGCCCATATCGAAAATAGAATTGTTACAAATGAAGAAAGTGGTACCCAGTCATGACAAAGACCCAGCGGGTTTCCACCGAGAAATTAAAGACATGTTACTCATGGGAGAGTATACCTATCCCGACATTATGACAATATTAAAGGTATTAATGCCTGCTGGCATTTATGAAAAACTCAAGGAAAAAGAGTGGGAGGTGGGAGACCAAAAGATAGAATGGTCAGCATTAGAAGCAGAAGAAAAGGCCCGAACTGCAGGAGCAGGGCTTGGGGATAAAACTAAAGCACTACCAGGTTTACTAGTACAGGTACTGCCACGTTTATTAACTACGAAAAAGGAAGATTGGGGTACAATTTCAGCCTGTAAACAAAAGCAAGATGAAGACACTAGTGATTTCTATGCCCGATTTGAAAAATGTTTTGGTATAAATAGTGGCATAAAAGCAAGTAGCGAATCATACCCACATTTGTTTGTGACAAAATTAGTAGAAAATTCCTTGCCTCAAGTGAAGAATAGAGTATTAAAATTCGAGAGTACCTGGCAAGGTAACACCCCATCACAAATGTTACAAATGTTACAGTATCATCACAATAGAATTAGAGAGGAACAAGAACATGAACAAAGACGCATGAAAGACACGAAAATGAAAATGCTAGTCTCCCAGACAGTTCCAGCTGAAGGACATAAAAAGGGTACGACACAGTCCAGTGTTTCAGCAGGTCCTGTAAAAGGGACATGCAACTATTGTAAACAGCCAGGTCATTACGTACACGATTGTCCAGTTTTAAAACATAATATCGCCATAGGTAATACAAAAGAAAGACCACGGCCACCTAGACAGGATCAGAATGAACAAGGAGGCCCGCAGCATGCACAGTCCATGCCAGCTCCACCACAGTCTATACAGTTTGTGCCAGCTGCACCAGCGCTGCCTGTTGCTGCCACACAAACCACGACACGACAGCTGTACCAGACCGCACAGTATGACTATCCTGATTATCAACGATACGCATGAACCAGCCTAGAGAGGGAAGTTGACTTACCCCTTATTGAGGTCCCTGTAGACCAAGAAGGACCTTATGTACACAGTGAATTATTAGGCCAAGATAGAAAATTTTTACTCGATACAGGGGCAAGTCGAACAACCATAAAACGTAGTGAAGTTCCAGGGGCACCCCTCTCAGGCTCACAGAATATTTCCCTTGGTTTTTCAGGAAAACCTATTGTTAATGAAGTATCACAGCCTCTTCCACTTACGATAGGACCTTTGACCCGAACTACAGATTTATTGCTTACTAAATCATGTCCAGAAAACTTGTTAGGTATAAAAACACTGAAAGCTCTAGGAGCCATAATATGTTGTTCTCCGGAAGGAGTAAGATTGTTTTTACGTGATTTTAAAGGTCATTATGTGTCTAGAGACATGGATCCCCGACTGCAGACTTTACCTACACATCTATGGGCACAAGGCCCTACTGATGTTGGTTGCATGAATATTACACCATATCGAGTCACACTAAAGGCAGGAGTGGTACTACCACGAATGCGACAATACAAGTTACCACCAGATGCTGTAGTGGCTTTACTGCAAATCATTGACGAGCTCATTGCCCAAGGAGTGGTTGTGGAAACAGACTCCAATGTATGTAATTCACCGATAATTCCGATTCTTAAACGAACAGATCCGAAGGCCCCGCCAGTATATCGATTGGTTATTGATCTGCGCGAATTGAACAAGTGCATTGTGCCACAATTTCCTGTGGTCCCAGATATCTCGTCATTACTGACAGCTATTGATTCCGAAGCAACATTCTTTACTGTAATTGATCTCAAGAATGCCTTTTTCAGCGTCCCAATAGATCCGGAAAGCCAATACTTGTTCGGATTTAGTTTAAATGGACGTAGCTTTAAATTCTCACGCGCACCTCAAGGATTTACAGAAAGCCCCAGCATCTATAGCCAAGCACTGAAACGAGAACTCGACAGTATCCACATGCCAGTTAACACTGCCTTGCTTCAATATGTCGATGATCTGCTGATCACCGCGAGAAGCGAACCCGAATGTGAGAAAGCATCACTGACAGTTTTACAATTTCTAGCCGAAAAGGGGCACAAGGTGTCCCCTTCTAAGCTGCAATTCTGTGTCCAGCGAGTTGTTTATCTTGGACACTCGCTGTCCAAGGAGGGAAGGCAGCTTACACCCGACCGCATTCAGTTAATAGCTAACATGCCAATACCCAAGACACAAAAGGAGGTACGGGCTTTCATAGGCCTCACTTCATATTGTAGGCAGTGGATCCCTCAGTATGCATTTCTAGCAAAACCACTCATTCAGTTGACAACACAGGAGGCAGCCACATCGACTGTTCTCCCTTGGACTCAGGAACATACACAAGCTTTTGAAAGCCTAAAGAAAGCTTTATGCCAAGCACCTGTTTTAGCAACACCATGTTACAGTAAACAGTTTACACTCTTTGTTACAGAGCGCGAAGGTACTGCCTTGTCAGTACTCACACAGGAACAAGCAGGAGCACACAAACCATGTGCTTATTTTTCTAGTACATTAGATCCAGTAGCTCAGGCTTTGCCTGCATGCCTAAAATCAGTGGCAGCAACCGCTTTAGCAATCAGACAAAGCGATGCCATAGTGTTAGGACATCCATTGACAGTTCAAGTACCACATGCAGTAGAGGTTCTCGTGAATCGAACGCAAACACAACACTTGACTATAGCGCGACTTACAGGGTATGAATTAACATTGTTTCAGCCACATATAGAAATCAGACGTTGTAACACATTGAATCCTGCCACACTTTTACCTGTAATCGGAACAGACCCACTAGCTCATGATTGTATTGAAGTTATCACTATCACGACGAAACCCAGACAAGACTTGACAGATGTCCCATTGCTAGACCCAGACCTGACGTTGTATGTAGATGGTTCATGTATGAGAACAAGTACAGGAGAGTTAGTGGCCGCTTACGCAGTCACAACAGATACTGAAATCATTGAAACAAATTGCATAAATACCTTGTCAGCTCAAGCCGCAGAGCTCATCGCTCTGACACAAGCCTGTATTCAAGCCACAAATAAAAAAGTCAACATATACACTGATTCACGTTATGCATTCGGAGTTGTACATGACTTCGGCGTGCTGTGGCGAGAGAGAGGTTATTTAACTTCTCACGGTGCCCACATTCAGCACGGACCCCTCATTCATGCCTTATTAGATGCAATACATCTACCCACTGCAATATCAATTATGAAATGTAAAGCTCATACGAAAGTTACTGATATCATTTCTCAAGGCAATGATCTAGCTGACAGAACAGCTAAACAGACTGCTCAAACTCAAACATCCGACATGACAAAGACAATAGTTCCGACGCCAACACATTGTATGACGATTAAAGATCCTACTCTTGACGTAATTGATATACAGACACATGCTACACCAGACGAAATAAAGAAATGGACTGAATTAGGAGGGATCCAAACGGATCAAGGATGGATGATGAAGGAAAAGTCTGTGTGGTTCCTTCCTGATTCAATGGTCCAAGTTATAATTAATACTGTACATAGTCCAGCACATCTAGGAGAAAAAGCTATGCTAGATAGCATTCAACACATTTGGTTCAATAAACATTTACGAGCAGCAGCTAAACAAAAAGTTCGTACCTGTATGATCTGTTGTCAGTTCAACCCAGGAAAAAGCGTTCCCGTAGAACAGGGTGGATTTCAGCCTCCTGATCACCCTTTTGAAGTCCTCCAGATGGATTATATCCAGATGGAACGATGTCGAGGATTCAAATATGTTCTCGTAGTTGTCTGTGCTCTTTCCCGTTGGACGGAGGCATACCCGGTTTCAGATTACACTGCCCCGACTACTGCCAAACAGTTGGTTCGAGAATTCTTCCCACGATATGGTTTACCACGTGTTGTCTACTCAGATAACGGCCAGCCGTTCTCATCCGAATTGATGAAACACGTTTCACTTTTGTTAGGCTATCAGTGGAAATTCCACTGTGTCCGACACCCCGAGGCAGCAGGTCTCGTAGAAAGACATAATCAGATCCTGAAAATTAGATTGTCCAAAATATGCAGAGAGAAAGGTGTTGACTGGGTAGTAGCATTACCAGTTGCACTCTTTTACATGAGAATGGTAGCACACTCTCGAACAGGGCTATCCCCGTATGAGGTGATCTTTGGCAGACCACCAAATATGTGGGGGACGCCCATACCACGCAAAATAACTGATATTGACTGTAATATGCTGACAGATTACTTGGCTTCCTTGATGTCTGCACTACAATCTTGTCGTTCACAGGTAGCTGCAGCTTTTCCTGACAACACTGAGGTGAAACCCCATGACGTAGTTCCGGGAGACCTGGTCCTGTTGAGGAACTTTGATCGAAAGACTCAGCTGGATCCTAGGTGGAAGTCGCCGCAGCTGGTCTTGCTCACCACAAGGACAGCCGTGAAGATCGAGGGCAGAAAAGGCTGGATTCATTCAAGTCATATCAAGAAATTTCATGGACTACAATCGGATGTGAATACCACACCTCGTGTGTCTTCCCCCATTGACTCAAAACTTCCTTTTGTTGAAAAGAGTAATTCCAAACTTTATAAACTAAAACTCAGGTCTAATCAGTCAAGCAATTTGATTGTTTAAGTCCTCTCCAAGGTGAAGCGGTTGAATTGTCTCTGACATGTATCCCTTAGACCTGAATAGAGAACACACCCGAAAAATGTTGAAACGACAGGCGTACTGTAAATCACTGCGTAGTCATTGCACAGTGACGTTATTAATTTTGTTTTTCTTAAGTCTTTTAATAATTACTGCAAGTATATTGTTGCACATATATTATCCTATTTCTAGACATGTTTACAATGTTACTGCTGAACATTCTTTTAGTGAATTACCTCCGCTTGAGTTGTCTTATAGATTTGCGCTGCGCAATAACACGTTTATTAGTATGTTACATCATTCCCATCAGGTTAGCAATGCTACAAATTGTTGGATATGTGGCCGACTTCCTCCCTATCAGAATTATAAAGGAATTCTACCTCTCTTTCCATACCCGTTCACACACAACGGCTCCTGTGGAGCATGGTTTAGTTTAATTAATTCCCTAGATTCGAATTCTGCAGTTTATCAAGACAACTGGATATGGGGAAATTTGAACTTAGTTTTACTTAAAGTCTGCTACCCTAACAAGGAGGGACTTCCCCAGAGAACAGGAACTGATCTAGAAAATGAAGTGTATGGATTAGGTAATTTTACGCTTAATCTTATGATCCTAAATGTCGAATCCGAAGCTACTCCAATATTGCCTGCTATGGCAATATTTCAAGTAAAAGGTGAATTATGTGTAAGAAAGAATGGTTCCATACATATGGGCCATAGTAGATGCACCACTGTAGTAGAATTTAGTGATCAAGGCAAGTCTACATTTAGAGCTTCCCGCCATTCCTATTTCATATGTGGTCAGACGGCATATGTACGTTTGCCTCTAGATTGGGATGGTACTTGCTACATTGGATTCCTTTTGCCACCTGTTTTCCTAGCTCCTCCTGATTATCACAGAAATACTCATTTAGTATATAATAGAGTAAGGAGAGATCTCCCAATAGTCGATTACACTGAAACAGCATGGGAAAAATACACAGATTTCAATAAAGGTCTCTTTCCCTATATAGGTACAGTTACTAATAGTAAGCTGATACGTAGATTAACTAGAACCCTTGAAGCAGTAGTGAACGAAACTATTTCCGCCTTAGGCAATTTAACAGAAGAGCAGTCTGCTATGCGGATTGTTGTGCTTCAAAATCGTCTTGTCCTTGACGTCATCCTGGCCGATAGGGGCGGAGCTTGTAGGGTCATCGGATCAAGCTGTTGCATTTTCATACCAGAAAATTCGCCATCTGTATATAAAGCCATAACTCGCCTTCATAAGATTGTAAGCCAGATACACCAGAACCCAGGCACCTGGACTTGGTCCGGTTGGTTTTGGAATGTATTATCTACCTTTGGATGGAAGGTCCTATCTTTCCTAGGTATTGGCCTTCTCATACTATTCAGTTGCTGTCTATGTCTACAATGTGGACCAGCGATCTGTGGTCTGTGTGCCACATCGTGTATTCCACCACCAAGATTTCATTCATCCCGGAAGAAGAAAGAAGAACAAATGATGCTATATGAACAGATCAACGGATTGATGAAGATTGATATCTCTTAACGGGCAAGTAGGGGACAAGGAGGGAATGTGGAAATATGGATTTTTCTGATCAGTTATGTCCCCTATCTTGGACCCCAATGGTTTTATGTATGAATCACAAGTACATGTATGTTTCCTCCAGTTCCAGTTATGAAGACGCAAACACATGTGCGTCCACCGTCAACATGTCCTCTTTCAGATCCGCCATGAATAGGCCGGATATTCCATTCCTAAGTATGAAAGGCCACCGGCTTTATATGGTTCACTTACGCCATTTTACAGTCCAGGCAAGTAGGCCCTGATTCTGTCATCAAACTTTTCTTGCCTTCTGCCTCTGAAAGCTCCAGTCTGAGCCTGCATCTGTGACCATGAACTTTGTCTCATTCCCTGCGCGGCTCACGAAGCCTGACATCAGCCTGCTGCCTGCCAAAAACTGTATTTCACCTTCGAAATTATCTGCTCCGTTCCCTGCCCAATGCATTCCTGTCTAGTAGTATAAGTAAACATTCTTCCAGCTACCGAGCAAAGGCCCGGCTTCTCTGTCTTTATGCAAGTAATTCATAGCCCTATTACTATGGA
Source organism: Triturus cristatus (assembly GCF_964204655.1). Lineage (NCBI taxonomy): Eukaryota > Metazoa > Chordata > Amphibia > Caudata > Salamandridae > Triturus > Triturus cristatus. Next base: position 1,167,280,595 of record NC_140593.1, read on the forward strand.
AGATTCCCGCCCTCGCATCTAGTGTAGACACTTAGACGCTTGTACACGCACTAACAGTCAGTATAGTCAGTATAGAATAAGATTCTACTCTAAGAGACCTCTCTTTTGGATAACATAGTTCTTTAAACATAGGATGTTAGATATGATTTGGGATTAGGTTGACTTGACCCTCCAGACTTCTGTCGCCACATGTAGAGCTAAATGTCAAGTCCCCTTCACCCCCTAGTTGCACGTCAATCACACGTCATGCTGCTGCGCGCGCATTTCTGCCAAGTATTTCTGCTGACATTGCGAAATTCTTTCATGGAACCACCCTATTATGACATCACATCTGATGACGTTCTTTAATCACACCCAGTTACGCCTATTTTTGCTACGCATGAATATATTATCCACACTATCAATTGTTACGCCTCTTGCATTTGCTTCACTGTAATGCCTATTGTATAAAAGTGATTGATTGTCAATAAAGTATGTACTTCACTTCCTGAACCTTCGTGGTGATGGAACTTGGAGCAACCGATTCGAATCGACCATTGGAATAAAGCCCATTCCGAACCTCTAATACCACGGATTCTGCCTCTTATTTACTGAGCTATTTTATTATGTTTCTGTATCAAATTAAGTCCCGGTAATTAAATTATTTACCACAAATCAATCAATCAATCAATCAATCAAGGCGAATTGTAAGCGTGCTTGTCACCCATGAGTGTCTCAAGGTGCTGAGGGGGGGCGGTCCGCAGATCTGTTAGATGAAGAGCCAGGTTTTGAGAGTTTTCCGGAGGTGTTCAGGGAGGGGGCACGTCTGATGTCTTCTGGTAGCTCATTACAGATCTTTGCTTGAACGCGAGAGAAGCATCTACTGTCTGCTCTGGCTCTGTGGATGCGCGGGCTTTGGCCAGTGTGAGTTTGGAAGATCGGTTGTTTCTTTTGAGTACGTGGAAGTTGATTCTGTCGTTGATGTATTTGGGTCCATTGTTGTGTAGGCATTTGTATGCGTGAGTGAGGATTTTGAAGGTGACTTTTTTCTCCCCGTGGAGCTAGTGGAGTCTTCATGCTGGCTGATGTGTTCATGCCGCGGGATGCCGAGGGCGAGTCTGGTGGCGGTGTTCTGTATTGTCTTGAGTTTGAAGAGGAGGGACTTGTTGATGCCGGCATAGAGTGCGTTTCCATAGTCCAACCTGCTGGTGATGAGTGCGTGGATGACTGTCTTCCTTGACTCAGGAGGGATCCATTTGAAGGTCTTGCAAAGGATGCGGAGGGTGTTGAAGCAGCTGAAGGTGACGGCATTGACGTGTCGGTTCATGGTGAGTGATGAGTCGAGTACGATGGAATTTACCATGATTCCGGCCAACCAACCTTAGCTATCACATTAAAAACATTGGTCAGAACTGAGGCTGAGTAATAAAAGTCTATAGGGGTAACATCTGGTCCTGGTCCCTTAAATTTGTGCATTTGGAGAGGGCTGTCCTTACCTCTAAAACATTTAAAGTAAGAACGGGGGGTGAATGAGAGCCAATGCTATTCATGGACAGTTGCCTTCCTTCACTCCCAGTACAGAATATTTTGGAAAAGTAGACCACCCATAATTCTTCATCTACATGGCTATCTAGATTGGGGTCTATGGATGATTTCAGGAAAGGGGCATAAATTACCTTCCAAAATTCCCTAGATTTTTTTTTAAGGTGAAAGCCTGCTGAAGTTGTTCCCAGGCTTCCTCCTTCAGGGTTTGTAGTCTGGCCTTCCTAGCATATTTAGAGAGTTTCCATGATAACTTGACCAGTGCCCTGCCTCTTGATTCAGTCCTAAGAGCCTTGTGTAGGTTTGAGAGAGCTCTGGTACAATTTTGGTCAAACCCCCGTGGAGCAATTGTTTTAGCAGCTACACCATTCTTTGTTAAGTTGTTTTTTACATCACACAGTATTGACTTAAAGGCAGTCACAACCTTGATTGAGCTAGTATTCATTTCGAGACATCTCATCATTTTGTTATATTTGTTTGGGACTACTGAAGGGACGAGTTTCTCCTCCATTTTAAAACAATACAATTTTTCCTAGTTATCAATGGTTTTAAATGAGTTATTTGGTGGACATGTATCCCTTCCCAGGCCAAGCGGCAAAATATAGCCGCATGATCACTGAACCTAGAGAAGGTTACTTTTAGGTCAGTAATGGACTTTTTGAGGGAAACTGAAGGAAAAACATAATCAATGGTTGATCCCTGGGACATGGATTCAAATGTGTTCTGTAGATGACCTGTGGACTGGGTAGGATGATTCATTATTTCTAGATCTTTTGTGAAGATAAGTCTATTAAGAGCATCACCATGTGAGTTGTTGGTGAAGTGCATAAGGCCTTCACCTTCCTCATCAAGTAATCCGCAGTTTCATGTTGGTTGCCGAGGGGCAGCTGTGTGCATTGACGTTACCCACCCATAAAATGCTAGGTACCTTCTTGCAGTTTTTGATTGTACATTTAATTTTCCCTCCAACATGTCTACAATTTTTGCCATCTCACCCCCAAAGTTGTTATTATAGTGGGTAATTAGAAGTATAATATTGCCCCAGGCTCTAAGAATTGTAATATATAAAAATGTGGGAAATATTACATGTGGAAAAGACTTGGAGTTTCAAGGTGTTTTTTAATAGCATCAAGGTGCCACCCTTCGCTTGGCCTGATTTTGACTGTATCGTTGGAGTATGTAAAGTATGATAGCCGTCCACATAAGTGGGGGCTAATTCCCTTGTTTCTTGTAGACAGATGACATCAAAAGAAGTAATATATCGTATCCAGGTTTGATCAGACATTTTCAAACAAAGCCCTGCAATATTCCATACAATCATCGATAACCGTTAATTTTCCAGTTTGGTTAATGTAGGGAGCTCAATCCCCTCTCCAGCACTACATAATGTTATATTTAGGGGAGCCCTCTTCGTCATCTGTCAATCGCAGGCTTCCAAATCAACAAGTGGTAAAAAATGGTTGCTGGTTGGTATGGGCTTAGATGTTAGTCTGGTGATGGTGGGTTGGTCATTAAATGTGGGTGACTCACCAGGGGCTTTAGATCCCTTTCCCCAATGATTTTAGTTACAGGTTACAGGTTTGTAAAAGAAGCCTAGAGGCACCAGTGAAGGGGCCTGGGTAGTATGCTTGGCAATATTGTGTTATTTAAAATTTTATACCACACAGTCCCCACTACATTTCTTATCTGAGTTTCCCACCCAGCCCAACCTGCTAGCCATTAAGATGCTAGTTAAAGCTTCTGATCACCCCGCCGTATGTTTATCAATCCAGTGACAAGCTTTTAGGTTTAATTTTTCAGTAGATTCCTTTTGCGGAGTTTTCAACTCTGGGGTATGAGCCAGGTTTACATCGTAGGGACACGCTGCTGGTGGAAAGTCTAGACTCAAATAGGGCTTACTTCCAGAAAGATCATCTTGGCCTTTCCAGTCGGAGGCCATGTGAAGAACTCAGTATTAGGTCAGCCTCATATAGTGTACTAACATTAGGAGGGGGAGGAAAAAAATAGGGTGATGGAGGACTCTTGGGGTGACCAATAGTTTTAGGTTATCTGCCAGCTGTCCAATTGCAGAGAAAGTTCGGCAGGCACAGATCAGGCCCCTCCGGAGCAGTGTCATTGGGGGGTAGTTGGGGTAGGAACCTGGCCGATGGTTTCTCTCTCTGGAGGCCACCCCCTCGTGGATTAAATGAGGCTAAAATGTACTCTGTTCTTCAAAGAGACGGGCTGCAACAACTTTGCGATTATTTGTTTGACTCTGATGAGTATTACCTCCTGGACTGATAGGGGTAAGGTTGGGATCCATATTGCTACGTGTGATTGCTCTCCCTTCCTTTTTCATCTTCATAGGCAGTTCTGTGGGGGAACAAATGTCTCTATTTGAGCGCATGGAGGGTTTTGTTGGGCCTTTAGGGTGGGTAATGATTGAGGATTTGACTGGAGTATCTTTAATCATCACAGCTCGCTCCCCAGGAGGTTCCCTGAAAGGTTCCCCAAAAGAGGGTGGTACTGATGGAAGGTTAAACTCACCCATAGACAGCCTGCAAGTAGTACTTTTGATATCTTTCATCAGAGTGTGAGAAGTCCTTAACAGAAAAGAATCCACTGTATTAATGGACTCAACTCCTCGCTCTACTTGGCTAGACTTCCGTTTCCCCATCCCTGGCTGTCAGCGATAAGCTACTGATGAAAACATGTTAGAAGGGTCGGCCAGCCCGGACTCCTTCAAGCTTCAGCGGGACGGCATCGTGCTTAAAAGTGCTCCAAAAGCAGGGTGAGACTGGAGATAAAGTACCCCATGTGGCGTCCATTGAATTACTTCTCCCCTCCTGGAGAGTCGTGCAAGGGATCGATGATTGCTACAGGGGGCCACGGGCCGGCGTCGCACTTAAAAGCACTCCAAACGCAAGGGGAGACGTGAGATGAATTCCTTCTGCAGCGTTCACTGAATTGCTTTTCTCCTCCTGGGAAGTCAAGCAAGGGATCTTTGGTGTCTACAGCGGGACACAGGCCGGCATCATGATTAAACACGCTCTAAATGCAAGGGGAGATGGGAGATGAAGTCCCCTCTGCGGCATCCACTGAATTACTTCTCCCTTCCTGGGGAGGAGTGCAACGGATCAATGACGGCTACCATGGCTGTGAAAAGACCATCAGAATGCATTATGGGACATGTAGTAAAAAATTAATTCCCTCTCTGTAGTCAGAGCTAGAAATGTACTAAACAAATTATAGCAAAATATAAGAAGTGATTTTCCCTCATACCATTTTTTTTTTAACATATCACCTTGAGGAAACAAACCAATGATAGCACTAATGTGGAAGGACATGCTGGATACCCTCACAGTGCTTCATACTCCTCACAGGTACCTCCAGTGGGTGAAGATGATTTCCAACATCCGTACAGTCCAATCCTGCCGCCAGTTGTGAGACCCCCAACAGCAGCATGTCCCAGGGCGTGCTCTCAGTCGGCACTATGAGTTCTCTCATGGCAACCAAGCATTAGTTTCTAAAGTTACAGTAGAAAATGCCCAGTTGTTTGGTTGTCTTGAGGGTTCTATGCTGCAAATTCAGCATCTGCAATTTAAGAAGATGAAAATAGTATACAAATAACTATAGAACTTGCAGCAATGCATTTCATTCTGGTTCAATAATGCCGCCAACCAGTTAGATGGAAACCAATCAAAGATGAGCACTAAAGTGGAGAGCCTCACCAATGCCCTTCAAAAAATACGCTAACACATGGTAGATGATAACACCAATCAGAGGCCTAACAAGAGAAGCTCTGCAACCAGAATGGATGGTTTTATCCATTAAATTAGGAGATTGATACATGTCACTTCAGCCTTATGCAGAAGAAAAGTTAATCTCGAGTTGGAAATGGGTCACTTTACTCTGCGAAATCAAATGCTCCAATAGCCATATTGACATGGGCAGTAGTGTCCCTCCCCATAATGAACCCATGCTGTCATTCGGAAACTAATACCGGCATAAGCGGAGCTAGACGAGTCGCCAAGATCTTTGAAAACATCTTGGCGTCCGTATTAATAAGAGAAATTGGCCAGTATGATCCGCATTCTGTTGGTGGTTTGCCCTTTTTAAAAAAAAAAAACACAATCTGTGTCGTATTCCACGATTCCGGTACCTCCCCACTAGTGGCCACATATTGTATTACCCTAGTAAGGGGCAGAAGCAAAATCTTTTAAAAAGATTTATAAAATTCTAATGGCAGTGAAGCGTCTCCAGCCGCCTTCCCCGTTGGTAATGCTGATAGCACCAACTCCACTTCTTCTATCAAGACTATCTCAAATAAAATGGCAGCTTTCTCAACATCTGCTACTGGAAGACCGCTATTATCAATATAACATAGTATCTCATCTCAGTTCGGTGCCCACGTGAGAGAATAAAGCTGTTGATAGAACAGCAAGAATTATTCTAGACAGCCTGAAGATTCGGTATGCAGAAGCCCATCTGCACCCTTTATAGTACTTATCCTAGTTTTAGCCTTCGCCTCTGCAGTCTGATAAGCCAATACGTGTCCTATGTGCTCCCAATATTCATATTTTTCTAAACGATGTTTACTATAGCTAGCCGCCATTTTATCCCTAAAAAACTTCTTCACTAAGGTTCTTGCATCTATTAACGACAGAAGCAAAGTATCTTGAGCCATTGAATCTTTCTTTACTGACTACACATGTTGTTTCTCAATGTTACATAAAGTATGCACCAGTGTCTCCATTTCATTTTTACGCTTTTTATTCTGCAAAAAGATATATTTTTGTGTAATACCACCGACGTACGCTTTCATTGTGTCCCAGACAATTAATGGGGATGCTGACCCTGTGTTTACTCTGAACAATTCCTCCAGTTGCTGAGCCATATTAACCAAGTATTCACTGTCCATCAACAGATACCTAGGAAAGGAGAATGGCCGAACTTCCCTCTTCTCAGCTTCAACTCGAAAGGAAAAAATAATGGGGTTTTGGTCTGAAGTCACCAGGGGGCATATTTCCATCTTTGATGTTGTAATTAGGCCGTCAGAAACGCAGGCCATATCATTCCTAGAATAAGATTGATGAGCGGCAGAATAAAATGTATAGCCCGGTATTGTTGGATTTATGTGTCTCCATGCATCCTTAGCAGACTGAAGCTTTGCCATTTGAAGTATCGCAGCACGGGTCTTACACATTCTAGAATTAAGGCTTTTTCCAGTGGAGTCTATACCATAGTTTATGATGCAATTAAAATCCCCCATAATCAATTTTTCACCCTCCCAATTTAACAATTCTAAATTAAGATGTTCAAAAATAACAGGATCATCCACATTAGAACCATATATTACACAGGCCACAAATATTTTAACCCACAACTCCCACAACTCTTGCTGAGCCAATGCCCAACGTCCCCATTGATCAGATTGGCTTTTAATCACTCTGCAATTAAACCTCTTGTCTTTAAAAATGTCCACTCCTTTTATAGATACTGATTGAGTGGTACAGATAATAGTATCATACCCTAAGTGCTTTAACATGTTTCGATCTTTGTAAGCAAGATGTGTTTCTGTTAAAAAAAACAATTGAGGCTGAGACATCCGCAGCTCTTCGCGAACTAACTGTCGCTTAGTAGCGCTGTTGAGACCAGCCACATTGCAGGCCATACATTTAATCCAATTCATGGTGGAATTTTTAACTTTCGAATAGGTCCCCTTTTACTACCTCCAATGTCCCCTTGAAGATAAAAAAAAGAACTGACTTCGGAATGATTCTCCTACGACGTCAGGTGGGAATTCCTATAGGCTGTATTGGCTAAGATTGGTTTAGGGGCACAGTTTCGGTCCTGGGTACAGGCTCTATATTGTAACCCTCAGGCCAAGTCATATATGGGGTCCCGATCTATACCATTTCGGATCTTGTGTGGGACTAGGCAGGGATGCCCCCTGTCTCCGTTACTTTTCGCCCTATACATAGAGCCATTTTTACGCACCTTACAATCCTGCACACATATTAAGCCACTGGAATCTGGGATTTCCAAACTTAAGATCGCGGCATACGCTGACGATATCGCGGTTTATGCAATAAATCCAGGCGAGGCCGTGATAAGGATTAAGGATGAAGCTGAGAAACATGGCAATGTTTCAGTATATAAATTGAATGCTAGCAAGTGAGTGCTTATTACGGCCGGGATTCAAAAATCTATCACCGGGGCTTGTACTATTGTGACCTATTTGGGGGTAAAGATATTAGCCAAAGTTAATCAGATCATCGACTTAAATTACGTACCACTTCTAAATGCAACTATCAAATTGTTCAAAACTTGGCATAGGCTTCCTCTAGGATTGCTCGGCAGATGTAACTTAATTAAAATGAAAATACTCCCTAAATTCTTATATTTGTTTCGATCGATTCCTTTAAAAGTTCCTAATATATATTTTTTTAAACTTGAGGGGATTTGTAGCAGCTTTATTTGGGGTTATAAAAAACCTAGTAGAGCAATTGAGCTGCTGAATTCTAGATTTGAACAAGGCGGACTTGACTTTCCGGATTTCAAAATTTATTTCTGGGCTTCCTTTACGGGTCGCTTCCGTAGCCTTCTGGGTCTGGATCAGACAGACTCAGTGTTTGGGTTCATTTTAGGAAACCAGAGGGACATGTTTTTATATGGAATAAGGGACCCAAACTATTTCAAGCGAGTGAAGTTTAAGACTATCAGAGATACTGTATATATTTGGAGAGATATGTCTGCTAGGTGTAAATTACCAATATTCCACGAAAAATTTCCATTATGGGGGAATCCTCTGCTCCCTGAGGTGTTTCAGGACCAAGCAGGCAAATCTTGGGCGAAGTATGGAATTACTTGCTTGGGTGAAATGTACAATGAGAGAGGAATCAAATCATTTGAAAATTTGCGCCTAGTTTATAAACTTCCTGCTCATTTTTTCTTTAAATATCTACAGATTAGAGATTATTTGGTTCCTAATTTGGCTGTAACAGAAATAATGCATTCAAGCATTTGGGACTGTTCATATGGAGGGAAAACCAAATCTTTGATAGGGCTAATGTATGAATATTTACATAGTTTTAGATCAGATGGTAGCGAGAAATTAGCAGAGCGCTGGAGCCAAACCCTGGGTATAGCGGTTTCATCTAGAATGATCAAACAAGCCTTAGGTTACGTTAAGGATTCGGTTCACTCTGCTAGTTTGCAACTTCAGCAACTACGTACTATCTATATGCTGTACTATACCCCAGCTAAAATAGATAAATGGGCTCAGGGCAATATGACGGGGGATAAAATAAACTGCCTTAAATGTGGATTATATGCAGCTAATCTGTTACATATGTTTATTGCATGCCCAGTATTGAGGGGTTATTGGCAGAAAATTGAACAGCTACTCCAGTCTAAACTTGGGCTGGATCATCCACTTACTGATCTTGAAATTATGTTGGGGTACAAGGAGGATAATCCAGCTGCCGCACGTCTCTTCTCAATCCTAATGGCTTCTGCTAGACTGGCTATTGCCAGGGTATGGGTCTCTGCGGCACCGCCCTCGGTCGAGGAATGCTGGGCTATCATTAGAGAAATTTATGGCTTAGAGGCAGCCTTGGCGAAGGCAAGGGGTATTCCCTCCTTAGCCAAGTTAGAAGCGCTATGAGGACCTATGGTTTTGGATGGAATAACTTAGTTTTTGTTAGTATAATATGAAATAATTTGCGTCTCCTATGATTTTTCCTCTTCTGTAATTTTCGTTTTTATGGTTTTTGCCTGATGTATAAATCCTAAACCTCCAGTTTATGTTTGCTGTATAAATGTGCCCTTCTTGATGAAAATAAAAAGAAAAAAAAGAAAAAAGAAAAAGGAAATGGGTCCCTTTACTGGTGCCTTCTCAATAGGCTTAGGGCATATTAATTCTGCAGTTGAGACACTCCTATATAACTAGTAGAGTAGGAGCTGAACCTTACTATATTGAGGAAATCTCCAGTGTCAGCAGCATTTCTGCCACAGTAACACCCTCACTGTGATGCACCAGCAGTTGTGCTCATGCTGCTCAACAAATGGACACAACCCATTCATGATGGAGGAGCAAGAAGCAGTAAAGGGTACAGTACATGAAGTACCACTAGTACAGTATATTTGTGTTTTGGTAAAGTAACCAGCAATGTATGTAGTCATTATGTATCATTTGCAAGTGACAGGCCATTTTTACATCATCTCTAATTGCAAAAGCCCTGAGCATACAGTTTGCAAGTTGCAAATTAAAAATCTATAATTACAATTCACAAACTTGTGTCCTAAAAATAGTGATTTTCTAAATAGATGCATTAACAAAATAATTTGCAAATGATTTCGGGCATTGCAAATATTCCCTTTTTCTGTTGCAAATATATTTTTGACCGATATGCGAACCGCCAGTGCTTCGTATCTCTAGTCTTATATTCCAAAACCCTTGACTTAAACCATCAACTCAAATGCCCCTAAAAAGGATCTCACCTATTAATTTCATCTACCACAAATAAACTTAAGTGAATGCATGCAATGGTTTCCTTGAGAGCACAATATTAATCCTGCTAACACTTGGTTCCTGGAGCAGGGTGTTGCCCAGCGTAAAGCACTTCAATGTCTTGTCAGGGGTAATAAGTGTTATATAAATACATTTACAAATATAACAAAACACAGGTAAACTACAAACAAATAGGTTCAACCTGGTTTGAAGTTCTACCTTCATACTTTGGGATCCATGAAGTTGGATAGTTCTAGCAGAAGCAATTAAAATTTTCCTGACCAAGGAAGGTACCTTTTCGGTCAAATAGGTTTGCCACCTATGCCAGGTGAAGATTTCTATGTTGCACTTAGTCACTATTTTGGAACATAGGTTGTTCCAGCATGTAAAGGGTGCAGGCCGTACCTACAAAGGGATTCAGATCTGCTAAAGAGAGAGTTGAATTTGCTACTGTGGAAAAGCTTAGAGTGGGGAAGACCTGTACCTTCAGCCCACTGGCAAACTACCTTTGTTGGATCGGCTTAGCAGGTTAGTCATGGTCATCTGGAGGTCTTTGGAGCCAATTTCTAGGTCCCAGATTTTTCAGTATATTAGGACTACACTGTGATATAACCAAGTCAGGAACAGACTTTTGTGGTCAAGAATCACACCAGCAGAGGACAATAGCAGGGTGCAGGAGAGGTCCGGTTGCATGAGCCAGGTGGACAGTTGAAGGAAAAGCCTCTTGCTGTTTGCCCAAGAGGGACAGCAGATCTAGTACTTCTAGGCTCTTCTCAGGTCTCAAACATAAGGTTCAGTTCTCTTTGGATTTTCCCGTGGTTCAGTAGTGTTCAGAGGAGTGTACTGTGGGTGTCATATTTATCCCATTAGCTTGTGGTTGATGGTGAGTCCAGGACCCTCCCTACCCAATAAGGAAAAGGTCCCATGCATAACCCTACCCACATTTGCTGCATTCTCTGACTGCTCTGCTCTAGGCAATCTCACAGCGTCCCTCTCTGGCAAAATCCAAGATGATGAAATCCATCTCCCATTGTGCAGGGCCTGTGTGCCCACCCCCTGAGATGTGGAAGCAAAATGAGTAGCCCCAAATCTGTGGTCACTTCAAACCAGTTCTAGGTGATGCTCTAGCCCCGCTATCAATGGAGCTTGACTAATTTGGAAAATAAGGAAGGGGCCAAGGCAGGTGTCATCTGACATCTGCCAATGACCAGGGATTCACTTTTGAAGAAATGTAAGTTCCTGGCCCCTTTTCAATTGGTCATCCTGCCAGAGGAACAGAAGACCCTCCTGAAACCCAGGCCATTGTATTCTGCACGGACGACAGTTTTCACATCTGATTTCAAATTAGTCTCCAGGATATTTAGACAGGGAAAAGATAACTTTCTTAAAGTACATTTTCCTTATTATTTAATGAAAATCTGGCTTCACCAATTTAGCTTTCAATAAATATTACAAAGTGTCAAAGAATTAAATTTCTATCTGTTTCGGAGCCGGAGGTAGCATTATTACATTTAATATTGCATCCCAGTGTTTTTCTATGGAAAAGCCACCCTTGCTATAGTAAAAATAGCTTTTGGAGCCTTTTCACTGAGAGAACATGTATAGCGTTACATTTCTACATGTTTCACTTTTAAAGACCATATACCATACCTTTTGGGCAGAACAGCCTAAATAACAGTTACTGATTCATATTTAAATGGAAGGTTGTGACCATTCAAAATTGGTTATTTCAACAGGTTGGGTAACTGTATTTAAACTGCCACATTCAATCTTTCATGATAGTCCTAAAGCCACGTTTTACGCTGTCACTGTAGTGGATGGCACACTAGGTGCTGCAGTTTTCTCAAGATATTTAATATTCAGGCCCTGGGTACGCTTTTTTACCAGATACTAGGGACTCACAAGTAAGTTGACTAAGCCAATTAAGAGTATACCAATATCAACATCTTGAAAGGAGGAGCACAGGCACTTTTCCATTGATTAGTTGGCAAACATAGTAAAGGCAAAGATCTGGGAGTACACTACTCAAATTATGATAATTTCCTATGCGTGTCCATCCAGCCATTCATTTGTGCAACAGTTGCCCATCTATGCACTCAAACACTGATCCATTCAATCCGTACATTGAACCTTCTTCCACAATTATCCCCACTCTAGTATCATCCCAGTGCGTGATAGATATTAAAATGCTGTATTTTACTTTCTTGCCAGTCTCTTGTTTTACATGTCTTATACCTAGTGATGGAGGATCACTTTGTTCTGTGGATATTATTCTCTGAATTATGTGAAACAAAGTAGTAAACAATTCAAATGTATCTTTCTATTCAGCTATGAGCTTAAGCCTTTATACAATCTGATATTTTTCTATAACATTGAACCCACCTGTTCGGTTGGTGATGCTCCCATCAGGACAGGGCACACATAAGAAGCAGCACACTGCATGCCCTGTCATAGCAGATTTTCTGTATCCTGGAGTACAGCTTTCACTGCAGACTGACAGAGGAACCTGGAATGGCAACAGTGGTTAAAGCATGAAGAAGTCAATAAAAGGAATTTTCATGCTGGACCATGTAATCAAATTAGATTACTGCTGCCCAAGTAATTTAGAAATGTTTGGTCAAAACCTGAATGCATCACAACCGCAAATCTATGTTTTTAGGATAAATAGAGTGGTACCCAAGAATATGAGACAGTGGGGTTCCTCTACTCCTGCCTCCTACTTAAGTTAGAGACCCATCTTCCTATCCTTAAATATTCCATGCGCTCAGTTTTCTCTCCTTCGCCAAACATTGCTTTTTTACATTTCATTGCCATGTTTAAGTGTCCCATTCCACTTCTTCCTTTCCAATATTGACTTCCTGAATGTCTCCTATGTTATCAGTTGTGTAACTAAATGTAATTTTGCCAATTCCTTCCTCCTACCAATATTCACATTAAGAACTTTGTCCCTTCAAAGGCTCCCGAGAGCCACCCAACAACGCTACTGTAGCTCCATGTCCATCTTTCATCTTTCAACAAAATTGTATGTTTTTACTGGGTAACACAGCCATAACTGCTTTCCCCTTCTTGAAATTTGGACTTACACCACATAGTCCAAAACACTTAGTAGATCTTTCTTGTTCCCTTCCACTGAGGCTCGTTGCTGCTTTGTTCTAGTCTACATAACTCATGGTTCGTTAGATCCGAACATTCCAGCTGTGGACGTATGCCTGAGACTTTCAAAAGATGAAAGAAGATTAACAGATTGAAGATGTAGAAGGGATCGAACAGATGGTCGAGAGGTTATAGATGATGCATTGGGGCTACAATAAAAAGTTATATGGAACAGAATAAAACAATGATGACATTTCAAGTAAAAAAAAAAAGATAAAGTGACAAAACAGAGTAGGGGAGGAAAAAGTATGAAGAAAGTGAACCAGAAGAGTATACATGAAGATCCAAGAATAAAATTGGCTTATTATCGGGGGTGGATGACTACCCACCTCCAGGAATAATCACAACTCTTGTCAGGGTGAACCCTGACAGTCACTAAATGAACCTGGGACCAACCCACTGGTAGCTTTGGTACAAAGCACACAGGTTCAAACTAGGGAATGTGTAAATTATATATACAGTACCAAAACAGTAATAACGTGAAAAAACCAAGCACCAAGCATCAAGCACCAGAATTTTATAAAAATAGTGCTAAACTGAATAAACAAAATAACATCAAAATAACAAAAACCCAATATGTAGAACCAGAATGATTTTTAAAGTTTTATATAGGAATAGCGCAAAAAAAGTTATGCTTCATTGACTGTCAGTGGCTATGGTAGACCAGAACCAAGGTGCAATTTCAGGATGATCGTGATAGAGACCGGACTGGCTACATCAAGTGTATTGTTCCTGATGAACATCTGAAAGTCAAAAAGATTGAAAACCTTTTTAAGTCGGACTGGTCTGGAGGAACATTTTTCAAAAGTTTGTAAACTTTCTTCTGGTGCCCAACCAACCAAAAGGATCAATGTCTAAGCTCCCAGGACTCCAGGAGAGACATTTAGAGTTCACATGCTTACAGGCAGAGGCCAACAGCAGAGTTCAGTCCAGGTCCAGTTGCCAGTGGTCAGTTGGATACTTTCAGGAACAGACCTCTTGCCGCTTGTTGTGTCCCTGTAGCCACACAGGAGGTCAGTCAATTGACCCTTGAAATTCACTTTTTTTGTGCGGCCACTCACCTGAAAAACAGTGCATCTGCAGGGTCAATGAGTGCCCTGCTGACCTCCTGGGACACCTCTTGGCACTACTGATATGTTACAGGAGGTCAGGCAGCTGTCACAAAAGGGAAGGGGCATTGGAAGAGAAGAACATACACTGCTACACCTTGCCACCTTGTCCAGCCGAGGCACCATGGTCTTCGGGAATGTTAAAAGTCGCCAGTGTTGTTGTGGAGAAATGTTCAGGATTGGCAAGGAAGGACACAGGAATTAGTGAGGCTTTATGCTTATGGAGAGGACTAATAACACACCAGAATACCAACGATCTGTTCAAACACTTACCTGGCACCTAGTTGGGTCACTCGGTATGTTCTCTTCTTTTTTAATGCTTTGGACAGATAAGTAGTCCCTCTTGCCATGTACTATCCTTAAGATTTAGGAGGGTCTCTTGTAGTGCTTAAATCTCTCTACTAACACATGTGCTACTCAGGCAGTTCAAGCACTCAGTAAACAATACAATCACAAAAAATAAAAAATAAAATAAAGTTCGCACAAGTTGCCAGTTGGTGGTAGGATGCTCAAAGAAAAGCTAACAGAAACGAACATAAAAGGACTGGCTCTCATGCACCTCATAACTGTAAGCATTAACATTAACATAATGATAGGAAACCAATCTGAGGTTTTAACATTATTGTCTGCTTGTCTAAAACTGGAGTCTCTCTATATTTTAAACACGCTGCAAAAGAGCTTCAAATCAAATGGACACGGATCAATTACTTCAACATATGAGCCCATGAATACTTGCTGCAGTCTGTTCAAGAATTTGTTTTTGAAGTATTCATAATCGCACAAAGGGGCATATTCTCAAGGACTCAGCGACTTTTTATCGGCCCATTCAAAAGCCTGCGCCAACAGCCTACATCGCCAGTTTTCCTGCAATAGCTGCCGCCAAAAACATCGCAAAGGCAGACAGGGACAATTAACACTAATCATATGCAGAGTAGGCCTTCCGGTGCAAACAAAAATCACGATAACACTACTTCGCCTTATTCTCAAAGACCAGCCAGATCAGCCATGCGGGCCAAAAACAGGCGATAAGGCATGTTAGCAGCAGGAACTTAAGACCTGCTTTTTTCTGGTCTTAAGGAGGACAAAAACCTGCAGTAGAAAGGGAGCCCAGCCCGTAGCCACATCTGAAGACCAACAGATGCCATGGAGCTACGATTCATGCTGCTCGGAGACCCAAGAGGGCCACATCACCCACTGCCACCAACCCCAGCACCACCCCCACCCCTGGACTACCACCCAGGTAGCGCAGAACAAGACAATCTCACGCACTCTCGTACTTGTCCACAATAAGAATAATTTGAGTCACCAAATAAATTCAAAATATCTATTATGACTATAGTGATTCATGAAACATTATGCGAACCACAAGGAGCAGCAAAATACATGAGGCAAGCATCATCAGCATTGTCACAACACCATAGAATGTAAAGGTAGCCGTCATGTCATAATGACTGTGAAAAAGGCAAAACAACTAGGCAAAATCACCCTCCCCTTGACAGGAAGAAGTTCTATTACATAACAGAAAATCCCCAGGTGTGGGTATCAGACCCCCAACATGAAAGCCCAAACCCAAAGGTGTACATCATAGGAACAGGAGAGTACAGCTCCATGGAACGGCTACTTACGAGTGTGTTTCAAAAACATGCAACCACGGCATATCAAAGCACGATTATTTCACATTGCATCTGTTGCTAACAAGTCTTGACCAGGTAATAGGGACCGACCAGTACAGAATAACAAGAAACATTGTTGATCGACTTTACACATCATGAGCAGAATTGTAAGTGAAAGCTGAGGAAGTGAAAAAAATCTGTAAACATGTACAGGGCAGAGGCAAAGTGCCGCGAAAACAAACTCCAGCTGAGGCGGGTGCAAAAGCTGCAGCACATGGCAAGCAAACTCATGCTGACTTAGCAATGTCAACAATGTATCCAAAGGGCCCCATAACCCAAGATGATACCCTCCCCCTGGTGAGTCTGTAGCATATAGACAGAAGAAAAAAAACAGAGTTCAAAAGTCAGACAGTGTTCAAAATATCTGTGAGAAACTACTACAAAAATAAGACAAAAACGACGGAACAATGGAAAGTTCGCAGACAAGAGCTAAAGGCACATTGAGCCTTTGGAAGAGAAGTCAATAATGCAGCCAGCGTAGTTGTGACGACCCAAGAAGTTAATCCATTAAGGTACATGAGCAAAGAAATGCAATTCCCTTTAACAGTTCATCCCCGTCATTGTCAAAAAACAGCGATAACATCCAATTGAATAAGTCAAAGGAACATTCATGTACCTCATAGGCAGGAGCATCCCAAACCAGAATTGGGAGACTTGAGTGTTATTCAATAAAACTACTTTGTAGGAAAGCCTGGGCAGCCGCACAGATATCCCATTTGGCCAAGATTCCAAGTAAAGCTGCACGCGTCATTTGACCATCCACTGTACAAGCCAGGGCATGCGCCTCCAAGGGACCCATCAACCAGCTGAAATCAGGGACTGGACACCACGTGTTCGATCGCCCAGGAGAAATGACATCTCTTGCAATGAAGCACTGGTTGCACACAAGTATAAAATGCAAATCGAAAGGTCAAGTCGCAACTTACGCCAATCGTTGCTAAGGGCAAGCATCCAAAAGCCTCATACATGTGTCTGCGGTACAGTTGTAGCTGGCATGGCTTGTGATTAGCCTCAAGGTGAGCAGCCATTCTGAAGCACAAAGAGGAGATGCAGAACATCAGCTTCCGGTGCCAATATGATGAGCCACCCGCCGAAGACGCTGGAATGGATAGAATGAATGAAAGCTGGTATCACCCCGGATATAGTTCGAACAGAACTGACCATGGCAGGTCCCACACATTTAAGAAAATGTGCAAGGACTGCTGCCTCAGTTGCATTGCATATTTGGTGAGTTAATCCCACACAATGACGTGGGAGGTCAGTTGTAAGAAGCACCAGCAACATGAATGTGTCTCTGGCGTAAGTGAGGGTCACCTCCTGTTGGAACAAAAGGGCTTTGTGCCTGCACAACATGTTCCTCTCTGCTTCCAAGCTCGGAATGGAAGGCCAAAGTGTAGAACCTATACTCCCTTGTGTGGGCGGGAGAATGATCTTGCTACAGCGAGGTGCGCCCTGGGGAACTGTTACCAGCTATGTGACTCCGGTCCGCAAGCCACAGCTGCCTTGATTGTGTAACATGAGTTAGCTGCCTTTAGTAGGCAATGAAAGACAGGTGTGAAGGATGGTCTTGGTGTCCCCTTAGATAGGCATGCTGGATTCTGCTCTGACACGTTACATTCGGCGTGTATTTGAACTGGTTTACACACATGAGGGTGAACCACTATCGAGTCACACCCCTCCCCTGGAGGGATGACTGCTTCATCCTCCCTCAGACACAGATGAGCAGAGGGCAGCTCCCATGATTCATGCATGGAAGAGCTATGAAGTGGTTCAAAGTGGCAAACAGGAAGGTGTTGTTGTCAGGCATGCAGACAAGCAAACATGCTCGGGGGAGGGAGGAGAAGCTGTGTGAGTACGTGCTACACATTGATCCCACACATGTTCCAGTAGCAAAGCATGGCAGACATGAATTCCAAAGTCACACAACTCACATGCCACAGAACTTGTGAGTCTGCCAAGGCAACATGCAGAACCACCAATTCACCCATATCTCACATACCTCTCACAGGTGGATCAGGGATATGCACTCTGCCCGTGGATGATGACACCCCTCCGAGCCCTGGAGACACATGCCCAGGGCAGTACAATGTGGCCCACGTGTGCATCAGGGGAATTGCTGTATGCACATTAGGTGTGTTGCAGTCACCTTTCACGAGCATGGACGTCACAGGTGGTGTGATCCTGTGCAGCCCAGTGATGGTGTGCAAGGGGCTCACTGCATGTTGTGTATTGCACAGCATATGTGTGCACAACAATGCCCCATGGATCCAGGTGCCAGAAGCACTGGGCGATGATGAGGTAGATAAGGCAGGTGGACCATGCCCCACTGCGCTGCTTATTGCTGATATTGTTATCTCTGTTGGGCCCATCACAACTTTTTTCACGTTCGGGCTTCCTTTCTTATCGGCATCTCGGTGGGCTTATCACCGACATCTGGCGCATTGTCGGGATACTATCACCTTTTGCCGGCGTGTTGGGAATCCGCCGTTAACACGGCGTTTTTTGCCAGCGATAGATGGCGTTATGTGCAGGTGTGTTCACCTCGGTTGGCGATGATTATTGCCCGTTCGTGAGAATATCCCCAAAGTCTCTTTTTTCAATGTTACAGCACAGCTTGCATAGCCCACAACACGAGACCCAAAAAACACATGCAGAGACTTCCCCAGAAGCACGCTGAATAGTAGTACTGCTGAAGATATATCCGCAGGGTGCTGGAGTCAAGAACAGGCCGGAGGGCTCTGAAGAAGCTGAAGTGAGGAGTTGGGAGGCAACCAGGAACTCATGTTGCAACAGGAAACAAAGCCAAGCACGGACAGGTGTGAGGCAATGGCTTTTATAGCTAAGCAGGGTTTCCGGTTGAAGACAAGTGGCAAGTCTCTCCTTTACAGTCATGGGGGTGTGATGGCTGCTTTGCAACAACACCATATGTCCAAGTAACTTGCTTGGTGTTCCAGCTAATCAATTGCACAATTTTGTGTATATTTTGATTGCGAATGGCGTGATGTTGGGACGGCAAAGTCCTTAGATGGTGACAGACGTGCACCCCTGGATGAGAGGAACTTACCACATGGACACCAGCTGTCGTGCCGGTAGCCATGAGACTACAGTTCTTCACAGTCACCTCCTCCAATCTACTGGAATGACAGACTTATCACTAGAACAGTAGGAGCATGTTAGACAGATCATCGTGCGCCTTAGTCCTGGAAGAACTTGCTCTGACAAATAGTGCTTCAGTTCTAGGACACCTTGGGGGAGATTAACAAAAAAGTTGCGCAGCCCCCCGGAGGCTGTGCTGCATTGCGCGACAGGGAGGGAGCAGGAGAGCGCCATATTTTTAAAGATATGGTTCTCTCCTCCCCTTTCCCTTGCACTGGCACTGATTTCAGCTGCCGTGCACCATGCAGGGCTAGGGTGTGTGCATGAGTGTAGCATAGGTTTTGTACAGGAAGGGTACCCTTCCTGTACAAAATACTATGTTAAGCACAATGCAAGGCTAATCCCACTTTGCATATGTGTTGCACAGTGCAGCACGCATGCAAAGTCGGAAAAGGAAGGAGAAATTAAAGCATTTCTCCTTTGTTGCACCTAGTTTTCTCACGCTAAACTCAATCTACTGTTTTCAATAAATTGGGTTTAGCGTGAGAAACCTTGAGTGGTTGCATGGGAATGCCCATGCACCACCCTTGGCACACCCCCTGGCACAAAGTAATGTGAAACAACGCAATGCGCTGCTTTGCATTACTTTCACGTTGATTAGGAAAGAAAGATTTTGCTCAGTTTTGCATCACTTTTATGACGCAAACACGGCGCAAAATTTTAGTCAATCTCCCCCCTTGTATTATTAAAAGGCACTGTGGGACCTCTAACAAGACTCATACTCATGAGCGTGGCCTAACTTGAATGTTGTCTTTGGAACATAGGCAAAATTCACTATCAGCAGACAAGGAAGTGGGACTCAGGGCCTTACTTGGACAGAGCTAGCGTGACAGCATTCACTTTGTGTTCATATATAAATACTAAATCTGTCTAAGCATTAATTTATTGGGGGTCGCTGGATGTATTCTGAATCTATTTTTGCCTATGTGCACCTTGCACCTGCCTCTCACCAA
Organism: Triturus cristatus; assembly: GCF_964204655.1. Taxonomy (NCBI): domain Eukaryota; kingdom Metazoa; phylum Chordata; class Amphibia; order Caudata; family Salamandridae; genus Triturus; species Triturus cristatus. Next base: position 1,167,300,654 of record NC_140593.1, read on the forward strand.
GAAGCCTTAAACTACACAACCCAAGCTGCCAATGAGAGTCAAGTGCTGGAGGGGTAGTGCTTAGCTCAGTTGCTAAGGACCCACAGTAGGTCAGGCCTAGGAACATCAGATGTTAAAGGCTCAACCCCCATGGTTTGGCTCAGTAGCTCTTGCTGGCCATGTGGCCCTCTGAATGGGGTTCTGACAAGCATAATTACACAAAGTGGCACAAGAGTAATTTCTATAATTTTGCAAAACAATCGTAACACAAAATTCTCAAAATAAAGCAAATTATGTAGCGTAATTAAAATGAAACCAGGCCTAAACAGGATGCCACAGCCCCTTTCTTGCATATTCTAATAAGCCCAGAGGAGACGCCTCTGCCCTTTCAGGTAGCCTTTTGTGTGTAATTGGGAGGAATTATACACCTATTACTTGGCTGCCTACAGGCTGGAAGTTACAGGAGAGTTAATGAACATTAGCCTCCATGAATTCAAGTAGGGGAAAGCTTACTTTTTATATTTCACTTTTCCCTAATCCTTTAAAATTCATTACAAATCAGACTTCAACTTGGAATTGGATTTGTATTAACTATTACAAATTAATATTTATTTTTCTATTTGGTCCCATTCCTGAGATACAGTATTAGTATTTTAACCAATTGTCTCATTTTCTACATAAGACTGCTACATCTGCCCCACTGAATTCAGCTTTAAGAGCCTTGTCATTGTAGGGAGGAGGTAATATTTGTTTTTTGGTCTGTCCCATTTCAGAATACCAATAACTCTGACTAGTGCACGCCATTTAACTTCCAGAACCTGATTTCACTTCTACACCATTTACTAGGCACTTGCATGCATGTCAAAAGTGAGAATCAGGAATAGGCCAATTTGGCCATGTTTAAAGGGGGAGCACAGGCACTTTAAACCTGGTTAACAGGGGTAAAGTACACAGAGTCTCAAAACCAGCAAAAATAGAGTTTGGAAAATGGCAACAAATCCGAGGTAACCACAGAGAAAAGGAAGATTCCCTACACAGAGACTACAGTCTGAGACTCAAGCAAAACACTATGATCCAGCACACCACATGAACATCATGTATTTCAAACAATATTAGTCCAAGCAGCAGGTCTGATTTCAAGATTCTTTATTCAATTTCTTCTTTAGGATGAATACAGGATACAGATTGGATAAAATGTAGCACGGAACATGGACATTGGTGGATTGGAACATGAAAGGGTGAGACAGAAACGATAGCATTACAAGTAATGGTGTTGATAAAAATGAGGAAGATTCTGAGCAATAAATGACAAAATTGCCCAATAAAAGTGACTCAAAAGACGCCTGGCAAGAAAGATATTTAAGGCTGTAGACATATATTGCCTTAGAAGCAACAAAAACTCATTGGTTTCACATGATGGGAGCAAGATAAATACATTTGTGGGAGTGTTTATGTATTTATTTAAAATGTTGCATTGGAAAATAAAGAGAAAAGAAGGTTCTAAGGAAGAAGAGAGGGAATTGGCAAAGAGGCTGCAGGTTTCGGCTAATATGGAGAACATAAGTCTGGAAATTTAATACAAAAGTGTGTCGATGTCTAAATAAATGTAAGTAATTAGACAGATACATTATGGTGGGAAGCCTGAATAAGGTAGCATGAGTAGTGTACAATGAATACAAAGAATGTCTCAGACTGCCTACTGTCATTCCTAAGCCAACCACTGTTTAAAAGTGTGGGAGTCCAGCCAAGGCAATTTGTTGGGAAGTAGAATTATTCTGTGGGAAAAGGATAGTATGGATTGGGGAAAATGGAAATGTGTGAGATTTAGGTTTCACATGGGATGGGTGTTGGACTTGGCCCTTTCTTACAGGGATATCCCCAACCTTTTTGCTTTAATCTCCTGTTTTCTGATCCTGTTTTTGTTGGCTTTTAGGTCTCTGTGCACTTTCCACTGCTAACCAGTGCTAAAGTGCTTGTCATCTCTCGTTAAAACATGGTTAGATTGACTTATACCCAATTGGCCTATTTAGTTTACTTGTAAGTCCCTAGTAAAGTAGTACTACATGTGCCCAAGGCCTGTGGATGAAATGCTCCTGATTGTGTCACCCACTTAAGCAACACTTTAAACATGTCCCAAGGTCTGCCATTGCTGCCTGGGTGGATTTTCAAAGTATGGCGGCTAAGAAAAAAGGGCTTAGTGTGTGGGCACTGATACATGATTGGATCTTAAGGATGCGAGAATAACCTAGAGAATGTTGGGAGGGGTACCGCATAGATAGATTGAAATATATAAATGGCACACATCACTTTACAGAATGAGTTTTGTATTAGCTAGTATCTTTGTGGATGTGATCTAATACATTTGTATTTATGGAATTTAAAATGCTGTTATATGAAATGTCTGCTTTGGTGTGAGGGGGGTATTCATGTTTATATGTAAAATGAAAAACATATTTAAAAAAAAGGAACCAACTTATTGCTTCAGCTGTGCAACACATTTTCAATATGAATCCCCGCAACACTCCTCAAACCAGGATTTAAGGTACTTTGTTCAGCAGACCTAAGTTGGGCTCAGTAATTTGCCTGTGCTCCATCGCTGTTGGCCCAGACTTGTGACTTTAGTCCTGTCTGCCACGATCAGATATCCACAGTTTGCACTTTGCACTTTTTGGTGCTATTTTAACTAAAATTGCATATCACTTGGTCTACTGATTTGATTTTTGTTGTTTTGATCTTGTTTTATTTATTAAATAAAGTTTTATTTTTCTAACTTGCTGTGGGATACTTTGTATGTAGTGCCTTCACTTGTGTGGTGTTTTCATTTTCCTACTGTTTGAAGTGTTGCATAAATACTTTACTCATTGCCTCTGATTCATGCCTCGCTGCTCTGTGCCAAGCTACAAGAGGGTTGAGCACGGGTTTATTTAAAGTTGGGTTGTGCTTCACCCTGACAAGTACTGTGGTTGCTGATTGCCCAGGGCTCACATCCAAGTTAACCCACAACCACAATTTCTTACAATGGGGAGTTTGGGAGAGAGAAGTGAGACGTGGAAGTTGAATAAGCACTCAGTGGTTTATAACCTTATTTGTCATTTCAAAAGGTTTAAAGAGATCTGAGGACGGGTTCTGGAAATATGAATTTGGGTCACTTTGTTGTGGTACGGTCCCACATCAATAGCAATAGCAGGGAAAAGAGTGGGGTTGTTAATGTGAAGATATTAACATCCAAATGTTGGTGAATGGAGATTTGAGGTTGCCACAGTTATTGCTGATTTTTCAGAATTTGGGAAGATGAACGAAAAGCTTTTAATGCTAATAATTTACTTAGGCACCCATAGCTTTATGCCAGTCTACAGATGTAGACCTTAGAAAGATTATTTAAAAGCATTTTGTGATTACAAACTGTTAATGGCACACATTGCAAATGATAACACGATTGCTACACACCAGAGCATGAAAGGGTTCCAGGAAACCGACACATGTAGGCAAGCACAGAAGGGAAGGGAATATTTAGTTGGTTGGCTGCTGAAAGAAGAAGAGTATTAGATGGTCTAAACATGAAGACTTGCTGGGAAGTGCATTTATATAATTATATACTTACATTAATATTTAACATAAAAATATTGTTACTATTTTTTTCAAGTTAGAAAACGTTTTTACTTTTCCTTATACTTTATGACGGAGAGACTCTACAGTTGAGGGAGGGGGGCATATCTCCCTAAGGTAAAGTATAGGAAGAATTACAAATATTTAGAAAACGTTTCAGTAGATGCTTCTTCATGTTAACTATAATTGTAAGTTACACAAGAAAAAAATGCTACAGCATTAATAACTTATTTTTTAATTACATTTCAAATTGATTTAAATACTGAAAATTACATTAAAATTAATTCTTCTGAAGCAGAAATTAAAAAGTACATTTACACGTAATGTAAAAATAATTATTATGCATTAATGATTATTAAAAGTTTATGTATGGTATTAAAGTAGTTTTCTTATTTTTTGATACAAATTAATGGTTATAAATATTTTTAAGGTTGTTAAGTATGTTATAATTTATTAGTAAATGTGATTTATCTTTCTATATTTGCTTAGCAATAGAATATATTTATATATAATTTATATATAATTTAAATTATTTATATCATTTATTTTAATTTAACATTGTTTCCTATTGGGTTTATCTCAAGTCTGTACCTCCATTATTTTCTATGAGAGAGTCTTATAGTGTAAGTGGTTGGCCATGTCTGGTGCTGGACTTAGTACTGTCCCATTTTAGAATCAGTAGCTTGCATTCTAAATTTGGCTTGCACGAGTGGAGATGTGTACACTGTAGAGTGACTTTACACACAAATATTGTGTATAGCGCAAAAGTAGCAAAGTTATTCAAAAGTGTAAGAGTAAATTGTCTTGACTAACTTTTATAATAACATTCCGGAAGAACAAATAGGAATTGTTGTTAATAATATGCTGCAGTTGCTGAAATCTGTGGGGAGCAATTTGCTACTTGATACTATGTTAATATTAGCAGGGGACTTTAACTGAGCGCTATGAGACAACGCTGAGGATAATCTATGTGGAGCTCTAAATGAAGAAGGGGCATGTGTTTCACACTTTCGGCATACAATTTTAGGGGAGTATTTTAATGAATTAATTTTTAGTCTTGATCTGGGCTTTGCCATCGAACTATGCCCAGCACCTATTCCTATGCCCTGGACATTCAATGGCAGAAGTCTTTACTCGACAATCGATTATGTTTTAATATCTAGTTGTCAAGCACATAGGCTATACTCCTTTTAAGTCTCAGATTATTCACTTAGTGATCATTTTCCCCTATGCTTGGCCGTCAAACTACACTGAAGGTGTCTAAAAATAAAGATCAATTGTTAGAAAATGTAGAACATAATGTGGAACATAATGGATCAAGCAACATTAATCACGACAGTGGTGGGTAAGTGTAGACTTGCAATAGAGACATGTCTGAGTGTAACAGCCGCACCAGCCCACATTTTAGCCTCTTTCTCTAGGATTTCTAACGCAGTAAGAGAGTCCCTCCTCAGACGGAACAGCAGTAAAAGGAACCCAAAGGGATGGTTTGACTCTAGGTGTACTCAAGCCTACTCCCACCTAAAAAAAAGAATTGCACCAGATCCCGAGAAATCTGACTTTGATTAGGCTAGCTAGAGTAGAATATAAGCAAGCAATCAGGGACAGAAACCACTCTGAAAAAGGAGGCATGGGAGGCATTACACATGGCCTCTTTGGCCAAAGACAGGGCTGCCTTTTGGAAGGCTGTCAAGGCACCATTTTTGCAAAGAGAGGACGGCCCCTACCTTGAAATCGCTATTAGTGAGGAACTATAGATTAATAATTTCTCACGAGTATATACAGGTGAGGTAAACTCGCTGGAGATGGATAACAATATTAGCGAGAATAACAGCCTGGGGTCCTCACCCCAACATCACGACCTACTGTTTACTCTGGATGAGCGGGCACTCTCCAGCAGCAAAGGGGGCAAGGCCCCTGGACCTGATGGAATCCCGGTAGACTTGTTCAAAGCAAATTCTTCTCTTTGGGGGCCCATTATAGTTCAGGTGCTTAACGCCAGCTGTAGCACTCCTTTTTTACTTACCTGGGTTGAATCTACGATTGTGCCCATTTTTAAAAAAAAGGGGATAGACAGGACCCGGGCTGCTACAGGCCAATATCCCTACTAGATGCGATAACAAAGGTAGCGGGCAGAATAATTTTAGAACGCCTCCAGGATTGGGCTGAGGAGAACTCTGTTCTTTCTGACCTCTAATACGGCTTTCGAGCCAGATTGGGGACGGTGGAGCATTTGTTGATCTTACGGCCGCGTTTGACTGCATGGTTCATAGTAAGCTCTGGTCAATTTTAGATGATATGGGAGTTGATGCTCAGATTATTTATTTTTACAAACGTTATTACAATGATGCCAAGGCAAACGTGCGCTGTGGCCTGAAGGGTGAGTGCTCTGCCGCCTTCCCAATTAAGAGCGGAGTCAGGCAAGATTGTATCCTGGCTCCGTTCCTTTTTAACCTTTATACTAACAGTTTGGGGGGGGCCCTTCTTAAGGATAACCACCACTACCCCCAAGTGGCTGGATGCCCGATACCTGCACTCCTGTATGCGGACGACGCGGTGCTGATGTCTCGCACACAAGTAGGCCTTCAAAGAGTGCTTGATAGTTTTTCCTCATTCATGAATGATCTTGGTTTAAGGATAAATTCCTCCAAGACTTTCATTATGCGTTGTGGCACTGGCACCAAAATATCTAGAGATATGTTTGTGTCCAGACAAAAGATTGGGGTAACTAAGAGGTTTTCATACCTGGGTATCTTGTTTGCCCACAATGATAAATGGGTTCATACAGTTGCAGATAAAAAACTAGTACTCCTACGTTCAACATCTGCCATTACTACCTTTGCCAGGAAACTGGGTAAAAGACCACCGGAGGAACTCATTGCTATTTATAAGGCAAAGTGTGTCTCAGCAGTAGTGTACGGGGCAGGAGTCTGGGGGTTCTCTGACTCGCTTCCCATCCAACGAGCAGAAAACTCTTTCTTAAGATACATCCTTACCGTTCCTAATGGTACCTCAGCATGTATATGCCATGCGGAGTTGGAGCTTCCCTTCATCTCCGATTTATTCAAACTTGAGCCTGTGCTATTATGGCATAGGCTCTGGACTAAAGAAGAGGGTAAATTGAACAGAGATATCCTCCTGGATACTCTGAAACTAGAAGGGACTTTCTTGAGTATTTTACTAACCCGAACACCATTCAGTCAATAACTAGGAAGGATTTAAGAAAAGAGGGTATCCTGCTGCTGGACTCCATTAGAATGTCAAGTGAAATATTAAAACCTACAGTCCTGCATAACCAACTGATTTTAACTTCATTTAATATTCAACCCTATTTAATCTTTGTACGAGGAGCTCACAACAGGTTCCTATTAACCCGATTAAGGTTGGCGTTTTTTCACAGATTAGTTACCCACCCTAAGATGAACAATTGGGCTCCTGATCTCCAACCATTCCCGTGCGATAATATTTCTGCTCAATCTACGATTCATGTTGTCCTTTTTTGTAAATTTTATACCCACATGAGGAGTATCTATTTTGTACCCGTCTTAAAGTGGTTTGGTCTCCGGCAGTGTAGTCCCACTTTCTTGGCACTACAACATTTGGACAAGGAGCACACTGTTTTTAGGATAGCAACTTTCCTGAGAAAGGCGCTGAGTCAAAGGAAATGTATGCTAAGCTAATGTTATATGATAGAGTGCTGTGTTAGCTTATCCCGTCTCAATTTTAATTGATCTGCATTTAACGAAAAAATGCATCTTTTTCTTCTGTAATGCGTTTTAAGATTGTCAGCTACGATGAAAATGGCGAGCCAAAGGACACTCATGCTAATTTAATTGTTTTATATGAAAGAGGGCTATGTTAGTTTAATTTTGTTATAATTAATTTCTTAACTGAATTTTAAATCAAATGCAACGAAAAATGATTTTCTTATTTTTAACTTGCTTTTATGATTGTCTATATAACAATCGAATAAAGCCTTCTTTGTTGTTGTTGTAAGAGTAAATTACATGTGTGAATTACTGCAAATTACTGACAAATGGAAGTTATCTTTGTGAGTAGTCCTGCGAGTATACATCTCTGACAATATTAAAGGTTTTAGGGCTGATATATTGATAGTCTAGACAGCAAAATGATCAAGGATGCATCTTGCATTCTATAAGGTCTTGTTATGCTTTGAATAAAATACACTTTCAATAATGAATAAGTGTTGTTAGGCCGTTTGCAGCTTGTATGAGTCATCTAGGATGATTGCTTTGCAGTACCAGTAGAAAGCGAAGCAGCATCTTGAGGTTCAAAGTAAAGTGCATCATTGTTATGATTTGATTTTATGAATAGGATGCTAAAATGTCTTAGTTTTACTCAGCTTAATTGGAGTAATGTAATGATCCTTCTTAGAACAAGATTGTCTGTTGACAGCACTAACCAAGGTTGAAACATATGACCTTCAGATAAAGCAGAGATCTCAGCACTAAAAGTGTAAATTCACAGATTTTACTGACAAAACATTTCCTTATATTGATAATTGACCGACGATAAATAAGCAAAGAAAGGTTTCTGTTCTTTGTCTTCTTTCTTTAAGCCCTGATGTCTCAATGGGTCTGATTCTCAGGTTAAATTACACTTTTAAGGAAGTTTACACTTTACTGCATTTGATATTCATATATTCTGAGTGTAAACTTACAACAACAATGCAATTTACAAGCCTCCACCCCCAGAGTAATGCAATTGGCTTACTTTTGTGTGTTTGTGTGGGTGATGTTTCTCCCTAACCCCCTCCCTAACTCTTCCTAAACCCCTCCAGTTCCCCCTTATACCATCCCCTTCAGGTGCCTCCTCTTTTTCCCACCGACTCCAGTGTGCACCTCAGACATTTCCTACTAAAATCTCTACTTACATGTGTGGAGACTCCACAGTTTTGAGAACTCTGCACATATACGTATAGGCAAAACTTACATTTTATATCAAAATTTGAAGTACAAGGTGCATTATGCATCAGGTTGTCTATCTTCTAAGACAAGTGTCCTGTAAACAAATCATAAGTACAGTTTTGGATGTGAAGAACATCTAAATCATACTTACTCCAGTATGTTTTCCACCCCATAAAATGTTGCTTTGATTAATGACCAGCTTTAAGGCTGTTGAAGCTCTGCCATTGTAGATTCCCACTTTAACAAAACTGCTGGTGTCATTGGATGTCATGTGCCAATAAAACAGCTCCATTAGTGATGGTGGATCTCCACTTGAATCAAAAAGGAATTCACTTCCAGCAGAGCTCCTCATGCGAACATTTTTTACATAGTGGCACATCTGTGTACAAACCAGAAAATATGACTTGAAAAGGGATGAAGAAGATTTTTGCAAGGCAATGTCCCAGATGCACTGGGTCTGTAAGGACAATTCAGAGACGTGATATGGCATGGGAAAAGATTCCACTTTTAATGAAGAAACCAGTCAAGCATCAATACAAAGCTGCACCCACCTGCCATGGCTGAAAATCCTTAGGATCTGCACAAGCCCTGTTGGAGAATGGACCTTCATGATGACTGCAATGAAGTAGATCATGCAGTGCCATTGCCAAGGCATAGGTTGCATCGTATGCATAGTAGGGGGTTGTGACATCTTTCACCTCAAACACTGATGCATCAAGTGATTCCAACTTTTCTTTACCAGTACAGAATCCATTCACAAATGTCATGTTCTTGGAATTTGTTTCATTAAATCCATCCATCCATTTACAATTAAAAACCTCTTCCCAGAACTTCTTCATGAAGATGTCATTAGTGTCCTTTAGTGGGTCAATGCTGTAAAGGAATTCTTTAAACCCAAGGAGTTCTCTCTTTTGCATTGTCATTCCTAGCGTGCCATTCAATGTTTTCCAGAGCTCCCTCTGTGAAAAAACTGGTGAAGGAATCCAGCTTGATGTTCCAAGCCATATTTTTCTGGTGATCCCTTGCAGGGATATCTCTTTTAGAACTAGGGAAATATCCACTGGAAATGCAAAACACACAATTACATTGGAAGAGGATGTTTGAATAATTTTTGTGACACGGGCTAAGGGGGATCTTTTGGTTTGTGTAGGGAGAATCTCAAAGAATTCAGTGCAAATCCCATTCTTTGCTGCCTCTTCTTTAAACATGCGGCTGCCCTGGAGACCGAGGTCATTATCCGAGACCAGAATTCCAATCCACGTCCACCTATAGTGAAGAAGTAACTGTACTAAAGGATCTGTCTGTAAAGAAACACTTCCCACAGTCCGAAAGAAAGAAGGGAACTGGATTTTGTCACTTAAGATTGGAAGTCCTGCAGCATAACTGATCTGTGATGGAAAACACGTTTGTTGTATTAATTTTTAATGCATAGAACAGTTTCTCTACGTAAATTTACTGTAATATGTTTGCTTTGGTAAAGTAAATGTTTTACATGCTACTAATGACAGGGTATTCAATCATAAATGAATAATACATCATTTTGCTTTTCTAATTAGTCCTAATCACTAGCTCATACAATTCTCATTCCAGTCTATCTATGTCAAATCCTGATGGGTCAACCCATTCACTGCAATAGCATAGCTGAACAAGTCTCCTCCATACCACAGGACAAGGGTGCCTCCTAAATGAGGGGCCCTTCACCCGTGCAATCCCCCAGATCTTAGACAGAAAAGTGGATAATGAGTGGACCAACTTTGCTGACTTAAATCATTCTATGATAGGTTGACAGAACCAGGTTCTCTTTTCAGTAAAGCACACATGGTCTTGTGTGCTAATTCTCATGATCATATAAAGTCAGTCCTCTGCTGGTCTACCCATTTTTTGCAAATCAAGTACTAATCAGCAGGGCAAGGAAAAATATTAATTTGCTTCTATTTTGAACCAACCATTCTCTATTAGAGACCCTAAATAAAATATTTGTTGGACTTAACTGGATGTCCCGCATGATGAGCTTTAGATTTAATTCTACTTAGAGAATATTTAAGCTGGACAATTTACAAACATGTGGACATTGCCTGCTTTCACCACATTTCAAACAAATCAGCACAGTTTGATGCATCCACTTTGCCATCTTTTGAGGGGACCAATATGCCATGTATAAGATAAAAAGGTGATTTCTTTTGAAAGTGGCCGGTGCAATAACAGAATAAGGCATAATGAAGATGCTTGCCACAAATCAGACAACTTCTTCCTGCAAACACCCATTCCACATTTGGTATGATGGTGTCCTTGTCTTATCATTTACCTCACATAAGTAGCTATACCATTTGGCAACCCCCTTCCTGTTTGCCAGTTGCGACAGTATCTCCTCCTCAAATTTGCACTTGTCACATTTTTCCCATCTGTCCACCCCATTCCATGAGATCAAGTGTAGGGACTTCAGTCTAGAAAGGTTCCCATTGGCTTTAAAGTTCAGATTGCCCCATTACTCCAGGCCCTCTTCCTTGAGCTGGTTCCCAAATGCATTCCTTAACAGTTGACTCATCACATCTTTCAGTACTGTGAGGTGCTAAGTGAGTTCCAAATCGGACATCAGCATTATAATATGTGATCAGGAGTTTGAGCCTAACCTTACTCCATTGCCTGGCTGCAACTTCAACAGCTGCTTATACTTGATTTCTTTCTGAGGTGATCCAAATTTAGGAAGAAAACCTTCCTTAAACTTTAGAGTATTAATCATTGTAAAAAAAAATACCACTATCTGATGAGTCTGGTACAACCAAGAACATCTTAAATGTCTTAACCTGGAAGGCCTAACAATAGAGTAGTACATCAGGGAGTTGTAGGCCTTCCTTTCTTTTAGCTTATTGCTCAGCTTCTTCCAAGTAATCCCGTCTCCTTAGAGGCCCATATTAAAACTATTAATATCACTCTGAACCTGCTAAATGGTTACCGTATTGAGCGCAAGGGTATATATTAAATAAGAATGTAATTTTTAGGAGAACGCACATCTATACCTGGGTGACCCTTCCGTATATTGTAAGAGTAAAAGGTCAATTTCTTCTTTGGCTTTTTAATTTCAGATGCTACTCTAGTCAAATTGTTCAACGGAATCTGGTCCAAATGATGAAATATGTCTATGTCAAGATATATCATTCATTCCGACTCACCTTCAGGCCTAATCACAATAATACACATCATTATCTGGGTTTATCGTGACTGAAAGTGTACCCTGACAGTTCACCAAGTGCTATAGCCAATGGTTTGAACCTTTGCAGAAAGGTATCAGGGCAACTTGTATATAAAATTAAATCATCAGCATACAATTACACTTGTGTCTTGTAGGCCTCCACCTCAAAATCAGCTAGTTCGCAGACTGTTCTCAATTGTTGTGCTGAGGAATCAATAAACAAATTGAATAAAATAGGAGATAGCTGTAGCGAGTACCTCTTGATACGCAAAATGTATTTGTTAGAGGCTTATTTACAAAAATTCGACAGTGGGATTCAGATACCAGGATTTTATGACCTCTATGAAATTAGGTGAAATCAAAGCACTTGAGATGTAGCCATAAGTATTGAGAGCTTTGGAGGAATCCACAGCACCTATTGCAAGAGGGGTGCAAGGAAAAGTAGCACGGTCAATTATGGCAACCAGTTGATAAACCAATTTCCGTATTTGCCTCCCTGACAAAAAACACTTCTGATCCCTCCTGTGAGAAACTGATTTGTAAGTTGACTGGAATGTGAGCCCTGGTCAAACAACATACCCAATCCCTGGAAGGATGAAGCACAAAAAGCTACTAAATTTACCTGTGCTTACCCCTGGGTAGCTTTGCACAAATAACATTCAGTCTTAACTTAGAGGCAATATGCAAAGTATCTATGCAACGCACAAGCAGTAATAAAGACAACATTAGAACAATTCTACACCAATTTAGAAAAATAGAGCAAATTTTTATAAATTATTTGATACTAAAGCAACTAAAATGCAATCCTAGTTATGAGTTTTAACATGTTTTAGTAAAGACTAGCACCAAAAAGATCAAAGTACAAACAGTGGACATTGGGGCAGATGTAAGACCATTTTTTACGGTCGCAAATGGGAATTTAGCCTGTTTGCAACCTCAAAATTGGTCTGTCTCATGCACAAACCATATTTTGCGAGTCAGTAACCTATTACCGACTCACAAAATATGGTTTGCGACTCGCTATTAGGAAGGGGCATGCCAAGGGCATCCCTTCCTAATAGTGAGTCTAACAGCAATGTATAATTGTTTTGCGACAGCATTTGCGATTGCAAAACACTCGAAGTTTACCACCTACTTGCAGTCGGTGGTAAACCACTCACAAATGGGAACGGGGAGCAAAAATATTTTTTAAGAGCACGCAGTTGTCCCTGGGACCGCTGCCTGCCCTTAAAAAATAAAACTGAAAAGTTTCATTTTTCTTTTTTAAATGCAGGAATTCACTCCAGACACTCATACAAAGGGATGAGGTGTGCACTGCATATCCTGATGGGTCTTCCTGAGCAATAGTGGTGGGAGGAGCTGTCACCTGCACCTGAATAGGGATATGTCTACCTTTTACAATGCTATCTCCACCCCGGTAGTGTTCCTGTACCAGGGAGGACAAAACTGGTTCTAGTAAGCAAGAAAGACTTTCTTTGAAACCTGCACACTTCAAAGGTTGAATGTATTATATGTAGTGGGGCCCAGACCCCAGAACATTTGAACATGTCTGGATCAAGAGAAACCTCTGCCAAGTAGAAGAGCTGTGAGGAGGACTACTGCCCCTTTGCTTTGTGTTGCTTTGCTGGTTGGCCTGTAGGTGCTGCTTCTGCTTTGGAGAGGACAACAACTAGACTTTACTGCGTATCCTGCCTGAGAAGATTCCCCAAGGGCGTGGTTTAGCACTTGCCTCCTGTTAAAATGGTGTATCCTGTTTATGTTATATTAGCTTCTCAATCAATATTTTAGTTGTGGACCATAGATCATTGGTTTCGATCTCAGACCATCAAGTTTGATCATTGATGGAGTTTCAGGATGTGTTTCATTTATTTCTCACATGACTTGAATTAGATTCTGTGTTTCATATATCCCCATCTGCCAATTGTTTCTAGGTTAGAGCTGTCCATGGTATTTCCTCATTTAACCCCTAGTTTGGCTTGAGAGGTGATAATTCCATTTCTGTTCCAGTATCAACAACTGTTGTCATTCACTGATGTGAGTTGTTTTTCTTTCAGCGTCCAGGTGAAATCGTTCTCTGTGTGGCCATATGTTTGAAAGTGTCACATCAGTTTTGTGATGGACTTCCCAAATCGGAATGTGCTGCGATGTTCATTGATACAAGTCTTTTATTTTGCCTGTCGTCATACCTATGTATCTTAACTGGCATGTACATGTGATTACATATACAACATTACTACTGTTGCAGTTTGAATGTTTTTTCAGTTGCCGGGGGGTTCTCAACCCCAGGTTGATCTCCTTGCTTGCTCTTGTCAAGGGGCAGGCATTGCAACCTCCACATAGGAAATTACCTACTACTTCTGGTAGGTTCCACATCGTCTGTAGCATACGGTTCTCATCGCTTGTCAGTTGTGGGCAGGTGTGCACCACTTAGTCCCTCAATGATTTGGCTCTTTTGAACGTAAACATTGGTTTCTCTAACCTTAACATTCCAGAATTCAGAGTTTCCCTGTGTCGCAGTATTATTCTCTTGACTGCATTGGATGCTGTGCCATAGGTGGTTACACACACTATCCTGGTGTTTTTTGGTTTTGTGTGTGTTTCTTATAATGTTTCTCTTGGACTATGTTTCGCTCTCTTGTTTGCCCTATTTACCAGTCATTTAGGGTAAGATTTATCTGCTAGTTTTTTCGCCAGTAACGCTGCATTTTCCTCATACATTTTTTTATCTGAACAGTTCCTACATAGTCTCAGGAACTGCCCTACTGGTAGGTTGTCTCTGTGGGCTTTTGGGTGGAAGCTATTGTATCGAAGGAGAATATTCACATTGGTTGGTTTGTAAAACACCTCTGTTTTGAGTACCTCATTTTCTGACCAGATCTTCAAGTCCAGGAAGGTGATTGATTCTCTGCTTGTAGTCATGTTGAAGTTCAGATATTCATCTCTGGTATTTAGCCAAGTTAGTAATTCTGCAGCTTCTGTTTCGGAACCTCTCCAGATCAGAAACATTTAATCTATAAACCTTTTCCATATTAGCACCTTGGTGTCAAAAGGGTTGTAGTTTTCATAAATGTTCTTCATTTTGAAATCATGGACATACAGACAGTCTAGACTTGGCACAAATGTACTGCCCATCGAAATTCCGTGGGTCTGTAAATAATTGTCTCCTTTGAATTCAAAGTAGTTCTTTGTCAGTGCCATTCTAGCACAGTTCAGGACAAACCTCTTTGGTGTAATTGACTCCCATTCCTCGCTAATCAGTATAGTTTCAATTACCCCTAGTGATGCCTCTTACAGTATGCTGGTATACAACGCCTCGAGATCTAGTGTAATAAAGATGCCTGTGGTTTTGTCGAATCTCAAGGTCTGGAGTAGTACACGAATGTCTCTGGTATCCTTCAGATAGGAGGGCATTTTTCGGACTAGTGGTCTTAAGAAGTGGTCTGGGAATTTTGCTTGAGGTTCTAACACCGAACCTATGCCTGACATAATAGGCCTGCCAGGTAGTGTTTTTTTTTTTGTCTGCACCTTTGGTAATATGTAAAAGTAAGGTGTCTGGGGTTTTATCCTCTTTCAGAAATGCAAATCAAAGGTTAACATGTATTAAAAGTAATAAAGCAGCCCAATATTATCTTATTAGAAAGGTAGGCCTCACAGTAGTGATAAACTAATTTAGGAGTTTTTCACTTCCAGAACATGTAAGCTCAAAAGCACATGCCCAACCCTTTAATAAAAATGCACCTTGCCCTAAGGACTACCTACGGTCTACCGTAGGTGTGACTTATATGCAATAAATGATGGGTTGCAGACTTGACAAGGGGTTTATATTGCAAAGTCATATTTGCATGCAGACTGTAATGACAGACCTGGGACATGTTTTGTGGAGCTACATAAGTGACACAATATATGCTGCAGGAACACTAGAAGCATTTAATGTTCAGGCCCTGGGTATATGGTAAACCACTCTACAGGGGACATATAAGTAAATTAAATATCCCAATCAGGTGTATAACAATTTAACCATGTTTAGGAGAGGTAGCACAAGCTCTTTGACTCTGTCAGTAGTGTCAAAGTGCACAAAGTCCAAAGGGCAACATAAACACATTTTAGCAGAAAAATGGAGGTAAGTAGGCAAAATGTTTGGGAGAACAGCACCCTAAAGGCTGACAGGTTTAATACCTGCCTATGAACTTTCCCATATCCCCTGAGAGCCGATTAGCTAATATATGAGAAAACCTTGTAATCACTTTGTAGCAGAGAGATTGGTCTATACAATTCACACATGGTTGGATTTTTTTATTTGGTTTTAGTATGATTGCTATATTTACCTCTCACCACAATTGAGGCAGCTTTCGCCCTTTAAGTAATAACTTATTAAACAAGTCCCTCCACACAAGGATTACCCCTAGGATGCTGGTTTTACAGTCCAGGGAGAACCTGGCCTGGACTTCAGGCTGGACTGTTCTCATGGGAAACAGGGTCATGGCTGATTTGCATATGGCTAGCTGGAATGGCATGGGGAGCAAAAAAATGATGAATTTAAGCCCAGATCTCTGTACTGGGGTGAATGTTTGACATTGTTCAACATTCTGTCCATCAATCGTTCTTTTTGCATTTGTCACCCTGAGTGGGAGGTGTATGCCCAGACATGGGCACTGCCACTGGAGTCAAGATAGCCTGGCTGATGAGGGGTGAAACCACAAAACCGGTCCTAGGATGCTTGTTTTCTGGTCCAGGGAGAACCTGGCCTGGCAGTACAGGGTGGATTGTTCCCATGGTGAACAGGGACAAGGCTGATTTGCATATGGCTAGGTTTGAAATGGAATGACATGAGGAGCAAAAACACCATGGATTTAAGCCCAGATCTGTGTACTGGGGTGAATGTTTGACATTGTTCAATAGTCTGTCTATCAATTGTTCCTTCTGCATTTGTCCCCCTGAGTGGGACGGGTATACTCAGATGTGGGTCCCGTGCTCTGCATGCCACTGGAGTCCAGCTAGCCTGGCTGATGAGGGGGGAAACCTCAAAACTGGTCCTAAGATGCTTTTTTTCCAGTCCAGGGAGAACTTGGCCTGGCAGTTCGGGCTGGACTGTTCCCACGGGGAACAGGGTCAAGGCAGATTCGCATATGGGTAGGTTCAAACTGGAATGGCATGGGGAGCAAAAAAATGATAGTTTCATGCCCAGATCTCTGTACTGGGAGTGAATGTTTGAAATTGTTCAACATTCTGTCCATCAATTGTTCTTTTTGCATCAGTGGGTTTGCAGCACTGATCGTGCCACCCACTCAAGTAACACTTTAAAACATGTGCAGTTTTTAAACCGTCATTTCGACCAGGCAAAATAAATGATCCTTTTACCAGGCCCAAACCCTCATTTTTACTACATATCACCAATTGGGTAGGGTTTGTACAGTCCTAAGTGCAGAGTGCAGTGTATTTATAAAGTTGGACATGAACTTTTTAGTTTTACATATCCTGGTAGCAAAAACTCTTAAATGTGTTGTTCACTATTACAAGGCCTACCTCTCCCATAGGCTAACGTTGGAGTTAACTTATTTTATCTAATAAGTGATAATTTCCAAATGGAAGCAGCTAACCAGTTCACAGTTGGTGTCTTTGAAGTTTTAATGAAAAATTGTCTCTCATGGTAAAGTCAGATTTTAAATTACAACTATGAAAATGCCACTTGTAGAATGTTGTACACTCAATTGGGTAACCTGATATACCCTTGTGGGTTTGGGTAACAAAATCTATTGTCTGGTACAAGTACCTACAAGGAAACTTGCTTAAATATGTAGAAACAATTAGTAATTCCATTTATGAATCCCAAGGAGTGGATATAAATGTAAATGTTTTAGTGTAAACAAGGATGAGTAAATCATATACAAACAGGTATATTCTTTGTAAATAGAAAATGTATAATCGCATTCACAGATTTTAAGGGTACAGTACAGTCTTTACATGAACAAAAGTGACAGAGATTTCATAATCTTCCAAGTAACGAACATCTACAAGTCACTTTGTTCCAATACCCCTTTCTAATATCTATTGTAGACAACAAATTCTTCCTGCATATTAGGCAAAGCATTACATGCAACGTTCTTCTAAAGGAAATAGAGTATGCTGGTCAACATTTTGTTCTTCTAATGTTATAAATCTTTAAGACCATCTTCAGGACAACAACATTCTTTTGTAGAGAGAGGGCCCTTTATCAGGGCAATGCATCAAAATTAATTTGGCAGGTCAAGGATGCAAGAACATAAGAAATGTGTGCCTTCATTCAGTTAGCTCAGAAACAAGAGTGTTGGAACATGCATCATGCATAAACCTTATCACCGCCAAAGTTCGGCGTATCATTCATTGTAAAGGGTGTGAGGTGCCCTTATCATTTAATGCCTGACATTGTAAACTCTGCTGTTTCTACATAGTTGAGCAAATTCCCTTGTAGGTACTTTTAGAAAGTTGGCTTTGTCTGCAGCCTGTCTGTGGCTCACATGACAGGGTGTAGCTGCAAGTTGGGCTTTGTGTATTTCTCCTACACAGCAACATACAATATAGAGATTAGGTCTGCCAGGATGGGCCATCACATGTGATTTAAATTGTATGATGAGTTACAAGCTTGACACAACTAGCAGTGCTACTGATTTTCAATGGCTAAAACTCAGTAGTCCATGAAGGAGCTGAACAGGTACATGGTGTTGACCAGTGGAAGACTCTGCATCTGCTTCAGCCCAGGTATACATGTTATTCCTAATCTAATGGGCATTATTCTAGAATAGATATGGTTGTAGTTCATCAAGTCTTAATGTGGAATCCCAATTTCGAATTGTCTCCCAAAATCACCCCAGATCATAAACCTTTTCTGCTAATGCTTCAGATCCCCAATTCTTTGAAAGAACCTGGTAGGTGGACATTTCCAAGGTTGCTATTATCTAATAGTGCATTCATAGATAGGATGAGTATACAGTTGGAGGAATGTATCCCCAATTCTTTGAAAGAACCTGGTCGGTGGACATTTCCAAGTTTACTATTATGTAATAGTGCATTCATAGATAGGATGAGTATACAGCTGGAGGAATTTGTATTGGTTAATGTGGGCTATACTTCTCCTAATATAGTTTGGAATACCATGAAATCCTTTGCAAGGGGGAGGGGGCGGGTGGTTTTGTCACCGTGCAGTTCGTATCTGAGCACAAGAGATCTCAGAAGGATCAAGCACAGACAATGTACATGGAACTACTTTGGTGGGAGTGGAAACAAGCTCAAGCTATTGTAGAGCAAGATTTAAATGAACCAAAGATCCGATTCAATATGATTAAGTGTAGGTGCAGTGTCGAGAGTATACAGAAGGGAAAGGCTTCAGTGGCTTATAGAATAGAGGTAAAAAGAACCAGAATATAGTCAAATGTATCATGGATAAAGATGGGCCAAAACATTATGAACCGCAGGTAATTCCTAAACAATTTAAGAGCTTCTATCAGGATCTTTATACTCAGTCTCATGCTCTAAGTCAAGGTAATGTGGGGGAAAATCCTTCAAATGTGTATACTCCTAGGCTCAGCCCTTTGCATGTGAAGGCAATCAACAATGTGGTCCGCTTACACCTGCATAGTTGAAGAAAACCATTAGTTTGTTACTGTTGGGCAAGGCAGTAGGGGAAGATGCTCTGCCAGTGGAATTTTATACCGTTTTCCAGATATATTGGCACCTCTAATATTTATAATCATACTGTATATTGAGAAAGGTAGTAATATTCTGGACTCTTTAACCTATACTAATGATAACATCTTTCTTAAAAAAGGGTCATATTGCTCTCTTTGTTTACTTAATGCAGATGCCAAAATATATGCAAAAATGCAAGACGGAAGTGCTGATTTTTGGGAACAACACCTGCCCATAGAATGACACCTGGTGGCCCTCTGAACTTGGACCCACATCCATGCTGACAGACCATGACCACAACCACAATAGCATCCTGGACAGCAAACTCGCCCTGAATCACCAGATCAATGTAGTCTCCTCCCCCTGCTTGCACACCCTCCGCATGCTCCGAAAATTTTTCAGATGGCTTCCTGTTAACACCAGGAAAGCCAACACTAAAGCCCTAGTCACCAGCTGGCTGGACTACAGCAAAACGTTCTATGCAGGACTCACCAACCAATGCCTGAAGAGACTACAGATGATACTGATCTTATCTTCGACCTCCTCAAATGGACCCACATCATCCCCCACCTCAAGCACCTCCACTGGCTCACCTTCCAGAAAAGATTCCAATTCAAGATGTTGACATACGCGTACAAGGCCCTCCATGACCAAGGACCAGCATACGTCAACCACCGCCTGAATTTCCACCACCCCTCTAGACACCTTCGCTCGGCCTCCTCTGCCCTCACTCATACTTCCCGCATAGCAACAGTAAAGGATGCCCCTTCTGCTACATACCTATCAATCCTGGAACAACCTCCCCCTGCACCTCCGAACAGCATTTTCTCTCCCTGAATTCAGAAAAGGTCTCAAGACCTGGCACTTCGACTGATCCCAGCAAGAACCCAGTGCCTAGAAACCCTCATGGGTGATCATTCGTGATCTACAAATCCAAGCTGACTGATTGATTTACTGACTAAAAGGATGGTTACTTGTACTCAATATTTAATTGTGCACACCACTGAGGTTTCATCCAGACAGGGATATTACCAGTGATATCAATGCAGCTAAAGCAATGTGTGATGCCGCAAATAGTCTGGGAAGGAGTGCGGGATGAAATTATTAGATGCTGATAAGGCATTTGATAGTCTCATAGTCTTTTTTGTGTGCAACCCTCCAAATGTAGGCTTCAGGCCTAGATATATTGATCTTGTCCAGTGTTTGGAGGGATATCCAACAGCATTTGTGGTTTTAACTGGACACTGTTCTTCCTTTTTCAAAATCTCTTGTGGCACATGGTAGGGATGTCCATTGTTCCCTCTATTTGGAGCCATACCTACAGTTTCTTATCTGCAGTCCAAGGATAGCGCCTAAAGTTTTGAATGGAACTTAGATTAAGATCAGTGCTTACTGATGATGTTACAGTGTATTCTTCTGAACCAGCCTTGGCTTTGCATTCTATAAATGAGGAGGCTTACAGATGTGGGGAAGTCTCAGGTTACTACTTGAATCTTCAAAAAAAAAAAAAAAATTCTTCATTATTCATCTTCCTTTAAAGAACCTACCACAGTATCTGTCACCAAAACTTCAGGTGTCAAGATTACTTCACCTGTTAATAGGATCATCACATTGAATTATGAACAGTTACTATCTCAACCTATCATTAAAATGAGTTAATATCGACAACCTAGCTGTATCATTGGTCATTGTAACATTATTAAAATGAATATTTTTCTTGAGTTTTTGTTCCTTTTGTGTGCCATTCCACTCTGGGTGACAAATACATTTTTAGAAGGTATGAGAGAGCAATAAGCAGCTTGGTATAGGGTATAAAAAGGCTAGAAAGTTAGTTCGGTACTTGAAGCTGCCCACCGATCGATGTGGGAGGGATCTCTTCCAGACTTTAAGACTTACTATTAGACCACTGCATCAATAAATGACTGTCATTTAGGAGGATGACCTTGGTATTCTCACGTAAAAATTAAGCTCTAAGCTCAGCTTGCCTGTTCAGGCACTGTACATGAAGAGTTCCCTTGAAACTATCTATTCTTCTGTTGGTCTGTTTATTTGAAGTTGCAACCATATAGAACCCTCTGTATGTTGTACTACACATCGGAGAAGGTGGATAAATGGGTTTTAAAAACATTCGGCAATAGATGCGGCTGCCCAAGTTGTGAATTAGCTGCTGAAAATATAGGGGCACATGCATCAAGGTAGCAAATTGTGATTCCATAATTGCGATTATTAAGGAATCGCAATTATGGAATCGCAATTGCCTCTGCATGTAGGTTTCACTAAAATATTAGCGATTCCTACATATTTCTTAATTGTGTACAGCAAATTCCAATTCACAATTAGGGACTAGCTTCCCATTCATTGAATGAATGGGAATTGCATGCGCAATTTACAAGTACCAAATAGGTACTCGCAAATTGCGCATGCAATTTCAAGGGTGCAAGGGGGCCAAAAGGCCACCCTGATGCACCCCCGAAATTGGTGGCACACACACATGCCCTAAGATCATGTGTGCAAGCCACAATGCACTTTGAAAAATGCACTTTTGTGCATTTTTCAAAGTTTTTGCAAATTACCATCAACTTTGCAGTTGATGTTAATTTGCATTACCTAAATGCGAAGTTGCATTTAGGAAATGCTTGTTGCATTCCAAATAGGGAATTGCAATTTGAGATTCCCTAAATGCATTTGCAATTTAGGTAACGGAAAATTTGTGATTACCTAAATTGGGAATTTGCATTTGGGTTGATGCATCCCAATAGCAAAAATATCGGTCGCAAAGGGGCCGATTCTGCGATCGGTATTTTCGTTGATGCATGTGCCCCATAGTCCATATATTTGTTAGTTGTCCATTATTAACACACGTTTGGAGCAATGTAGCTCAATATATCTCTTTGCTTTTCCAGGTTGACTTGCTGTTAACTGCTAGAGATATTATATGGGTAGGAAAGCAGATATAGTTCAGTGTTGGCAGCCATCACTGTGGCTATTATTATAGCACATTTATCCATCGCAAGGGAATGGAAGGCGGCTGCAGTCCCTACACTCTACCAGTGGTAGACATTACTAGGGAAAATCAGAAAGACTGAGGTTGCCATTTTTTGGCTCAGAGGTAAAAATTGTTCACAAAAATATTGTTTCCCTATACCTACAATGGTATGTACAAAAATATATTTTTTAATACAGATGTAGTTTAAAATACTAAATCTTAAATATTTTAATATAACATTAATATAATGTAATGTTAATTAAATCAAATGTAAATATATTTATTACTACATAAAAATATATACTTATATAAATATGCCCATATATATATATATATATATATATATATATATATATATATATATATATATATATATATATATATATATATATATATATATATTATCATTTTCGTTATCATTGTGACCAGTATAACCATCTTATTAATTTGACGTGAATGCATTTGTGTGCACGCTTTTAACTTTCTATGTTAGGATTTAATGTGCGGAACCATAGTTTGTTTTCTATGTTGATGATTCTGAAACAGTAAAAATGGTTTTAACATAATGGTGCTCACCAGATTGAAGGCTGCTGTGACAGCCGAAAAGCGTATCTCTGTGTTGCCGGGTCGGAGGAGGCCCTTTGAAATAAAAAATGCCTTTGAACCCAGCATTCTCTGTGTGCGTGCTCTCTTCGTATGGAGCAGGGAAGTGTTTGGTTATATATATATATATATATATATATATTCACTTAAAAAAAGATAGGTTATACAAACGTTATAGTTAGGAATTAGCATTTAAAAAACCTTGCAAATTAACTTAAAAAACCATAGGTTTCACACATGTTATAGTTAGCTGGACATTTCACTCGTAAAAAACCATTGAAATTCCCCCGTTATAGTTAGTTCAGATAACTATAACTCGCGCGCCCGCAATCCACTGCTCATGACGTCACATATTACATCACTCATGACATGGTCAGTGGCATCACTCATGACATCACTGATGACATCATCCTTGTGATAGAGTGGCGGTCACGCGAGTTATAGTTATCTGAACTAACTATATGGTTTTTTAAATGAATTTGCAAGGTTTTTTAAATGCTAATTCCGAACTATAACGTGTGTGAAACCTATGGTTTTTAAAGTGAATTTGTACGTTTTTTTAAATGCTAATTTATGTATGTATTATTATATATTTTTTTGAAGGTCTTTCACCGTGCGCGCACGCACCGTGCACGCACCCCACGATTTAAAAAAAAAAAAAAATGTTTTTTTCACCCTTCGGGGTCCTTCAGGGACCCCCTGACAAATGCTAGGGGGTCAGGAACTCTCTGCCCTGCCCCCTTTTCACGTTCGCCACCTCTCTTTTTCAGTGTCGCACCCAAAACAAACAAAATGGCGGACAACACTTCCTGATTTCGACCGATTCGAATGTTGACTGACATGTAACCACCAATCAGAATTACGCTCGCGCACGGCATGGTGCGCGCACGGTGCGCGCATATAGATATTTAACTGCAATTTTGTCAGGAACTACTGTACAGATTGACTCCATATATGCAAAAGGCACATGCCTGACCTGAGGACTACCTCTCTTCCAAATTTCAAGTAATTCTGTTCAGCCGTTCGGGCTGTACCTTCGACTAAAGGTCCTATGGAAAATAACATGGGGAAAACGCGTTTTGGGACCCCCTTTTTTCTCGGCCCCCGCTTGACGAATCACCCCGAGACTTTCAGGGTAGGAGCTGAGCGGGGCGCCCCATTAGTTTTGAAAATTTCGCGAGGATTCATCAACCGCCGCCAAAGTTATTCAAAATATAATTTTCAGATTTCCTATGGAAACACGGTCCTAACTACAACTATCTACTGGTGACCGCCAGTAGATAATATATATATATATATATATATGATTACGGTTCTTTCCTCCAAGCATCAATTCAAAGAGAGAAGAGACGGCACACCAGGAAACGGCACAAACGAACTTTATTTGTGCGCTAGCTTAATCCAGGACGACGCGTTTCGGCGTTAGCCTTTGTCAAGTAACTTCCTGTATTCCAACAGCCGTAGAAATACATGCTCGAGGTTAATAGACATAAAAGAAATACTACTATTGTATAGCATTGCATGAAACGTAATTTCGAACAAAAGTCTTATGCCTATAATTGGGTCAAAATGGCAATCATAGTAAAAATCTAATCAAAAATTCATGAATTAACAAACCATTGTCATGACTTAGTGCGGTTGCATGCAAAAAAGACAAAAAAGTCGTATTTCCAACAATTAAACATGACGAGTGTGCACATTGCAGGTAATTAGACTCGTGCTTCTTCTATATCCACATTTTAGATATTTACAGTGCAATTGCAATCAAATAATCCTGCCATGTCGAATATTTGCATCGTAAATGGATGAACAATAAAGTTTACAGAATTCAAAATTGTTAGGATTCGACATGTATCCATGATTCTCTATTGCCGTTTTTTTACACAAAGGTCAACATGATGAGAAATTAATCATTCAAAATATATCGGGGGATAAAATGCAGTCCCCAGTGAAATAACATGATATTGTCGCAATTGCGCTTTCATGATGATAATGTTAATTCTCATGTGTATAATTGTGTAATTTCATTTTTATATATGGGCAATTTCATATGGGCAGAAATTTTGTGGTAGTTTAGTTCATGTGGGATCCAGGAAGTAGCCCTTAATAAGTGCTAGGTATAGGGAGTGTGGGAATAAAGTGCATAGTTACAAATGTGAAGAAGAGGGGGGGGGGGTTTTCTCTAGGACCTATACAGGACAGAATACCTCTACCACAATTGTGGCCATTGGTTAATACGACCCCCATTGGGGCATGCAAAACTATCCGTAGATGTCCTGTAACCCCGACTAGGTAAAAAATGTGAGATCTAAAAAAATTATAATACCGTAACCATTAAAATCCCAGCCAAAAATGTTGGGAAAGAAAAACTTTGGTACTTCCATGCAGAATGTGGCGAAAAATAGCAGATTATAGCCCTATGTGGGTTGCAAGTTCCTCCCCACTATTGAGTCCCTTGGGTGACTTACAGTCCAAATCTATAATAAATTTAGACTCAAGTATTCTCAAGTGTTTCTCCCGATCACCTCCCCGTGAGTGCTTGGGAATTCTCTCAACTCCAAAGAATCTTAGGCTGCTGTTGTCACTTCTATGGCATTCAGAGTAGTGGCGTGCCACAGGATAATTGTTGTCACAATTAGTGATTGCACGTAGGTGCTGTAGGATTCTCAATTTTAGGGGCAACTTTGTGCTGCCCACATATCGGAGGCCACAGGGGCATTCCAGTATGTAGACAGCAAAGTCGCTAGTGCAGTTAATCGTTTGTTGGATTGGACGTATTTGCCCAGATCCTGTGGTGTATTGTTTACAATTTTTGCCATTGCGGTCAGCCTTACACATGCCACAGGTGGTGAAGCCATTGGGCATTTTTAGCCACTGTGATCCAGTGCCTTCATCTTGAAAACTGTGAACTAGTCTGTCCCTTAATGACCTTGCTTTTCTGTAGGTTACCTGTGGTCTTAATCCCACACGGTCACCAATGATAGGATTAGCAGTTAGTAGATTCCAATGTTTTTTTAAGATTTTTTCCAATGTCCATGCACCTCTACTGTACTGGGTTATCATTCTGGGTGTGTCAAATTTGATTTCTTCACCCTCTTCTCTCCTAATACTAGTTTTGGAGGGTTTGAATAACAGGTCATGTTGCATGAAATCCTTAACTTTATTCCTGGCTGTTGTCAGGATTTGTTCCTTATACCCCCTTACTTTAAAGCGTGTTAGCATGGTTTCTTGTTCTTTCAAAAAGTCCTCCTCTGTACTACATGCGCGGCGGGCTCTTAATAACTCCCCATAGGGTATGCTGGATTTCAATGGTACTGGGTGGTGGCTAGCAGCATGTAACAATGTATTGCCAGCAGTTTGCTTGCGGAAAAGGCGAGTGGTAATTTGGCTTTCTTTTATTTCTACTGCAATATCTAAAAATTCACAATATGATGTACTCAAGGTATATGTGAATTGTAGATTCAAGTCATTGTTTCCCAGTTGTTCGATGAATTCTTTGGCCAGATTTTTTGAACCATTCCATATAAGGAACAGATCATCTATATATCTGATCCATACTAGTATGTGGTCAGTATATTTTTGTAGATGTTGTGTCCATACCACTTGCTCCTCCCACCAGCCCAGAAATAAATTTGCCAGACTGGGGGCAAAGCAAGTACCCATCGCGGTACCGGACCGCTGTCGATATAAAGACTTTTCAAATAGGAAGATGTTATTCTGGAGACAAAAAAGCATCATTGCTTCTAACATTCTGTTATGCTCCCAATAATCAATGTGTCTACTTTTTAGAAAATACATGCAGGCAGCTACCCCTTTGTGCTGGTCAATACATGTGTAGAGGGAGCAGATATCCAAGCTAATCATCATGTATCCCTCTTCCCATTGTACACCATATAGTCTACGCAGAAAGTCAGAGCTATCTTTGCAATAAGATGTTAGATTTAATACGTATTTGGACAGATACGAGTCAAGAAAAATAGATGTATTTTCTAGGAGTCCCCCATTAGATGAAACGATAGGCATTTTTGTGTATCTTAGGTAAAAAATATACACATGGTACACGTGGTTTCTCAGTTCTCAGAAAATTAAATTCATCACAGTCAATGAGACCCTGAAAGTACCAGTTACTTAAAAGTCTGTGATAGACTAGAATGGTCTGTTTGTACTGACTCCAGTCAATGAGTTCATAGCACGTTTCATCCATAAGTTGTCTCATTGCCTCTGATCTATAATCTTCAACATTCATTATTACAACGTTGCCCCCTTTATCAGAGGGCTTGATGATGATTGTTGAGTCCGATTCCAAAGTCTTGAGAGCGTTTCGTTGTGCCCTTGTTAAATTGTCCCACTTGGAATTTTGTATTGTATTCCTTGCTTTCTTTAGCTCCAGGATAACAGCAGAACTGTAAGCTTCAATGTTGTCATAAGGGACATTGGGATTAAATTTCGATTTTCTTTTTAATCCACTATGCCCACTTAGGGCTCCATATGTTTGTAGTAGGTCACGTTCACTTTTGTCACCATTGCCTCCCATTTCCAAGTCATGCATGACTTTTAGTAATTCCATGTCCTGGGCTTGCAAATTGTATAATTCAGGACTGCCTGGTGTGGATGGAGTCCGTTTCGTTGTTGTTTTCAGACGTGTCTCAAACATTTTCATAAGTTTGAGTTTGCGAATTGATTATTGGGAGCATAACAGAATGTTAGAAGCAATGATGCTTTTTTGTCTCCAGAATAACATCTTCCTATTTGAAAAGTCTTTATATCGACAGCAGTCCGGTACCGCGATGGGTACTTGCTTTGCCCCCAGTCTGGCAAATTTATTTCTGGGCTGGTGGGAGGAGCAAGTGGTATGGACACAACATCTACAAAAATATACTGACCACATACTAGTATGGATCAGATATATAGATGATCTGTTCCTTATATGGAATGGTTCAAAAAATCTGGCCAAAGAATTCATCGAACAACTGGGAAACAATGACTTGAATCTACAATTCACATATACCTTGAGTACATCATATTGTGAATTTTTAGATATTGCAGTAGAAATAAAAGAAAGCCAAATTACCACTCGCCTTTTCCGCAAGCAAACTGCTGGCAATACATTGTTACATGCTGCTAGCCACCACCCAGTACCATTGAAATCCAGCATACCCTATGGGGAGTTATTAAGAGCCCGCCGCGCATGTAGTACAGAGGAGGACTTTTTGAAAGAACAAGAAACCATGCTAACACGCTTTAAAGTAAGGGGGTATAAGGAACAAATCCTGACAACAGCCAGGAATAAAGTTAAGGATTTCAAGCAACATGACCTGTTATTCAAACCCTCCAAAACTAGTATTAGGAGAGAAGAGGGTGAAGAAATCAAATTTGACACACCCAGAATGATAACCCAGTACAGTAGAGGTGCATGGACATTGGAAAAAATCTTAAAAAAACATTGGAATCTACTAACTGCTGATCCTATCATTGGTGACCGTGTGGGATTAAGACCACAGGTAACCTACAGAAAAGCAAGGTCATTAAGGGACAGACTAGTTCACAGTTTTCAAGATGAAGGCACTGGATCACAGTGGCTAAAAATGCCCAATGGCTTCACCACCTGTGGCATGTGTAAGGCTGACCGCAATGGCAAAAATTGTAAACAATACACCACAGGATCTGGGCAAATACGTCCAATCCAACAAACGATTAACTGCACTAGCGACTTTGCTGTCTACATACTGGAATGCCCCTGTGGCCTCCGATATGTGGGCAGCACAAAGTTGCCCCTAAAATTGAGAATCCTACAGCACCTACGTGCAATCACTAATTGTGACAACAATTATCCTGTGGCACGCCACTACTCTGAATGCCATAGAAGTGACAACAGCAGCCTAAGATTCTTTGGAGTTGAGAGAATTCCCAAGCACTCACGGGGAGGTGATCGGGAGAAACACTTGAGAATACTTGAGTCTAAATTTATTATAGATTTGGACTGTAAGTCACCCAAGGGACTCAATAGTGGGGAGGAACTTGCAACCCACATAGGGCTATAATCTGCTATTTTTCGCCACATTCTGCATGGAAGTACCAAAGTTTTTCTTTCCCAACATTTTTGGCTGGGATTTTAATGGTTACGGTATTATAATTTTTTTAGATCTCACATTTTTTACCTAGTCGGGGTTACAGGACATCTACGGATAGTTTTGCATGCCCCAATGGGGGTCGTATTAACCAATGGCCACAATTGTGGTAGAGGTATTCTGTCCTGTATAGGTCCTAGAGAAAACCCCCCCCCCTCTTCTTCACATTTGTAACTATGCACTTTATTCCCACACTCCCTATACCTATCACTTATTAAGGGCTACTTCCTGGATCCCACATGAACTAAACTACCACAAAATTTCTGCCCATATGAAATTGCCCATATATAAAAATGAAATTACACAATTATACACATGAGAATTAACATTATCATCATGAAAGCGCAATTGCGACAATATCATGTTATTTCACTGGGGACTGCATTTTATCCCCCGATATATTTTGAATGATTAATTTCTCATCATGTTGACCTTTGTGTAAAAAAACGGCAATAGAGAATCATGGATACATGTCGAATCCTAACAATTTTGAATTCTGTAAACTTTATTGTTCATCCATTTACGATGCAAATATTCGACATGGCAGGATTATTTGATTGCAATTGCACTGTAAATATCTAAAATGTGGATATAGAAGAAGCACGAGTCTAATTACCTGCAATGTGCACACTCGTCATGTTTAATTGTTGGAAATACGACTTTTTTGTCTTTTTTGCATGCAACCGCACTAAGTCATGACAATGGTTTGTTAATTCATGAATTTTTGATTAGATTTTTACTATGATTGCCATTTTGACCCAATTATAGGCATAAGACTTTTGTTCGAAATTACGTTTCATGCAATGCTATACAATAGTAGTATTTCTTTTATGTCTATTAACCTCGAGCATGTATTTCTACGGCTGTTGGAATACAGGAAGTTACTTGACAAAGGCTAATGCCGAAACGCGTCGTCCTGGATTAAGCTAGCGCACAAATAAAGTTCGTTTGGGCCGTTTCCTGGTGTGCCGTCTCTTCTCTCTTTGAATTGATGCTTGGAGGAAAGAACCGTAATCATTTTGAGTGGTTGCTGCTACCACTGACGGCGCCAGCGTCG
Organism: Triturus cristatus; assembly: GCF_964204655.1. Taxonomy (NCBI): domain Eukaryota; kingdom Metazoa; phylum Chordata; class Amphibia; order Caudata; family Salamandridae; genus Triturus; species Triturus cristatus. Next base: position 1,167,330,793 of record NC_140593.1, read on the forward strand.
CAGGCATGGGGATTGCTCCAGCAGTGAAACATGCAAACCGGATATATATATATATATATATATATATTTACTGAAAAAAAACATAGGTTTCAGGCACGTTATAGTTAGGAATTAGCATTTAAAAAACCTTAGAAATTCACTGAAAAAAACACAGGTTTCAGGGGCGTTATAGTTAGCTGGACTTTTCACTCGTACAAAACCATTGAAATTCCCCCGTTATAGTTAGTTCAGCTAACTATAACTCGCGCGCCCGCAATGCACTGCTGATGACGTCACATATTACATCACTCATGACATGGTCAGTGACATCACTCATGACATCACTGATGACATCCCAAATATCACCCAGATGTAGCCCAAGTATAGAACAATGACAGAATGTCCCAGAGTTTTCTTAAGAACAACTAGAGCACTAACAGTCTTACCTATGACAAAAGTATGGCACACCTGAAGCCATCTTGATTGGAAGAAAGTGGCAACACTTAAAACATTTAATTTACAAAGGAACAAAATGAGAGGGTTCATTTTGCCATAGAAAATATGATTAGTGCTGCAGAAAGATAAATTAGGGCACATTTTGAGTGACTTCTCAAATCCTCTTCTATTTCATTAAACAATTCTGATATGCAGACTGAAACATGCACTTTTAATACCAGCAGCAGACTTCCGTGGTGAGCAGTAGCTTTACTACAGTGATCTAATGAGCAACTAGAGTGCTAACATTCAGAATTTATGGCAAATGTGTGATATATCTGAATAACTTCTTGATGGAATCAAAGTAAACAACTGAAAGCATTTCCTACTGAGGAGACTGCAGTAAATGAGGAAATTAGGAAACTTCATAACAAATAAATCTCCCAAGATGACCACCAGAGACAAAAGAGCCCAAATGCAGCACAAATATCATCCAGATGTAGCCCAATGACAGAAGTGTGCAAAACACTTATTTTTTGTGTATTTGCAGTTTTATATAGTGCTGACTTGTCAGGTATTGGAGTGCTTTACATGAGCATTGGTTACATCACACAAGATCAAATTCATTTTGGTTGTAGACATGGGGAGATTAAGTGATTTGACCAGAATCACAGAATGTTGAGCTGAAGCAGAAACTCCAACCTGGTTCCCCAGTTGCAAAGTCTGCAGCTCTGGAAGTAACACCACATCCTCTCCCCTAGGTGCAACATTTAATCAAGTGGTCAACTGGATAAAAAAACATAAAGATTACATATAATTTAAAAGTTCTTTGTCGCTATTTGAAAACTCGGAAAATATGTCTTCATTTTAGTTTTTTAGAGCACTAACCATAATTTTGATGCAAATAAGACCCTCTCATATATGTAATTTCTAAAGGAAATACTCTAGGTATTACAGTTTTGATTACATCAAGATGACATCAGGCATTCCACACTTTTGTAATAAATATACAATGTTAGCAATCTAGTTGTTCATTGGGATACTGTTGAGAGGCAGAGGCCAGGGGCAAAGACAGACCCGTTTCAGCCAGGAAACGTCCAATGTTTTTAAGCTCAAATGGGCTTTATTTGATCTGTCTCCTGTCTACAATCTCCTCTTTTTCAATGTAACTCAAAGGGGAAAATCAATACCCCAGTTTTTTTTCAAAATCTCCCTCTTACCAAGTTCAAAATGTTCGCAAGTATGGTACATTGGATCATGGTAGGCAGGAGGAATTGGGGTAGGGACATGGACTCGGATAACAGAGGACAGGAGGGACATGGAGAGGTGCACCAAACTGACCCTACAGGGCAGGCATCAGGGTTTGCAGCAGCACAATACACCACACAGCGCATGCGGGACGGGAGTGCAGCACAACAATCCAAAGAAAGCAATAGGGAGGGGACAGGACCATGCACATGGACAACAGAGAACAGAGGGGAAAGAGGCAATGGTAGCTAGCTGACCATAATGATCAGACAGGAGAGAAAGCTGCAGCATAACAGACCATAAAGGGCAGGAGGGACGAATCAGGGGCATTACAATGGAACAGACAAGCCAGGAGGGAGGGAATAGGGGTCTGCACATGGAAACAGAGGGCTGGGGGCAAGGAGGCAGGGCAGGAGCAGCAAGATGACCATGGAGGTCAGGCAGGATGGGCACTAGAAACAAGACACACCATGGAGAGCAACAATGAGACTATGATGGCATACACACAGACCATGGAGGGAAGGTGGGAGGGGGTCAGGGGCAGCTAGCTGACCACACAGGGAAGGTGGGAGGGGCCATGGCAGCACAGAAGACCATGCATGGCAAGCGGGAGGGTTAGTGGCAGCACAATGGCTATGATGGGCAAGAAGGAGGGTGCAGGGGCATGCACAAAGGACCATGGAGGATAGAAGGGAGGGTCAGGCCCTGGGCACAGACAAGAGAGTTCAGGGGAAGGGGCCTCACAACAGACCGCACGGGGCAGGCAGGAGGAGCAGTTGCAGCACAACAGACCAGGGAGGGCAGAAGGGTGTGGCAGTAAAATGGACCATGGAGGACAGGAGGAAGGGGGTAGGGGCATGGCATGTGGACAGGCAGGGTGGAGGTGGCAGGGACAGGTTACAATCCTCTGACAATGCTAGGCAGGTGGGAGGGGAGTGGCAGCTCAACAGAACACTCAGAGTAGATAGGAGTGGCAGGTCCATGGAACATGGTGGGCAAAAAGGATGGAGCAGGGGCATGCACAAAGACATCGGGGGCAGGGGGGAGGAAAATAGGGGCAGCAAGCTAAGCACAGAGGCTAAGCAGGAGGTCAATGATGAGCCATAGAATTGGCCAATGGAGGGCAGGAGGAGTGGACTGGTACATCATGCTAAATGGAGGGCAGTGGCAGCACATCAGACCATGCATGGCAGGAGGGAGGAGGCTAGTCCATGGATTCAGACAACAGAGGATAGGGAGGAGGTGGATGGGGCAGCAAGCTAACTGTTCAGAGAAGGTGGGTATTAGGAACTTTATTGTTTTTAAAATGTGTGTCTGTGCAAACTTTTTAAAATAAGTATGCAGCATAATCTCACTTTTATTCTGGAAGAAGAGGACGTTTGTGACTGTGACTCTGGGCTCACTTGGCAGAAACACACCCTGACCCTCCACCCCCCATCGCAAAATGTAATGCCCGTGAAAAGGGTAGGTGAACGCAGTGTTATATAGAACATAGTCCTGAGAGCACGATTGAAAATGAAAACTAGATATAGTATATGGTATAAACTATGCACCAAAAAGTGTGATATAAGATGAACCAGGGCGTGAAATATAATATGCAATACATTGTGCGCAATGAAAGATTCATTGGAGAGCGCAAGATAGCACAGGCACTAGCGCGTGCTATGCGATATGCTCCTTGGAGTGTAATATGCACAGGGCAGTGTTGTGTAACCTAACTAGTCTCTAAAGTTGTAATATAAAATATGTGCTGGGGAGTGTAATGTTGCATATGCACTGTGACAAAGATAAGGATCCCAGATTGTAATATGTATGGCATAGTCGCCTTTTAATGAATATCACGCAAATCGTCATGGTGATAGGTACATACGGTTTGTCCAGCATGTCCTAGGTGTTTCTATAAATATATATTTTTTTTAAATAATAAAAAACAAAGGCCGGCCCCGGGGGATGGGGTCCCCGGGGCCATAAGTGGCCTGAGGAGGGGGGCAACGCAGCCCCCTCCTAAAGAATTTTTTTTTAAAAAAGGCCTTGACCCGGGGGTTGGGGTCCCCGGGGTCGATTAAGGCCTTGGGAGGGCCAAATTTATTTTTTTCAACAAAACAAATTAGGGTGCAGGCCCTGGGGGATGGGGTCCCCAGGGCCAGTAAATTAGAAAAAGAAGGGGGGCCACACAGCCCTCCTTCTTAAAAAAAAAAAAAAAAAAAAAGACCGGCATCGCGCCGGAGGCCATGCCCCCTCCTTGCAGCACTCTGCAAACGCGCCCCCTGGCCAGTTGTAAGTTGGGGAATTAATTCCCCTTCAATACTGTGGGTCCCTGAGGGCCAACTAGCCCAACAGGTATCTCCAGTATGCGCCAGGGAGCTGCGTTGCAGACAGGTGTTCTGAGACCACACCCCTTTTTCACCTCTATGCAACGCAGCTCTGTGGCGCTTACTGGAGGTACCTAGTGGGCTAGTTTGACCCTAGGGACCCTTAGGATTCAAGGGGACTCAATCTCTCAACTTAGAACGGCCACAGGACGCGTTTACACAGTGGTGAAGGGAGGGGACGGGGCCTGAGGTGACGTGTGCAAACACGCCCTGTGGCGCGTTTTAAGTTGGGGAAATAATTCCCTTTCAATCCTGAGGGACCCTGGGTGCCAACTAGCCCACCAGGTGCTTCCATTAAGCACCACTGCACTGCGTTGCAGAGAGGTGGTGCAGGCCGTGCCCCTTTTTACTCCTCTCTGCAATGGCGCTTACTGGACGTACCTAGTGGGCTATTTTTCCCCTAGGGATCCTCAGGATTCAAGGGGACTTAATCTCCCAACTTAAATAACGGCCACAGGGCGTGTTTACACAGTGGGGAAGGGAGGGGACAAGGCCTGAGATGACGTGTGCAAACACGCCCTATGGCGCGTTTTAAGTTGGGGAAATAATTCCCCTTCAATCCTGAGGGCCCCTGGGGGCTAACTAGCCCACCAGGTGCTTCCAGTAAGCGCCACTGAGCTGCGTTGCAGAGAGGTGGTCCAGGCCGTGGCACTTTTTACACCTCTCTGCAACGCAGCTCTGTGGCGCTTACTGGAGGTACCTAGTGGGCTAGTTGGACCCTAGGGACCCTCAGGATTCAAATGAACTTAATCTCCCAACTAAAAACGGCCACAGGGCGTGTTTAACACAGTGGTGAAGGGAGGGGACGGGGCCTGAGTTAACGTTTGCAAACAAGCCCTGTGGCGCATTTTAAGTTGGGGAAATAATTCCCCTTCAATCCTGAGGGACCCTGGGGGCCAACTAGCCCACCAGGTGCTTTCAGTAAGCGCCACTGCGCTGCGTTGCAGAGAGGTGGTCTAGGCCGTGCCCCTTTTTACATCTCTCTGCAACACAACTCTGTGGCGCTTACTGGAGATACCTAATGGTCTAGTTGGACCCTAGGGACCCTCAGGATTCAAGGGGACTTAATCTCCCAACTTAAAACGGCCACAGGGCGTGTTTACACAGTGGGGAAGTGAGGGGACGGGGCCTGAGGTGACGTGTGCAAACACGCCCTGTGGCACGTTTTAAGAGGTATTTTAAATCCCCTGCCCTATTATATACTAGGGGCTTACAGAGGAGGTCATGCTGATCACAGGGCGACCCCGACGCATAGTGTTCCCTAGTGTATGTAGTTGTTTTTACTGTATTCTGAGTGTCTTTTAACATAGCACTGGCTTTAGGACTGGTTATAATAAAGATATCTCTGAAAAAGAGTGGGGGTCCTAGGGATAAAGTTTAAGGACTCAAATAGTTGCAATCCCCAGATCCACAAACTATAACAACATGAGCAACTATGAGTCTCGCCTATATGAAAAACTTGACACAATCGTAAGGGTAAAGCTAGTGTTGTGAGTTCATGTGTACATGTGTGCGTGTACGCATGAGTGTAAGATTCCCATCATCCACCCGAAGTGGTTTGCTTCATCATCTGGGAATTGAGGACTAATTTAGAGAACCATCTTCTACTGAGCAAGTCGTAGATATTGGTCTCTTATTTGTCCCAGCGTGGTTGAAGACCGTTCTTCAACACAGTTATTATATTTGAAACTGTTAGAGCACTGTTTTTAGAGTTTGTCAACAAGGTAGCTACTAATAAAGTTGTTTTAGTACCTTGTTAGACATTTTTAACCAGCACTTATACACCATCACCACACACCAGCACTGCGACCATCACACCCAATCATCATCTAGCAAAACTAGTTTCCACCACGCTGGGACAAATAAGAGACCAATATCTACGACTTGCTCAGTAGAAGATGGTTCTCTAAATTAGTCCTCAATTCCCAGATGATGAAGCAAACCACTTCGGGTGGATGATGGGAATCTTACACTCATGCGTACACGCACACATTTAGGACTGGTTAGTCAGACTCAGTTACCACCAGTATCTGTCTGAAAAAGTTGAGGGTACAGGATGATTTTGCAACAAGGCTTCTTTCTGCTCTTCTGTTTGTTCTTTCTGCACGTTATCCTTCTTCCTGCACTTTTCTTCGTCTTTGAGGACTTCTTTTGCTTCTTTCTGCATTTTTTTTCTTTCTGTTCGTTTTTAATTCTTTCTTCACATCTCCTATCTCTGTAGGCATAGTTAGAAATTAGCATTTAAAACACCTTTGAAATTCACTGAAAAAACCATAGGTTTCAGGCATGTTATAGTTAGGAATTAGCATTTAAAAAACCTTAGAAATTCACTGAAAAAACAAGAGGTTTCAGGGGCGTTATAGTTAACTGGACTTTTCACTCATACAAAACCATTGAAATTCCCCCGTTATAATTAGTTCAGCTAACTATAACTCGCGCGCCCGCAATGCACTGCTGATGACGTCACATATTACATCACTCATGACATGGTCAGTGACATCACTCATGACATCACTGATGACATCTCAAATGACATCACTGATGACATCATCCTTGTGATAGAGTGGCAGACCTCGTCTCCCCCTAATATAACCTTTGATACACACATTCAAAAATAGAAACTAAAATGTTCAAAACAATGGACATACCAATATCAGTTACAACAATCTATTCAGCAATTCTAAGATCCACATACACATCCACTCATTCACCAACAGTCCTATACAGTCACTCATACATGTACTCACTCATCTTATGTACTCATACACCTACACATCCTGTTACACAACGCCACTCATCCATAGAGTTACTCACACACATAGTCACTCATGCTAATAAAGAATCAAACATCCATTTACTTGCATATACAGTTATACACACACCACCACACTTACTTCTACAGAAACGTACACACACTTAGTCTTTTAAACAATCACTTATAGAAACACATACTTATTCATACAGGAACTCTTTCAATCTCTCACTCTCACATATACTCACTTATATACACCAATAGTCACATATACTAGTTTAAAACATATGTAGTTACTCATAAAGACTCTATTGAGACATTCATTCACTCACTAACACACCCATGCACACACTCATCCACCCATACAGTCCTGCACACATGCTGTCTTCAACACATACAAACAGTGAGTCACTCATTCATGCACCTATGCACTACGTAATACCCCCCACCGAACCATACAGACACTCACACACTCATACTGATACTCAAAAAAACAACTAATAACCTATATAGACACTCATGTAGCTACTCACCAACCCATGCAGCCACTTATACACAAAGTGAGTGACTGATACAGATATTTACATATTTAAACATTACTCACTAAGCCATGTATTCACTAAGATACTCTTAATCAGTCAGTTAAACAATCAATTTTTCAAAAACAAATCATCCATTTAGACACTTATATACCCATTTATTCTTCCACCGACCTTGAGATATACATATATAAAACATATGTAATTTTCAGAAAAACACACATTGACTGGATGATGTCATCAGTAATGTCATTTGAGATGTCATCAGTGATGTCATGAGTGATGTCACTGACCATGTCATGAGTGATGTAATATGTGAAGTCATCAGCAGTGCATTGCGGGTGCGCGAGTTATAGTTAGCTGAACTAACTATAACGGGGGAATTTCAATGGTTTTGTACGAGTGAAAAGTCCAGCTAACTATAACGCCCCTGAAACGCCCCTGAAACCTATGGTTTTTTCAGTGAATTTCTAAGGTTTCTTAAATGCTAATTCCGAACTATAACGTGCCTGAAACCTATGGTTTTTTCAGTGAATATATGTATATATATTACCTACTGGCGGTCGCCAGTAGGTAGTTATAGTTAGGACCACGTTTCCATAGGAAATCCGCAACATTCTATTTTGAATAACTTTGGCGCCGGTCGACTAATCCTCGCAAAATTATCAAAATAGGTGGGGCGCTACGCTCCGCTCCTACCCTGAAAGTCTCGGGGGGATTCGTCAAGCGGGGGCTGAGATAAAAGGGGGGTCCCAAAACGCGTTTTTCCCATGCATTTTTCCATAGGACCTTTAGACAGGGCTACAGCCCGAACGGCTGAACAGAATTTAATGAAATTTGGCAGAGAGGTAGTCCTCAGGTCAAGGAAGTGCCTTTTGTAGGTTTGGTGTAAATCTGTTCAGTAGAATCTGAGAAAATAGCCTTTAAATCAATATATATATCTGTGGCAGCTTACCGTGCGCTTACGGTGCGCTTACCGTACGCGTACGGTGGCGTGCGCGAGCGCGATTCTGATTGGCTGTTAGATCTTAGTAAACATTCGAATCGGTCGAAACCAGGAAGCGGCGGCCGCCATTTCGTGTGTTTCACTCAGAAAAAAAAGAGTGATATCTTGAAAAGGGGGCAAGGAGGAGAGTTACAGACCCCCTAACATTTGTAAAGGGGTCAAAGAAGGACAGAAAAGTTCAAAGAAAACATTTATTATTTTTTTTTAAAAATCGCGGGGTAGGCGTACGGTAAGCTTACGGTAAGCTTACCGTACGCGTACGGTAAAAAAAAAATAAAAAAAGAAATAAAATTTTGATTTAAGAGTTTAGATATTAGGGGGCTCTAAAAAGAGCCGTTGTGTTTATGAAGTGATTTTTTAGTGGTACCTACAAGTAAGTACCGATGCAGAGTCTAAGGTTCAAGAGGAAGACTCTGTTCCCTTCATCATTGAAGTGCACACCATCTCCTCTATAAATGTCTTGCATGTCGTAACGCAAGTTGTTGTGGTAAATGGAACCCATACCATAGTCACGGAGGAAAGCAGAAACAGATTTGTTGACGTGCTTTCTTGCTTTGTCAATCTGCGGACAGAAATGATTGGACCAGTTCCATTTTTGCCTTTGGCATATGTTAGAAAACACAAAGGCAGTTTTAGGGAAAAGTGAAAACAGTTGTGCAAAGGTGTCCTTCATAAGCATTTCCAGACCTACCCCAGTCAAAGTGCCTAGGTCATTGCCACCACAGTGCACTATTATGAGGTCAGGGTGTTGGATTTGCATGAAGGATTTCACCAATGGCATCAATTGGTGCCCCTTTAACCCTCTCTGACCAATCCATTTAATGTCTACATTTGGCAAAGCAAGGTCTCTCACCATACCTGTTTTCTCTGCAAACTTTTCACTCCAGAAAACATAGCTGTGCCCTACAATCCACACTGTGAACATCTTCCAAGGAGATCTGGATGCACTCAGGAGGTGTAATTCAGTAGAATGGGAAAATGAAATGAAAGACAGTTTGGAAATGGAGGCATACATATTTTTTTCATAAAAAAAAGAACTGATTGGCTGTTTCATACCATTCTAGAATAAAAACTAGGCTGCATGTGTAAATTAATAGAAGCATGTTTTGTATTGGTACAGAAAAATGTGTTACCAAAGAACAGTATTTTGGATTTGCTGTTAGGTTTGAAAAGTCAAGCACTCTTGCTCTGTGGGATTGTAACATTGTTTGGCGAACTTCTGACCTAACTCCACACAGCAGTGTTCCATGAGCTGTTGCTATGGTAGCAGGCAGAAGTCAAGTTGGGGGAAGGGTACTAGGCAGAAGTCAAGTTGGGGGAAGGGTACTTTTGAAAAAGGGTTGGTTTTCAACCAATAGAAATGTGTGATTACATTTGAAAAAAAGGGGGATGCACTGAGATTTGAAATTAACATGTATATGTGTGGAAAAAGAGAGGGAAAGTTTGCCATTATCTGGTTCTGCTGAGAGGAGAGAGGTGTAAAGAAAAGAGATCCTGGCTCTGATAATCTTCTGTTTGAGTGCCACATTTCTTTCACAGCTAACTAATTTTAAAGGTGAGTTTAGAGTTTGAGAGGGGATGTATATGGTAAATTAAGAAATGAATAATAGAAATGGAATTCCTTTTGTTGAAGTTGTGTTTATCATTTTCTGTTATGGGAGAAATTTAAATGTGAGGAACATGTAAAATAATATGGACTATGTTTTCACGATAAATTAAGGTGTACTGGTAAAAAAAAAGAATAGTTTAAGGGTTTGAGGTTGGACTCAGTAATGCAAATACATTCAGCATCACTAAGGCTGGTTGCCCTTGCTGGAATGTAGGCAGCCACCCAGGTTACACATGGTGGTGGTCTGAAAAAGCAGTTTGGACATGTGCTTTTTTAAAAATCTGAAAAGTGGATTCATAATGTGTCAGTCTGTAAAAGTGATTATCACTTGTCAAAAAAAAGAGCAGTAAGTGTGCTTTCAAATTGGCAAAGAAATTTTGTTTTGTGACTAATGTGAAAACATGACTCTGTGTGCAAAGAGGAATTATAGGCAGAGATTTATTGCGTATTGCTCTGGTGATTTCACAGTTGCATTAGATGGAAAGGGGGAGCCATTTTTTGGTGCAGAAGCAGACTCTTAGCACACACCCAGCTGCTTACCATGTGGAATCATGCACAGTATTTACAAGCGAGTGGGGTTTGAGGTTGGACTCAGTAATGCCAATACATTCAGCATCACTAAGGCTGGTTGCCCTTGCTGGAATGTAGGCAGTCACCCAGGTTACACATGGTGGTGGTCTGAAAAAGCAGTTTGGACATGTGCTTTTTAAAAAATCTGAAAAGTGGATTCATAATGTGTCAGTCTGTAAAAGTGATTATCACTTGTCAAAAAAAAGAGCAGTAAGTGTGCTTTCAAATTGGCAAAGAAATTTCGTTTTGTGACTAATGTGAAAACATGACTCTGTGTGCAAAGAGGAATTATAGGCAGAGATTTATTGCGTATTGCTCTGGTGATTTCACAGTTGCATTAGATGGAAAGGGGGAGCCATTTTTTGGTGCAGAAGCAGACTCTTAGCACACACCCAGCTGCTTACCATGTGGAATCATGCACAGTATTTACAAGCGAGTGGGGTTTGAGGTTTCAGTCAGTAATGCAAATACATTCAGCATCACTAAGGCTGGTTGCCCTTGCTGGAATGTAGGCAGTCACCCAGGTTACACATGGTGGTGGTCTGAAAAAGCAGTTTGGACATGTGCTTTTTAAAAAATCTGAAAAGTGGATTCATAATGTGTCAGTCTGTAAAAGTGATTATCACTTGTCAAAAAAAAGAGCAGTAAGTGTGCTTTTAAATTGGCAAAGAAATTTTGTTTTGTGACTAATGTGAAAACATGACTCTGTGTGCAAAGAGGAATTATAGGCAGAGATTTATTGCGTATTGCTCTGGTGATTTCACAGTTGCATTAGATGGAAAGGGGGAGCCATTTTTTGGTGCAGAAGCAGACTCTTAGCACACACCCAGCTGTTTACCATGTGGAATCATGCACAGTATTTACAAGCGATTGGGGTTTGAGGTTGGACTCAGTAATGCAAATACATTCAGCATCACTTAGGCTGGTTGCCCTTGCTGGAATGTAGGCAGCCACCCAGGTTACACATGGTGGTGGTCTGAAAAAGCAGTTTGGACATGTGCTTTTTTAAAAATCTGAAAAGTAGATTCATAATGTGTCAGTCTGTAAAAGTGATTATCACTTGTCAAAAAAAAGAGCAGTAAGTGTGCTTTCAAATTGGCAAAGAAATTTCGTTTTGTGACTAATGTGAAAACATGACTCTGTGTGCAAAGAGGAATTATAGGCAGAGATTTATTGCGTATTGCTCTGGTGATTTCACAGTTGCATTAGATGGAAAGGGGGAGCCATTTTTTGGTGCAGAAGCAGACTCTTAGCACACACCCAGCTGCTTACCATGTGGAATCATGCACAGTATTTACAAGCGAGTGGGGTTTGAGGTTTCAGTCAGTAATGCAAATACATTCAGCATCACTAAGGCTGGTTGCCCTTGCTGGAATGTAGGCAGTCACCCAGGTTACACATGGTGGTGGTCTGAAAAAGCAGTTTGGACATGTGCTTTTTTAAGAATCTGAAAAGTGGATTCATAATGTGTCAGTCTGTAAAAGTGATTATCACTTGCCAAAAAAAAGAGCAGTAAGTGTGCTTTCAAATTGGCAAAGAAATTTCGTTTTGTGACTAATGTGAAAACATGACTCTGTGTGCAAAGAGGAATTATAGGCAGAGATTTATTGCGTATTGCTCTGGTGATTTCACAGTTGCATTAGATGGAAAGGGGGAGCCATTTTTTGGTGCAGAAGCAGACTCTTAGCACACACCCAGCTGCTTACCATGTGGAATCATGCACAGTATTTACAAGCGAGTGGGGTTTGAGGTTTCAGTCAGTAATGCAAATACATTCAGCATCACTAAGGCTGGTTGCCCTTGCTGGAATGTAGGCAGTCACCCAGGTTACACATGGTGGTGGTCTGAAAAAGCAGTTTGGACATGTGCTTTTTAAAAAATCTGAAAAGTGGATTCATAATGTGTCAGTCTGTAAAAGTGATTATCACTTGCCAAAAAAAAAGAGTAGTAAGTGTGCTTTCAAATTGGCAAAGAAATTTCGTTTTCTGCCTAATTTCAAACCATGACTCTGTGTGCACACAGGAATTGTTTTTAGATATTTAATTTGTGATGGTGTTATTGTGATTTTCACTTGTAGGAAAGGGGTACATAGTATTTTAATATTTGAAAAGATCATAAAAAATGTAGTAATATATTTAAAGTAAAAAAAGAATTTTTTTTTTAGTTTTTTTCAAGTATTGCTGAAGAGCAGTGAACAAAATTTAAGATGCCTACAAAATCCAGAGAAAAGAAAGACCACAAAAAAAACCTATATTTGAAGACAACTGGAGGACCTAAGTTAGTTGGAGATGCTCATGTTGAGAAAAAGAAAAAATCTTCTGGTAAGCAGACAAAAACATTTTTAAAGAACCTCTTCAAAAAAAGGAAAAATGTACAAAATGTCTGTACTGGAAAGAATGTTCTCAATAGAAAAGGACAGGAAAAAATTGAGAATTTAATTAAAGCAAATATACCTTCTGCAACCAAAACAATTAACTTAAACAGAAAAACAGCGTTTAAAGAGATACGTAGAAAAATGTTTCAGAGAAGAGTTATGTCCAATTTGATAAAGGATGTGAAGAAATATAAGCAAAAGGCTAAGTTTTATAAGAGAAAAAAAGAAATTGAAGCCATTGCAGCAAAGGCATTAGAATTAAAAAGGAAACTATTCATTTTAATTTTGAATAGGATGCGTACATTAGAAAAAAAGGTTAATGTACTGAAATCACAAAGCAAAAGGAAAAGAGTAGTAAACAGAACAAACTTTTGTAAAGTGTTTTTAGGAAAATGGATGCATAGTTCAAGTAGTGAACCTTTTTTTAATGAAGAGAGCTATTTTCAAAGTAATAGTTTGCTGCATGCAGTTGACACCAGAGGTCGTGCTTACGAAGTGAAAAATGGTTGCATAATGGAGAAGGAGATAATGGTTCCAAGAGATGAGGTACAAGTGATGGCGGATGAGGCTATGGGGAGACGTCCTAAAGCCCCAGTGTACACTTGGAATTGTAGTAGTATTTGCACTGTGCGTCAGGAATCTATTGATAAATTTCGTGAGTTTCTAAGAGAATATAGTAAAAAAAGTGTAAAACAAAAGATTAAGGTGCTTCAAAGTCTAGATCCATGCAGAGTGAGAGAGAATACTGGTTTGCAGGGTCCTTCTCTGGCTTGTCTATCTAGAAAAGTGTGTAATAGTGTTTTCCATCATTTTAGGATGCTGGCTGTTCATCATACTGAAATGAGAAAGTTTGTGAGACGGTTGTATTTTGCTAAAAGTCCAGCAATAAAGTTAGATGAATTGAATAGGGCTCTGTTCCATGGATCGGTATCAGATGTAGAGAAGGTTGTTGATGAAATTCAGTTTTGTTACTTTGGTCCTGAACAAAACAGTGCAGAGAAGGACACAGTAAATGAGGAAGAAGTGGAAGAGAATGTAGAACCCTCTGTAAGTAAGACATTTAATGATCACATAACAAAATTTGCAATAATCTCTAATGAAAGACCAAATATTACTTGTATTTGTTGCCGCAGAACTCATTATAGAAAACAAACTAGGAATGTTGATCTCTACAGAAAGAGTGAAAATGAAGATAATTATAAGTGGAAGGATTTTGCCACATATATATTTCTTGAAAATTGTTTTGAATTGGGTGAAGATCAGCGTATTTTTAAATACTGTTACAACAAGTTAGAGGAAAATAGAATGCCGACCAGAGCTGTACATAATAATTTAGAATTGGATGCTATTCCTGCTGAACTTTCAGAATTAAATACATATGAGTCTATACTCATTCAATGTGTTCATCCGTTCCAGACCATAGTACGTATGGAGCCCAAAACTGGTAAATTACCTCCTTCAGATTTACTGAGAGGTTTAAAAGGTAGAGTGGTGTATTTGCCCTTGGATTTGAAAAAAAATATGGAAACTATTGATGCGGATACTTTGGAAACTGAAGCATTAATTATTCTGGTTAATGGTGTACCTACAAAGAATAAGAAGATTTGGCAGGAGCTGGTAGATGTACGGAAAGTACAAAGAGCAAATTTGTATTTGAAAAGGAATAACAAATGGTATGAATCAATTTATATAGAAGAAGAAGAAGAAGAAGATTTACAAGAAGACACAGAAACACCAACTGGACAAATTGAAAAAGTGGACAAGTCAAAGGAAGAAGAAATTTATGAACATTTTAGCATACATCCTCTTCATTCAAAAGAAGTTATGGGAGACAATATTGATCTGTTTCAGATGAAGAAAGCAAAAGGAACTCCCGTGAGTGTATGGGAGGAGAGCTTGGAAGCTCGATGTTTTCCCCAGCTGTTTCCTAAAGGAAAAGGAGGACGATACGATGAACGTCCAGAACAGATTCCAGCTTCTGAGTATCGGACTACAAGACTATATGCTGAAGATCCCAGATTTCGACAAAGTATTCCTTATTTGTTCCATCTTTTATTTGAAAGCGACTTGTCTGCACTGTCTTATGCAGTAAATCACATTTTAAAAAGTGGAGTACATTTACAAAATGTGTCTGCTAAGGATTTTATGGAGAAAGTGCAGCACCGAGATGATCATTTGGAAACACAACTGATCAATCTGATGGCTTGTCAGCGTGGGACAAATGAATATTGGTTCCGACGCCATGGTGAACTAAAATGCATGTTACGGAATTTAGGAACACCAACATGGTTCGTTACCCTAAGCTGTGCCGAGTACGCTTGGGATGATTTACTGGATTTTCTACGAGAGGCCAATTCAAACATTAAAAACATCGAATACAAGACAGCAGGAGAACTGTGCTCATTGGATCCGGTTAATGTTTGCAGATATTTCAATCATAGATTTGAGGCTATGATGTCCTTCATCTGCAATAAAAAAAATCCACCTCTAGGAGAAGTAGTGGATTTCTTTTGGAGAAAAGAGTACCAGGCAAGAGGTGCTCCTCATATTCATATGCTGTTGTGGATCAAGGATGCCCCAAAGTTTGGAACAGATGCTGATGAAGCAGTGTTATCTTACATTGAAGAATATGCAACATGTGCTATACGAAAAAGCACAGAAGAGAAAAAGTTAAAGGAGCAAGTTTTACGTTTCCAAAGTCATCGGTGTGGAAAATACTGTCGACGGAAATACAAGAGCAAAGATAAATACTACACTAAATGTCGATTTGGATTTCCTAGACCTGTTCTTTCAAATGGAAGAGTAAACAGTTTTATGTCATCTGTGAGACATACTATCACAAGAAAATCACCTAAGAATACCTACAACCTTAAAAGAAAAGAAGAATCAAAAAATATAAATGACTACAACCCAGTCATTTTATCCATGTGGAATGCTAACATGGATATACAGTATGTAGCTGACAATTCCATTGCTGTTGCTCGATATGTAACGTCTTACATTACGAAATCAGAAAAAACAGAATTGAAGGAAATGTGGGAAGAGATTTCTCACGAGAAGACTGTCAGTAAGAAGCTGTACAGTTTCAGTTTGAAGATGTTATCGCATCGAGAAATTGGATCCTACGAATGTTCAGATAGGTTATCTTCTGCAAGTCTCTACTCGAAATCAAGAAGAATAATTTGGGCAAGTTTAGGCCTTGCAGCAATGAGAAATCGGGTACTGAAATCTGTTGGAGAAATTGAATATTTGGCCGAGAATGACCCAGAAAGTACAGATATTTTGACATCAAACATGTTGGACACATATTATCCCAAGAGAAGTCATCATCTGGAGAACATGTGTCTCTATGAAGTGCTGCAGAACTACATTTATTCACGGAAAGCCGCAGAAGACATCAACAATGGAAAATATAAAGTCATTGGTGAAGAAGGATGTTTGGTGAAGCAAACAAAAGGAAGTTTGATAAATCACCGGAAGCTGAGTTGCGACACTACTGACAAAAAGGAATTTTACTACTTGGCACTTTTACAGCTGTTTAAACCATGGCGTACAGAGGATGAACTACTGGGAGAATTTCAAAGCTATGAAGATTCCTTTAATGCTTGCAAAGACAGCATACAATGCAGTACATTCACAACTTATCTGCAAATGTTAAATGAAGAAATTGAACAGGAAACTACAATTGCAGCAGAAATAGCTAGAGACAGTTCTCAGGACAGCCAAAGTTCAGGAACACTCAGTCAAGATCCCCTAGGACAACCAATCGTTGAAAATGAAGCATCAATAGCCATGAATGAAGTGGAAACGGCTATGAATCAAGCACAAGAAGAATTTATAGACTTACAAAATTTGGAAAGACAACTGAACGAAGAGCAGCAACAAATTTATGAAGAGATCAGAAACAAAATTGATCACGGATTTCTACATGAAAAAAAAGAGTGCTCATGCACATCATTTCATCAAATCAGGATGTATGTAAGTGGACAAGCTGGAACTGGAAAAAGTTTCTTAATAAAAGTCATCAGAAGCTACCTACAGCAAAAAACGGATTCTACTTTGTCTTGTGTGGTTACTGCTCCAACTGGGTTAGCAGCATATAACATAAAAGGAATCACTTTACATCGTTTGCTAATGTTACCAGTGGAGCATGAGAACAAAATACAATACAACAAGCTAACTGGAGAAGCATGCTTGGAAGTTTCAAGAGTATTGAAGAAGATGCAAGTTCTCATTATTGATGAGGTGAGCATGGTATCAAACTTAATGCTTGCCTTTGTGCATTTAAGAATGCAGCAAATTCTAAGGACAGACTATGACGTGTTATTTGGAGGAAAACACGTCATAGTTTTTGGAGATCTTTTGCAACTTACTCCAGTTAAAGGACAACCAGTGTTTAATACTGTGACACATGAAGACACGAAGAAGTCATTGGGAAGCATCGGTAATACAAATATTTGGTCCTTCTTTGAGTACAAGGAACTTACTACTAATATGAGGCAAGCAAAAAATGAAGAATATGGAAGTATTCTGAAAGATATCAGAATTGGACTACTCACTGAAGCTGGCAAAAAAGCATTACAGAGTCGGCTGCTACATAATTTATTTCCAAAGGAAGAAATAGTTGCAGAGAAGATATACAAGAACATTGCAGAAAACAAAAGTGTCATCTGCTTAATGCCAACTCTACGTGAATGCTCAATATTCAATGAGGAGCTTTTGAAATTGGAAAAGGAAGATATCAGGAAATTGGAAGCAGTGGACAAAATTGAGGATGGAAGAATTACTGTCACATTAACAGGCACACTGAAAAATAAATTGGATTCACTAGAGAAGAACATTTCCAAAACAGCTGGATTAGAAAAAAATCTATATGTTTGCATGAACTGTAGAGTATTTTTAAGGAGAAATTTGGATGTTGAAAAAGGTTTAGTTAATGGAGCTATGGGAAGAGTTGTGGGTTTTATTAATTATCAGAAAAAAGATGGAATTGAATGTTTAAAAATAAAATTTGATCAGATAGAAGAAGTTAAAGACATTTGTCGTTGTTCAGTTCGTTTCATGCTTGTGAAAGACTTATATGTACGTAGGAAGCAGTTTCCGTTTTCTCTAGCATATGCTGTAACTATTCACAAGTCTCAAGGATTGACTGTAGATTGTGCATTTGTGAACATTGGTTCAACTGTGTTCAAAGAAGGTATGGCATATGTTGCTTTGTCACGAGTGAAAACATTATCAGGTTTATTCATGATAGACTTTGATGATTCAAAAGTTAGTGCTGATACAAATTGTGTTAAGGAGTATAATAGATTAAGAAGAAGCTATGCTCCTCATTTAGGTCAGTATCCCGTGTTGGAGAAACGTGTAGTTTCTCGTAAAAGGAGAAATGAGAATATCTGTAATGAAGATGTAGAGAGGAGGAAAAAAAAGAGGAGTGATGTAATTGCAAGCAAAAAGAATAAGGAAAATGAAGAACAGGTTGTAGGATGTCATTTTGAAAATAGCTCTGGTGTCAACTGCTACGCTAATGTAGTGCTGAATGTTGCATTTTATCTGGAAAGTTTGCAAGAGCAGATAATAGTAAATCAGAGAAAAAGATTCTGTTCTGTGCTGAGTCTCCTTTTTGAAAAGCTGAGTATTGATAAAACTAAAATAGAAAGTACTACTGAAATTAGAAAACTTTTAGATGTATGTTCAGGACGAACACAGTTTTCTCAAAATGAACAGCACGACGCACAGGAATTCTTGATGTATTTTCTTCAGGTACTGGAAGAAGAAGGGGTTGCCATTGAAAAGTTATTTGGTCTCTCTTATAAATGGGAACATAGTTGTGAAAGCTGTTATAATATATGTGGCTCTAATGTTGATAATGAAAGGTTTATTTATTTAACATTGCCAGAGAGTAAAACAGTCACTTTTGCTAAATTAGTTAAAGATGCTAATCATAGCATGCAATGCGGTGAGTGTAAATCTGACATGTTTTCAACGTTAATTTTAAAGGAATACGGACAGTATGTAATTTTAATGATGCAACGCTGTAAAGCTGATGGTTCAAAATTAGATACTTTAATAAAGAAGTTTACAGGACAGCAATTATCAATCTCTGGAAAAACTTTTGTAACAGTTGCAATAATTTTCCATGATGGACCTACTGTAACTTCTGGTCATTACACAGTTTATCTTAAATGTGAAAAAGGCTGGACACTGTGTAATGATTCCCAATTGATTTTTAAGCAACGTTTGCCTTTTGATTTAGCAAATTCCTATCTAATCTTCCTGAAACCTAAATTTTAGAGAGATTTGGCAACATCTGGACAAAACAATTTTACCATTTTATTGGATTACCATTGGAATTTTCTAAAAAAATGATTTTTCAAATTATCATTTGGCCTAATGGAAAGGTAACCAATTGTAATGTGGACTTTTTAAATTTGGAAAACCAAAAATTTAGACAAAATCGGTAACATCTGCACAATTTAAATTTTGGAATGTTATTGGATTGCCATTGGAAATTTATTCAAAAAAGATTTTTAAAATTACTATTTGGCCATGCGGAAAAGTAAACAATTGTATTGTGGACTTATTTAATTATTAATTAATCTTTCGGAAACCAAAATGTTACAGAGAATCGGTGAGATCTGTACAATTTAAACTTTAGAATTTTATTGGATTACCATTGGAAATTTAATCAAAAAAGAATTTTTAAATTACTATTTGGCCTAAAGGAAATGGAACCAGATGTATTGTGGAGTTATTTGAGATATATTTTTGTGATAATATTTCTGAAACAAAAATGACAAACGGTATTTTAAAGAAAAAAGTATTGATATATTGTTATTTTTTTTTGCCCGCTGTAAAATGATGAATGCAATTGCTTTCACAATTTATAGTGAAATGCAATATATTCTGAAAACAGCAAAAAAAAGGCAAAAAATGTTATGGGAAAAATATGTAAATACGTGTACTGTGTTATATATTGATTTATTTAATATTAATACTTTTTTCTTTTTTTTCAGATTGTGAAAGAAAATTTTCACAAAAAAAAACAACCATTTTTTTCAAGTAAATACAATTACATTTTAATTATAAATTAAATTGTTGGGTGGGACAGGTAAGTGAGAAATTAGAAGGTCTCTTTCTTCCACTTTATTTCAAAAAGATTTATAAAAATTAGTTATTAATTTCTCAAGGATCTTGAGATGTGGTAATTGATTTTTAGTGTTTTTAAAAAAAAAAAAAAAAAATACGCTTACGCGTACGGTAAAAAAAAAAAAAAAAGTTTCAAAGAAAAAATAAAAAAAAGTTGAGAGGTAAGGTTGGCTCTTATAAGAGCCGTTGGGTTCATACAGGGATGGAGGAAAGAAAGAATGGGAGTATTATGAGCGTCTACAAACATGCTGGTCTATCTTATTGTTAATAAGGGGAAGACTGATCTCCCCAAAAACAATAAGACCACCACATTTTGTACACCTCATTTCAACCCTCCCAAATCGAGGGTTGATGTCCACAGGAAAAGAAGAAGGTGATGCTCCAACATCAGAGGAAGGGCTCAGCTGAGCTGCCGATGATGTACTCGGCTGAGCATCTGAGGCTGGGCTCTGGTGACTTACTGAAGAGTTTTCTCCAGTATGTCGAGCAAAGGTCCTTGGGTGTCTGTCCTGGAGTTGTCTCTTCATAGAGTGATTTCCAAAGGAATATTTCTTCCTTGGATTTCCTCTTGATAAAACACGACCACAAAGTATGCAAGTGACCAATTGAGCATTCACCTTTTTCTCCCCCTCGGGAAAAGTGAAATACTCCCATACAAAAGAAGTCTTTTGTTTCCTCCTTCTCTGGATCATGGTGGTGCTGCTAGCCTCACTCTCAGAAGAGGTCTGCTGTTCTGCCATTGTATCCCAATGTCAATCCAGCTCCTGCTCCTAGAGAATCACAAGCAGAAATGAGGGGAATGGGTGTGGTGTGGGAAGAATCTGGAACTGAAAGTAGTTTCAACCAATGAAAAGTGTTCTTTCAAGCAGTAATGAGGGGAATGGGTGTGGTGTGGGAAGTTTCTGGAAGTGAAAGTAATTTCAACCAATAAAAAGTGTTCTTTGTAAGTCACATGACCTACCGTGCGCGCACGTGACGCTTACGGTGCGCTTACGCAGCGCGTACGTCACACTCGCGCATGCGCATTACACGCCCCTGCGTAACCGCGACGTTGCTTCCGGGTGTACGCGTACGTCACGCACGTATTGCGTATCGCGCATGCGCATTACACGCCCCTGCGTACCCGCGACGTTGCTTCCGGGTGTACGCGTACGTCACGCACGTATCACGTACGCGCACCGTACTTATGACGTACGAAGCGCGTACCGTCAGCTTACCGTACGCGCACGGAAAAAAATGCATAAAAAAAAAAAACCTTTCCATAATGCAGGATATAGTACATATATTATTTTATACAAAGGCTTACAAAAAATGACAAAAAAAAATTTGCATTTAAAAAAACGTACAAATTCACTGAAAAAACCATGGGTATCACACACGTTATAGGTAGAAATTAGCAATTTAAAAACCTTGCAAATTCACTGAAAAAACCATAGGTTTCAAACATGTTATAGTTAGGGATTAGCATTTAAAAAACCTTGCAAATTCACTGAAAAAACCATAGGTTTCACACACGTTATAGTTAGGAATTAGCATTTAAAAAACCTTAGAAATTCAATGAAAAAACCAAAGGTTTCACACATGTTATAGTTAGCTGGACATTTCACTCGTAAAAAACCAATGAAATTTCCCCGTTATAGTTAGTTCAGCTAACTATAACTTGTGCGCCCGCAATGCACTACTGATGACGTCACATATTACATCACTCATGACATGGTCACTGACATCACTCATGACATCACTGATGACATCTCAAATGACATCACTGATGACATCACTGATGACATCATCCTTGTGAAAGAGTAGCAGACCTCTTCTTCCCCTAATATAACCTTTAATACACACATTCAAAAAAAGAAACTAAAATGTTCGAAATAATGAACATATCAATATCAGTTACAACAACCTATTCAGTAATTCTAAGAACCACATACACATCCACTCATTCACCAACAGTCCTCTACAGTCACTCATACATGTACTCACTCATCATATGTATTCATACACCTATACATCCTGTTACACAACGCCACTCATCCATAGAGTTACTCACACACATAGTCACTCATGCTAATAAAGAATCAAACATCCATTTACTTGCATATACAGTTATACACACACCACCACACCTACTTCTACAGAAACTTACACATACTTAGTCTTTTAAACAATCACTTATAGAAACACATACTTATTCATACAGGAACTCTTTCAATCTCTCACTCTCACATATACTCACTTATATACACCAATAGTCACATATACTAGTTAAAAACATATGTAGTTACTCATGGAGACACTATTGAGACAGTCTTTCACTCACTAACACACCTTTACACATACTCATCCACCCATATAGTCCTGCACACATGCTGTCTTCAACACATACAGTGAGTCACTCATTCATGCACCTATGCACTACGTAATACCCCCCACCGAACCATGCAGACACTCAGACTGATACTCAAAAAACCAACTAATAACCTATATTGACACCCATGTAGCTACTCACCAACCCATGCAGCCACTTATACACAAAGTGAGAGACTGATACAGATATTTACATATTTAAACATTACTCACTAAGCCATGTATTCACTATGATACATTTTAACAATCAGTTACACAATACATTTTTCCCAAAAAAATCATCCATTTAGACACTTATATACCCATTTAATCTTCCATCGAGCTTGAGATATACTTATATAAAACCTATTTAATTTTCAGAAAAACACACATTCACTGGATGATGTCATCAGTGATGTCATCAGTGATGTCATTTGAGATGTCATCAGTGATGTCATGAGTGATGTCAGTGACCATGTCATGAGTGATGTAATATGTGACGTCATCAGTAGTGCATTGCGGGCGCGCGAGTTATAGTTAGCTGAACTAACTATAACGGGGAAATTTCATTGGTTTTTTACGAGTGAAATGTCCAGCTAACTATAACATGTGTGAAACCTTTGGTTTTTTCATTGAATTTCTAAGGTTTTTTAAATGCTAATTCCTAACTATAACGTGTGTGAAACCTATGGTTTTTTCAGTGAATATATATATATATATATATATATATATATATATATATATATATATATATATATATATATATTCCACACAAAAGCACCAGACTTGGAGAGCCACATGCCTTGTTTGATACTTTTTATTCCTGCAAGGCAGTCCTGCTTCGAACCAACAAACGCTCTGAATTCATCAGCCAAATTTATCATTCCTTACGCGTTTCGAGCAACTCGTGCCCTTGATCACAGGTGTTTTGGCAAATGCGAACAATTTGTCCCTTCAGTGGGGACAAATCATTGACTCTAATATGACATATTGTATGTTGGATCTCAACATTTAAAATCAAAGCAAGGTTGCTATAGTTTGTAGTCAACCATTGAGCAGCATGCTTGCAGAGAATCATGCATTGAATGTTTAATGTGGAATAACGCGTATATTTTATTTACTGTGATTGTAATACCCTTTGGATACCTGATAACTTTGTTTTTGATCAGTTTCCTCCTACGCTTGAAAGAGTTTTGATTAATTCATACCTTGCTTTATAACTGTCGCTTAGCTCAACTAAACTTACAATGTACAACAAACATCAGACTACATCTCCCATAAGGCAGTGGAGCTAGTCTTGACAGGAACAGGAAATGAGGCACTAGCATTTCCTTTGAACGTTTTTTTCTCTGTTGTTTAGTTTAAAAACTGGTCACCTGAGGTGTAAAATTAACCGTGAACAAGGTATCGTGTGCATACCGAAACGCGTTGGTTGGAGACCTGTGTGTCTTGCATCTCTGCTGATATCATTTTGATTACTGAAATAAACCCTTACATCGTAGAACTGGAGTGCGACCCTGATTTCTCCCCCCGGAGGAAATGTTTGGCATGTTATAGCGGTTGTGGTTCGAACCGCGAGGATCACGCACCTTTTTGCAGCGCCTCCTGTCCGGGATTTTCGAACTGTTTTTGAGAAATATATATATATATGTATATATATATATATATTGCGTGATTCCAGCCTGCATCCAACTCTCCGGAAACAAACGTGGCGGACACGGACCCAATTTCGTGCTTGAAGATTTTTATTTACTTCCTGCTGTCAAGACGCGTTTCAGCTCAACGAGCCTTGTTCACTCGACATAGCTAGGCATTTTGTGAGGGTTTTTAAAGTGACAGTGCAATAGACACAATCTATCCACGTGACACATGAATCTATGAAACGGGAAGACATACTATCGGTGAGATGTCGTATCAAGTACAGCATATTGTGTAAACATTTAGGGGGTTAAGAATTTATATATATAAATCACAAAAAATGTAAAATCATAAATGTTTAGTGGATAAAGTTAGACCTGTAATACAAACATGGTAATTTTTCAATGATGGTAAAATACATTGATCCAATGTTGTACAGGTTAATGGTGATGTTTATTCTCCCCAATCCATAGTCTTACACGGTACTCTCCTTGAGGATAATGTCCCATCTTTGTGTGTTCTAAAATTTACATGGAGATCATCTAGAGAAGGTTGAAGCAACCCAAGCGCTATCCTTTGTGATCTGCGCCTAACATATGATGGTTTGTTGGCATAACCCCATGGTTGGGTTATAGTACAAGTGATACCAATATTATATTAATGAACAACATTGATAAGCTTGAATAAAATATTGGTATATGCAAAGACATGGGTAAAAGGATGTGCAATACAGCAAGAAACATCTGACCTGGAGGGATTATAATACCCAACATGGATGTTAATCATGTCACTGATCCATTTCATATTAAATATATAGGAAAATTCAAATTGTGATTCTGGATAAAATCAAAACATCAGAGCAATATGAATAGATAAAAATAGCCTATAGAATAAATAATTAAATAGCAACTTGTCAATATCAGGGTTGTGCAAAAAATTGTACTAAAATCGCACTGGTGACAAATATAAATAAGTACTCACATGAATAAATATACAAATATATAAACTATATAAAAATATAAATATATACATTTATAAATATATAAATACCCATAAAAACAGTTTTTAAAAAAAAAAAAAACAGTTCTAAATTATGAAAACCATTGATTGCCAATTATATTCCCCTGACATGTAGTGTGGTTATCTGCTATAAAGAGCTGTTTATAGATGTAACAGAGTTGTATGAACATTTGATGTCAGCTATTCTAGTCCTATGGAATCTGTGTTTATGTAGATCTCATACCAGTTTTGACAGTCTTTATAAACATGTGTATAAGTCCTCTGTGACATTGAGCCCATTTGGATGCTTGGTGTCTAACTGTAAGATGTATCTAGTCTCTAATCTCCTTAGTTTGTAATCTCTGTCTACCCCTCTTCTACTAGGAGGGATTGCGTCTATCACATAGTAGCTCAATACCTTATTGTTGGATTGATGTACTTCTCTAAAGTGTCTGGCTACCGGATAGGTATTATCCTGATTTGTGATAGCGCGAAAATGCTGGAGGATATATATAATATATTCATTGCCACAAGACCGGTATGCCGAAGGTTGTCTTCTTGGGGCGGTCCAAACACGGGTTTACTGGTAGTCCCAAAATTTGCATCAATCTTTCCCGCTCGTCACAGAAAAATGTCCAAACACTCATGCTCGGTGAAATAAAGGCTTTTAATGGCTCCAAAAACAACGCGTTTTGGCTTTCGCCTTGATCATGCTTTCCAAAGAGCACGAGTGTCCGGACGTTTTTCTGTGACAAGCGGGAAAGATTGATGCATATATATATATATATAATTCCTCCAAGCTTAGGTAACTGCCACCGCACTCCTGAGCAGAGGGTGCGTCGTTGGAGCGGACCACCCCAGCACGGTTCGTGTAAAATTGCAAAACTCCTCGTAGCACAAGGATGACGACGCCGTGTTCTGGCCAAGAAAACTTTATTCAAATCGACTGGTAGGACGCGTTTCGCCTGTCTAGCAGGCTTGTTCACCAACGGCTTACCCGTTTGATTAGCCATTTTTAAATACAATGTTCACGTCATGTCACACGACTGAAACTACTCACACAGTGTATTAAAAGAAAGACTCGTAGTTTTTTACAAACAAATAGCTAGACAACGTTGCAATATACAGAAATATCACAGTATTAAACACCTGGTTACACGGTAAAATTTCCACGGGTAGAGTACCCTTTATGATTCCAAAAAATATATATATATGAAAACCAAGAAGAGTTACTATGTCATACTCCGATGGTATAGAATGACCAACAAAACAAGTCAATACTGTGTTTGCACAGGAGATTACGGCCGTGGAAGATTATCAAATAATGGCCGGTTTGTTTTTTTGAAAAAAGTATAATATTCCACTAAACATTTTATATACACGTGAAGAGCGCAAATTAAAACTCTAAAGTGCCAGTCTCAATTATATATATTTTTTTTTTTCTTTTCTTTTTTTATTTATTACTACTGGCGATAGTCATAGTTAGAACCAATTTTCCATAGGAAAAGCATTTTTTTTACTTGCCTATATCTTCAGCGTCGTTTGACCAATTTTGCATGAAATTCTCCAAAGAGTTAAAGTAGGTTCTGTTTGTCATGGAAAGTTTGGGGTGATCTGTGCAGTAAGGACAGAGAAATAGGGGTGCGAAATAAGGGTGCATTTATAATGTTAATTCCCATAGGAACTCATTGTCGAACCTACATCTCGACCTGCTGTTCGCAATTACTCCAAATTTGGCAGAAAGGTAGAATTTGTTACGCAGATTGTGCTTTTTGTTATTTTGTGCAAATCCATTCAGTAGTTTTTCAGAAATTTAGGCTGAAGAGTATAGTGATATCTCTGGTCGCGAAGCTTTCTTGAAAAAATACGAGCTCGTTCAGGGAAATGCACCGCTCTGATTGGCTGCCAACATTTCAACCAGGAAGTGTTGTCAGCCAACTTGGGGCTCAGTGACCTCCACGCCATGGTGTTGGGGACAATTTTTTTTTCTCCAAAAAGCAAGCTCAGGCTCCCACACTTGCTTTAGGCTAACCCCCAGGTGGTCCAGGTCCCGGCGGCATATGCTAAATATAGGAGGGAGGGCACACAGAGTCCCGCTCCTTAGGCTTATCAAAGCCCAAAGGACCACCATCTCCCGAGGCACTTTCATTATGAATACAGGTGGGCCCACTGGGGACCACCACCTCTTCGTGGTTTATATTAAAGTAGGGTTAGCTTGACCCCCCTGAAAGCCCTCGGGACAGCCACCTTGTCAATGTTTCAAATGTAGGAGAGCTTGTGCGGCACTCCCACTGCCCGGGGATATTAAATAAAAGAAAAGATCTGACCCCATCCCTGGGGCCAAAATGGCCCCAGGGATGGCCAATGGTTTGAAAATGGCCGGTAGGGGGGCTGTGCTGCCCTCCCAGGTCAGGCTCCGGGTGATGGGGTCCCAGGAAAATGGCCCCCTCACTAAAATATAAAAAAAGAAAGAAAAAAAAGTCTGACCACTCGCCAAAGACCCCACCCCTTTCTCCTCTACTCTGCAAAACGTGCCTCCTGGTGTACTCCTGGTTGGGGGATGCAGTCCCCTTGGCTACTGAGGGTCCTCAGGGGCCAGCAAGACATCCTGTTACCTCCAGTAAGCCCCACAGAGTTTGTTGCTGAGAGCTGGGAAGGCCATGCCCCCTTTGTCCACTGCTCTGCAAATACACCACTCAGTGCACTGCTGGTGGGGGGAATGAGATCCCCTTGCCTCCTTAGGGCCTAAGGACTAAAGTGGACTTCTTCCCCCAACCAGTAGTGCACCAGGAGGTGCGTTTGCGGAATGATGTCTGCAATTTCCTGGTGGAAGGCCAGCAACAACAGGAAGACCAGGAATTCCAGGAAGTACATTCTGAAGAGGCTGAAGTTGAGTAGCCTGCACAGTAAAAAAGCAGAATCGCATGGGAGTTCTTCACAATTCCATCTGAAGAAGTTGTCGAGAGGTGCAAATAAAAAATACTCTTGTGTTCAATGCTCTACCATCTGAAAACTTTTCACAACAACCAACTGACAGCTGCGAAGAGACAACAAGAGGATGAACGTCCCATCTACATCTTTAGCAAGTGCCTGGACAAAGAGTGCGATCTGAAGCTCAACAACAGTCTCAGGATATCGCACCTGATTGTAGCCAGATGGCAACCTATTGTATGGACACTGGAGTTGTAGTTAGTGCTGGTGAGCAGAGCATAAAAGCTTTCCGGAACAATTGCAAGACTCACAAACGTTGATTTTGTCTTAGGGTTCTTGCAGTATTCTCATATTTTTGAGAGCTTCTTCAAATAATTCCACTGCCAGTTGCAGTTACATTTTGCTTCAAAAACAAACAAAAAATACATTTAAAAATCACAAAAAAACCTCCCCAAAAGATTCATGTTTACAGTAAAAAAAAAACTGAATGAATGAATGAGTGTATAAGTATGTCTATAATATTTGCAATAGTGAATGACTGGATGAGTGGCATATTGAAGAAATAATGAATGCAAGAGGGGTACATGGATAATGGAATGAGTGCATGGGTAGTGCCTGAATGAATGGGTGACTGCAACAGTGGTACCCGAGTCAATGAATACATGCCTTGGTAGTGCCTGAGTGAATGGATTAGTGCATGAGTAGTGCTCGCGTGATTGGATGGGTGCAAGGGTAGTGCCTGAGTGAATGGATTAGTGCATGAGTAGTGCCCGCGTGATTGGATGGGTGCAAGGGTAGTACCTGAGAGAATGGATGAGTGCATGAGTAGTGTCTGGGTAATAAGATGAGTGCATGAGTAGTGCCTGGGTGATTGGATGAGTGCATGAGTCGCACCTGCATGAATGAATGATTCCAAGTGTAGTGCCTGGGTGATTGCATGAAAGCATGAGTAGGGCCTGAGTGAATGGATGAGTGCATGGGTAGTGGCTTATTGATCAAAATGAGTGCATGAGTAGTTTCTGAGTGAATGGATAATTACATGAGTAGTGCCTGAGTAAATGGATGAGTGTTTGGGTAGTACATGGGTGATTGGATGATTGCATAAGTAGGGCCTGAGTAAATGGATGAGTGCATGGGTAGTGGCTGGGTGATTGGATGAGTGCATGGGTAGTGCCTGAATAAATGGATGAGTACAAGAGTACTGACTGAGTGAATAGATGAGTGCAAGGAGAGTGCTCAGGTGACTTGATAAGTGCATGGATACTGTGTGAGTGAATGATTGAGATTATGGTTAGTACCTGAGTGAATCTAGGAGTGCATGAGTAGTGCCTGAGTGAGTGAATGAGTGCAACGGTACTGCCTTATTGGATAAATGCATGGGTAGTGCCTGAGTGAATGGATTACTGCATGAGTAGTGCCTGAGTGAATGGATGAGTGCATGGATGGCTTATCAGTGAATGGATGAGTACAAGGGTAATGCCTGGCTGATTGGATGAGTTCATGAGTAGTGCCTGGGTGATTGCATGAGTGCATGAGTGTTGCCTGAATGAAGGGTTGAGTGCATGAGTAGTGCTTGAGTAAATGGATGAGTACAAGAGTAGTGACTGGGTGATTGCATGAGTGCATGAGTATTGCCTAAGTGAATGGGTGAGTGCAAGGGTAGTGCCTGTGTGATTGGACAAGTGCCTGGGTAGTGGCTGGGTGATTGGATGAGCATATGAGTAGTGCCTAAGTGAATGGGTCACTGCATGAGTAGTGTCTGAGTGAATGGATGAGTGCATGGGTAGTGCCTAGATGATTGATGAGAGCATGGGTAGTGCCTGAGTGAATGGAAGAGTTCATGAGTACTGGCTGAGTGAATAGATGAATGGAAGAAGAGTGCCTGGGTGACTGGATAAGTGCATGAATACTACGTGAGTGAATGATTGAGATTGGGGTTAGTACCTGAGTGAATCTATTGGTGCATGCATAGTGCCTGAGTGAGTGGACGAGTGCAACAGTACTGCCTGGGGTATTGAATAAATGCATGGGTAGTGCCTGAATGAATGGATTACTGCATGAGTAGAGCATGAGTGAATTGATGAGTGCATGGATAGTGTATCAGTGAATGGATGAGTGCAAGGGTAGTACCTGGGTGACTGGATGAGCGCATGAGTAGTTCTGGGTGATTGGATGAGTGCATGTGTAGTGACTGGGTGGTTGCATGAGTGCATGATTATTGCCTGAGTAAATGGATGAGTGCATGGGTAGTGTCTGGGTGATTGGACATGTGCATGGGTTGTGGCTGAGTGATTGGATGAGTGCATGAGTAGTACCTGAGTGAATGGATCACTGCATGAGTTGTGCCTGAGTGGATAGATGAGTGTATCAGTAGAGGCTGGATGATTAGATGAGGGCATGGGTAATGCCTGGGTGAATAGGTAGTGTCTGAGGGAATGGATGACTGCAAGGTCAGTGCCTGGGTGATTGCATGACTTCATGAGTAGTGCCTAAGTGAATGGGTGATCTGAAGAGTGCATTGGTAGTGGCAGGGTGATTGGATGAGTGCACAAGTAGTGCCTAAGTGAATGGATTACTGCATAAGTAGTGTCTGAGTAAATCGATGAGTGCATGGGTAGTGTCTGGGTGATCTGAAGACTGCTTTGGTAGTGGCTAGGTGAGTGGATGAGTGCATGAGTAGTGTCTAAGTGAATGGATCACTGCATGAGTACTGCCTGAGTCAATGCATGAGGGTAAGGGTAGTGGCTTGGTGATTGGATGAGTAGATAAGAAGTGCCTGAGTGAATAGATTAGTACAAGGATAGAGCCTGAATGAATGGATGAGCACATGAGTACTGCCTGAGTGAATGGATGAGTGCAAGGAGAGTGCCTGGGTGACTGGATAAGTGCATGGATACTGTGTAAGTGAATGATTGAGTTTATGGTTAGTACCTGAGTGAATGTATGGGTGCATGATTTGTGATTGGGTGAGTGGATGAGTGTACCTGTACTGCCTGAGTTATTGTATAAATGCATGGGTAGTGCCTGAGTGAATGGGTTACTGCGTGAGTCGTGCCTGGGTGATTAAATGAGTGCATGGATGGTGTATCAATGAATGTAAGGGGGGTGCCTGCATAATTGGATGAATGCTTGGATAGTGAGTGGGTGATTGCATGAGTGCACGAGTATTGCCTGAGTGAAAGGATGAATGTATGTGTAGTGCTAGAGTGAATGGATGAGTGCAAGTGTGCGAGGGACTGGGTGATTGCACGAGTGCATGAGTATTGCCAGAGTAAATGGATGAGTGCATGGGTAGTGTCTGGGTTATTGGATGAGTGCAAAGGTAATGAATGCCTGATTTGATGACTGCATGAGTAGTGCCTGAGTGAATGGATCACTGCATGAGTAGCGCCTGAGTGGATGGATGAGTATATGGGTAGTAGATAAGTGATTGGATTAGTGCATGAGTAGGCATGAGTGAATGGATGAGTGTATGAGTAGTGCATGAGTGAAAGGACAAGTTATTGAGAAGTGCCGGAGTGAATGGATCACTGCATGAGTAGTGCATGAGTAGATGGATGAGTGGATGGGTAGTGGCTGAGTGATTGGATGAGTGAACGAGTAGTGCCTGAGTGAATAGATTAGTGCAAGGATAGAGCCTGAGTGAATGGATGAGTACATGAGTACTGCCTGAGTGAATGGATGAGTGCAAAGAAAGTACCTGGGTGATTGGATAAGTGCATGGATACTGACTGAATTAATGGATGAGATTACTGGTAGTGCCTGAGGGAATGTATGAGTTCATGAGTAGCGCCTGAGTGAGTGGATGAGTGCATGGGTAGTATTTGAGTGAAAGGATGAGTACATGATTGCTGCCTGAGTGAATAGATGAGTGCAAGTATTCTGCCTGCTTGATAGGATAAGTAGATATATCCTGCATGAGTGAAAAGATGAGTTTATGGGTAGTGCCTGAGTGAGTGTATGAGTGCATGTGTAGTGTCTGAGTGAGTGGATGAGTGCAATGGTATTGCCTGGGTTATTGGATACATGCATGGGTAGTGCCTGAGTGAATGGATCTCTGCATGAGTAGTGCATGATTGAATGGATGAGTGTATGGGTATAGATGTATTGACTAAATCTTACTGGATCTCAGGTTATGGCACAGCGTGCTGGACATTAAAGTTGAGTCGACCATAGATAGTGACCACAATCCCCTCGAACTTGACATGTAACCTATGTGGGACAACAATTACGGTCGCACACATACCAGACTCACAACTAAGGAGGTGTGCCGGACTAATAACAACAGGGGACTTAAGTGGGCACGGACAGCCACTGATAATACTAAATTAGATGCCATGAAGGGCAAATTGCTAGAGAGCAGAAATTAGCTGCTTAGCCTACTTGAGCAGCATGACGGGTTCTCCAAGATCACGTCAAGCCATACACTATTTTTCAATAAGTTAGCTTAATTCTTCAGTTTACCCTGTAGGCCTCAGAGCAACCCCAAACTGGCCAGATTACATCCCTCATGGTTACTTTAATCATGAATGTAGGAACTCAAGACTCCAATTGGCTACAGCCATTAGAGCAACTAATGTGATAGATCTAAAAGAAGTGAGGAGATCCTACAAGAAAGCGCATGCCAAAGCAAAAAAGGACTGGGAGGAGAACAGATGGCTCCAGATTAAGGATGTTTGCCAAAACAGGGACTCTCAACAATGTTGGCTTTTGTTGACCAGGGGGAACACTGATAGAATGACGCCTCCTATTAATAACATCACAATTTCTACTCGGCACAATCATTTGTCTGGTTATACACTAGTTCTGGAGCCTCGGCTACTGAAGGCCTGTTTACTATTACCATTAACTCCCAAAACCTTGAATTTTTTATATTAGAGGACATCTCACATAGTATAAACTCTGTGGTTAGGAACAAGGCTTCCGGGCCTGACGGCATCCCCGGAGAAGTTTTTCTTTACGATACACTGAACTAGTCCAAGTATATCTGGGCACTTGCAAATGGCATTGCTGTCGGGCTGCAATATCTCCTTCATGGAAGGAAGCCGAGGTTATCCCGGTATTTAAAAAGGGCGACCGTTCACAACCACCTAACTATAGGCAGATCAGTCTGATGGATAGTGCACAAAAGGTCTCCTCCAATGCCCTTCTTATGAAGATCACTGATTGGATGGAGGAGGCCAACATTCTATCCCCCTTCGAAGCAGGATTTAAGAAGAGAGTCAGCACCATTGACCAGGTCTTTCAATTTTCACAACTGGCCTGGTAAACAGTCACCTTATAAAGGGGTAGCCTCTATATAGCATTTATCGACTTGAAGTCGGCCTTCGATCTTATCCCCAGACATAAACTATGCAAATTGCTGCAAGAGCTGGGCCTTCTGTTATCACTCCTTGAGCTGGCCATTCGCCTCCATGAGGATAACTTAGTGAGGGTCTGCTGTGGAGATCAAGGGCAACTAACAGAACCAATCAGTGTCGACAGAGGGGTCAGACAGGGTTGTGTGCTGGCTCCTACCCTGTTTTCGCTTTTTATCAATAGGGTGGTAAATTACCTAGCAAAAGTCCCAGCTGAGGCCCCCTCTTTGGGGAGCATCAAAGTGACTACTCTACTATTCGCAGACAACACGCTGCTGGTCTCAAAGACCCCCAGTGGTCTACAACTGTTGCTAGACCGCTTCACTTTCTGTGGGCTGAGAGGCCTGGAGGTCAATACGTCAGAAACAAAACTTCTATTGATGAACCTGCCACAACTCCTCTAAAGGAAAATGATCACTTGGAGGGATTCCTCTTAAGAGAGTAAGAACTTTCGATTACTTAGGCGTAACTCTCTCTGATGAAATGGCCTGAAAGCACCACATAGTGAAGCGGATTTTTCAGCAGAAGCAGTAACGGGGGCTCTGTTGAAGGAGCATAGACCCCAGTCTAGACCAATAGCAGCGCCACTGCAAATTTATGATCACAAAGTAGTTGGCTCTGCTCTGTACGGGGCTGAACTCTGGGGGTTTGAAAACTTGGAGTGTCTATTTACCATTGAGAATAAATTCCTGAGATCCCTATGTTCTCTTCCACAAATTACTCAGCTCCTTCCCTTATGGGAAGACCATCCATTGTTGACAAAGCACAACTTCGCCCTTTGCTTTTTTGGTTACATCTGAAACTGACCCCACAGCTTTCCCATTATGTTGCTGCAGCTGATGATGTTTGTAAACTCGATCGCTTCAACAAAATTGGGAAATTTACTAAAGTCAAATCCTTACTTCCAGCAATAGGTTTAGGAAGTTCTTGGGATGTTAAAGACCCCTGTTTTCTACCACGTAAGGGGCTAGTCAAGTCTCAATAGTGGAACTGGGTCACCCAGTATAATGTATCAGACTCACTAGGCGGCCGCCTTAGATCAGATTTCTTGGATTTCAAAATCCAATGCGCATATGAGCAATATATGGATGTCATTATGATCCCTCAGGATAGAAAGTTCTATATCTAATTTAGATTTGGATCTCCTCCTATTAATGCCTTCATATCTGCGTGGTGACAACATATACATGTGCAGCTGTATTGCCCTGGCTGCTCCAGTTCCTTTGAAGGATACTGCCTGTGTGATTAGATAAGTGCATGAATACTGCATGAGTAAATGGATGAGATTATGGGTAGTGACTGAGTGAAAGTATGAGTGCATGTGTAATGCCTGAGAGAGTGAGTGGATGAGTGCAACAGTACTACCTGGGTTATTTGATAAGTGCATGGGTAGTGTCTGCTGGAATGTATCACTGCATGAGTAGTACCTGAGTGAATGGATGAGTGTATAGGAAGCGGCTAGGTGATTGGATGAGTGCATTAGTAGTGCCTCAGTGAATGGATGAGTGCATGGGCAGTGCCTGAGTGAATGGATGAGTTCATGAATACTGCCTGAGTGAATGGATGAGTGCAAGGATACTGCCTAGGTGATTGGATAAATGCATAGATACTGCATGTTTGTGATTGCAATTAAATAAAGCAATTTTTTTTATTACATGCAGCCCGTTGGGACCACTGCCTGCTCTTAAAAATATATATTTACAACCAATCTCATAGGGTTAGAAGTCCCTTGTTTGCAAATGCATTTTGTTCGCAAAACATTCACACACACCACTGCGATTCGGTAATTGCAAATTGGTATTTGGTTACCCGAATCACAAATAGGGCTATGTGCATTTTTAAAAGCCTTTTTGTGCTCGCAAATAAGTCGATTCTGCGAATCGCCCCGTTTGCTACCACAAGCTCGTTATGTTCATGTGAGTGTATGAGTGCATGTGTAGTGTCTGAGTGAGTGGATGAGTGCAATGGTATTGCCTGGGTTATTGGATACATGCATGGCACTCACTTCCTCAGTTCCTTTAGTCACATTCCTAAATTGACCAAAAGCAATCATTATTGCACCTTTTCTTCAAAGTGTTTAACTATTTTTAAGTTTGTATGGTGCATAGTTTAGTGCACTAAAATGCAGAGCACTGAGGTGTGTTCAAGAAAATGAAACTATTAGATGGGACTTTTTAATAATTTAAGATCATTCCTCTATAGTTCCATGATCATCACATTAATATGCTTTTAATCTTGGAGGGTGGGGAAGGATAGTCTATTACTGAGTCCCATTGATATGTAACTCTGTGAACTACCTATAAACACTAAAACCCACGTACCAAGTACTTTGTCAACAAAGTGTTGGAATGTGATGTGAAATTCATTCATACTCCAATTACTTTTCTGCATTTTAAAAATGATAATTTACCAGAAAGTGTTTGCTTTTGTAATTAATGCAGATCTATGTGCAATAATAAATGAGAAATTATCCTATGAGTTGTATTATGTGTTGTACTAGGGTTTTCACCCCACCATCATTTTACCATCTTCTACAACAATTGACTTAGAAATGTAACTTTTTCAGCAAAAAGTTCATTTTTCAGCAAAATGTTTCATGTTAAAACAGGCAAATGCACAGAATTCCGTTTAGCAGCGGCTCCCCTGTTATGGTGGAAGAGTGTCGCCCTAGTGTTGGAGCCTACTGAAGCAAACATGAAAAATTACATGATAATAAAACAATGTTATTACCCTTTTCTTTTCATCATGGAGCAGAGTCTTCGGGGCAGGGCAATCCTTTGACAGCAGCAAGCATGAAGGAGGAATGGTGGGCACTGCAAATACACATGTTGGATTGCCGGCTGTCTTAGAAATGTCAAGCTGACATGAGCACAGTTTTGCACAGCCAGGTGGAGAACAGCAGGGACAGGCTTCCAGGCCCTGTGGGAGCACAAAACCAAAACCATCCTGCTCAGACCAATCCCGGCACTTCCCTCATGCTGGGCAATAGTATTCCCAGCATGATTGCACCATCTGGATTGGTGCAGGGAAGTCCGGGAGCCTGTGCAGCAGCAGCGGAGGAGCTGAAGAGCACCTAGGCTGTGAGGCAGCAGGCAAGTCATCTTTCTTAGGTCTCGCTAGCGTAGGCTGCACACATGCGCAGTCTCGCTGGCGAGATTTAACGTTTTGGGGATTTTTCAGTAAAGGGCGTTAAGCCCCGTCCTTCTTTCCCATTGGCCGGCGTTACTGTTTATGCTAAACGGCGGCCAGCCATTGGGAAAGAGCTGTTGGGGACGTTTTCGCTCTGCTTTTTCTGCTATTCCACTTGGACGGCCTTGTCTGCTTTCCTTCTTAAGTAAAAGGTTTCTTATCTTTATGGGGCCAAACTCATGGCCCCATAAAGAGACGGCAGAAAAAGAGAAAAGTCGACGTCAACCGCGGCTGCCTGGCGAGCGCTTACAGACTTGTTTACTTTACTTGAAAAGGGCAGCTTCTCTTCGCAGAACGCAGCATGGAAACAGAAATCTCAAGGCACAATGCGTGGTGTTTATACAAAGCAATCCATAGCGGCTTTTACTGTCTAAGCTAGATTAAAAAGTACGCACAGCTGCAGTCCATTTTGTAAGAGAACCTGCGAGCATTCGTGGCACATAGTAAAGAGCAGAAAAAAACAAGCCAAGCATGTGGCGCAATGGTCAGAGCTACCAACCTTGCAGTTGGGGAACCAGGTTCGAATCTCAGCGTCGCTCTTAACATGCTGTGATTTTGGGCAAATCGTTTAATCTCCGTGTGCGTACCAAAGATGAACGTGTCCTTGTGTAACGTAGCTGGTGCTCATCTAAAGCGCTCCAATGCCTCCGGGACGAGTTCACGCCATATTAAATTAAAGTCCAAACAAAAAAAAATGCTGCAATTAGTCCTGGCGGGTACGTAGCGGGCGCTTTCTCGTGTCAATGCACATGGTTGTGCACAATGTTTTGCAACCACACCTACTGCCACAAAGCATGGCATGGATTCACACTGTGAAGGCAGGGGGTAACTGTGGAGCTTGCTCTTTCTCTCTGCCTGTACCGACTTGGAAGGAGCTGACAGCGGTCCTACTGACTGATTTATGCTGACTCCCACCTCCCAATCATAATGTGTAATTCTTTGTTGTGGCTGCTTACAATAAGGGGCATTATCTGCTCTGTTTCTTTAAGGAACAGGGATCTCAGTGCCGACACACTGCAAATTCAGATGCTGAGAGGAACGTCTGCTGTCGCAGGCAGGTCACTGTCCCGTCATTGACTTTAGTGCGCCATTACTGCCCCATTCAAAGCATGGGGGTGGTGGGTACGTCACTGCTCACAGCCCCACACTCTGCTGTAAAGGATTAGTGAATCTTTTGCTACACAAATGCAGCTTGCAGCAGAACGGAAAGTTCTGCAAAGCAAGCTCCCATGATCCCTCCTGCTGACATCACTCATCTGAACAATGCATTTATTTAAATCTTTATTTATATTCTTCAGATATTTGAATATCTCTATCAAGGGGTGTTCCGGAAGTTCTCACCAAGGAAAACCAAGCATTAAAAATGCAATAGGTCTCGCCTTTCATTAAGTTAAAGCCATTTGCTTTGCTATACAATACCATTAGCAAAGCAAATGGCTTTAACTTAATCAAAGGCGAGACCTATTGCATTTTCAATGCTTGTTGTATTATTGTCCCCTGCGCTGCCCAACCCCTTTTCCCTGACAGCAGCTGTCACTGATTCCTCACATGGAATCCCTCGGTCCTTGCAATAGTGAATATATTGTAAATGCAAAAAGATCAAAACACAAAGGTGCTTATTTTTTTAAGGAATGTCGTCGACCTGTGTTTTCCTCTTACTTAAAAAAAAAATATTTGACAAAAAAGGTTGATAATATTTAACATGAATTGATATAATTGCATTAAGAATTTAAGGGAACCAATTGACAATTGCAGTAGTATTGAAAGAATAAAGTGAGAGAAGAGCTAGAACCGAGCCAAATTCATGTTAGATTGCATGAAAATTGGCCCCAGCCGGCCACTGTCCTGAATCGACACCCGCATACACCATCCGTACAAGTCCAGGATCCCGTCTCTGTGCCTTGGTTTGTCTTTGAAATAGTTCTGTCTACAACACTCTTTTCCGTAATTGATTCTCCATGTTTTTGATCTATCCTGACTGCAATTCATACATTTACTTGAAGATTTTCCCAGTTAATGTCGAAACAAACAAGAGGGGCGCTGGAAGTATTGGTGTGGAAGGTGCTGCAGCACCCCCAATATAACTCAGCAGAAGTTCTGAAGCAGAAACCCCAACCAAGAGCCATTTACATTTAGTTGTTAGTTGTTTTCTTGGTGCATTTGGTGTGAGTTCCAAGACGAGGTCACGTATCATGCAATGTCTTTTAACAGCCTGCTGCTTATGTAACATGAAGATGGTGTTTACTTTTCTTTTCCTTCAGTGCAAAGTGAGGGAATGTTGTAATGTGAACCCAGTGACAATCTTGCTGGGGTGCAGGACCAGTCGCGGCTCGCAATACTCGCGGGTGGGGGCTTCACGCGGGGGTTACCGCAGGGGGAGGGGGTTTGGGGGTTAAAATAAAAAGAAAACTTACCTGAATGGGTCCCGCGCCACCTCTGGAAAATAGTGGGTGAATGCTGTCCACCCGTGTGTACCCCCGACTTGTGTGCTGGTTTCCGAGGAATCCTTGGTAGCTCAGGTCAGTGCTATTCAGATGGCCTGGCACCACCTTGTCCATGCCGGTAGTATACTTTCCTGGGAGATCAAACTCGTTGGTCTTCCAGCGTTTTTTGTGATTTATTTTTCCTGCTTTCCACTTGTTCATGGTTCTCGCGTTCCTGCAGGTATCTATATATACTCTCCATTTTTGGGCACGCCATTGATATTGTTCCTCTGATGGGGAGAATCTCTCGGTCCCCAAGACTTCTGAGTGATCCTGGCCCAGTTCCGCTTCCTATCGGATCTTTTCAGAGCTGACGGGCCTGCGTCATCTGTCCTTTTCAAGGCGGTTTGTATTTTCATCTGTCTGGGGTATCTCAAGGAATGCCCTTTTCCCTTGAACTTCCTTGTCTAGCTCTCTTATGTTGGCTGGGTCCCGCGTTTTCCTGCTCCTGAAAAGAAACAGGAACAGGAATGCTCCCTCCCCTCCTGTAAGCGCCCAGCATGTGCACCTGTAGGGAGGCCATTTTCTCTATGTAGGCTACATGCAGACTACATAGAGAAAATGTAGAGTGAATGAATGAATGAAAGAATTACATTTTTGTTGTATCAATTAACAAAAATTGTTACAAAAAGTTTCCTGTAAAATATCCACAAAACTTGCTTGCTACAGTAACCATCTTTAACTGCTACAAATTTGATGTATTACTTCCGCTAAAACAAACCCTGGAAATGCAAATCTTAGATAATAAAAACCCTAAAACCCATAGATCAATTGTGAAAAGAGAAGAAAAGAGAAATAAAAAAGTGGGTACGTACATTTTTTTAAAAAAACAAGGGACTTTCCCCTGTGTGGAAACTTCACAAATCTGTCAAAATCATATTGAATTTCCAGATAAGGAGGTGTTCAAGGCAGACCTATTTTGTGACAGAAGATGCAATATGATGCAGCATCCATAAATCAAAGTCTGGACATACCCAAAGTGCAGTCTTGAAGTTCTAAAGTGCAATGTGCATTACTTAAACGTTCTTTAACTTTGTGTGCAAATTTGGCAAACCTAGCCAGTTTCATCGGGATCTCCATGCTGAACAAAAGTTTCATAGCATCATTGCAATTACGCGTCCCATATTTTAAAATCAATGGCCTCAGTAAAGTGCGACGTGCATGTATCAAGCAATGGCATATGCAGACCATATGAACCATAGATTCCTCATAGTGGTGACATAGTCTGCAGGTGGTGATCGCCTCTAGGGATTTCCAGTGCCTGTTAATATCTTTTATCGGCAATGCCATAAGCCCCACTGTTAACATTTGCTTTAAAATGATCTTGTTTAATGCAGCGTCGAGATATGGTTGCCTTAACCGATCTTCATAGGAGCTTGCAAGTATCCTAATGTTGCTTTTAAAACAATTCAATTCCTTCATGTTTTCT
Source organism: Triturus cristatus (assembly GCF_964204655.1). NCBI lineage: Eukaryota > Metazoa > Chordata > Amphibia > Caudata > Salamandridae > Triturus > Triturus cristatus. The sequence goes on from NC_140593.1 coordinate 1,167,371,201, forward strand.
TCCCTAGATAATTATCTAACTTGTTTTTTAATATAGATTTTAATATGCCAGGCTGATAAATCAGATCCTGCAATGTGGTCATGTCAAGCTGTAATGCAGCGCAGGCCGTTTGCAGGCCTTTTCTCCATGAATTATTGGCTTTCATAAAGATTATTTTCAGGGTTGACTTCATTGTATTCGGAGGAGCTGCACAAACCCCTCGATAGAACCGCACGAACGTTGCCCAGTGTTCATTGCTTTGTTTATTCGACCCAAATTCCAGTTGCACCCGGGTATTTCGTGTATGCGCAGGAATCTGGAAGATTCGTTTAAAGGCTCATCAGTTGATAAGTTCCAAGCTATTAACAAAAGCCGCAGGAAATGCTAGCTGACCGTATGTAACTGAGGGAAGCGGCTTGGCCCTTATAACCTTTCTGATTTATTTTGTTGTCGGGCTATTTAGTTTAGAATTAAGCTTGCATAAGGCGAACGTCACTGCCTTGGCCTTTGTTTTGACTGAAGCGAGGTGAGCTGTTGACTTCCAATTACTCATCAGCCACGCCCCCAGGTAGTTGTATTTGGTCACTGTTGTTATCTTCAAGTTGCCCTTCCTCCAATATTGTCTGAGTTTGTTGGCGTAGTTTACGAATATTACTACCTTTGTCATTCCTGCATTTGCTCTGAGGTCATTCTTGATATTGTAAAGGTTTAGTGCGTTCTGTGTGATCTAAGAGCATACTGCATTAAAAATAATCTATTTGAGCCAATTTCCGGGGGTAAAAAGTTTGCGTTAAGAATAGTTTTGACAAGGTCTGCCGTTTATAAATTAAAAAGCAAAGGTGCCAATACACAGCCTTGTTTTAAACCACGGTTTGCTGGGATCTTTTTGGTAGCTGAATTCATCGAAAGTTTCACCCGTACCCAGGTTCCAGTGTAAAGGCTAATTATGTCATTTTTACGGCCGCGCGGCCAATGCTTGTTCTTTCTTATTCGTGAAGTGACAGCACGTCAGCAGTAATGGTGTTATTTGTATTCGGGTTTCTGGCGCGGGTTACTCTATTTTTATAATATGTTATGCTTCTAATAAGCAGCGCGGCACAGGCAGCATGCTGCGGTGCTCACTAAAAGTATACTATATTGAAAAAATAGAGTTTAATGACCAGCGCATTCCTTTAACTCGGCGCTGCTCACCAAACTCTGATGGGGTTTCTGCAAGCCCCACCTTTCTTCACTACAACTAAAGGCGTGGCTCGCCAAACCCTATTTTTATAATATTTTATGCTTTTAAAAAGCAGCGCGGCACATACAGTATGCTGCGCTGCTTACTTAAAGCATAAAATATTGAAAAATGGACTTTAACGAGCCGCGCCTTTCTTTTACACTACACCGCTTACCAAACTCCTTTTGGGCTCTCTTCAAGCCCTACCTCACCCCACTCCAAAGAAAGGCTCGGCTCGCCAAACTCTAATTTTTCAATATTTTATTCTTGTAATAAGCAGCGCGGCACAGGCAACATACTGCGCTGCTTACTAAAAGTAAAAAATATTTGAAAAAAAACTTTGGTGAGCCGCTCCTTTATTTTATTTCTTTAGCAGGTGATCGGGACGGCACATCAGAGGGGTGTGGTCAGGGCGGGGATGGAGGGGGCTCGGAAGGGGACGGAAGGTCTGGGTCGGAGCTGAAGACATGACTAGTTAGTGCATGGGGAATGCATGATGCTACTTCAGTTGTAGTTTTGCACTCAGTCACACAAGTTGTTATATGATCAATGTATACTGCTTATTATTATGTGTCTGCGGATGCTGCACCCACGGTGCACAATGCCGACTGCTTGCAAAGTTGTCAGCTTCCTGTTTTCAAGGTCTTCGTTGGGACGTGTTATCTCTGCTGCTGTTTTGTGTGTCCTTGCTGAAGGACACGTACTGTGAAAATGCAAGTGTTTTATGAGTATGTCATCTCTGTGGGTGCGTCTTTGCTTCTATCCCAATGACAAAATGACAAACGAGTGTGTGTGGACTTGATGTATGTGTGTATGTATTTGTGTAACATAATGTGCATTCGTGCATTTGATGGCGTTTGTGTGCATTGAGTGGCGTGTGTTTGCGCATTTGAAAATGTGTGTTTGATTAGTGTATATGTGCCTTTAACGGTGGCTGCATGAATGTGTGATTTTCCATTTGGTGATTTCTGTGAGTGCGTGTTAGGGTGTGGTCGCATCCATTCATTCGTAAATGGTGCATTAGGGGATGTATATGCCCGCAGTGTGTGTGTGTGTGGGCGTTCGGTGCTGTGTGCTGTTTTAATGTGTGCTTTGGGTAAACAGTGTTCATCCTTAATCTCTATTTGGATGTTCGATATTTGTGCCTTTTTTCACCGAGTTGTTGGTATTAATGTGTGCATTCATTTCTTGTGTCCGAGGAAAGGGATAGAGTCATGTGTTATATATGTGTTGCTTACGGTTTGTCTGGTAATTCGTTCTTTTTATTTTGCCTCTTTTCCTCCCATTTATCACGTCTTCCTGGCCTTAATGTAGCATTTTTTCTCTATTTTGTTCCACTTAACTCCCATCTCCTTTTCTCCCCTTATAGTTTTCCTCCTCGTTGTAGGTGTAAGTGTGGGCAATTTCATGACTTATGGGGAAAACTCCTAGCCGAAGGGACACTTTCTTACTCACAGTGGCTGTGACAACTCCGTGGGTCATGGTGCAATTGTATGAGCTTTGTGGAGGAATTTTGTGGACATATACATAGAGCTTCATGGCTCACACAGTCTTCCGTGGCTATTTCATGTTTTATTGGTGGAGTCAGGCCTGTGGCTTTTTTGATTTTTTAAAAAAACTTTCCAGTGAAGTAATTACACATTTCCCGTTTTTCACCCATGTCTGTGTATTAATGCTTTACTTGCATCACTCGAAAAAAGCCTTGGTGGGCTTTGAAGTGCTTATGACTTCATCAAGTGTAAAGGGGGCCTAGGGCGTTAATGACTTTTTTGCACGTTCCTCTCCATCCATGGCTTCTGATTCATAAATAGGCGTGTTAGTCCCTCCTTAGTACCGCCTTGTCTTCATTTCTAACCTCCCATGAGGACCGGCCCTTTTACTTTGGTTGTTACGCGGTACGTCTTTTATTAGTCTGTAAGCATTATTTTCTTTAAATAGTTTCTTCTACTGCAGGCACTACATGCTTTCCTGCAATAAGCAGCCCAGGACAATGGCGTCCGCTTTTTTGAACAGGCCTCGCATTTACGAAAGTTTGAGCTATTGGCATTGTAAATGACAATGCCTCATATTTATATGTTTTGATAATTATCAAAACATAAATAAGCGCCATTTTCATTTACAATGCCAATAGCTTAAACTCTCGCAAATGCGAGACCTATTGCATTGCAAATGCTTGTTATGGATAGGTTGCAATAAAGATCCTTTTCAAGTCTCTGGAATCGTTGAATTTGCCAGACAATGCTGGTAGAGCGGCGTGAGTATGCTTCCCCAGAAATCCCGATCTTCTTTAAATAGTTGTCCTGGTAATCCGTTAATGCATGGTGCCCCATCCTTTCTAATGCTTTTCACTCGATTCCCTACGACTGAGGCTTCTGGTGGTACCTCCATATTTAATGGGTTCTCTTCCGTCCAGGTTTGTCTTCTGTGGATACTAGTGAGGTTTCGGGCAGAAGGGTAGTGGTAAGGAGCTCTTGGTTGTGTGATGATGTCAGATTTTGTGCGCAACAATATAATTTTGTTACATAGGTTATCCATATATCACTAGCAACCGCATTACACCTGTCTTGGCCATGCCCAGAAAGCTTGTTAATATACAACCGGAATTCAGCCTGTTTATTGGGGCTTAGCAGGGCAAAAACATGCAGCCACTCCGAATCTTGTTGTTTTCTTTTACAGTCCCACACGTTCTTCCTATGGATTTTCTTTGCTAGGAGTTGGTTTTGATATGTTTCGTATTTTCCGTCCCTCTTATGGATACGTGTGGCTATTCTGAGCGACCTCTTACTTGTTCCACTTTTTCGCATCGTGGTTGAAATTGGTGACAAGACCTTTCTACAGAGACTGGAGAGTGTTCTTTACCTTTTAGAAGTTGGTATACCTCGGTTGTTAATTTAATCCAATTCTCGTTAATATTACCTGCCGTAAATTCTTCGGCAGTTCCGGGCCAATTGCTTTTCCACCTTCTTAAGGCTGCTGTATCTATTTTGGTCCACTTTAGTCTCCTTGGCAAAGCATACATTTCTTCCCAATTGGTGTTGCCCACAGAGGTGATAATCGGGAGACAGGCCGTGCATAAGGTGATAGTTATGGCCAGTGGGAGATGGTCACTGGTTGGGATAGAAAGCTTTTGGAATTCTGTCACTTGCCCATACAGGCGACCACACGTGAAAATATAATCAATTATTGATTTAGTTAACCCCTGTGTATCTTTGTTAGAGGCTGATTTAAGGCCGTAGCACTTTTGTGTTGATTTTAATCTGTATATATTTAGAAATGTATTCATCAACTTTCCATCCTTATCTGTAGGCAATACTTCCTCTGGTTCCATTCCAAGATTTTGCATGTTAAAATCTCCAGTCATTACAATCCCACAATTTGGTTGACTGCTCAGTAATTCCTCAAGGGTATCCACTAGTGTCCTCATGTCACTGTGTCTGGGAGCCTCATTGCTATTAAAGTAAATGTTCAGGAGAATGATCTTTATTGGGCATCCGTTTAATTTCAATCCTTGCACTAGGGCTGCCTGAACCATGTCCGTGTTTAATAGAGGTTTTATTTTTATGTTGCCACTAATTCGCGTATATATTGATAAGCCCCCCGATGGTCTTCCAAATATATTACGCTTTTTTACAGGCTGCTGAAATTCCATGAAGCCTGGTATAGCCATTGGGACAAGCAACCAAGTTTTTTGCAGACAAAACAGGTCCCCAGACTGCAAGAATACAAATGCTTCCTTATTATATAGTGAGGTTTTTAGCCCATAAACATTCCATGAAATTACTTTCAACAAGTTGCCTGATTTATTGCTCAGGCAACCATTTCCTTGTGTGCTAGGAGCATGAGCGCTCTGTTTGATTGGACTTGGGCAAAATCTGTATTTTTATGTTGGGAAATGCTGTTGTGCGAGGGACGTAATTTGTCCCTTTTAAAATGGACTTTCATGGGTACTGTGTTGAATTTGGATGAAATCATCTTTCTAGCATAAATGGGTATTTCTCTTCTTCTTGAGTGTGAACATTAATCCCCCAGTTACGAACCGATTTCTTTCTTTCATAATTTTTTGTACAATAGAGCCGTTGATCCATTTTAGTATCGTTGAATCTCTGGTTGTGTTGTTGTCCAAAAGTTTGAATTGTGCTTGAATGAGGTCTTCACTGGAGATGGAAGAGAGCTCTGGGATATGGTGGAAAATTTGTAAAATGTTGGCCCTGTTTAATGTGTCCAAACTTCCCTGTGATGTATATTCAGGTGTAAAAATGATTGTGTTATTCTCCTCCTCTTTATATCCTTGAGCTGTTTGGCTGGCCACGAGAGAATATATGACCGAACATCGCGTGTTTGTTGGAGTTACTCCGTGGTCCTTGTTAACATCTTGGGACCCCTGAAACTCACTATTAGTCAGTAGTATGGGTATTGAATACCTATTGCTATGGTGAATTTTACTGTTAAATGAGAGTATGAAAAGAAATGTAATAATTATAATGAATAATGTTGATGTATATTATTATGGAATGTTTTGCAAGGTTTATTGTTAACCAGTGAAGCAAAACTAATAAACGTAGAATAGTTGAGGCAGAGAATTTTTGGAGGAAGCAGACTGACTGGAAAGGTTTGTAAGATCATAACAAATGTGCCCACTACCTGGAATGTGTTATTTTATGAAGAGTATTGTATGCATATGAGGCTCATATCATACCTGAGGGAACCTGTTAAGCCCAAGTATTCTGGCCATGGGAAGAGCTTCTGCTGATGGGCCATCTCCGATAAAGCCAGCCAGTTTGGGACTGAAATGACAGCAATAATTGGGGATTGTCTTCTTCCCTCCTGAAAGCTGCTGCACGGTGCCTCCAATAGCACCAACCTCAGATGAACACGAGTCATAAATCTCAAATCCCAAGGTGGTGTTAGGTAGGAGGTAAAGGCTTGTATTGATTTCTTTGATGGCAAACACCATAGCAAGGACACTCTGATAGTATCTTGGATTGATCCTGGAGATAGAAAGGAAATACTTAACTGTAAAATCAGGTCTATAACTTTGGCTAGTATCAAACTTAAGCAAACTTTTAGACAAACAATTTTGAAAAAGTGTTCACATCTGAATGAAACACATCTAAATTACATATTTAATTGTAGTTTTTAAAACAGTGACTTTCTAGTGTTCAGATGAAATCCAAGTAATTGAGTTCCTCTGAGCAAATGTATAACAATCACTCATGCTCACTCAATAATGAACACAACAGCATGCAGCAGAAGGCAAGTCAGAATTAAGGGGAAAGCTGGTGTCATTTGCAGGGGAGTGGAAGTGTGGGAGTTTTGCTATATGTAGAAGAACAGGGGGTGTTTTAGATAGGTGGTATGCAGGCTGGTTTATCTCTCAGATGTGACGGTCATGGTGTACATGCTTCCTTGTTTGATATTGTCTCTGTCACAAGAGCGTTAACTGGACGAAAGGATTTACTGACAGCTCAACTTCTTTCCATAAGGTCTTGGGCCTAGTTTTTATGTACAGAATTATTATGTCCCACATTCATTCTATGGTAGGAAGTCAAAAGCATAATATTACACAATCTCAGATTTCGCTGCTAATATGTTGCATGTGTAAGCAGCATGGCACTGCTGCCAATGATGTAATGATGACATCATGTTAATGGAGCAGCAAGGACAGCCCAGACACACTGATCCATGAGGCTTGGACTCTATGAGCTAATGTCTCATCTTGGAATTTGTTTTCTCTTAACTCTGGAATTCATTTCTGATAATTATGAAACCACAGAATTCAAGAGTGTCATAGGGGATCCAGTTGCTGTGGCTTATTTTAGAGTTATCATTTCTAAGCCTTTATTATGTGACATATTTCATAACAGGTCCAGAACAGGGGACTAATATATCACTTTTATCCTGTCTTATTGTGCGCAATTTGATTAAAAATAGATTGCTAATGGACAGATCTTCGGGACACTACCAACTCAAAGATATTTTTCTTAACACAATGCATTCAAAAAGAAAAGAAGAATTTATATGGCCAGAGAAAGGATCTGACAAAGCAGGAAGAGAATCTCATAAATTCCATGAAACACCTGGGCCTTTTATCACTCCTAACCAATGCTGAGTATGGTTTAGATGAACTACAAACATATGTGACTAATGAATGTTTTCCATTTGTTGAAATAATGTGAAACTATATTTTTTGTTTAACTTCTGAATGTAGAAATTGGCACTGTCATTTTGTTTGTGTTTCACAAATTTCAAATAATTGCAGCTCTTGATAAAGGGATGAGGTCATGAGGATACCGTAAAACACAGAGACACAATGTTGAAATGTATATTTTGCAATCAGTGATATACATTGTGTCAGAAAAGATTGGAGTGAACCCATTGAGTGTCTGATTTCGCATATAGTGGACTGGTATTCCATCTCAAATGTGACAGATATCCCATCCACCTCATTGCAAGTGCAATAATGACTCAGTAAAATAAAGATCTTTATTTGGATATTAAACACGCCAAAAAAGATATATAAAATACATTTCATATATTATAAAAAAGGATCATAAAACCATTATAAAACAGCACTGTTGAAGTAAATCGAGTTATATATAAATTACATAAAACAGTGTTTATATCTCTCATCTATACGTATGAAAAGGCGGGATAGGCAACATCCTGTTAAAAACATAAAAATATACACTGGCCCACATCACTTATAATCAAATATTGGCTTGATTTCATACCTTATACCAATGTAGGCTATTAATGACTCTCCTATGACTAATACTTAATAAAACATTTGTTTAGGAATGTGTGTTCGGCCAGGTCAAGACAGAATCATGGTAGAACTTAATTTAAATACCTTATCCCATATAGAGCTGTTAAACTATTCTTTATAAGTATTACACACTAAATTTAGGTAGAAACAGTATGACAAATTAGTTCTTTGTCCAAATTGCTTAAAAACATAAATGCATCTTGACAGAAAAAAGTGTTTCAGGGTTAAAAATACAGGGTGTGACAAACTTCTCTGAATGCCTTTGTCTAACCCAAAGAAAACATAAGATGGATGTTTGATTGTAATGCCTGGCAATCACAAGGGCATTTTGGTAGCTTTTTTGTCCATGTGCCTCTCTTGGGGCATCTACGAGCTGGTGCAAAATACCCAGCCGCATTCGTGTGAGATAAAATCTCTGCTGAGTATTTGTTACCATAGTTAGATCCATGGGTAAACCCAGATTTTCCTGACCTGACAAATATCTAGATATGGAGGATTTATAACTTTCTCGTCTCTCTCTAGTACTTCTCCTGTTGTAATAAAAAAAAAAATGTATCTCCTTCTTACTAAATTACAGGATACAGGTTGGATTTCTTATAGACGTGCCCTCAAGTGATTCGATTAGCAAGCTATTTATGAATACTAGCCATGAAATCTTATGATAGTGTTCGAGACTTAGCGGGATATTCACAAGGACTTATCTCCAAATTATCTCCACCTTAACGCATCAAAAGTGGAGAAAGATTTAACACCCCATTCATAAGCTGGTGCAAACTGCAGACAATGCCAGTATTCCCGCGATAACTGCCCCAAAAATTTTCTCCATGGTGGACACCACCAACTAACCCTAATTAGATGCAGAGTAGGCATTCCCGTGCAAAAACACACGAAAAAACCACAACACTACTTTCACAAAAAACTGACAGATCCGCGATGCGAGGCAAAACCTTGCGATAAGCTGCGGTAGCAGCAGGTATTTAACACGTCCCTCCTGCAGGTGCAAAGCCAGACGACTACCTGCAGTAGGCAACGGAACCCTGCACACAACCACACCTGAAGAACAAACGACGTCATGGAACTACTCAACATGCAGCTCGGAGCCCCAACAGGGCCACAACACCCACTGCCACCACCCCCCAGGACCGCCACCACCCCCAGGACCCAGACCTGCCCCCCCCCCCCGGACCACCACAGAGGCAGCACAGAGTAAGACAGCGGACCTACCAAAAACGCAGCAGTCTCAGAGACCTAACGCCCGAGGAAGTCATTGCCCACTACAGGCTCAAAAGGTCAACTATCATCCGCATCATGACCCACATCGGCCACAGGTTGACGGTACCAACATCCCTCCGCAGACAAAGCTGCTGGCTGTGCCGCACCTGTTGGCCTCTGGTACCTTCCAACCAACAGCTCCTAGAGTCGGAGAGGTCTCACAGCCAGCCTTATCAAAGTTCATCACACCTGTCCTGGATGCCATCCTCAGCTTCATACCCCAGTCCCTTCACTTCCCCCACACTGCGCAGTAACAGCAGGAGACCAAGCAAGGCTTCTAAGCCATAGCTGGATTCCCAGCTGTGTTGGGGGCAATAGACTGCACACTTGTGCCCCCTGTGGATACTGCACACCACTACCGGAACAGAAAGCACACGCATTCAATCAATGTGCCGGCAATAGTGGACCACCGGGGAATGTTCACCAATGTCGTTGCAAACTACCCCGGCAGTGTGCACGATTCCTACATCTTCCTACGGTCCTTCATCAACCAGCGCTTCCAGGATGTCACATATGGAACTGGACTGCTCTTTGGTAAGTGCCAAATCAACACACCACACACCTCAAAGCCACCATCACACAAATCACAACTGTGGGAATGCACACTTGACCAAACCAGATACAACATGTCAATCAACATGCCCACTTACAAGACACAACACGACCACTCCATGGTGATCCTGGGCTAACCCTGCACACAATACAGCTATATCATGGCACCACAGCCACACAACAACTGAACGTGTGTAGATGCGGAATGCAGCCATGTGCGAAGGATGCAAGTGACCCGTGAATGGGAATGTACACAGCGACAAGTGAGGAGTGGATGTGCAGGACAGATATGGGTATGCACACTACAGATATGACCATGCAGACCACAACTGCTGGTGACTGGAAAGTAGTGAACAGTGGACGCAACCATGTCCCCCCAGGCCGTGGGTCAGATAGTGGAAAAGTTGCTCGCTGCATCCCCCCCTGTGTACGTGAGCACAGTGGGTTGGCCCTGAGTACGCCAGGGCTGCGCAGGGGTGTGGACAAAAAGCCTGTGGCGCAGAGCGTGGTTCTTTCCAGGAAAAGCCAACGTCACTGACAGGGTGGCGCCTAGCAGTCTGCCACGAGGTTGACGCCGTGAGCAGCGGGGCCGGCGACCCTGAGTGCCTGCTGCATCCCAGGACGCTGATACCCAGACCAGGTCTGTCTGCTCCAGTTCCCCAAGGCTGCACTGCTCACCTGCCGACAACGTCGTGTGTCAAAGAGGGTCCACCACGTGCCGGGGCAAGCCCCAGTCCCATGACCTCTGCACCCTCCACAGACCAGCACTGACACCCACTACGCTGGCCCACATCACTCCTTTCTCATTCACATACCCCACCGGCGCACTCTTCGTACCAGTAGGTCCCACATGTGGAACTGTGTCCTGAGTCCTGAATGGCAGTGACACCAAGTCCGTGGCAGCGGCCACAGCACCAGACTCCCTTTGATCAGTGAGGCATAATTCCATATCGCATGCCTGCGACATGTGGTACCACTAACCCTGTTCAACACAAGCCAGTGACACGTGCTGCCACTAACCCTGTTCAACACAAGCCAGCGACACGTGGTGCCACTAACCCTGTTCAATGCAATCCAGCAACACGTGGTGCCACTAACCCTGTTCAACGCAAGCCTGCAACACGTGGTGCCACTAACCTTTGAGCCATCAGTGACTGTCAGCCTCCGGCGGAACATCGTTGGTGTTTGAGCCTGTGGCCTGAGGGTTGTCATCAGCAACGGGCAGGTACGGACTTGGGGTCTGGCATGAGTCTGTGGCATTCATATACGCCATGTTTCCAGACACAGCTGGCATGTGCCTTCTGCATCATGCCTTGGGGATAGACCACCCATTTTCCCCTGTGACACTCCACGGAAGGCATCTATGACACATACAAGACCCTGCTCTGCCCACATGACCCTACCCCAGTCTTCCGCAGGTCTGCGTCCCAAGGCGGTGGGCCTGTGTCAGCTGCTGTGCATCTGGGGCCCCTAACCCTGTGCGACTCAAGTCATCCCCCCTTGCTGTTCTGACATTGCATTTCTGTGTGCCTGTTGACTGTTGGAGTTGTTAGCAGCACCAGCTACTTCCTGGGGGTTGGCTTACACTCACCCCACACACAGCCTGCACAGGCGTCACTGGATTAGTGGGCCTGCCATCACATCCTGCCGAACCAAGTATTGATTCTTTTCTCCTTGCACTGTCACAGGTGAACAAAGATATGCACTCTGCCCTTGGATGATGACACCCCTCTAAGACCTGAACACACCCGCCCAGAGGACAGAACAATGCAGCCCACATACGCACCAGGGGAATCGTTGAACGCACATTTGGTGTGTTGAAGTCATATTTCAGGTGCCTGGACAGCACAGGTGGAAAGCTCCTGTACAGCCCAGACATCGTGTGCAAGATGATCATTGCATGTTGTGTGTTGCACAACATCTGTGTACGCACAAATGCCCCATGGATCCCAGTTCCAGATGTACCGGGCAATGATGGGGATGATGGGGTAGGTGGCCCACATCCTACTGCAGCTGCGGAAGGAAAGGCCCGTAGAAACACCATCATTGACAATTACTTCTCATGAGCACGTGCCAATGTGGTCGTCCCTGGCAATCATGGGAGAGTACTAAATGTCCATAAGCATTGCATGTGTGAATGAAACATATTTGCAGGTTACAGGTTGTACTTGTACACTGTCATGTCACAGTTTCCTGCTGTGCCAGATGTTATTTGCCATGATGTGCACATTTGCCGCACCAGTTGTGTCCTGTGTTCCATTGTGGAAGTGTTGCTGTTTGTTCCGGGATGTTGTCAATGTCGAAGTACACTTATACTTATGTGCGTATTCTGCACGGTGGATGATTCGCTCCTGTGGCACTGATTTGTCTGCCACTGGTTCCTTTCATGCATTGTGCCTGTCAGTTCTGTGCTTCCATGGTGCTGAGGTGTTGCAGACTTGGCTAACTTGTGCTCTTTGTCGAGTTGTGACCCTTGGGCATGGTTTGTCAACAGATGCATCGTTGATGTCAGGGGTTGTTTGTGGAGGTGGTTGTGTCCGAGTGTGACCTGCTCCTTTTCGGTTGTGGTCTGGTTGTGGTCCGCACTCAGCCACCTCAGTGTCGTCCCGTGTACATTGTCATGGTGATTGGGCAGCAGCCATGCTATTCGTCATGTGGTGTCTCTTGCATTGTCAGTGTGGCTGATGTATATGCATGTTTGCTGTGTTTCGCACGTGTGCATATGTTGGTTGTGTGCTTGTTAATGTGTTGTGTGGTCCCCCTTTGGCACATGGTGTACGTGGGACTACTTGGTGTTTGTGTGTGTGCTGAAGTGTTCCAGTGGGATCAGGGACATGATCCTGAGTCATTGTGGGTGTGCAGTATGCTCTGCTTAATTGTGCATGTGTGCCATTGGGCCCATCTCCCCGGTACACCCACTCCCTGGTGAGTGGGCACCCTGTTGATGTGTCAGGTCATTTTGGCCAGTGTCATGATCCTAGACTCCAGTCACCGTCTCCCGACTGGTGACTGGGGCCACCATCTTCTCCATGTCATTCAGCTCCTGGTGTTCTGCTGTCCCCCCTCCTCTGGCTGCGTTGCTGCTTTCGTGTTGGCAGCAAGTTTCTGCTTGGTTTTGCCATTCACATCAGTCCAGGGGCCTCTTGTGCTCTTCCGTTGTCCTCCTCTGCCATGTGACGGCATTCACATGGTCCGAGGTGGTGTGCCATGTTTGCCTCTTTGTTGCCGATGACACGTTGGAAGTGACGTGCAGTTGGTGGTGGTGTTCTGGCTCATCCGTGGCAATAATCGGGTTTTCCTGGTGACTGTACTCCGCAGTTGATGTCGTGTTTTAGTGGCATTTTCCGTATGCTGTTCTTGTGCTTTTTCCCCGCATTACACGTGGGTATTGCTGGTCTTTTGCTGCTTATCGCTGATGTCCTCATCACGCTTTGGCTCATCGTATGTTTTTTCGCGTTGAGGTTTGTGTTTTTATCTCCGTCGAGGTGGTTGGACATTGCCAGCGTTTATGGCGGACTATTGCGTGGTTTTGCTGTGTTGTGAATTCCACGTTGACAAGGGGTTATTTTCCCGCGATAGGCTGCGATGTGTAAAGTTGCGTTAGCATTTTTTGGTGATGTTTAGCACATGTTCTTGTGAATATAACCCTTAGAGAGTCAAATATAACTTCATTGAAAATGTGTAACTTGCCTTTCACCAAATATTATACAAGCAAATAATAGAATTTAACTCAATCAAATCTTTGATATAAGTCATATCCAGCTTGCTGTGGGTAATACAAAGTGAAACAGTGTGAGGTACTGCCAAGAACATGAATAAAAACTGATTTTCCTGGGATTGTAGTGGTAAACTCTTGGCAGTAACCCACACAGCCGTCCCGTATATGGCAGAGGGTATGCATTCACTCTTGTATAATTTTGATAGTTCTCTAATTGGCTTATTGCCTATTTTGCTATAAAATCTGAACAAGCCTCAATGGTTCTGGCTGTTTTCATTTTTGCTTTTCTAATGTGAGTGCCCCATGTACCTAAATGTGTGAAGAGTATACCGATGAACGAAATCAGAAATCATGTCATATTTGACAGTAGAATGCCTTGGAGCTAGTAACGGGAGGTCACTTTCATATAATGTCGCTCTGTTTTTCTATTCTCCCTGAATATACTATGGCAACCGTGATCCTTGTACTAATGCCTGGCCTCTGCTCACATGTCTGCAAAGCACTCTGATACCTTCGGGTCTAGCCAGTGCTGCATAGACTCTCAAATAAGTACATAAATAAATATGAAAATGTCTGCACTTTGGCCAATCTATAATCCTTCACATAATGCATTCTCTTTCTAGGTCTTCTCCTTCCGCAAACCAAGGTAACATTTCTGGGCAGGTTAAGAATCAGATCTTTTTGCTCCATGTATGCTGTGAATCCTTTGATCAGAGTTGCAAACCATTTGCAGTTCTTGAGATCAGGACAGCATCGTCAGCATACAGGAGCGCAGATGTAGAGCGGGTACCCACCCTAGGAACATATGCTTCTATTGTTGTATTGCCTTGTCCACCCCATTGGTAAATAGTGAAAACAAAAAGGGTGCAAGGACACAACTCTGACTCATACTTCTTGTATCCTTGAAGCTAGAGTCACATTCTCCTAACATTCCATATCTTATTTGTTTTGTCGACTGTGCATAATTCTAAGATAGGTGTGAGATAATATGAGCCGTGGTGCACAGCTCTGTCGAAGTCTTCCATAATGTCCGTGGTTTACTAGGTCAAAAGCACTGCTCAGATCAGCAAAGCATAGGTGGATATGACCCTGGCTATTCTCTTTGTATTTGCTAATCAAAAGGTTAAGATGAATACATTGTTCAGTTGTTCTGATGTCTCCTCTAAAGCCATATTGTGTATCAGTTAGTACACAATTTTATGGTGCATATGCCTCTAATCTTTTTTTAAATACATTTTTTGTTATGTACCCATAGAATCAATTTACAGTACATCAATTAATTATTACATACAAAATAAGGCAATGCATTACATTTAAAAGGAATAAATACATCAAGGCTTATATAAATAATAAAATTAGGCTTAAAAGAAGCTTAACATGAATATTATAAACATTATACATACAGTAACAATCAAGCAGAGCATACGTTGAGCCAAATCAGTTAAATATGATGGATTAAGTGATATCCTTTCCTAAATATGTGCTCCCTTAATGGTCATAGTTTATGACATATCCCATAGTCATTCGCTTCTTCTCCTATCAGAGCATCCCACATTCTTTCTCCACCTTGCAATGGGTGACCAGATTGCCCACCCAAGTTTCCTGGTCTCTCTGACCCTGCACACTTATTATGCACTCTCATGATTATAGACCCCACAGGGGGGGAGCTATCCACATTTGAAATGTGGAAGGGTCCACATCCTTTTACCTCGCTGCTATCAATAACCTAAAAACAGCTGTGCAAAGAAATACAAAATATTTCTCCGTGGTATCCAGGCCTATGCCGCTATCATAGCTCATAAGCATCAAGGTAGAGGATAGGTTAACCCTGTGTCCTAGCAGCCCCTCCAAGTAGCTTACCACCTCGTTTTTTAAGGACAGCAGTCTGATACAGTCATAAAACATGTGCACTATCATTGCGGGTCTTTCATCGAATCTTGGACAGCTATCGTCGGCTCTCTTGCCCAAGCTAAAAAGTTTAGCGGGGGTGAAATACAGGTTAAACAAGGTCTTTTAATGTTCTGCCTTAAGATTCATTGACGGAAAGATTTAACCCTCTAGCAGCAGAGCCATGTACACATCCACATCAGGGTCATTCAATTTCCCAGCCCATTTAGTTTTTCCAAATCATCCTGAATACTTCCTTGCAATATACTATAGATATTCTTAATCCTATTACCTATCCCTGCAATTAGCTCAAGTAGGGGTTTCCTTCCCCCGGAGAACCTACTGGTCTTCGACTAATAAGAAATTCCCAAATTTGTATATATTTAAAATATTGTCTGGTCAGAATCCCATACTCCTGCTGTAGGGCACCAAAAGGGCATATCTGGCCTAAATCAAATATATCACCTATCGTTGTTAGGCCGAGTTGTTCCCGTTGCCTACCCATGGTATCATAAAAGGAGTGCGGGAGAGCTTGTGATCACCACAATGGGGTATTATATTTGATTTTTGGGATTGTCATAGCCTTATGCACCTTAGTCCGTACTTGCCAGGCGCTACACATGACCTTAGATCACACCTTCCTAAAATAACTTGACTGCCCCTGACGTAATAGCAGCCCCAAAGCCTCCCTCCCTATGACAAGTTCATATATTTTTTGGAGTCTTGCGATTTCTTGACTCCTCTGTTCCTTTGCTTATAGCTGAGCAAAATAAAATCGACATCTGGTGTAGAAGACACCCCCAATGATGTAGTATAATATGAGGAAATGCAAGCCCACCTTGTGCCTGCGGAAGTGTCATATAATTCAAAGAGCGTCTAACGTTTCCATATTGCCAGGTAAACTTTAAGAACACAGATTCAAGCGTTTTTTTAAATTCCTGCATCTATCATGAGCGGAATAGAGCGAAACAGATATAACATTTTTGGCAACATTGTCATTGCAAGAACGTTTCCTCTCCCTACGATAGACAGATGTAGTCCATTTATCCTCTTGAGATCTGCCGAAATTGTCTTTATCAGAGGGTTAAAATTAGTCTTAACTATTGTGTCAACTTTTGGACTGATATAAACCCCCAGGTAGATAGCATTCTCTACATACTGAGGATCATTGAAATGTATGTTATCGGTACATACTATCAATGTCTTCCCTTCGTTCAGCAAATAGCCAGATGCCTGCCCAAAGTCCTTGGCAATGGCCGTAGCCTCCCTAATTGCGTTGGCAGGGTCAGTATTTAAAATAGCTATATCATCTGCATATGCTAGTACCTTGGTTTCGAAGATGATTGATTTGATGACCTGACTTCCTAAAAATTTTCTATTAGAGGATTTATGTATATGGCAAATAGAATAGGGGCGCAGAGACACCCTTGTCTTGGGCCCCTTGATATAAAAATTGTAACCGGGCTCTGGGGTTCATATACATTGCCTTAACAGCCCTGATAAATCTTGGCCAAAATCCTTTTAACTCTGGTAGCCCCATAGAAACCTCTAGGCCACCCGATTGAACGCCTTTTCAGCGTCAAGGATGATCATGGCCATCTGCCCCCCCCTTGCAGCCTGTATGTCGAAAAAAGTTATAGCCCACCTGATGTGATTGGTAGTCCCTTTCCCGGGAATAAACCCATGCTGCCAGGGTGAGACCAGTCACTAGATGGCCAATAACCATCCCCAACCTGGTAGCCAAAACTTTGGAATACAATTTTGTGTCCATGTTGATCAATTATATGGGCCTGTATGAGGATGGATTATCTGATGGCTTGCCTTTTTTAGGAAAGATAATAATGTCTGTCTCCTTCCAGGATTCAGGTACTAGCCCATTATGTTGTATTCCTAAAAACAAAATCAACAATAAAGGAGCGATCACTGTTTGTAGTTGCTTATATATTTCTAGGGGAATACTATCAGGGCCAGCGGCTTTTTCCTGATGGTAGCTCATGTAGTGCAGTTAATACCTCTTCTAATGAAAAGTCCCTATCTAGTTCCTCCTTAGCCTGACTATCCAGTAGGTGCCCCGGTTCAGTGTCTGTTATTTTAGGTGTGGCTTCCTGTATTGTCCCTCCATCTTTTATATAAAAACGGTGATAGTACTCCTGGAATTCCCTAAGTATATCCTATGTCTCTGTATATGTTTGGCCATCTTTTCTTATGATGGATATTTGATTTTTAACGTTTTTCTGCCTGATGCATAACGTTTTCCCAGCCTGTTCCCCGGTCTCATATGCTTTGCTCTGTTGCGACTGATATATTTCGGCTGACTTCTGCGTAAGCCAGCTGTTTAATTCGGCATTAAGGGAGATGATTCGTAGCTGGAGATGTGCTGCTTCCCGCCCCTGAATTATTAAGGCTGTATGATCTTCTTCTGTCTTGGCCAGTTCTGCTAATAGACGTTCGTTCTCTGACTGACAGTCTTTGCTTTTGCATGCTACAAAGCTAACTGTCTCCCCCCTTGGAGCAGCTTTGAAAGTATTCCAACTATGTTGCGGCTGGCACTATATCTGTTAATATCAAAAAATTCCTGATCCCATTTTTTGATGTGTTCTACATAGGGCTTATTAACCAAGAGGTTCCTATCAAATGTCCAATTATTATATGTCTTTTTAGGTGTATTATCATCAATATCCAGTATTAGCAGATCATGATCCGACATCACTTTTGGGAGTTTTTTAATCCCTACTTTATTAAAAAGACTTGTTGAAGTAACAATGTAATCAAGTCCGGTGTATCTTTTTTATGGGGGCAAGAATAGTATAGCATGGGTTATTGGGTTTTTTGCTCCCCTAAAAGTGAATCAGGCCGTGGCTTTTCATGAGGGATGTCAGTGCTCTATGTACTCTGGGTTTTTTGCCCCAGGTATCTCTGATTTCTCCCCAATTCGACTGATATATTAAGATCCCCACAAACAATTAGAGGGCTGGGCCAGGTTGCCAGCTCTATCTCTATATCCTTAAAAATCTCTGGATCATCTTGGTTTGAGCCGTATTATGTACATATGGTATAGCCTATCTCGAGCTCAACCACTGTCCATCGCCCAAGTGCATCTGTTGTTTTACGCTTAGCTTCTCAGATAGCAACCTGTGCAAAAATCGCAACACCTGAATATTAGAAGTCTGAGATGTACAGGCCATACTCATCAGGTTCCTTTTCCCCAAGGGATATGCGTTTCTTGTACACATATGATATCCAAAGTATTTAACCTAGCAAATTTGGCCATTCTTTGTCTATTATTCTGGTCATTTAACCCACCCACATTTACAGTACATATATTTATTTTGCCCATTTATATTTGTTCTTTAAGCTAGCCTGATATACCTTCATTGCCTTAACTACATTAAGCCATTCACAGCATAATGTTCCTTCAGTAACCTTGAATTCATCTCTGGGTATATATTGTTTTAGCTTTTCCCCCGCCCCCACCACCACCCACTCCCACCTTTGCCCTCCCCCATCTCCCTGAATCCTCCCCACCCTCGCCCACCTTCATTTCCCCACCACCACCCTTGTGAAGCGCTCAGACCTAGGTCTGCGTGTGAGATGAGCACAGCACACTTGACCAGGGGCTGTATATTTAAAACAATATCCATACACTTCCCTGTGATATATACCTCAAATGATTTCTTCGTTATATATACGTTGACACTTATATTTTTCATGTATTTTACTCATTTATATATATTGCATCCTCCCCATTTTGGTTAGTGATCTTAAACTTTCAAATTTCAATTTCATTTTCACCTGAAAGGCAACACTTTAAGCCTATTAATCATGCCTCCATCAGACTTCTGTGCCACTTTCACTTGGATTTATCCAGATCATCCAGGAATTCTTTTGCCTTGATTTCGGAGGAGAAGAATCGCATCTGACCCTCCCAGATCACTTTCAGTTGTGCTGGGTTGACCAGGTAAACCTGTGCATGTTTTACCTGGAAGGGCTTGATCATTTGTCTCAGTCTCCGTCGTCTCTCCAACGTAGAATGGTAAAAATCGTAGCACACAAAAAAAGACACCCCGCCGCTGGACCTTTTCGATTCGGGCCTGGCTTTTTCTGATATTGCTTGGCGAAGAAAAAATTTACCAAAATAAACAAGAATAACCCGGGGCCTTGCATCTTCTTTTATAGGATATCTCATCTTAAAGGGGGTTCGGTGAGCTCGCTGTATCTCATGCGCCCAATTCCATTCAAATAATTCAGCAAAAGCGACCCTTAACATCTCTAGTATGTATGTTCGAGTATCGGACCCTTCCACACCTTCCGGGACCCCAAGCACATGCAGATTGTATCTTCTCTGTTGATTTTCATGGTCCTCCAGCTTCCACTGAATGTTTTTTAGCTGGGCTTTGTGTGCTTCAGTCTGTACCTGTGTTGCTGTAAGGTCCGATTCTGCTGCAACAATCCTAGTCTCGAGGTCTGACATTCATTCCCCGATGGTGTTGCAAGACTTAGTCAGTTTCCTGACCACCCACTGCACCTTGAGCAAAGCGGACTGGGCCTTTCAACTATCCTGGAGTGTCTTTTCTGCATTAGAATCGCCTGATAAATATCCTCCAAGGTTGGGGGGGTCCGGGTTGACTAGGGCTGTGGTCTCCCCTGGCAGAGAGCCTGTCAGTTGGTTCACCGGCGTATAATCCCATTTAAGGTCTTTACCACCCAAACGTTGCGCGGCAGACTTTCTCATTACTTTCCGAGCAGTTAGGGCTTGAGCTCCATCACTTTCTTGTGGATCCATCTCAATGTTGCTAAGTTCGGAGGAGGAGGCAAGGCCTTCCTCGGACCATTCAGCCCCCTCTGAGACTGAGAAGAAGCAGTCACTGGGTTCTTTCTGGAGATCTCCTTTATTTCCTTTCTCAGTCCCAACTCGCCTTGCTAACCTTGATGACAATCCAATGGTTCTACCCCCGAATAGGTATCGATCCCTTTCCTTGCTTCCTGTCTATTGATATTATTGCTTAATTGTATGAGTTTGTTACATACTGCTAAGGGGGCATCTTTCCCCTGATCCGGGGGGGTAACAGCATCATTCTTGGGCAGAGTCTCAGTGCTCCCTCCCGCTCCATCTGGCCCAATAGAATCCCCGCCTGCCGTTATCCTGACAGGGGCTGCGGCCTCATATGCCACCCTCCCAGCCTGCACAGGATCACTCAGGGTCAGTGTCAGTATATTTGCAAGCAGCGCATTTGATTCTGGCAGCCTATCTTCAAGGAGCGGTAGATCTGAAGGCTCTATTGCTGGCTGATCCTGGGAACATGCTTGTCCAGAATGCTCCTCCAGTTTCTGCTCCACTCCCGGATTACTAGCTCCTCTGTGATCTGCCTCGGCTCCCAGCTGCTATTCCCGACCTTTCTGAAGCAGATCAACCACAGAGGGGCCGGCAGGACGCACTTTCCCTATAGTCTCACCTCTTCCTCTCTTCTCTGAGGGTTGCTCATCGTGCCGATGCAGCTTCCGACTCCCGCGTCCGGGTACCGACACCACCGGGCTCTCCAGGTCATGCTCTTCCACGGGTTCACTCTGTACCTGTCGGGCCCCTCCCGTCTTGGGAGCGCCTCCAGTTCCTATGTTCTTTGGCCCCATCTCCTCAAAAAGCCGGTATAGCCACCGCAGTCCGCACAAGGTGAGTGTGCAGTTACGACTTGCTTCAGGATATACAGACCTAGCCTGGCCCAGTCCACCGACACACAGCAGTGGCAACGGTGGGTTCCGATCCCGGGGGGCATTCATTCTTCGTATTGCGCCTTCATTTATTCTGGTATCACCACAGGGCATTCCTAATTACTGTTTCAGACCCTCGATCAGTGTGCTGCTACCGGCCACCTAAGCGGTCGCCATCTTGCTTCCACGCTAAAAGCATATGTCTATAATCTATCTAAAATAATTCTGGCCATAATTTTTCCAGTTGAATCAAGGAGGGATATTGTCCGATAGCATTTGGCTTCTCTCCTATTGTTCTTTTAAAAAATGGGCTCTATTATACTCTCTGGCCAAGAAGGCTGTATTATTCCCTATGCTACTTCTTTGCATACCTGAATCAGTATGGGTGTGGATAATGTGATGTTTGACTTAAAGACATCCACACAGACCCCATCAGATCCTGGGACCTTCCCGCTTGCAGATTTGTCTATAGCCAATTTTACTTCCTCCAAGTTGACTGGGTTTAGGAATACCATTGCAGAATCATACTGTAGAAAAGCTCCTTTGTCACTTAATGGATTAAAAATACTCCCAATATGTAAAAGCCAATTGGAACAAACAAACCACTGTTTCTACTTGGGTTCTTGGCTGCCTTTTAATGGCGAATTAATTATTTTGCAGAATAGGATTGTATATTTTGTTACTGCTGCCTGATCCAGTCTCGCCTATGCCTGTTCCTACAATGATTTCTTCCTTTAAATTAATTTTAACTTGTTTTGATATCTTAATTCTTCGATCTCCTTATAAATTCTGGGGACTAACCATAAAACCTGTCTTAACTGACAGTTGGCTTGTGAGCAAGCAGGATTGAACCAGCCTCAGTTTTTGCTCTGGTTCTTTTTTGTCTTGAGACCTTCAAGTTATTGACAATAGCTGTCATTACATTTGAAAAGGCAATCATTATCGCTTCAGGGACAGCCTAAGGGTCAGTACAATCATATCATCTTCGTTCTCCTAAAAATATCAGTCAAAATGGCTAAAGCGTCGACGCCTGACCATTGGAGGCCGAACATTATTTAACCTTGCTACCTCTATATTTCGCACTAACAAGGTAGGCAAACTGTTGGTATATTCAATAATTAAATGTAGTGACAGTGGCAAATGATAACTAAGAAGGACAGTGTCTACATGAAAGAACCCGAGTGATTTTAAAGCTTTTGTGGGTCAAGGCATGAGCAACATTCCTTTCCTAAAAAGGTGGGCAATGTGGCTTTCTCTCCTTCCCTGTTTTGTGCTAAAAGTTATAAATTATATTTATGTAATAAATCATTCAAAGTGTTTCCATAGTTAGCATGGGAAAAATGGCAGCATGGTTTACATCAATATCAGTGCCACCGCAGACTTTATACTGAGTGAATTTACATTGTTGTAGGTTAAAATCCCTTGTCCAGATTCTTATATACTCCATTTTTTGGATTGGTATTTTCCAGGTTCTGTTCAGATCTTCCATGACCTTGTGCGTTGGATTGCTAAATAGACTGTTGTAAAAGTTTATCAGCACTAGTAATTGGGATGAGTTTATCTGTAGGAGAACTAGCTGAGAGTAGGAGGAATTCAAATTTGATTTCCCTACTTTTCCTATTGCCAAGCCTCCCTTGGCCCGACCATGTACTGATAGAATGGCCGGGGTTACTATAGTCACAAACGCATATATATTTGTGGCCTACAAAAGCTGCTAGATAGGTTCAGTCAGTTTTGCGATTCACGGAGTCTAGTGATTAATACCACCAAAACAAAACTGATGACATTATCCCCATCCAAACGCTTCAGGAACGGCATCACACTTAATGGCATGCCACTAGACATTGTAGAATCCTTTGACTACTTGGGCATTCGGATCAATAATTCGATGATATGGAACAGTCATCTAGCTAAAATGCTCCTTACCATAAGAGGGTGGCAGGGGCAATCCTAAGAGAGCAGCGGCTTTCCATTAGTAGACCAGTAGTCCCGGCCCTCGTGGTCTACGATGGGAAAGCTCTACCTTCAGCACTTTACGGGTCGGAATTATGGGGGTTTGAGAACATCAGTGACCTGGAGAAATCCGAGAACCATTTCCATAGAGGTCTGGTTTCTCTTGCACCTTCCACCCCCCTGATACCATTTCGTAAGGACCTGGGAAAGCGTTCTATTAAAGATATTGCAAGATTGCGCCCGTTGCTCTTCTGGGTCCGTTAGAGACGCATCCCGGAACTGGCCAGCTATGCCGCTGCATTGAATGAGATCATTCATTTAGACACAGGCAACAAGATCAAATGGATCTGTAAATTAAAGCAGTTGGTCACAGAAATTGGCTATGGGGAGGCATGGTCTAGCCAGATTCCACCTGCAAAGCAAATTATCAAAAAAGCATACTGGGAATGGGTGAAGGGAGAGGAAGCTCGAAAACCCAACCGAGGGATCCTCACTGAACAGTTTTTGGAGCATAAGCTTGACGACAAACCAGAGCAGTATCTCGAATTCATACAATCTCCACGAGCTAGAATGCTCTATTTGAAGCTCAGGTTAGGTACCCTCCCGCTTAACGTCTTGGTAGCAGGCTGGAAAAAACAGAGCGCATCATCCGCCAACTGTCCTGGGAGCCAGGCCCCCAATGAATCCATCCCCCATTTCCTCTTTGCATGCCCGATCTATAGGGCGGCAAGGAGGAAATGGCTTAGACCAATTTGTAGAAACCTGGGTTTTGTGGATTATAGGGTGGCGTTACGTACTTTTATAACCGATGCCTCTTCCCTCGACGTGGTCTGTGGGGTAGACAAATTTCTGGGGTGCGCTTGGTCAACGCGTACCAAACTGCTAAGGCACAGTAAGAGTTAGGCCATTTAGAGATCAATGTAGTATTTGTTCTGCTTCAGTAGGAAGTGTTTTATATGGTTTTTATTGCAAAAAATTTTTTTAATGCATATTTCTATATTGCCACTTGTATATAATGATGGTTTTTTTATTGATGAACCAAATATGTTCGTACTTTTATGGTATTTTATATCGAATAAAGTATATATACATACATATATATTTAAGGGCTGCATCTGCCAGGCCTCTTGTAAAAACCAACAGGGTCTTTCCAATCCCCATTATCTAGCTTGCTTGTAATCCCAGCCACGTTCCAAGTACGCTAGTGTCAACATCCAGAATCCTAGGCATGTAAATTCTATTTGAAGCAGATACTCTTAAATTCTCTTCACTAATAGATCTATTAATTGTATCATCTTCCCTTGGCAGTCCGTCAGTCCTGTTCACCAAGATTTGAGAGAGGGCGTAGCTGTTGTTGTTAACAAAGGTCAAGCCTGACCCTCTATTACCTAAGTTGTCTGGTAACAAATGGACCATCACCGTCCCTACATAATCTAGCGGTTTGTACAAAAACCCCAAAGTAGCTGCAGTAATCGATTCCTCCTGATGATGTCTGTGCCAGTGTCTGAGATTAAGGCAGTACAGGAGAAAATTAACAACTGCTTGGTGTTTAAAGTTTGCAACAATGCAATCGCTGGTACCTACTTTTATAGAATGGCCCACTCAATTTACCCTTCTAAATGCAATAATTTCATTCAGAGGGAAATTAGGGTGACAAATAGATTCATTCAACCAGTGGAGTACTTTGTTTTTAAAGTCCGACCAAGGTCCTTTCACATGGGTATTTCATTTAGGGACATCCTCAAGTAAGGAGTAGATTCAGGCAAGAGATGACAGGCCGTATTACCAAGAACGGGTGATAACAATATCGCCGCTTTAGTGGCAGGAAACTGCTGTTAAAGCGGCGATAATGGGCTTGATAATATGCCCTTGAGAATTCCAATAGAAGCCCAGGTTCTGGTGTGAAGGACATCAAACCTGGGCTTCTATTGGAATTCTATAGGGCATATTATCAAACCCTTTATCGCTGCTTTAGCGGAAGTTCCATGCCGCTAAAGCGGCGATAATGTTACACCCGTCCTTGATAATATGGCCCGTAGTGTCTGCGGAATATATGCTGGACTACTATTTACGTTGTCTGGTGTAATTGCACAATGCTTTTGTTGAACTAGGGGAAGTGGATTTGGTACCACTAAATGATGGCCTGGCAAGTACGTTGTTTGCCAGAGATTCCTTAAGCATAAAAGTGTCCCTGCTGGTTGCTGCATCTAATGCTGTATGAATACTTGTACCACCCAACTCTATACCTGCTGATGTGCTGTTCATGATTTCAAGTGAACAAATCCTTTCCTTAATTTCCCTGAACTCAGAGAGAACTTTCTTTTCCATGCTATCAATCTTGGTATGCAACTTTTTAATGAGCATTTCAATGTTTTTAAAGCCCAATATTCATTCAACCCAACTTGAACACTGCCCCTTTTATTTATCTCGTTATTTACTTTGGGTTCTTTGCTCATAGCTTTGGGTATAGCACCCAATACGCCCACCGGGTGTTTCATTCTCTTAGCAAGTGGGGGACCTGATATTTGGGTTGATGGGGAAATAAGTATGTGCGGAATATTATCAACTGGGACATGGGAATCAGCATGCATTAGTGGCTGATTAGTTATGATGTCATCAATTCCTTTTGGGTTATCTGAGTCAGTGACAGTTACATACGACGATCAGTTTTTCATAAAGTGTTAGCAATGCTACTAATAACCTCGCTGGTATAAGTAACAAGGGAACCCGGTATAGGTAACTAAGGACCACGGGTACAAGCTTTTTTAGTTAACAATAGTCCCTAGCTTATTTTGAGTTAGGAAGTAAAAATTCTACATAGACTTCAATGAGACCTATGTGATTTCCTCCTGTGTCCAGCCGGACAGAGGAGCATTTAATCTTGGATATCTGGAAAAATAAGCAAAAATTGAAAGAGCTGATGAAACAAGGGCACAGTCCTGTACCGAGTTTTCAACAGAGAGAAGAGAGAGAAAGGCCAAGAAGTTAGAGGCAATTAAAAATTGATAACAGGCAAACACATTTTGGAGCGGTCATGGGGGCTTACAATACAATGAGTGACTTCAGATAAGCTCTAACCAATAGTATCCACCGTACATTTAAACAATTGCCATAATGTGGAACTATTAAAACAAGTCGACGTAACGTTTCGATCCCAAGCTCCTATTATAACATCAAATCATCAAAAATGCTTCTAAACGTGCTTGGTACTGTCCGAGGGAAATTCTGCTTACACCAAAACCAAAAAAACAAACTGACCGACTAGCCTGTGTAACCACTTTCTCGCCAGTCTCAAACAAACTGAGAAAAATGATACTCCTTCATTGGCCCATCCTAAATGCAGGAACACTGTCATTAGACAAACCACTTTTTGCCTTAAAAAAAAACAAGAATCTAAAGGATCATCTGATCCGTGCAGCTCTACCCTCCACTGTCAACACTTCTACTCTCGAGGGTGCATGGGGCCTCCCGCCCATCCTAGGGCATTTCAAATGTAAAAATTGTAATGTTTGTGCATTTTCAATGGAAGGTAAAAGTTTCACCTTTAATAACATTACAGCAATTAATACTTCCTTTTCTAACTGCAACACTGTAAATGTAATTTACCTTATCATGTGTCCATGCCACAAGATCTACATAGGCCAAACGACGCAGAAAATAAAAACTAGAATCTGCCAGCACAGAAGCCGAATCAGGTGTAAGACTCCGAATGCGCCACTTGTTGATCACTTCGGAGAGGCTAATCATAATGAGGATGAAATCCGTTGGACAGTGCTGAAAGTGCTCAAACTACCACCACGTGGAGGCAACATGGCCCAGTTATTAAACAAAGAGGAACTGAAAGCAATCATTACATATGACTCAATCCGAAAAGGCCTAAACAGGTCTGAAGATTGGACAACGCTCCTCTAATATGTTACTCAAAAGACTTTTCCTTGACCAACAGAATTCATGTTACCTATAAATCCAGATGCTAATTTATATGTAAATGTATTGAATTAATTTGACTGTAATGCATTCTATTCTGCATTTTAATCTGTTGTCACGACCTGTTTCACTCACAAAGCACCGTGTTTATAGTAACTTTATTGAACCATTCACAACTCCCTCCCAACTCAAAATGGCCCCCGTTATTCGTTAGCACAGCCCTTCCTTGATTTCTACCGTTCTGTGTGGCTTAAACCAATCCCCTCCCACCTTAGACTAGTCAGCATCGCCGACTGTCTTGGACTCCCCATCGCGGTAGCAAGACACGAACAAGGTAAGCGCTAGCGGAGGGCACACCGCGTTTCGCCTTCCTTCACTAGTAATTTACTAACGGAATTCCATTCCGTTCAACAGAACGCGGACAGCCATTGAAGCTGCCGTCTGGAGGTAGACGCATCATCGCAGTCCTCCTTTTTCAAATATTGCGCCGCTTCGATCTTCCTGTTAACGGTAAGCCCCCACTTTGAACACGGAAGCCTCCCAGTCAGAATACCAATGCCGTTGAGTTAATCCTTCTTCCTTCTCTCCCGCCTCCAGCGGTTCCAATTCAACGTACACCATAATCAGCTGATTATCGGCTTCTAGACCGTGAGAAGCCTCCATTCCCTGAATCCACAGCGTGTCTTCCAATCCTTCCTTCTCCCCTTGTGCCATTGGTAAGCAGACTGTTATGATCAGTTATAGAGATACCTCAGCGCCCTTTAAGCTCTCCCTTGTTCAACTTGAAAAACCCATTCGGTTTGACAGTGTTTTCCTTATGCCAACACCATTTCCTTTATTTCCAGCCACCAGCGGCACTAACACCACAGACAGCACAACCAGCTGTCACCCTACATTGAGACCAAGACGCGCTTCCCTGACTCCAAAGCGGGCAATCCCATTCCAACGGTAAGCAGGTGATGTGCCCTAGACTCCCTTGTGGCCACTTTACCCAGTCCCGTTCTAACCCTTGTGTGATTTCAGATATCGCAACTTGACTGCCCAGACCAAGCCGTAATCACCTGGAGCAGGAAGGACATCACTTCCTTGAGATCTGATTCACCAGCCCCTTACTTTCCTCCCCCTCCTCTTTCCCACCGAGGTAACTATTCCTCCAGTTCAAACTTGATGTAATGCACGGTCACTATTGCCTTTTACACAGTCGTCTTGCACCGCATGACAAGCCAGGCACACCAATCATCGTTTTTTTCGCATGCATCATCAATTCACAAGCCATACTCATCACTTGTCACTTTGTTCAGCATCGACTTTTAATACGAATGCGTCGCCGGAAAGTTTCTTCTTCACCTTAGTATTCTCATCACCAATATCGCATGCGGCTCCACTCCTGAGCACACAAATGACAGTATACCTGTTGTCTTTCTGAGTACGCAAATGCTGACTTTTTGTATATATTTTTCTTTTCTTCCCCTTTATTCATTGTTCATAGGCGTTTTAATTCTATCAGGCATTACTCTGTTGACATATCCTTTAGTCCTGATGATGATCCCTGTATAATAGGAGCTTGGGATCGAAACGTTACGTCGACTTGTTTTAATAGTTCCACATTATGGCAATTGTTTAAATGTACGGTGGATACTATTGGTTAGAGCTTATCTGAAGTCACTCATTGTATTGTAAGCCCCCATGACCGCTCCAAAATGTGTTTGCCTGTTATCAATTTTTAATTGCCTCTAACTTCTTGGCCTTTCTCTCTCTTCTCTCTGTTGAAAACTCGGTACAGGACTGTGCCCTTGTTTCATCAGCTCTTTCAATTTTTGCTTATTTTTCCAGATATCCAAGATTAAATGCTCCTCTGTCCGGCTGGACACAGGAGGAAATCACATAGGTCTCATTGAAGTCTATGTAGAATTTTTACTTCCTAACTCAAAATAAGCTAGGGACTAATAACCTCGCTAGCAGCACGTTTGGTTGCTGCCATTCTAGCCTCCACATTATTTATTTCATTCTTGATAAGACTCACCACGGGGGATATTATCAACAAAATGCGATAAATATCGCTAAGCGCGCTGAGCGACTTTATTTTTATCGCCGTCTATCGCTGGTTCACATCGCATCATTAGCGGCCTATTATCAAGGCGCCGCTAAGATGCGATGTGAAAACCAGCAATAGCGGGTTTTAGCGGGAGAAATCCTGCGATAAACCCAGTGCGATAAAAAAGAGCTTGCTAATAGTCAAGCGTGGCCGTAACCTGACTATCCACCTCCCATGTAATGTATGGCTAAAAGTCATATTTCATTTAGGCGCTAGGGAAATGTGATAAATGCACTTAGCGCACTTTTTTTATCGCGTCGCTGGTTTCGGGCCGCATTGGTAGTAGGGCGATGTTGTGTTAAGCAACCGTTTTCATGGACTTTAGTCAGGAGCGCCTACCTTGCATGTTATTAGCGATGACATGCAAGGCGTAATTGAAAACGGTTGCTAACATTATCAAGCAAGAGCTAAAGCAGTTCACTTCCCTGGTACCATGGGGATGCTTCCTTTTAACCATGGTGATATTAAATATCTAACAGTGAAGAGTTTTAATAGTTTAAGTCCTGCCACTGTGCAGATTCAAAGTGACAAAACCAAAAGGGTTGGCCCGTCTCGAACTCGAACTGCAGCGATTGGGCGCAGATAGGCTTAGCAGCGGGACCGCAGCACAGTTTTATGGTGACCAGGATAGAGTGGGATGTCGGGAGTTGTAGGGGCATATTTACAACAACCGGCGATAATTATCGCAAAGCGCATTTTACGCTAGGATAATTATCGCCAGCTAGCGCGGATTTTTATCGCTGAGATAGCGTGCTATTAGCAACGCTTATCTCAATAGCGATAAAAATCCTCACGCTAACTGACTAACGTGAGATTATCGCTGGAAACCCAGCGATAATCTCACGTTAGCTTGTTGATATGGACTCACAAACTTAGCCATGATATCCACCTTCCATAGGATATCATGGCTAAGTCAGTCCTGAAGCAGGTGTTAGGGAAGTAGCGATAACAGGTGTTATCGCTACTTTTCCTGACGCTATGCTTCATAGCGTGGGGCTTGATGATAGGAGAAATGTCGCTTAGCGACATTTCTCCTATCATGTCAGGTCAGGAACGCCCACTTTGCATCTTATTAGAGATGCATAGCTGGGCGTTAGAAATCCCCACGCTAAAGAAAGGTTTAACGCGTTAGCATGACCTTGCTAATATAGCGATAAAGTTATCGGCGCTTTTCGGCCAAAAACGGCCGCTAAAGCGGCGATAATTTATTATCGCCTCGTTGTAAATATGCCCCGTAGTCCCTAGTGACATCTATTGCCAGATGCTAATCTCAGGCAAATTAAAGCCCTCAGTTATGCCCAAGCATGCTCCTGCAGCGCGTGTCAGTAAGGGAGTCTCCAAAGAAGAACAGTGGCCTCCACAGCATCGGGACAACTGCGTGGTCTTATGGTGACCGGGAAAGTGTGGGATGTCGGGAGTTGTAGTCCCCAGCAGCATCTATTGACAGCAGCTAATCTCAAACAAATTAAAGCCCTTAGTTAAATCCAAGCGTGGTCCTGCAGCATTTGGCAGTCTCCAAATTAGAACAGCAGACCTCCGTTAGTAAATCAATGAATTAACCATATGTAAACTGTTCAGCTGTCAAACAGATATCCAGTACTACATTAGGGCTGAAATAGGAGGATTTAAAATAGCCAGATGTTCAGTTGTTTAATAATATAATGCACTTGTAATACGGTGCATGGGATTTCCATCAGCTGAACTCTATGTTTGCTTTCATTAATGTGATATTTGTTTAAATCAAGCTCGAATAAATGTGATAGGGGTCGTCATTCCTAATGTAATCTGTGACACAGTGTATGAAGTCATGTGCAGTGGTTTGATAGGTACAGGCATTGTTGCTTAGTTCACCATTGTTCACCCTATACGTCATATTGCTATAGTTTTTAGGTTTTGCATTGGGATCAAAATGTTGTTTAAAATGTAGTGTTATAGCTGAATTATTTGTGTTCTTTCATTTACTTGACTGTTATGTGGCCTCTGTAAATAGACATAACAATCGATTTTTTTGATGTTTTTTTTTGCCATGATTGTGGTTTTGTAGTTATATAGTTTCATAAGTAATTCAAAACTGTTGGTCTTGCATGACCTCCGAGGATAAAATATATCGTTTTCAGACATGTCTTGTGGGCTCTGGCTGTAGTATGCTGTGGAAAGCCACTTCATGCACCAAGATCATACATCGTAAAGTCCGCTGTAGATGGGTTTGGGCTGCGCCTAGTAGACCTTTAACCCTATATATATATTATCTACTGGCGAACGCCAGTAGATAGTTATAGTTAGGACCGTGTTTCCATAGGAAATCCGCAACATTCTATTTGGAATAACTTTGGCGCCGATTGATGAATCCTCGCGAAATTTTCAAAATAGGTGGGGCGCTCCGCTCCGCTCCTACCCTAAAAGTCTCGGGGGAATTCGTCAAGCGGGGGCTGAGAAAAAAGGGGGGTCCCAAAACGCGTTTTTCCCATGCAATTTTCCATAGGGAACTTTAGTCCAAGGTGCAGCCCAAACGGCTGAACAGAATTACTTTAAATTTGGCAAAGAGGTATTCCTCAGGTCAGGGATGTGCCTTTTGCATATCTGGAGTCAATCTGTTCATTAGTTCCTGAGAAAATTGCAGTTAAAAGTACATACATATCTATAGGCGCGCACCGTGCGCGCACCGTGCGCGCACGTTGACGTGCGCGAGCGCAATTCTGATTGGTTTTTAGATGTCAGTAAACATTCGAATCGGTCGAAATCAGGAAGTGGTGGCCACCATTTTGTCTCTCGCAGTCTGAGGCAGTGAAAAACAAAGGTGGAGAACGTGAAAAGGGGGCAGGGTGGACAGTTCCTGACCCCCTTGCCTTTGTCAGGGGGTCACTGAAGGACCCCCTAGGGTGAAAAAAAAATGTTTTTTTTCGAAAATGCGTGGGGTGCATGCACCGTGCGCGCATTTCACGCTCAACGCATCGTGGGTGCTCGGTGCGCGAAGCGCACCGTGCGCCCACAGCGCGCGCATGGTGCGCAAAGTGCACCGTGTGCGCACAGTGCGCGCACGGTGAAAAACCTGAAAAAAAAAATATATTAATAAATAAATAACTTAGCATTTAAAAAACCGTACAAATTCACTTAAAAAACCATAGGTTTCACACACGTTATAGTTAGGAATTAGCATTTAAAAAACGTTGAAAATTCACTTAAAAAACCATAGGTATCACACATGTTATAGTTAGCTGGACATTTCCCTCGTAAAAAACACAATGAAATTCCCCCGTTATAGTTAGTGCAGGCAACTATAACTCACGCGACCGCAATCCTCTGCTGATGACGTCAGATATTACATCACTGATTACATATGTGTCTTTCTGAAAAATAAATATTTGTAATATATGTATAGCTAAAGATTAATGGAAGAAGACATGCGTAAATAGGTGTCTAAATACAGTGATGTAATATCTGACGTCATCAGCAGGGGATTGCGGTATCGTGAGTTATAGTTGCCTGCACTAACTATAAAGGGGGAATTTCATTGGTTTTTTACGAGGGAAATGTCCAGCTAACTATAACATGCGTGATACCTATGGTTTTTTAAGTGAATATATATATATGAATATATGTATATATATATATATATATATATATATATATATATATATTCACTGAAAAAACCATAGGTTTCACACATGTTATAGTTAGCTGGAAATTTTACTGATAAAAAAACAATGAAATTCCCCCGTTATAGTTACTGTAGGCAACTATAACTCACGCGACCGTAATCCTCTGCTGATGCTAATACTGTATTTAGACACTTATTTGCCCATGTCTTCTTCCATTAAATTTTAGCTATACATATATTACAAATTTTTTTTTTTCATAAAGACACATATGTCATCAGCAGAGGATTACGGTCGCGTGAGTTATAGTTGCCTACAGTAACTATAACGGGGGAATTTCATTGGTTTTTTATCAGTAAAATTTCCAGCTAACTATAACATGTGTGAAACCTATGGTTTTTTCAGTGAATTAGCAAGGTTTTTTAAATGCTAATTCCTAACTATAACGTGTGTTAAACCTATGGTTTTTTCAGTGAATTTGTACGGTTTTTTAAATGCTAAGTTACTTTACGCCATTCGTGGCGTGCGCACCCACTTAACGCAGTTCGTTCCATGCGCGCACGGTGCGCTTCGCGCACCGTGCGTGCACAGTAAGCACGCGGGGCGCTTCGCGCACCGCGCGCCCACTTTACGCAGTTAGTGCCGTACACGCAAGGTGGGCACGTTACGCACCGTGCGCACATGGAGGACATATTATGCGCTTCCTTGTGATAGGTAATCTGTTAAATTTAATGTGTAAGTGATGACAATAATATGCCATGCACAGAAAGTGTGTTTTTTTTTTTTTTTTGTTTAAATATTTTTTCGCGTAAGCGCACGGTACGCGTACGGTAAGCGTAATCGGCGAAATTTTCAAAAAATAAAAATTTACCGTTTTTGGCCTTGGGGGATCTTTGAGGACTCAACTAACATGGCTATGTGCATGGGCGCTGTCTAAACAGCCCCTTTATATGATTTTTGCCTTTGTTTACAGCCCCTCCCTCACAGTGCGAGAGAGAAAATGGCGGCCGCCGCTTCCTGGTTTCGACCGATTCGAATGTTTACTTAGATGTAACAGCCAATCAGAATCGCGCTCGCGCACGTCACCGTACGCGTACGGTAAGCTTACGGTAAGCGTACCGTAAGCTGGCTCAGATATATATATTGATTTAAAGGCTATTTTCTCAGAATCTACTGAACAGATTTACACCAAACCTACAAAAGGCACTTCCTTGACCTGAGGACTACCTCTCTGCCAAATTTCTAGTAATTCTGTTCAGCCGTTCGGGCTGTAGCCCTGTCTAAAGGTCCTATGGAAAAATACATGGGAAAAACGCGTTTTGGGACCCCCCTTTTATCTCAGCCCCCGCTTGACGAATCCCCCCGAGACTTTCAGGGTAGGAGCGGAGCGTAGCGCCCCACCTATTTTGAGAAATTCGCAAGGATTCGTCGACCGGCGCCAAAGTTATTCAAAATAGAATGTTGCGGATTTCCTATGGAAACAGGGTCCTAACTATAACTACCTACTGGCGACCGCCAGTAGGTAATATATATATATATATACATATATATATATATTCACTGAAAAAACCATAGGTTTCACACACGTTATAGTTAGGATTTAGCATTTAAAAAACCTTGCAAATTCATTGAAAAAACCATAGGTTTCACACACGTTATAGTTAGCGGACATTTCACTCATAAAAAACCATTGAAATTCCCCCGTTATAGTTAGTTAAGCTAACTATAACTCGCGCACCCGCAATCCACTGCTGATGACGTAACATATTACATCACTGATGACATGGTCAGTGACATCACTCATGACATCACTGATGACATCTCAAATGACATCACTGATGACATCATCCTTGTGACAGAGTGGTAGACCTCCTCTCACCCTAATATAACCTTTGATACACACATTCAAAAATAGAGACTACAATTTTCAAAACAATGGACATACCAATACCAGTTACAATAACCTATTAAGTAATTCTTAGATCCACATACACATCCACTCATTCACCAACAGTCCTGTTCAGTCACTCATACATGTACTCACTCATCATATGTACTCATACACCTATACATCCTGTTACACAATGCCACTCATCCATAGAGTTACTCAC
This sequence comes from Triturus cristatus, assembly GCF_964204655.1. NCBI lineage: Eukaryota > Metazoa > Chordata > Amphibia > Caudata > Salamandridae > Triturus > Triturus cristatus. The sequence goes on from NC_140593.1 coordinate 1,167,405,982, forward strand.
ACACATAGTCACTCATGCTAATAAAGAATCAAACATACATTTACTTGCATATACAGTTATACACACACCTCCACACTTACTTCTACAGAAACTTACACATACTTAGTCTTTTAAACAATCACTTATAGAAACACATACTTATTCATACAGGAACTCTTTTAATCTGTCACTCTCACATATACTCTCTTATATACACCAATAGTCACATATACTAGTTTAAAACATATGTAGTTACTCATAAAGACACTATTGAGACAGTCATTCACTCTCTTACTCACCCATACACACACTCATCCAAGCATACAGTCCTGCACATATGCTGTCTTCAACACATACAAACAGTGAGTCACTCATTCATGCACCTATGCACTACGTAATACCCCCCACCGAACCATGCAGACACTCAGACTGATACTCAAAAAAACAACTAATAACCTATATAGACACCCATGTAGCTACTCACCAACCCATGCAGCCACTTATACACAAAGTGAGAGACTGATACAGATATTTACATATTTAAACATTACTCACTAAGCCATGTATTTACTATAATACACTTAATCAGTCAGTTTCACAATCAATTTTTCAAAAACAAATCATCCTTTTAGACACTTATATACTCATTTATTCTTACATCGACCTTGAGATATTCATATATAAGACATATTTTATTTTGAGAAAAACACACATTCACTGGATGATGTCATCAGTGATGTAATTTGAGATGTCATCAGTGATGTCATGAGTGATGTCACTGACCATGTCATGAGTGATGTAATATGTTACGTCATCAGCAGTGGATTGCGGGTGCGCGAGTTATAGTTAGCTTAACTAACTATAACGAGGGAATTTCAATGGTTTTTTATGAGTGAAATGTCCGCTAACTATAACGTGTGTGAAACCTATGGTTTTTTCAATGAATTTGCAAGGTTTTTTAAATGCTAAATCCTAACTATAACGTGTGTGAAACCTATGGTTTTTTCAGTGAATATATATATGTGTATATATGTATATATATATGTGTATATATGTATATATATATGTGTATATATGTATATATATATATGTGTATATATGTATATATATATGTGTATATATGTATATATGTGTATATATGTATATATATATATGTGTATATATGTATATATATGTGTGTATATATGTATATATATGTGTGTATATATGTATATATATGTGTGTGTGTATATATTTATATATATATGTGTGTATATATGTATATATACATGTGTGTATATATGTATATATATATGTGTGTATATATGTATATATATATGTGTGTATATATGTATATATATATTCACTGAAAAAACCATAGGTTTCACACATGTTATAGTTAGCTGGACATTTTACTGATAAAAAACCAATGAAATTCCCCCGTTATAGTTACTGTAGGCAACTATAACTCACGCGACCGCAATCCTCTGCTGATGCTAATACTGTATTAAGACACTTATTTGCCCATGTCTTCTTCCATTAAATTTTAGCTATACATATATTACAAATATTTTTTTTTCATAAAGACACATATGTCATCAGCAGAGGATTACGGTCGCGTGAGTTATAGTTGCCTACAGTAACTATAACGGGGGAATTTCATTGGTTTTTTATCAGTAAAATGTCCAGCTAACTATAACATGTGTGAAACCTATGGTTTTTTCAGTGAATTTGCAAGGTTTTTTAAATGCTAATTCCTAACTATAACGTGTGTGAAACCTATGGTTTTTTCAGTGAATTTGTACGGTTTTTTAAATGCTAAGTTACTTTACGCCATTTGTGGCGTGCGCGCCCACTTAACGCAGTTCGTTCCGTGCGCGCACGGTGCGCTTCGCGCACCGTGCGCGCACAGTGAGCAAGCGGTGCGCTTCGCGCACCGCGTGTCCACGTTACGCTAGATGGGCCATGAACGCACGATGCACTTCGCGCACCGTGCGCACACGGAGGAAACATATGATGAGCATTGTTGTGACTGGTAAAATATATGTTTTGTTTGGTATATATAAGACATGCACAATTGGTGCCCTACGGGCACCATTTGCACACGGGGTGGGGAGAATTGGGATTTTTTTTATTTTTTTTATTATTTGCTACCGTACCCGTACGGTAAGCGTAATCGGCGAAATTTACAAAAAAATTAAAATTGCCTTTTTTCACTTGGGGGATCGTTGGGGACACCCCCAACATAGCTAGGTGCTTAGGAGCTGTCTAAACAGCCCCTTTACATGTTTTTACACTTTGTTTATCCTCCCCCCCTCAGAGTGCGAGAGAGAAAATGGCGGCCGCCGCTTCCTGGTTTCGACCGATTCGAATGTTTACTAAGATCTAACGGCCAATCAGAATCGCGCTCGCGCACGTCACCGTACGCGTACGGTAAGCGCACCGTAAGCGCACCGTAAGCTGGCTCAGATATATATATTGATTTAAAGGCTATTTTCTCAGAATCTACTGAACAGATTTACACCAAACCTACAAAAGGCACTTCCTTGACCTGGGGACTACCTCTCTGCCAAATTTCATTAAATTCTGTTCAGCCGTTCGGGCTGTAGCCCTGTCTAAAGGTCCTATGGAAAAATGCATGGGAAAAACGCGTTTTGGGACCCCCCTTTTATCTCAGCCCCCGCTTGACGAATCCCCCCGAGACTTTCTGGGTAGGAGCGGAGCGTAGCGCCCCACCTATTTTGAAAAATTCGTGAGGATTCGTCGACCGGCGCCAAAGTTATTCAAAATAGAATGTTGCGGATTTCCTATGGAAACGTGGTCCTAACTATAACTACCTACTGGCGACCGCCAGTAGGTAATGTGTGTATATATGTATATATATATATGTGTGTATATATGTATATATATATGTGTGTATATATGTATATATATATTCACTGAAAAAACCATAGGTTTCACACATGTTATAGTTAGCGGAAATTTTACTGATAAAAAACCAGTGAAATTCCCCCGTTATAGTTAGTGTAGGCAACTATAACTCACGCGACCGCAATCCTCTGCTGATGCTAATACTGTATTTAGACACTTATTTGCCCATGTCTTCTTCCATACATTTTTAGCTATACATATATTTCAAATATTTTTTTTTCATAAAGACACATATGTCATCAGCAGAAGATTGCGGTCGCGTGAGTTATAGTTGCCTACACTAACTATAACGGGGGAATTTCACTGGTTTTTTATCAGTAAAATTTCCGCTAACTATAACATGTGTGAAACCTATGGTTTTTTCAGTGAATTTGCAAGGTTTTTTAAATGCTAATTCCTAACTATAACGTGTGTGAAACCTATGGTTTTTTCAGTGAATTTGTACGGTTTTTTAAATGCTAAGTTACTTTACGCCATTCGTGGCGTGCGCGCCCACTTAACGCAGTTCGTTCCGTGCGCGCACGGTGCGCTTCGCGCACCGTGCGTGCACAGTAAGCACGCGGTGCGCTTCGCGCACCGCGCGCCCACTTTACGCAGTTAGTGCCGTGCACGCACGGTGGGCACGCGGTGCGCTACGCGCACCGCGTGCCCACGTTACGCTAGATGGGCCATGTACGCACGATGCGCTTCGCGCACCGTGCGCACATGGAGGACATATGATGCACTTCGTTTTGAAAGGTAATATTTTAATTTTTCGTAAATTTTATAAGCCATGCACAAATGGTGCACTTCGGGCACCATTTGCACACGGGGTGGAGAGAGTGTTGTTAATTTTTTCTTTTATTATTTTTGTTTAAAATATTGTGGTTTTTCACACTTCTAATAAGCCCTGCACATTTGGTGGCCTGCGGCCACCAAAAGCACAGGGGGTGGGGAGAGTGTGGAAGGTGTTTTTTTTTTTGTAGATTTTTTACCGTACGCGTACGGTAAGCGTAATCGGCGAAATTAGCGGAAAAATAAAAATTGCATTTTTGGCCTTGGGGGGTCTTTGGGGACTCCCTCAACATGGCTATGTGTGTGGGAGCTGTCTAAACAGCCCCTTTACATGTTTATTGGTTTTATTTTACAACCTAGCTCTCAGTGCGAGAGAGAAAATGGCGGCCGCCGCTTCCTGGTTTCGGCTGTTTCGAATGTTTACTAAGATCTAAGAGCCAATCAGAATCGCGCTCGCGCACGCCACCGTACGCGTACGGTAAGCTTACGGTAAGCGTACAGTAAGCTGGCTCAGATATATATATAGGTAGTTATAGTTAGGACCCTCTTACCATAGGAAATCCGCAACATTCTATTTTGAATACCTTTGGCGCCGGTCGACGAATCCTCGCGAATTTTTCCAAATAGGTGGGGCGCTACGCTCCGCTCCTACCCTGAAAGTCTCGGGGGGATTCGTCAAGCGGGGGCTGAGATAAAAGGGGGGTCCCAAAACGCGTTTTTCCCATGCATTTTTCCATAGGACCTTTAGACACAGCTACAGCCCGAACGGCTAAACAGAATTACTTGAAATTTGGCAGAGAGGTAGTCCTCAGGTCAAGGAAGTGCCTTTTGTAGGTTTGGTGTAAATCTGTTCAGTAGATTGTGAGAAAATAGCCTTTAAATCAATATATATATCTGAGCCAGCTTACGGTGCGCTTACGGTGCGCTTACCGTACGCGTACGGTGACGTGCGCGAGCGCGATTCTGATTGGCTCTTAGATCTTATTAAACATTCGAATCGGTCGAAACCAGGAAGCGGCGGCCGCCATTTTGTGTGTTGCACTCAGAAAAAAAAGGGTGATAACTTGAAAAGGGGGCAAGGAAGAGAGTTACAGTCCCACTAACATTTGTAAGGGGGACAAAGAAGGACAGAAAAGTACAAAGAAAACATTTATTGATTTAAAAAAAAAAAACGCGGGGTACGCGTACGGTAAGCTCACCGTACGCGTACGGTAAAAGAAAATAAAAAAAGAAATGAAATGCAGATTTAAGTGTTTAGATATTAGGGGGCTCTAAAAAGAGCCGTTGTGTTTATTAAGTGATTTTTTAGTGGTACCTACAAGTAAGTACCGATGCAGAGTCTAAGGTTCAAGAGGAAGACTCTGTTCCCTTCATCAGTGAAGTGTACACCATCTCCTCTATAAATGTCTTGCATGTCGTAACGCAAGTTGTTGTGGTAAATGGAACCCATACCATAGTCACGGAGGAAAGCAGAAACAGATTTGTTGACGTGCTTTCTTGCTTTGTCAATCTGTGGACAAAAATGATTGGACCAGTTCCATTTTTGCCTTTGGCATATGTTAGAAAACACAAAGGCAGTTTTAGGGAAAAGTGAAAACAGTTGTGCAAAGGTGTCCTTCATAAGCATTTCCAGACCTACCCCAGTCAAAGTGCCTAGGTCATTGCCACCACAGTGCACTATTATGAGGTCATGGTGTTGGATTTGCATGAAGGATTTCACCAATGGCATCAATTGGTGCCACTTTAACCCTCTCTGACCAATCCATTTAATGTCTACATTTGGCAAAGCAAGGTCTCTCACCATATCTGTTTTCTCTGCATACTTTTCACTCCAGAAAACATAGCTGTGCCCTACAATCCACACTGTGAACATCTTCAAAGGAGAACTGGATGCACTCAGGAGGTGTAATTCAGTAGAATGGTAAAAAGAAATGAAAGACAGTTTGGAAATGGAGGCATACATATTTATTTTATAAAAAAAAGAACTGATTGGCTGTTTCATACCATTCTAGAATAAAAACTAGGCTGTATGTGTAAATTTATGGAAGCATGTTTTGTATTGGTACAGAAAAATGTGTTACCAAAGAACAGTACTATGGATTTGCTGTTAGGTTTGAAAAGTCAAGCACTGCTGCTCTTTGGAAATGAAACATTGTGTGGCGAACTTCTGACCTAACTCCACACAGCAGTGTTCCATGAGCTGTTGCTATGGTAGCAGGCAGAAGTCAAGTTGGGGGAAGGGTACTAGGCAGAAGTCAAGTTGGGGGAAGGGTACTTTTGGAAAAGGGTTGGTTTTCAACCAATAGAAATGTGTGATTACATTTGAAAAAAAGGGGGAAGCACTGAGATTTGAAATTAACATGTATATGTGTGTAAAAAGAGAGGGAAAGTTTGCCATTATCTGGTTCTGCTGAGAGGAGAGAGGTGTACAGAACAGAGATCCTGGCTCTGATAATCTGCTGTTTGAGTGCCACATTTCTTTTACAATTAACTAATTTTAAAGGTGAGTTTAGAGTTTGAGAGGGGATGTATATGGTAAATTAAGAAATGAATAATAGAATTGGAATTCCTTTTGTTGAAGTTGTGTTTATTATTTTCTGTTTTGGGAGAAATTTTAATGTGAGGAACATGTAAAATAATATGGACTATGTTTTCACGATAAATTAAGGTGTACTGGTAAAAATAAGGAATACTTTAAGGGTTTGAGGTTGCACTCAGTAATGCAAATACATTCAGCATCAGTAAGGCTGGTTGCCCTTGCAGGAGTGTAGTGAGTCACCCAGGTTACACATGTTGCTGGTCTCAGAAAGCTGTTTGGTATTGCTCTGGTGATTTTACATTTGCATTAGATGGAAAGGGGGAGGTATTTTTTTATGCAGAAGCAGACTCTTAGCACACAGCCAGCTGCTTATCCTGTGGAATCATGGATAGTATTCACAACCGAGTGGGGTTTGAGGTTTCAGTTAGTAATGCAAATACATTCAGCATCACTAAGGCTGGTTGCCCTTGCTGGAGTGTAGTCAGTCACCCAGGTTACACATGGTGCTGGTTTCAAAAAGCAGTTTGGACATGTGCTGTTTTCAGAATCTGAAAAGTGGATTCAAAATGTGTCAGTCTGTAAAAGTGTTTATCACTTGCCAAAAAAAAGAGTAGTAAGTGTGCTTTCAAATTGGCAAAGAAATTTCGTTTTGTGACTAATATGAAAACATGACTCTGTGTGCAAATAGGAATTACAGGCAGAGATTTATTGCGTATTGCTCTCGTGATTTTACATTTGCATTAGATGTAAAGGGGGAGCCATTTTTTTGCATGCAGAAGCAGACTCTTAGCACACAGCCAGCTGCTTATCCTGTGGAATCATGCATAGTATTCACAACCGAGTGGGGTTTGAGGTTTCAGTCAGTAATGCAAATACATTCAGCATCACTAAGGCTGGTTGCCCTTGCTGGAGTGTAGTCAGTCACCCAGGTTACACATGGTGCTGGTCTCAAAAAGCAGTTTGGACATGTGCTTTTATCAGAATCTGAAAAGTGGATTCATAATGTGTCAGTCTGTAAAAGTGTTTATCACTTGCCAAAAATAAGAGAAGTAAGTGTGCTTTCAAATTGGCAAAGAAATTTCGTTTTGTGACTAATGTGAAAACATGACTCTGTGTGTAAATAGGAATTACAGGCAGAGATTTATTGCGTATTGCTCTGGTGATTTTACATTTGTATTAGATGGAAAGGGGGAGGTATTTTTTTATGCAGAAGCAGACTCTTAGTACACAGCCAGCTGCTTATCCTGTGGAATCATGCATAGTATTCACAACCGAGTGGGGTTTGAGGTTTCAGTCAGTAATGCAAATACATTCAGCATCACTAAGGCTGGTTGCCCTTGCTGGAGTGTAGTCAGTCACCCAGGTTACACATGGTGTTGGTCTGAAAAAGCAGTTTGGACATGTGCTTTTATCAGAATCTGAAAAGTGGATTCATAATGTGTCAGTCTGTAAAAGTGTTTATCACTTGCCAAAAAAAAGAGTAGTAAGTGTGCTTTCAAATTGGCAAAGAAATTTCGTTTTGTTACTAATGTGAAAACATGACTCTGTGTGTAAATAGGAATTACAGGCAGAGATTTATTTCGTATTGCTCTGGTGATTTTACATTTGCATTAGATGGAAAGGGGGAGCCATTTTTTTGTATGCAGAAGCAGACTCTTAGCACACAGCCAGCTGCTTATCCTGTGGAATCATGCACAGTATTCACAACCGAGTGGGGTTTGAGGTTTCAGTCAGTAATGCAAATACATTCAGCATCACTAAGGCTGGTTGCCCTTGCTGGAGTGTAGTCAGTCACCCAGGTTACACATGGTGCTGGTCTGAAAAAGCAGTTTGGACATGTGCTTTTTTAAGAATCTGAAAAGTGGATTCAAAATGTGTCAGTCTGTAAAAGTGTTTATCACTTGCCAAAAAAAAGAGTAGTAAGTGTGCTTTCAAATTGGCAAAGAAATTTCGTTTTGTGACTAATATGAAAACATGACTCTGTGTGCAAATAGGAATTACAGGCAGAGATTTATTGCGTATTGCTCTGGTGAATTTACATTTGCATTAGATGTAAAGGGGAGCCATTTTTTGTGCAGAAGCAGACTCTTAGCACACAGCCAGCTGCTTATCCTGTGGAATCATGCATAGTAATGACAACCGAGTGGGGTTTGAGGTTTCAGTCAGTAATGCAAAAACATTCAGCATCACTAAGGCTGGTTGCCCTTGCTGGAGTGTAGTCAGTCACCCAGGTTACACATGTTGCTGGTCAGAGAAAGCTGTTTGGTATTGCTCTGGTGATTTTACATTTGCAATAGATGGAAAGGGGGAGCTATTTTTTTATGCAGAAGCAGACTCTTAGCACACACCCAGCTGCTTATCCTGTGGAATCATGCACAGTATTCACATCCGAGTGGGGTTTGAGGTTGCACTCAGTAATGAAAATATATTCAGCATCACTAACGCTGGTTGCCCTTGCTGGAGTGTAGTCAGTCACCCAGGTTACACATGTTGCTGGTCAGAGAAAGCTGTTTGGTATTGCTCTGGTGATTATACATTTGCATTAGATGGAAAGGGGGTGTTATTTTTTTATGCAGAAGCAGACTCTTAGCACACAACCAGCTGCTTATCCTGTGGAATCAAGCACAGTATTCACAACCGAGTGGGGTTTGAGGTTGCAGTCAGTAATGCAAATACATTCAGCATCACTAAGGCTGGTTGCCCTTGCTGGAGTGTAGTCAGTCACCCAGGTTACACATGTTGCTGGTCTGAAAATGTTGTTTGGACATGTGCTTTTTTAAGAATCTAAAAAGTGGATTCATAATGTGTCAGACTGTAAAAGTGTTTTTATCACTTGCCAAAAAAAAGAGTAGTAAGTGTGCTTTCAAATTGGCAAAGAAATTGCGAATTCTGACTAATATGTAAACATGACTCTGTGTGCAAAGAGGAATTACAGGCAGAGATTTATTGCGTATTGCTCTGGTGATTTTACATTTGCATTAGATGGAAAGGGGGACCTATTTTTTTGTGCAGAAGCAAACTCTTAGCACACACCAGCTGTTTATCCTGTGGAAACATGCACAGTATTCACAACCGAGTGGGGTTTGAGGTTTTAATCAGTAATGCAAATACATTCAGCATCACTAAGGCTGGTTGCCCTTGCTGGAGTGTAGTCAGTCACCCAGGTTACACATGTTGCTGGTCAGAGAAAGCTGTTTGGTATTGCTCTGGTGATTTTACATTTGCAATAGATGGAAAGGGGGAGCTATTTTTTATGCAGAAGCAGACTCTTAGCACACACCCAGATGCTTATCCTGTGGAATCATGCACAGTATTCACATCCGAGTGGGGTTTGAGGTTGCACTCAGTAATGCAAATATATTCAGCATCACTAACGCTGGTTGCCCTTGCTGGAGTGTAGTCAGTCACCCAGGTTACACATGTTGCTGGTCAGAGAAAGCTGTTTGGTATTGCTCTGGTGATTTTACATTTGCATTAGATGGAAAGGGGGTGTTATTTTTTTATGCAGAAGCACACTCTTAGCACACAACCAGCTGCTTATCCTGTGGAATCAAGCACAGTATTCACAACCGAGTGGGGTTTGAGGTTGCAGTCAGTAATGCAAATACATTCAGCATCACTAAGGCTGGTTGCCCTTGCTGGAGTGTAGTCAGCCACCCAGGTTACACATGTTGCTGGTCTGAAAATGTTGTTTGGACATGTGCTTTTTTAAGAATCTAAAAAGTGGATTCATAATGTGTCAGACTGTAAAAGTGTTTTTATCACTTGCCAAAAAAAAGAGTAGTAAGTGTGCTTTCAAATTGGCAAAGAAATTGCGAATTCTGACTAATATGTAAACATGACTCTGTGTGCAAAGAGGAATTACAGGCAGAGATTTATTGCGTATTGCTCTGGTGATTTTACATTTGCATTAGATGGAAAGGGGGACCTATTTTTTTTGTGCAGAAGCAAACTCTTAGCACACACCAGCTGTTTATCCTGTGGAAACATGCACAGTATTCACAACCGAGTGGGGTTTGAGGTTTTAATCAGTAATGCAAATACATTCAGCATCACTAAGGCTGGTTGCCCTTGCTGGAGTGTAGTCAGTCACCCAGGTTACACATGTTGCTGGTCTGAAAAAGCTGTTTGGACATGTGCTGTTTTCAGAATCTGAAAAGTGGATTCAAAATGTGTCAGACTGTAAAAGTACTTATCACTTGCCAAAAAAGTAGTAAAAAGTATGCTTTGCAATTGGCAAAGAAATTTCGTTTTCTGCCTAATTTCAAAGCATGACTCTGTGTGCACACAGAAATAGTTTTTAGATATTTAATTTGTGAAGGTGTTATTGTGATTTTCATTTATAGGAAAGGGGTTTATAGTATTTTAAGATTTCAAAAGATCATAAAAAATGTAGTAATATTTTTAAATAAAATAAAGGAATTTTTTTTAAGTTTTTTTCAGGTATTGCTGAAGAGCAGTGAACAAAATTTAAGATGCCTACAAAATCCAGACTAAAGAAAGACCACAAAAAAAACCTATATTTGAAGACAACTAGAGGACCTAAGTTAGTTGGAGATGCTCATGTTGGGAAAAAGAGAAAATCTTCTGGTAAGCAGACAAAAGATTTTTTAAAGAACATCTTCAAAAAAAGGAAAAATGTACAAAATGTCTGTACTGGAAAGAATGTTTTCAATAGAAAAAAACAGGAAAAAATTGAGAATTTAGTTAATGCAAATATACCTTCTGCAACAATAAAGATTAACTTAAACAGAAAAACAGTGTTTAAAGAGATACGTAGAAAAATGTTTCAGAGAAGAGTTATGTCCAATTTGATAAAGGATGTGAAGAAATATAAGAAAAAGGCAAAATATTACAAGAGAAAAAAAGAAATTGAAGCCATAGCAGCAAAGGCATTAGAATTAAAAAGGAAACTATTCATTTTAATTTTGAATAGGATGCGTACATTAGATAAAATGGTTAATGTACTGAAATCACAAACCAAAAGGAAAAGAGTAGTGAACAGAACAAACTTTTGTAAAGTGTTTTTAGGAAAATGGATGCATAGTTCAAGTAGTGAACCTTTTTTTAATGAAGAGAGTTATTTTCAAAGTAATAGTTTGCTGCATGCAGTTGACACCAGAGGTTGTGCTTATGAAGTGAAAAATGGTTGCATAATGGAGAAGGAGATAATGGTTCCAAGAGATGAGGTACAAGTGATGGCGGATGAGGCTATGGGGAGACGTCCTAAAGCCCCAGTGTACACTTGGAATTGTAGTAGTATTTGCACTGTGCGTCAGGAATCTATTGATAAATTTTGTGAGTTTCTAAGAGAATATAGTAAAAAAAGTGTAAAACAGAAGATTAAGGTGCTTCAAAGTCTAGATCCATGCAGAGTGAGAGAGAATACTGGTTTGCAGGGTCATTCTCTGGCTTGTCTATCTAGAAAAGTGTGTAATAGTGTTTTCCATCATTTTAGGATGCTGGCTGTTCATCATACTGAAATGAGAAAGTTTGTGAGACGGTTGTATTTTGCTAAAAGTCCAGCAATAAAGTTAGATGAATTGAATAGGGCTCTGTTCCGTGGATCGGTATCAGATGTAGAGAAGGTTGTTGATGAAATTCAGTTTTGTTACTTTGGTCCTGAACAAAACAGTGCAGAAAAGGACACAGTAAATGAGGAAGAAGTGGAAGAGAATGTAGAACCCTCTGTAAGTAAGATATTTAATGATCACATAACAAAATTTGCAATAATCTCTAATGAAAGACCAAATATTACTTGTATTTGTTGCCGCAGAACTCATTATAGAAAACAAACTAGGAATGTTGATCTCTACAGAAAGAGTGAAAATGAAGATAATTATAAGTGGAAGGATTTTGCCACATATATATTTCTTGAAAATTGTTTTGAATTGGGTGAAGATCAGCGTATTTGTAAATACTGTTACAACAAGTTAGAGGAAAATAGAATGCCGACCAGAGCTGTACATAATAATTTAGAATTGGATGCTATTCATGCTGAACTTTCTGAATTAAATACATATGAGTCTATACTTATTCAATGTGTTCATCCGTTCCAGACCATAGTACGTATGGAGCCCAAAACTGGTAAATTACCTCCTTCAGATTTACTGAGAGGTTTAAAAGGTAGAGTGGTGTATTTGCCCTTGGATTTGAAAAACAATATGGAAACTATTGATGCAGATACTTTGGAAACTGAACCATTAGTTATTCTGGTTAATGGTGTACCTACAAAGAATAAGAAGATTTGGCAGGAGCTGGTAGATGTACGGAAAGTACAAAGAGCAAATTTGTATTTGAAAAGGAATAACAAATGGTATGAATCAATTTATATAGAAGAAGAAGAAGAAGATTTACAAGAAGACACAGAAACACCAACTGGACAAATTGAAAAAGTGGACAAGTCAAAGGAAGGAGAAATTTATGAACATTTTAGCATACATCCTCTTCATTCAAAAGAAGTTATGGGAGACAATATTGATCTGTTTCAGATGAAGAAAGCAAAAGGAACTCCCGTGAGTGTATGAGAGGAGAGCTTGGAAGCTCGATGTTTTCCCCAGCTGTTTCCTAAAGGAAAAGGAGGACGATACGATGAACGTCCAGAACAGATTCCAGCTTCTGAGTATCGGACTACAAGACTATATGCTGAAGATCCCAGATTTCGACAAAGTATTCCTTATTTGTTCCATCTTTTATTTGAAAGCGACTTGTCTGCACTATCTTATGCAATAAATCACATTTTAAAAAGTGGAGTACATTTACAAAATGTGTCTGCTAAGGATTTTATGGAGAAAGTGCAGCACCGAGATGATCATTTGGAAACACAACTGATCAATCTGATGGCTTGTCAGCGTGGGACAAATGAATATTGGTACCGACGCCATGGTGAATTAAAATGCATGTTACAAAATTTAGGAACACCAACATGGTTCCTTACCCTAAGCTGTGCTGAGTACGCTTGGGATGATTTACTGGATTTTCTACGAGAGGCAAATTCAAACATTAAAAACATCGAATACAAGACAGCAAGAGAACTGTGCTCATTGGATCCGGTTAATGTTTGCAGATATTTCAATCGTAGATTTGAGGCTATGATGTTCTTCATCTGCAATTAAAAAAAAACACCTCTAGGAGAAGTAGTGGATTTCTTTTGGAGAAAAGAGTACCAGGCAAGAGGTGCTCCTCATATTCATATGCTGTTGTGGATCAAGGATACCCCAAAGTTTGGAACAGATACTGATGAAGCAGTGTTATCTTACATTGAAGAATATGCAACATGTGCTATACCAAAAAGCACAGAAGAGAAAAAGTTAAAGGAGCAAGTTTTACGTTTCCAAAGTCATCGGTGTGGAAAATACTGTCGACGGAAATACAAGAGCAAAGATAAATACTACACTAAATGTCGATTTGGATTTCCTAGACCTGTTCTTTCAAATGGAAGAGTAAACAGTTTTATGTCATCTGTGAGACATACTATCACAAGAAAATCACCTAAGAATACCTACAACCTAAAAAGAAAAGAAGAATCAAAAAATATAAATGACTACAACCCAGTCATTTTATCCATGTGGAATGCTAACATGCATATACAGTATGTAGCTGACAATTCCATTGCTGTTGCTTGATATGTAACGTCTTACATTACTAAATCTGAAAAAAATGAATTGAAAGAAATGTGGGAAGAGATTTCTCACGAGAAGACTGTCAGTAAGAAGCTGTACAGTTTCAGTTTAAAGATGTTATCGCATCGAGAAATTGGATCCTACGAATGTTCAGATAGGTTATCTTCTGCAAGTCTCTACTCGAAATCAAAAAGAATAATTTGGGCAAGTTTAGGCCTTGCAGCAATGAGAAATCGGGTACTGAAATCTGTTGGAGAAATTGAATATTTGGCCGAGAATGACCCAGAAAGTACAGATATTTTGAAATCAAACATGTTGGACACATATTATCCCAAGAGAAGTCAACATCTGGAGAACATGTGTCTCTATGAAGTGCTGCAGAACTACATTTATTCACGGAAAGCCGCAGAAGACATCAAAAATGGAAAATATAAAGTCATTGGTGAGGAAGGATGTTTGGTGAAGCAAACAAAAGGAAGTTTGATAAATCACCGGAAGCTGAGTTGCGACACTACTGACAAAAAGGAATTTTACTATTTGGCTCTTTTACAGCTGTTTAAACCATGGCGTTCAGAGGATGAACTACTGGGAGAATTTCAAAGCTATGAAGATTCATTTAATGCTTGCAAAGACAGCATACAATGCAATACATTCACAACTTATCTGCAAATGTTACATGAAGAAATTGAACAGGAAACTACAATTGCAGCAGAAGTAGCTAGAGACAGTTCTCAGGACAGCCAAAGTTCAGGAACACTCAGTCAAGATCCTCTAGGACAACCAATCGTTGAAAATGAAGCATCAATAGCAATGAATGAAGTGGAAACGGCTATGAATCAAGCTCAAGAAGAATTTATAGACTTACAAAATTTGGAAAGACAACTGAACGAAGAGCAGCAACAAATTTATGAAGAGATCAGAAACAAAATTGATCACGGATTTCTACATGAAAAAAAAGAGTGCTCATGCACATCATTTCATCCAATCAGGATGTATGTAAGCGGACAAGCTGGAACTGGAAAAAGTTTCCTAACAAAAGTCATCAGAAGCTACCTACAGCAAAAAACGGATTCTACTTTGTCTTGTGTGGTTACTGCTCCAACTGGGTTAGCAGCATATAACATAAAAGGAATCACCTTACATCATTTGCTAATGTTACCAGTGGAGCATGAGAACAAAATACAATACAACAAGCTAACTGGAGAAGCATGCTTGGAAGTTTCAAGAGTATTGAAGAAGATGCAAGTTCTCATTATTGATGAGGTGAGCATGGTATCAAACTTAATGCTTGCCTTTGTGCATTTAAGAATGCAGCAAATTCTAAGGACAGACTATGACATGTTATTTGGTGGAAAACATGTCATCGTTTTTGGGGATCTTCTACAACTTACTCCAGTTAAAGGACAACCAGTGTTTAATACTGTGACACATGAAGACACAAAGAAGTCATTGGGAAGCATCGGTAATGCAAATATTTGGTCCTTCTTTGAGTACAAGGAACTTACTACTAATATGAGGCAAGCAAACGATGAAGAATATGGAAGTATTCTGAAAGATATCAGGATTGGACTACTCACAGAAGTTGGCAAAAAAGCATTACAGAGTCGGCTGCTACATAATTTATTTCAAAAGGAAGAAATAGTTGCAGAGAAGATATACAAGAACATTGCAGAAAAGAAAAGTGATGTCAGTGACCATGTCATGAGTGATGTAATATGTGACGTCATCAGTAGTGCATTGCGGGCGCGCGATTTATAGTTAGCTGAACTAACTATAACGGGGGAATTTCATTGGTTTTTTACAAGTGAAATGTCCAGCTAACTATAACATGTGTGAAACCTTTGGTTTTTTCATTGAATTTCTAAGTTTTTTTAAACGCTAATTCCTAACTATAACGTGTGTGAAACCCATGGTTTTTTCAGTGAATTTGCAAGGTTTTTTAAATGCTAATTCCTAACTATAACGTGTGTGAAACCCATGGTTTTTTAAGTGAATATATATATGTGTGTATATATGTATATATATATGTGTGTATATATGTATATATATATGTGTGTATATATGTATATATATGTGTGTATATATGTATATATATGTGTGTGTATATGTGTATATATATGTGTGTGTATATGTGTATATATATGTGTGTGTATATGTGTATATATATGTGTGTGTATATGTGTATATATATATGTGTGTATATGTGTATATATATGTGTGTATATGTGTATATATATATGTGTGTATATGTGTATATATATATGTGTGTATATGTGTATATATATATGTGTGTATATATGTATATATATATATTCACTGAAAAAACCATAGGTTTCACACATGTTATAGTTAGCTGGACATTTTACTGATAAAAAACCAATGAAATTCCCCCGTTATAGTTACTGTAGGCAACTATAACTCACGCAACCGTAATCCTCTGCTGATGCTAATACTGTATTTAGACACTTATTTGCCCATGTCTTCTTCCATTAAATTTTAGCTATACATATATTACAAATATTTTTTTTTCATAAAGACACATATGTCATCAGCAGAGGATTACGGTCGCGTGAGTTATAGTTGCCTACAGTAACTATAACGGGGGAATTTCATTGGTTTTTTATCAGTAAAATGTCCAGCTAACTATAACATGTGTGAAACCTATGGTTTTTTCAGTGAATTTGCAAGGTTTTTTAAATGCTAATTCCTAACTATAACGTGTGTGAAACCTATGGTTTTTTCAGTGAATTTGTACGGTTTTTTAAATGCTAAGTTACTGTACGCCATTCGTGGCGTGCGCGCCCACTTAACGCAGTTCGTTCCGTGCGCGCACGGTGCCCTTCGCGCACCATGCGCGCACAGTGAGCACGCGGTGCGCTTCGCGCACCGCGTGCCCACGTTACGCTAGATGGGCCATGAACGCACAATGCGCTTCGCGCACCGTGCGCACATGGAGGACATATGATGAGCATCGTTGTGACAGGTAAAATATATGTTTTGCTTTGTTGATATATGCCAAGCACAAATGGTGCCCTTCGGCCACCATTTGCACATGGGGTGGGGAGAGTGTGGATAATTTTTTATTTTTTTTATTATTTATTACCGTACGCGTACGGTAAGCGTAATCGGCGAAATTTTCGAAAAAATTAAAATTGCCTGTTTTTCACTTGGGGGATCGTTGGGGACTCCCTCAACATGGCTAGGTGCTTGGGAGCTGTCTAAACAGCCCCTTTACATGTTTTTGCCCTTTGTTTTTCAACCCCCTGTCAGAGTGCGAGAGAGAAAATGGCGGCCGCCGCTTCCTGGTTTCGACCGATTCGAATGTTTACTAAGATCTAACGGCCAATCAGAATCGCGCTCGCGCACGTCACCGTACGCGTACGGTAAGCGCACCGTAAGCGCACCGTAAGCTGGCTCAGATATATATATTGATTTAAAGGCTATTTTCTCAGAATCTACTGAACAGATTTACACCAAACCTACAAAAGGCACTTCCTTGACCTGAGGACTACCTCTCTGCCAAATTTCATTTAACTCTGTTCAGCCGTTCGGGCTGTAGCTGTGTCTAAAGGTCCTATGGAAAAATGCATGGGAAAAACGTGTTTTGGGACCCCCCTTTTATCTCAGCCCCCGCTTGACGAATCCCCCCGAGACTTTCAGGGTAGGAGCGGAGCGCAACGCCCAACCTATTTTGAAAATTTGGCGAGGATTCGTCGACTGGCGCCAAAGTTATTCAAAATAGAATGTTGCGGATTTCCTATGGTAAGAGGGTCCTAACTATAACTACCTACTGGCGACCGCCAGTAGGTAAGATATATATATATATATATATATATATATATATATATATATATATATATATTCACTGAAAAAACCATGGGTTTCACACACGTTATAGTTAGGAATTAGCATTTAAAAAAACATAGAAATTCAGTGAAAAAACCATAGGTTTCACACATGTTATAGTTAGCTGGACATTTTACTCGTAAAAAACCAATGAAATTTCCCCGTTATAGTTAGTTCAGCTAACTATAACTCGCGCGCCCGCAATGCACTGCTGATGACGTCACATATTACATCACTCATGACATGGTCAGTGACATCACTCATGACATCACTGATGACATCACTGATGACATCATCCAGTGAATGTGTGTTTTTCTGAAAATTAAATATGTTTTATATATATATATATCTCAAGGTCGATGGAAGAATAAATGGGTATATAAGTGTCTAAATGGATGATTTGTTTTTGAAAAATTGATTGTGTAACTGACTGATTAAGTGTATCATAGTGAATACATGGCTTAGTGAGTAATGTTTAAATATGTAAATATCTGTATCAGTCTCTCAGTTTGTGTATAAGTGGCTGCATGGGTTGGTGAGTAGCTACATGGGTGTCTATATAGGTTATTAGTTGTTTTTTTGAGTATCAGTCTGAGTGTCTGTATGGTTCGGTGGGGGGTATTACGTAGTGCATAGGTGCATGAATGAGTGACTCACTGTTTGTATGTGTTGAAGACAGCATGTGTGCAGGACTGTATGGGTGGATGAGTGTGTGTATGGGTGTGTTAGTGAGTGAATGACTGTCTCAATAGTGTCTTTAGGAGTAACTACATATGTTTTAAACTAGTATATGTGACTATTGGTGTATATATGTGAGTATATGTGAGAGGGAGAGATTGAAAGAGTTCCTGTATGAATAAGTATGTGTTTCTATAAGTGATTGTTTAAAAGACTAAGTATGTGTAAGTTTCCGTAGAAGTAAGTATGGTGGTGTGTGTATAACTGTATATGCAAGTAAATGTATGTTTGATTCTTTATTAGCATGAGTGACTATGTGTGTGAGTAACTCTATGGATGAGTGGCATTATGTAACAGGATGTATAGGTGTATGAGTACATATGATGAGTGAGTACATGTATGAGTGACTGTATAGGACTGTTGGTGAATGAGTGGATGTGTATGTGGATCTTAGAATTACTGAAGAGGTTGTTGTAACTGGTATTGGTATGTCCATTGTTTTGAAAATTTTAGTCTCTATTTTTGAATGTGTGTATCAAAGCTTATATTAAGGTGAGAGGAGGTCTGCCACTCTATCACAAGGATGATGTCATCAGTGATGTCATCAGTGATGTCATTTGAGATGTCATCAGTGATGTCATGAGTGATGTCACTGACCATGTCATGAGTGATGTAATATGTGACGTCATCAGCAGTGCATTGCGGGCGCGCGAGTTATAGTTAGCTGAACTAACTATAACGGGGCAATTTCATTGGTTTTTTACGAGTAAAATGTCCAGCTAACTATAACATGTGTGAAACCTATGGTTTTTTCACTGAATTTCTATGGTTTTTTAAATGCTAATTCCTAACTATAACGTGTGTGAAACCCATGGTTTTTTCAGGGAATTTGCAAGGTTTTTTAAATGCTAATTTTTTTTTTATTCTTCATTTTTTTCAAACATATTTTTAATTTATTTTTCTTACCTTTTATAAAGACTATGCTTAAATTTTAAAAATCCTTAAATATTTTTTTTTTAATATATTTTTTAAAATAGACGTAAAATTTATTTCCAGTTTTTTTTTTTTTTTTTTTTTTTTTTATAGTACGCGTACCGTAAGCTCACGGTAAGCGTACGGTTTACGCAACGTCCGTCATCTATCTACGCTGCTTGCGTATAGTTACGCACTTTGCGTAGCCGCGCGAACTGCGCGTGGGACGCGTGCGCGCTTACGCCACACGCGCACGTTACGCGGAAGTGCCGGGGAGTGACTGTTATGCGCATGCGCGGAAGCGCGTGTCTTTTTTACGCGCATGCGTACTTTTTGCCGTAAGCGTACCGTAAGCGTACCGTAAGCGTACGGTAGGTCATGTGATCATGAAACACAACTTTTGATTGGTTGAAACTACTTTCAGTTCTAGAACTCTCCTACACCACACCCATTCCCCTCATTTCTGCTTGTGATCCCTTGGGAGAAGGAGCTGGTTTGTCTTTGGGATACGATGGCAGAACAGCAGAGCTCTTCTGAGAGTGAGCCTAGCACCAGCAGCACTGTCTTGAGGCAGAGATCGAGGAAACAAAAGCCTTCTTATGTTTGGGATTATTTTACTTTTCCAGAAGGCCAGCAAAAGGTGAATGCACCCTTAGTTACTTGCTGTCTGTGTAAGCGTGTACTTTCTAGAGGTAATCCTAACAGGAAGTATTCCTTTGGGAATCACACCATGAAGAGGCACCTCCAGGATGTACACGGAAGGACACATGGTCATCTTTTTGGAGGTAACTCTTCAGAAAGACGAGCCAGTACATCCACAGCAGCTCAGCCTGGACCATCATCTGCAGGGCTTACTCCTTCTTCTGCAGGTCAGGTGAGCCCTTCATCTGTGGGGGGAGAATCTCCTTTTGCTGGCCCTCTGGAAATGAACCTTCGATTTCGGAAGGTTGATATTCATTGCACATTTTGTAAAGGTCTAATTTGCCATAGGGAGACCAGTGTTTCCCTAGTGAACAACAAAATAGATCAGCACATTTGTAGCTTTGAATGATTTTCCCATGCTTCCTTTCCTCTGTCCCTGCATGAACACAATGGTTCTTTTAAGAGCCAACCTTATCTTTCATCTTTTTTTTACAAATGTTTTTAAAAACTTTTTTTTATTTTTTTTTACCGTACGCGTACGGTGCGCGTACCTTTTTTCATTTTTTTAAAAAAACACTAAAAATCATTTATCACATTACATTGTCCTTGAGAGACTACAATTATTATTATTGACTTACCATACTCACTGAAAAAATATTTATTCATTTCTTTTTTTAAAAAATAGTTTTAAAAATGTTTGTAGTTTTCGAAAATTTTCTAAATCTATCTGGAAAAAAAGAAAAAAGTATTAATATTTTTTAAACATTTTATAATACAGTACACATATTTACATTTTTTACCAAAAAATATTTTTGCCTTCTTTTTGCTGTTTTCAGAATATATTGCATTTCACTATAAATTGTGAAAGCAATTGCATTCATCATTTTACAGCGGGCAAAAAAAAAAACCAATCACAAAGATAGTATTAAAAAAGCCCTGATTCTTTTTTTACTTAAACTTTACATTATAGAAATGCATAATATTGTAAAAAAATATCATCTAATACCAATACTTATTTCTTTAAAATACCGTCTGATATGTTTGTTTCAGAAGTATAATCACAATATTATATCTCAAATAACTCCAAAATACATCTGATTTCATGCTTCTTCCCCCAAAAATTCGCTCCCCCTTTCCATCTAATGCAACTGTGAAATCACCAGAGCAAGACGCAATAAATCTCTGCCTATAATTCCTCTATGCACACAGAGTCATGTTTTCACATTAGTCCCAAAACGAAATTTCTTTGCCATTTTGAAAGCACACTTACTGCTCTTTTTTTTTCGGGCCAAGTGAAAATCACTTTTACAGACTGACACATTATGAAACCTTTTTTTTAAATTTATTTAATTGCACATGTCCAAGCGGTTTTTTTTTCAGACCACCACCATGTGTATTCTCTGTGACTGCCTACACTCCAGCAAGGGCAACCAGCCTTAGTGATGCTGAATGTATTTGCATTACAGACTTAAACCTGAAAACCCCACTGGCTTCTAAATACTGTGCATGACTATACACGGCAAGCACATGGGTGTGTGCTAAGACTCTGCTTCTTCCCCCAAAAATTCGCTCCCCCTTTCCATCTAATGCAACTGTGAAATCACCAGAGCAAGACGCATTAAATCTCTGCCTATAATTCCTCTATGCACACAGAGTCATGTTTTCACATTAGTCCCAAAACGAAATTTCTTTGCCATTTTGAAAGCACACTTACTGCTCTTTTT
The DNA here is from genome assembly GCF_964204655.1 of Triturus cristatus. Classification (NCBI taxonomy): domain Eukaryota; kingdom Metazoa; phylum Chordata; class Amphibia; order Caudata; family Salamandridae; genus Triturus; species Triturus cristatus. The sequence goes on from NC_140593.1 coordinate 1,167,427,668, forward strand.
TTTTCGGGCCAAGTGAAAAACACTTTTTACAATTGGAAATCACTTTTACAGACTGACACATTATGAAACCACTTTTTTTGATTTTTTTAAATGCACATGTCCAAGCTGTTTTTTCAGACCACCACCATGTGTATTCTCTGTGACTGCCTACACTCCAGCAAGGGCAACCAGCCTTAGTGATGCTGAATGTATTTGCATTACAGACTTAAACCTGAAAACCCCACTCGCTTCTAAATACTGTGCATGACTATACATGGCAAGCACATGGGTGTGTGCTAAGACTATGCTTCTTCCCCCAAAAATTCACTCCCCCTTTCCATCTAATGCAACTGTGAAATCACCAGAGCAAGACACATTAAATCTCGGCCTATAATTCCTCTATGCACACAGAGTCATGTTTTCACATTAGTCCCAAAACGAAATTTCTTTGCCATTTTTAAAGCACACTTACTGCTCTTTTTTTTTCGGGCCAAGTGAAAATCACTTTTACAGACTGACACATTATGAAACCTTTTTTTAAAATGTATTTAATTGCACATGTCCAAGCTGTTTTTTTTTCAGACCACCACCATGTGCATTCTCTGTGACTGCCTACACTCCAGCAAGGGCAACCAGCCTTAGTGATGCTGAATGTATTTGCATTACAGACTTAAACCTGAAAACCCCACTCGCTTCTAAATACTGTGCATGACTATACATGGCAAGCACATGGGTGTGTGCTAAGACTCTGCTTCTTCCCCCAAAAATTCGCTCCCCCTTTCCATCTAATGCAACTGTGAAATCACCAGAGCAAGACGCAATAAATCTCTGCCTATAATTCTTCTATGCACACAGAGTCATGTTTTCACATTAGTCCCAAAACGAAATTTCTTTGCCAATTTGAAAGCACACTTACTGCTCTTTTTTTTTTCGGGGCAAGTGTAAATCACTTTTACAGACTGACACATTATGACACCATATGAAACCTTTTTTTAAAATGTATTTAATTGCACATGTCCAAGCTGTTTTTTTTCAGACCACCACCATGTGTATTCTCTGTGACTGCCTACACTCCAGCAAGGGCAACCAGCCTTAGTGATGCTGAATGTATTTGCATTACAGACTTAAACCTGAAAACCCCACTCGCTTCTAAATACTGTGCATGACTATACGTGGCAAGCACATGGGTGTGTGCTAAGCCTCTGCTTCTTCCCCCAAAAATTCGCTCCCCCTTTCCATCTAATGCAACTGTGAAATCACCAGAGCAAGACGCAATAAATCTCTGCCTATAATTCTTCTATGCACACAGAGTCATGTTTTCACATTAGTCCCAAAACGAAATTTCTTTGCCATTTTGAAAGCACACTTACTGCTCTTTTTTTTTCGGGGCAAGTGTAAATCACTTTTTACAGACTGACACATTATGAAACCACCATGTGTAACTACAACAAAAACAATTCCCATTTCTATTATTCATTTCTTAAGTTACCACATACATACCCTCTCAAACTGTAAACTCACCTTTAAAATTAGTTAGTTGTGAAAGAAATGTGACACTCAAACAGCACATTATCAGAGCCAGGATCTCTGTTGTGTTCACCTCTCTCCTCTCAGCAGAACCAGATAATGGCAAACTTTCCCTCTATTTTTCCACACATATACATGTAAGTTTCAAATCTCAGTGCTTCCCCCTTTTTTTCAAATGTAATCACACATTTCTATTGGTTGAAAACCAACCCTTTTCCAAAAGTACCCTTCCCCCAACTTGACTTCTGCCTAGTACCCTTCCCCCAACTTGACTTCTGCCTGCTACCATAGCAACAGCTCATGGAACACTGCTGTGTGCAGTTAGGTCAGAAGTTCGACACACAATGTTTCAATTCCACAGAGCAAGAGTGCTTGACTTTTCAAACCTAACAGCAAATCCATAGTACTGTTCTTTGGTTACACATTTTTTTGTACCAATACAAAACATGCTTCTATTAATTTTCACATACAGCCTAGTTTTTATTCTAGAATGGTATGAAACAGCCAATCAGTTCTTTTTGTTTTGAAAAAAATATGTATGCCTCCATTTCCAAACTGTCTTTCTTTTCATATTGCCATTCTACTGAAAGACACCTCCTGAGTGCATCCAGTTCTCCTTTGAAGATGTTCACAGTGTGGATTGTAGGGCACAGCTATGTCTTCTGGAGTGAAAAGTTTGCAGAGAAAACAGATATGGTGAGAGACCTTGCTTTGCCAAATGTAGACATTAAATGGATTGGTCAGAGAGGGTTAAAGTGGCACCAATTGATGCCATTGGTGAAATCCTTCATTCAAATCCAACACCCTGACCTCATAATAGTGCACTGTGGTGGCAATGACCTAGGCACTTTGACTGGGGTAGGTCTGGAAATGCTTATGAAGGACACCTTTGCACAACTGTTTACACTTTTCCCTAAAACTGCCTTTGTGTTTTCCAACATATGCCAAAGGCAAAAATGGAACTGGTCCAATCATTTCTGTCCGCAGATTGACAAAGCAAGAAAGCACGTCAACAAATCTGTTTCTGCTTTCCTCCGTGACTATGGTATGGGTGCCATTTACCACAACAACTTGCGTTATGACATGCAAGACATTTATAGAGGAGATGGTGTGCACTTCAATGATGAAGGGAACAGAGTCTTCCTCTTGAACCTTAGACTCTGCATCGGTACTTACTTGTAGGTACCACTAAAAAAATGACTTCATAAACACAACGGCTCTTTTTAGAGCCCCCTAATATCTATACACTTAAATCTGATTTTCATTTATTTTTTTATTTTATTTTTTTACCGTACGCTTACCGTAAGCGTACCCCGTGATTTTTTTTAAAAATCAATAAATGTTTTTTTTCTACTTTTCTGTCCTTCTTTGACCCCCTTACAAATGTTAGGGGGTCTGTAACTCTCCTCATTGCCCCCTTTTCTTGTTTTCACTCTTTTTTTTTCAGAGTGAAACACAGAAAATGGCGGCCGCCGCTTCCTGGTTTCGGCCGATTCGAATGTTTACTAAGATCTAAGAGCCAATCAGAATCGCGCTCGCGCACGCCACCGTACGCTTACCGTAAGCGTACGGTAAGCGTACCGTAAGCGGGCTCAGATATATATTGATTTAAAGGCTATTTTCTCAGAATCTACTGAACAGATTTACACCAAACCTACAAAAGGCACTTCCTTGACCTAGGGACTACCTCTCTGCCAAATTTTGAGTAATTCTGTTCAGCCGTTCGGGCTGTAGCTCGTTCTAAAGGTCCTATGGAAAAATGCATGGGAAAAACGCGTTTTGGGACCCCCTTTTATCTCAGCCCCCGCTTGACGGATCCCCCCGAGACTTTCAGGGTAGGAGCGGAGCGTAGCGCCCCACCTATTTTGAGAAATTCGCGAGGATTCGTCGACCGGCGCCAAAGTTATTCAAAATAGAATGTTGCGGATTTCCTATGGAAACGTGGTCCTAACTATAACTACCTACTGGCGACCGCCAGTAGGTAATATATATATATCCAAAGCTTTATCCAGAATTCCAGAAGCAGACTGTCCAAATCCAGAAATGGGATTACTTGCAGGGGTTTCATTCTAAATGGTCAGCAAGAGGTCTCATCCACCCACACATTTCCATTCTTTATATTCTAAGAGCCAGCTGGGCCATTTTTTAACAATGACCAGAAGAACCTCATTTCATTGGGAAGCCATCAGCAACACTCTGTATCTGGCCACCATGCACCAGAGTCCTCAGTGCACAGGCGCTTGACATGTCCATTCAGAACTGGCTTCAGGGTGTGGGGCCTCTCCTGTACACAGAAAGTGTTTACTGCACATCTTACTGAACAGCGCGTTCTTTGTCTGGCCGAAAGCAAGGCCTTTGGACATTCTCTGTGCTAAGTTTCCCTTCCCAATGAGCTTTCTGTTCTTTGCAGTTGGTGGGATCCAACAATCTCTGAGTGCAGGGGTCACTTAAACCCTATGCTGGGTATCCCTGACTCTAGTTATGTCTAAAATACACTCTACAAAGGGCTTTAAATGCAGCCATGGGAAGGTATTGAGTCACCAAGTCGTCCGACTGTAGGCATAAGCTTGGCTCAAACTTTGGCTGTGCACTACCTATTCACGGTGCAGTGGCTGGTGTTTTTTTAGTGAATAGGGGCAGCCCCATGCTACCAGAATGCACTGGTAATGACATTCGGCCTTACTCCATTACTGCTCTTGTGCTTCCTGTGCCACAGGACTCAAGCTACACCCCAGTGACGAGTCCCAAACAGACCAACACTGGTTGAGTTGCTTGCGTTCCTGCTCAGAGGGGCACTGGCCTTGCAGTTTGGGATTAACTGTTCATTTTGGAGAAGAAGCAAGGCGTGTTTGCATATAGCTGCTACCTGTCTATAGTGAAATTTTGGGCAAAAAAATAAATGGACTGAATTATGACCCAGAGTAATTCGCAGTAAATGAGGATAATTCAACCAATTTGCCCTTCACGTTTTTGTTTTCATCATTGCAGGATCCAGAAGCAGGGTGTGAACACTAGGTCCAATGTACAGTCAGTCCCTCTTCGCTTCTAGGTTTGCTGACATTTATGGACACAGGGTTGGAATACTCAGTATGTAAGCGACAGGACGTCGAATGCCATATCTTCCATTTAATAATCCAGAGTTCTGATGTACAAACTATTGGAGAAATAAAGGACATTGCATAGTGTAACTCATTGGTCCAGAAAAGCTCATAATAAATATTGTTAGGAACTCAGAATTCTATTAGGGCCAATTCTGTGTTTGTAAAATGGACAGAAATAGCACTCACACCAAATAAAAATAAGCGTAAATTGTGTTTTGTGTAGTTGTATTCTCACTTAAACAAGTTTTTAGCTAGTTTAACCACACACACACAAAAAGGAAAAATGTGCCAATAGTACATGAAAAGGTCTCTGTGACATATATCTAGAAAAGGTGGGGATGAATGCAATACCCCTCTGATTTCATTGATGGCAACAGTAGACGTAACCCTACTTGGTGTGGAGCACATAATCATCTTTGAAGGGATTTGAAACTCTACTTACCTGAAGCATGTAATAAGTGCACATCATTTAGAAAATGCATGTACACCTATTGGGCTGCATGTAATGTATGTATTAATGTATGCATGTATGTATGTATATATGTTTTTATGTACGTATACATGTAAGTATGTGTATCGTATTTCTAGAGCACAAACTTATATTTATGTTATGGTATGTTAAACAGTCTTGTAGAGTGCAACAGCTACCAATCAATGGGCTTCCCGACACAGACAGAAGGAGTTAAACAAAAACACAGGGTTCTCTAAAATAATTTAATCCAAATATTATCAGAATGGGTAGGTTTTTAGATGCTTACTAACACTTAACAAATTATTGTTCGACATAAGCAGAACAGTGTTCCATAATTTGCCAGTGAGGTAGGCAAATGTGCAACCTCCTCCTCTTGCTCTTTTGATTCTGAGAATGTCAAGCAGGGAGCGGTTATTTGACCTCAGTGCTCTGGGGGCTGTGTGTGGGGTCATGAGGTGCTGAAGGATGTGTGTCCCTGGTGAATAGTCATTGAAGTTGTGCGAGGTCCAGGCATGCAGAGCTCATTTTTGGCACACCTGGTAAGGCTTGTGCTGTTGCATTTTGAATGACCTGCAGATGTTTTATTACCTAAGCTGGGCTACCCAGATACAAGGAATTGCCATAGTCCAGACCGGAAAGATTTAGGCCTTGGATCACTGTCCTCTGACACTCCAGATGAAGCCATTTAAGCGTTTTCCAGAGGGATCATAGCAGCCCGGAGCACATGCCTGCCACCTCCTTTCCCTGGGAAACCATGGCAAGATCTTTGTCCAAGGTGATGCTAAGTCTCTTAACTTCAGGTTTAGGAATGGGGGCTCTCCTAAACAAGGGGGCCATGGGAGTAGGTCCCAGAGTGAAGGGTTGTTTTTAACCACCAGCACCTCTGTTTTGTCCCCATTCAACTTTAGATGGCTGGCCGCCATCCAGCTAGCCACCTGTTCCATGCATGTAGTAAGCTTCTTAGAGGTGGAATTGGTGTCAGGTGACAATCTGCATGTCATCTGCGTAGGTTACCATTGTGAAGCCATAGGAGCAGATGATGTTAGAGAGAGGATGAACATATATGTTAAAGAGCATAGGGCAAAAAGCAGAGCCCTGCGGGACTTCACATTCTAGCTTATGTGTTTCTGATAAGAAAGACCCTTCACTCACTTGGAAACCGCTATTAGCTAGAAATAACCTTAGCCATTTTAGTGCTGTCCCTTGTGCTCCTATTACTTCCAACCTGTCACTTGGAACTGAGCATGAGACAGTAGCAAAAGCTGTGCTCAAATTGAAAAGAATGAACGCAGCAGACCCTCAATGGTCTAGGATCATGGGGATCATTTGTACCAAGAATTCATTTACACTTAAGATCTGTAAAGTTGTCGAACTCCTTGTCTACTGATTTTTCAAATCTTGTCAAAAGAGTGATTTTGAAGAAGCTAACAAAGTTTTAAACAAAGAATGTGGAGACATAATAGCAAAAGAATGAGATGTGCTAAATAAGAAATCAGAAAGAACATTCTACTGTTAAGGATTACCTCCATGTAAAACAAATCAATTGTTGAGATATGCTAACTAAGTACATAAATATGCAACTACACAATTATCGTTCAGCACAGTTTAGTAAGAAACAACAGCGACAGAAGAGGTTGAATTACCTTTGACATCTCATGGGAGCAGGAGGTTCAGTGAACAAGGAATTTGTTGAAGGAATAACAATCTCCAAGTGAACTGCAGCCAGAATTCCAAAGATGACATCACCCTCCTTGGAATAAGACTTTATATTTGTCGTGAAAAGCCCACAGGGAGTCAACTGGTCTGCAACTACAGCAGCAAATAGAGGATTCCACATGTACATTATGAGTAGCAGATGTGTTTGGACCATCCTGAAGTAAAGAACCTGTTGGCGATGTTATCCTTTTCAGTGACTTGAAGGTGATGCTGCATTTACAACAAATAATAACTTATTCAGTGAGAGTGAATCTGTATCTTAAATTCAAATATTTTTTCAAACTTATAATCAACTGATATTCTCTTTTAGTGCTAGAGGTCTCAGATTAAGAAGTTCAAATCCTGCATTGGAGGAACTTGGACCTGCTGCTGCTCTTAGATCTATTTCCTGGCTTTCCACATCTGTTAAGATCCAAGAGAGCAGATTTACTATTCTTTCATGCAATGCAACACAGCAAGACAACTTGGTGGGCCTTGTTGCCTGAAAGGGAGAGAGCAGGAATGAGCCATATTTACAAAGACATGTTGCTTTTCTTCTGTCTCCCAGCACTGGCGTACTTGTGGCTGCCTAGCCCCAACACAGGCATAGCGCTGGGAGTACGGCGCGTACATACGTGGCTGGGGTGGGGGTACGGCACGTACATACGGGGCTGGGAGTACAGCGCGTACATACGGGTCTGGGGTGGGGGTACGGTGCGTACATACGGGGCTGGGGTGGGGGTACAACGTGTACATACGGGGCTGGGGGTACGGCGCGTACATACGGGGGTGGGGGGTACAGTCCGTACATATGCAATGTTGGGGTACGCACCGTACATGATGACACGTACGATGTGGGTGATGGCGTGTACGTCACGTAGCGGGCCCCCTTTTCCTTGTGCAACGCGGCGTACTTAGCTTTTCTGGCACTTTTTGGTTCCCGTAAAAATATAGCCGTTCGGAGTGCTGTGGGTACGAATCGTACTTGCTGGTCCGTAAAACGCTGCCTGACTCCGTGCGGAAGTCACGTACGCACTGTCCAGGATCGGAATTGTATGTATTTTTTAGCCGTACGGTGTTTTTTACGAATCGTACGGAAATGGTATTTCTGTACGAATCGTACTTGTTGGTTTGTACGGTGGAATTCCCGGGTACGAGTCGTACGGAGAAAACGCTCCGTACGACCATTTGTACCCAGGTTTTACAGGATCGGCATCGGCACCAAAATGTGGTGTTTTAGGTTTTTATTGGGTCGCTCATCTCATGTGTTACTTGCATGCCGTGGATCAGAAGGGGCGATGGGGTATCAGAGTTATGGATCACACTAAATGAATTGTCATGAAAAGAACACAAAGGTTCTCTTTCAGGGAAGATGTTCAAAGGACCTTCTTCCAATACTGATGGAGAGAAAAAGGGAGATGTTTTACTTGTGATTTAAAGCAAACTAGGACCACAATAATATTTAACAAAACCATTGAAAGTACACGCATGACATAAATGTAGATACCTCATATTGTTTTTGCTTCCCTTCCCTGATTTACATTGTACCTGGTCGAATGCAGTGACAATCAATTCTCGTTGCTGTCGCTTGTGCACCAACAGTAATAAGCCAGTGTGCCATGGGTCTTAGTGCAAAGAAGGAAATGCACCCCATTGACTTCCGTATGATATATAAATAACCGCAATAATCAGAGCTCAGGGACCCCTGTGCCCCTGTGCCACTGCTCCTGCTGCACCAATGTGAGTTAGTTCCCTTTGCACCAATGTGTTCAATTGTTGGAGCCTTTGATCCTTAGTCAGGGAGTACATTCTGTGATCCTGGTGACCTTTTTTCCCTTGCTGGAACACACGTGCAGCTTAATTTTTACATCATTACATTTCTTTTTAACACACCACTGTGTTTTGCCTGATGGTCACTTTACTTCTGTATTTGCTGATTTGTTCATTTTCTCTCGCAAGAGAGTTTTGTTCCAGCAGAAATTGTCTCGCGGTAGTAGTGAATCTGGATGTGTGTGTTATCATTATACATTGCACAGCTTCAGAAGCAGGGAGGACAACACCTTGAACTAGCAGCTCGAGCACCTTTCCTACCCAGGACAAACCTCCTGCACAATATCAACACACCTGCCATGCATGATATGCGCGCAGTCCATAATTATCATCAGAATTAGCATGTTACATATGAGAAGGAACAGGGCCAGACTGGGAATCCAAAGCAGTCCAGGCAAATGTATCAGAGAAGCTCCCATATGGTGCATAGTGAGCGAGCCTGGCCGCTTTAAGGTGCTTTGGGGGGTGGTGTGCCCCTAACAAAATGTAGGAACAAATGGCAAAAATGGTGCGTTCTACAACACATTTTGTGTTGTAGAATGCACCATTTTTGCCATTTGTTCCCATTATATGTTTATTACACATTCAATTCTATTCGTGTTTAAAGCATAATAAATGATGACCTTACAGTGCACCAGGATGCGGCAATCTTTATTGGGGCTCTTCAATGATTCCCTCACTATCACCCTCCAACAATGTATCTCATCTCTCTATAGACACTCTCTCATGTGTATTTCATTTGTTTAATAGCACCTCTCATACCAGTGTAGCACTTTAAATAACACAGATACAGAGGCAATGAATCATACATGTGTAAATCAATGTATAGAAAATGCTACATAAGGCAAAGGGGACTACAATGTGTAGGCTTCACATATGTTTCACATATCATCCACATTGGTAGGCGTTTTTTAAGGGTGCTTGGTGTGGTGGAATCACAAACTCTGGATTCAGAACATAACACAGTGGTTAGGGTTGACTTTACTAATAATAATGTATTTCTACCCATACAAACCGTTTTTATCAAAAATAGGAGAATGAAAGACTGGAAAAAAACATAACTTTCCAATCTAGATTGCAACTGTAACTCATGAACTGCAAGGTAACAGAAAAGGATCCCTGTAAGAAAAGTGGTGAACCACTGAGCTATGCACATAAAATACTATTCTGTGATCTCCATAGCAAACGCTCTTTGCAGCAGGCATGTTATCCCTCTGCACTACCTTAGATTAGGCCTGGGTATGAAATTCCATTCTGCTTGCAGAGTTTGTGGAGTATTTCTGAAAACATCAGTGGAGTGTTTTCTCTCGGTCGTGCTCACCAAGGTGAAGTTTGTGAGCACAAGCGAGGAAAATCTTACTCCAGACCACCTCCCAGCGAGATTTCTCATTTCGGGTGGCCGTAGATGGTCACTACCAGTCGCGTTGAGAAACCTTCCATTTGCATTGAAGAAGCTGCTGCTCGAGTAGAACATCTCCTCGAGCAGCAGAAAAAAGCATCGGCTACTTGCACTGCACGTGCTGCAGTGTACGTTGATTTTGCACTGCCAGAAAAACACCCGGCGCTAAAGTCAGCGCAAACGGTGCAATGCAGTGCACTCCGCTGAGTGTGAAACTCTGCATAGCGCAGCAGTTTTTTGGTCACTTCGCGGAGTAACATATAGTGGAACTCCGCACACTCTGCCCAGGCCTACCTCAGATGAGTCAAAACTGCCACTGAACAAAACTCTGAGCTTTCTCCAGCAGGTACATTAATCACCAGAGTCAGTTGCGTAGCAAGGTCAAGTGGTACCCGGTGCGGAAAATTTCTTGTCACCCCCGGCTTGACAAAGTGGCAAAAATATGTTTTTAAAACACACATATTTTTGCCTTTTTGTCACCTCCCTCATTGATGACACTCGGGGCAACCCGCACCCACCGCACCCCCTTACTACGCCACGGACGCCAGTTATCTTCACAATTTTATTGTTGCCTAAAAACTGCTCGATGTAAAAGGAACTCTGCAGTGCTTTCAAAACTGATGCACTGCTGCAAAATCGCTACAAAATTGGCACCCAGTAACAAAAGCAGCCCCCCACCCTTCCAGCTTCCGGGGGGAAAAACCCAATGCCTGGTATGGCCAGTACGGCCTTGAGAAGAATTACATTCGCCCACCTCTGAAAACCAGTCAGGAAAATGTTTCACATAGAAACCTTCTCTGAAAGCGTGTTCCCTCTATGGGTGCTAGACAAGCACTATATGCATTTGTTAGACGGTGGGGCTAAATGAAACTGTGTTTTTTTTTTCGCAGAGGCAAACTGAACTGATGTAATAGGAACTTCACTGTTCACCAGTTTTCTCGTCAGAAGTTTTTTCTGGCAGATTTGGGCAAATAGGAATCACTGAAGGATGAATCGCTTTATAATTAAAAGTTGTTTGCATTTCTATTGTTTGAATTGTGAGTCTGCAATTGCTAAATGCACTTGCTGGATTGTCCGGACAATGAGGATAAATCCTATGTTGTTTGGATATTAGCAAAACATGCAGAAATGACCTTGAAACTTTGCAGAAACACCGAATAGCGCACACATTGCAATGACGTCAATGGCGAGCAGTGGCTGCGACTTCGGTTACAGAAGTGATGCAAGAAACAAGAACTGGCATAGTCAGCAGGTGTTGCACATGGCATGGAATTGTGCGGTGCAGCCACATAGTTCTCCGGCTCCAAGGATAATGGTGAACTGATGAAAACCACAAACACAATAACATAAGAAACTAGCTCACCCGCGAGGTTACTAACAACTGAATGAGGATGTTTCCAGAGTGTATCAAGTGGGAGGCACTAGAAACAGAAAGGGGATTATGACCTTCCAAGACTAAACGTTATTAATTTAAGTAATCGTTTGCCTTATGACGTAGTATTACAATACCATGAGTCTAGCGGGGTCTCTCAGCGAGGAGGCAATGAAGCACTTTGTTGATGAATAAATTGGTTCTTCATTTCAGTTCCTTTTTATTATGTTCTTCTGTAGTCGTGTTTTTTTTTTTTTTCTGGGAGAGATTATAGACTTTCACAGATTTACTAAAATACCCCTTTGGGTACTGAATGGAAAGAATATCGAAATGTTAAGTGCATATAGGGAAGTGTAGAGTTACTATTGCTAAATCCATCTCTATGTACCTTGAAGCTATATGTGCCACATATGTACATGTATGTGGAATTAGGTATAGGAAATCTAGACTTACTTGTCAATGTTATAATTTTAATATTCTGTTGTCGATCTAATTGTGTCCTATCAATATTGTGGTTTCGATATTCAGGGGACAAACTCACGCTCAGTCTCCAAGAAACAGAACCCCCATTGGATAGCACCTTATAATTCAACTCTTCCCCCACAAAAAACGTGCTGCTCCCATTAGTGCTTTTCCATTCTAAATGCCTTTTCAAAACTGAACATACTATTTTAAATAGGATCTCATTAAAGCCTATTGGGAAAACGAGTTCCATGGATTAGTATAACATATCCCTTTTAAGCAGAATAATAATATATTTAACTTAAAGAAAAATAGTAGTGATCATTTTTAGCCAAAATACACTTACTTAGACATCAGAGAAGGATACATGCACCATCGAGTGCTAAGACAAGGCGTTGTGTGTCTGTGAGAAATATAGTCATACTCCAGGATGTCCACTTATATACCATATTTTGTCCTACGCTGGTATCCAAAAATGGAAAAGGCTGCTAACTAATTACATGTCTCGATCCCTTGATGGTTCTCGTCACGTCAGTGAACCCTTACTCCAGCATATAATCACCTGATCGTGCCAGCAGAGGATTGGCACCTTTCACGGGTAGTAATCATCGCATGTCCCAATGTGAGTCTGAACTGGCAGATTTGTAGGGATGAAAATGTAATACTAGCTAGAAGATGACAATTGTTGAGAAACCTTTCCAATTTATAATGAGATACATTCTCATTCGGTATGGTATCCTTCCAACCCATATACTAACTCACTGAAGTAGGGTATCTTGCACAAAGTCATCTGGAACTGACACAATGTAGAATGCACAGGTACATCTTAAAAATCATGTGCAATGTTGTACAAGCAGTAGAGAAATTACTACATACAAATTGTGAGGAAATAACTAAAAATCTGTCCCCTTCTCATCCGGCACAGGTACACATTAGAACACACACCAAGATAATCCACTTTCATGTCTCCCTGGCAACGCCGTAGAGATACATGTCGGGCGTTGAAAACTACATCTTCTACACATCCCATTCAAGAAATCTACTGTCTCTATCACTTGTGATCAGTGACGCTAACGCCAACCAATTTCCTGACCACTTGAGACACAGAACACACTGATTACAATGAACAGAATATTCCAATTTCCTACTTGCCTGCCCTCTTGGTACAGGGACCCAAATTGCCCACTCACGCATGTAGGAACAGCAAAACAGACAATGAGATGAGATGACATTACGTTGTACAATTGTGTTTGACAATATTTAGTTATAGCAATTTTACCCTGAGCATATAACAGTTGGTTCCAACATGCAACCAACTTTGCATTACCCATCTTGATATGGCAAATTTACCCTTATGTTTCCTGTGTGTCTGCTCTCAACTTTTTGATGGAAGGAAGATCGTTAATGAGTCTCAGGTTAGCTCTATTCTTTCTCCTACTACCCTTGAAATGCTGAGAAATCCTCTAGAAAGGTTAGGAGACCAGATCCCCCAGATCCCCAGATCAGGTGACTGCTCTGCTAGTATTTGAGCATCATCAACTCTGAAATGTTCATCAACCTGACGGCAGAGATGAAGAAGTCTTCCCCAGTGGCACATACACCATTAAGGGAACTCCAGATAGGGTGGCTAAGTAGTCAACATGCAGGTAGAAAACCCAGTTACTTTTGGAATGCTCTTGGTTACAACCTCATTCTAGAAAGTTCATTAAGCCAAAAGCAGACGCCAAGACCAAATATGTCACATGTTGTGGTAGTGGTTTTCTAGTGATTATACTGTTGATAATGTGTGACCTGCTGCATATCCTATGATCCTGTCTGAGTTTGTCTCAGGACTGGGCGACTGTTCGGTGCACACTACATAACACCAGTCTTTATGATTTTTGTGAATCGGACAAAATATCCATTTTACATGATGTTTCAGGCATAGATGACAGTACCACTCATTGGAGGCGATAGAGGGCGATTAACTTTAGGGTCACGGAAATCTATATACAAAGGCATTGGCACTCCCCAATGTACCGACACACCAAGAATGGTCGACTGAACGCTTCAGACTGGCCATGTATGAAAGGAGAATTTATAAAGTTCAGAATAAACTCACTCAGTTTGATGATGTGTGTGGTCCATTCCTATGACTGGTTGAAGCCTGAGAGCCTTATCATTGATATCACACGGTAGCTGCACGATATGACATCGAATATAGACTCTTCACACACACAGCAAAACACGTAGGGTGGACCTAACTAGACAGGTGTAGTTAAACACTGCAACAATATTGTTAGCTCTGATCACATGATATGCATACTTGAAGTGGACTAAACTGGAGGATGAGGAAGGCTCCTGGACACTGGTGGTGTATAGAACATTGGCAAGCGGGAGGGTAAGACAGGTGTGGGGGAGTGTAACTTTGCTGACACAGCTTGAATATGTTAGTGTATTAATGTATGTGATAATGTATTGCTTTATTCTTCCATACTGTGATAAGACTTAACATGATTTGTGTTTTCAAACCTGCCAAATGGCCACCTGAACATATTAGATTGAAGTGTTAAGTCTGTCCTGTTATATTAAAAACAAATAGAAAGGTTTTAGTAAAACAGATGTGTTGAAAAGAGCTACATTGGAGAGGTCAACCCAAAAAACTCTTGAGATTGAATTTAAAAATGTCTGTCTACTCAATACATGCATTCAACTTGCACAGTTTAATTCTGGTTGCCACTGTGCAGCCTATATCTATTGGGCATCCCAGGTGCATTCCTTTAAGTTCAAGAGAACCATAGCATTGTTGAGCTACACAATTGTAAATTCATAATTGTGTGCCACAATCCAAGAAATATTATTTACATATTCTTCTGCTAACTGTTTGAATTGATCTGGGAGAATCATTTTCAGCCCAAGAACGTTTATTTTAGTTAGATTGGGAAAATCATGTTTTATGTTTGTCTTTGATGCCAACCTTTCAATCTTTTGCCTGTTTCAACCTCTGTCCATCTGTATTTTAGCCACTCATGTCCATGTCCCTTTACATTTCCAGCAATATTGCATGCTCCTATTGGTTTTAAAGTCTTCGGTCAATATAATATGTTGGAAGACTACCATGTAGTACATTCCTGAGAATCTGCTGCTTTCTATGCTTCCTGGTAAACAGACTGCATGAACATGTTCTTCCCTTAAATACAACGGGCTAAAAATAGTTTCTGCTCCTTTATGCAGTTGCTCAGTATCTTCTTCACCTGCTTCCAATAACTGAGGGGCATATCAGCAAGAACTGGAGATAATTATCTCTCCGCGCGCCTAGCACGAGGATAATTATTGCCGGCTAACGCTGATTTTTATCGCTGAGATAGCGTGCTATCAGCAACGCTCATCTCAACAGCGATAAAAATCAAGGCGCAAACTGCCAAATGTGCGATTATCGCTGGAAATCCAGCGATAATCGCACAACGTTTGGCGAATGCTGGCTGATAGGGCAGGGACAGACTTAGCCATGATATCCACCTTCCATAGGATATCATGGCTAAGTCAGATGAAAAGCAGGCGTAAGGAAAGTAGCAATAAACGAGGATAGCGCTACTTTTCTTATCGCATTGCGAGTTAGCGGGAGGTTTCATAAAAGGAGAAATGTCGGTTAGCGACATTGCTCACGTTATTTGGGGGAGGAACGCCCACTTTGCATCTCATTAGAGATGCACAGCTGGGCGTTCAGGGAAAGGGTGAACATGCATGGAAACACGCAGTAACGTGTCCATGCTGATAGGGCGTTAAGATTATCACCGCTTTAGCTGCAAAAAGTGCCGCTAAAGCGGCTATAATGCCCTTGATGATATGCCCCTGAATGGGTTACATTTAAAGCTTTATGTTATGTTTTAAAAGCTTTGCATCAAGCCAGGCCAGCATGTATTCACTCTCTGATTTGCCCGCATATTGCTAAGCTGACACTTCATTCCAGTGAACTGAATTTAATTATCATTCCTAAAGCCAGACTTTCTAGACAGTATGGGAGGTACTTTAGGCTGTTCGTACCCAATCAATGGAACTCTCTCGCCCTCCACCTTCACCTCTGCAGCTCTTTTGAAAATTCAGGAAGATGCTAAAGACGCGGCATGTCTAGGCCTTTAAGTTTTGGATCTCCTCTTCCCCGCCTGCACTGGGGAACCCAGTTGGGGAAGCTCTGCACTCTATAATTGATTGATTGATTAATTGATTGATGCAAGAGAACTCTCCTCAAATACAGTCTTATCCTCATATATTTTCCCCTCTATATATCTGCCGCCCAATGGTCCCTTCAATTAAATCATTAGTATTTAAAATCACCCAGAAAATAATTATGAAACCCCACACATTGAAGCTGGCCAATACCTCTTCTTTTGAACCTTTTTTCCTCGGAAAACATTTGACTATCAATCTATGAACAGGCTAGCAGCTCTAATTAAATTCTCTGTCATCGCTCTTTGAGCCATCTTACGCTCCCCTTCGTGGTTGGTTAAAGAGGGGAAAAATACAGACAACATGATTCCTATTTTAAGGGACCGCAAACTATCGATTGCTAGGCCACAAATAGCTTCATAATCACCTGCCTAGTGCTTAAGAGTAGTCATCTCAGTCTGCCATCCGATCTAAGACGCAAAGTTCATATCACAGAGGTTATCGACTCTGATTCTCAAAATCATCATAACAAAAAACCTAAAACTGTCAAATCTGCCAAAGTCCCAGGACTTGGAAAATCCTCTCTAAATAGCTCAGATAGGAACAAAACTGTCTGGCCTTCTATAAGGTTCAAACATCTTGCCTATTCTAGCTCTACTTGAAACCAGAAAATTGATGGACTCATCTTTGCTACTGCTGCATCGGTTTGATTCCAGAATACTTCTCATAGATTTCCATTAGTCACCAAGAGACCTGTAGACTATTGGGCCTATGCACAAACATCATTTTGTAGTATGTTTAGTATTCATACATTAGTAATACTAAAGGACTAAAAAATGCTATTCTCAAACCTGGGAGTGTAAATTTCCACCTCATTCTTCCTATCTTTTTTATGAGGTGATCCTCACAAATGTAAGTTCACTTCTTAGTAGAAACTGTTGGAGGGACCAGCTGGAATGATTTGATAAAGAGACATACATAGTACTAAATCGAAGGGATTTAGGGAGAGGTAACGAGTGGTTCAAATGGAATCCACAAGTAGTTTCTCCCACTTCAAAAAAGGCACCATGTATACATATTGGACCTCAGACTTCAACTCTTCAGTACACTCCTAGACATGTGAATACTAAAAAAGAAGGACTATTGTGCCGTTTTGCAACCAGAAGGACTGTCATTCTGCAGCCTTGCTATTCTGATGATTTTCTGTCTGCTGCCCTGCTTGCTGAAAAGGAAGATTAGACCTGCATCCTTAATCCCAGGCTGTAGTGACTCCAAGGTTCAGACAGCTGTCCTCCTGGTTAGGGACATACCAAGCTCCAGAGGATCCCTGCAATTGCCCAGCTGACCGGATGCCACTGGGCCTGAAACTGGATCTGCCTGAGTCCTGCTGGCATTTGCTCGAGTGAGTTCCTGATCCACATGCAGTGCCCCCCAGGTCCATTGGTGTGGCCTCAGTACAACTCCCCTGAGGTCTTCAGTTTGTTAGCGAAGGGGTCAGTTATCACTAAGATATTGCCACCAACACCACCCACTAACGTGAAGTGCAGGCAAACCTGACTCATCAGCATTGACAGCATACAGGGACCATCCAGCACGAAGTTCAAGCAACGATCGTCTGCTATGCCAACAGGAACCTTGCGCTACAGTGACAACCATCAGCGAAACCCAACCTGCTCTTTGAGCTAAATCGACGACCATCCGCAACACTTTTACTGCTCCATGCGGCTCCTTCCACCGTGACCGGAATTGGTTGCACTGGATTTTGAAGGTACCTCTAACCTGGTCCCTGTGTGCGGCCTGCAATCCATTGCAGTTGACCTCAACTCATGACTTTCATCCGGTCTTGCACAACCAGATTGCCGCAAGATGCGCTTTGTGCTTCTTAGTGCTATTTCCATATACATTTTTTAATTGTATATCTCCGGTTCTACTGATTCAATTTTTGTTGTTTTGGTGTTGTTTTTTTAAATAAAAATTCAGTCTATATTTCTAAAGTGGTGTAGGATTTTGTCTTGTGTTGCGCTTTCACTTTATTACTATTTGAAGTGCTGCATAAATACTTTACACATTCCCTCAAAGTTAAGCCTAACTACTCTGTGCCAAGCTACCAGAGGGTAGAGTGTAGGTCACTTTGGGGTTTGCTTGTCACTCCTCCCGATGAATATCAATATTTCTTATAGGTCACTAAAACATACCTTTGCTTTCAGGTGTCCACTACTCAGATCACCCTTGTTCACTCTTCTCTCAAGGCTGTAATTGCTTTCCCCATTTCATCCCAACTTCCCCTCCTCTGCCCCGCATGTCTACATTACCTGATTCAAACACACAAAAGGTGATAGGAGGAATGCTTGCAATACATCTAACCACTGGAATTTGTTTGGGTAGTCAAACCTATTTCTCTGTTACTACCTCAGATTCGGCCCGGCCACATGCAAATCAGACTTGGTTCTGCTCCAATAGGAACAGACTAGCCTGAACTGCCAGGGCAGGTTCTCCCTAAACATGAACACAAGCAACTCAAAATTAGTTTCATGAAACAAAAAAGCTCAGCACTCTTGTAAAAGTTACATATGTATAATCCACAATCAGATATGTCGACAGCACAATTCTTGTTTCAGAAAGAAGTCGATATGTTTCTGATGATACAGAACATATCGACTTCTTTCTGAAACAAGAATTGTGCTGTCGACATATCTTATTGTGGATTATCCATATGTAACTTTTACAAGTGTGCTGAGCTTTTTTGTTTCATGGTATTAGCAGAACCAGTTAGGTTTCTTCTGGTTTCTCTATTGGGACCTAGGGGATTGTGTCCCATGCTCTATGGCACCTTGGCCTGTGGTTATACTATAAAGATGTTAAGACTGGTGCGGGCATTTATGCTTTGATCCCCATCTCTTTGTGATCAAAATCAGTTTCAGCCTGGTTGGGCCTCTTCCATAGGTTTAGCCTGGTTCCATTGGCATTGTGAACAAGGGATGCAAATCTGAGCATACCCCTGCCACTTAGAGAGGTACATCAGTGTCACGGGTGCACTGGAATCTCCACAGAGGCAGAATTTCGCTATTTCCCAATGCCCTCCTCCCAGAGCTCACTGCGTATAGCAGCTTCTCCAGGCCGGGGGAAAGGGTAGTGGACAGAGAAGAAACACTCGTGCTGGACCTGAACTCCTTCTTCGCCTTTCTTAGATGGTAACTGGAGCACCTAATGCACAGAGGGAGACAACACTTCAGTTCTAAACACTTGAACCTGCTTCTACCTTCTTCTTCCTTTTCGAACTCACTCCCTTCACATTCCTACCAGGTTTGGCGTGAGTAATTGCTTCTCTTCTGGTGTAATGGTGATAGCAGCTGGGATTGAGTGACTGCTACTTCCATTTAACTACACTGAGTCTTTCCAAAAAGAAATGAATGTTTATAAGGTAGTCAGCAATTGGTTTCTTTTTGACTTCTTGGCGATAGTAACCAACTGTCCTCGACGGATTTCTAATCACAAGATTAGTTCAAGTTTGAAGAGATATCCTTATGCTCAGCTCCTGAGGATTTACGCGCAAAAAGGAAACCAGGTAAGGAGAAAAGGTGGGAGGACAGAATAGGGTAGCACGCATGGAAGGAGGGGTAGAGGAGGCTGAGCATGAATGGTAAAAGTTGCCTTGTAAATTCTTTAGTTCACAATGAAGTCTTAATAACAGTCTTTGCGCTTACTTGTCTGTGGGCGGCTAAGATATAACCCACTCGCTCACCTTGGGCTCAACGGTAAGCCTACCGGAGCAGTGAAACGGCGGGCTGCTTCTCAGGATTACTGCGAAATGATTAGCCTTCTGAATTCACTTGCTGAAGTGGCAGCTCTAGTTGCAGACAGTGCTCTTGACTATACTGCCGAACTCTGGAACTGGTTAAATATTTCTAGTTTAAATGACTTCCCAACGCTACAGAGTGATAGCGTGGGAAAACTACGAGAGGCGCTACCAAATTTTGGCGAACAGTAGCGCGACACAGGAAACAACTTCTACTCTAGTCAGGATTCAAATTGAAGTGCGCAGTAGAACGCGCGCGCGCCGAGGAAGAAATCTCGAATCACGCGAGATCCACTCCTTCAGTATTAGTACATCAGGGGAGCTGGCAAATAGGGCGGCCATCTTAAAAGGGTCAATCACTGCCTTAAACATTTACCCAGCAATTGCAACTAGAGGGTTTCACAATAACCCTACGTTTCCAAACTTGATTCTTCATTACAGAAATGACGTTCACTAGGTTCCTGACAATCAGACAACAAAGGGTGACGGGAGGGATGCTTGCAATCATCTAAACACTCACAAAGAGGGCAGTTTTAAAACTGCCTATTCGACCTGGCAAAGTAACCCTTTTGCCAGGCCTAATATTTCATTTTAAAAATGTTTAACTCACCACAAAGGTAGACCCTAAATGCCCTTAGGGCAAGGTGCATTGTATTTAAAAAGTAGGACATGTGTATTCAAGTTCTACACGTCCTGACAGTGAAAAATCTCCAAATTATGTTTTTTCACTTGGGCAAGAATGGAACAGCACCAGGTTACATTATTACTGCTTATTATGCATAACTTCAGTTTGAGAATAGCTAGAACTATTGTTCAAGGATTCAAAATAATAGCAATTTAAAACCAAATGTGATGGTAATATTGGATTTTAAATTTCTAGAAAGTTGGCAATTTCCTGCCTACAGCCCCTTGTAGCCTTTTCAGAGTTAATCCCTAACTGTCCAAAATTATGTCAAAGTGGGTAAGGTTGTCCTTGGGAACTTTTTCCCTATTGGCGAGGTATTTTCTCCTACCCACAGGCTAGAGCCAGGCATAAAAGTGGAACCTCTGGGTACCTTTTTCAGTACACCTCAGGACTGGTGGAAGACAGAAGGAAGACTGCTCCTGCTGTTGAACCTGGGGAGAGAAAAGCCAAGGGCTGGGCCTACTCCACACTTGTACCCAGGACTGAAGAGTGGACTCCAAGGGCAAATTGGCTAGCATCCTGTTAAGTTACAGGAACACAGAAGCTGCAAGAAGTCCAAGACTCTGCTGAGCCCAGCTGACCAGTTACAACTGGATTTGTCCTAATCCCTAGGTAGTGCCCAAAAGGCCCTGGAACCTTGGCAGGTGTTAGAGCACCTGCTATATATATATATATATATATATATATATATATATATATATATATATATATATATATTATCTACTGGCGGTCGCCAGTAGATAGTTATAGTTAGGACCGTGTTTCCATAGGAAATCCGCAACATTCTATTTGGAATAACTTTGGCGCCGGTTGACGAATCCTTGCGAAATTTTCAAAATAGGTGGGGCGCTCCGCTCCTACCCTGAAAGTCTCGGGGGGATTCGTCAAGCGGGGGCTGAGAAAAAAGGGGGGTCCCAAAACGCTTATTCCCAATGCAATTTTCCATAGGGACCTTTAGTCCAAGGTACAGCCCGAACGGCTGAACAGAATTACTTGAAATTTGGCAGAGCGGTAGTCCTCAGGTCAGGGATGTCCCTTTTGCAGGTCTGGTGTCAATCTGTTCAGTAGTTCCTGAGAAAATCAAAAGTAAAATCAAATATATATGTGGGCGGAGCCTAACCACACATCTCATCCTGAGATCTGATTGGCTGTCAGCACTTCATCCAAGAAGTGTTGGCAGCATCTTGGGACCAATATACATGATAGCACCTCATTAAAAAGCATTGCAGTTAATAGACGGTTTTAAGACTTTAGTTACATTATAAATCATTTGTTGATGGTACCATACTCATTTTAGGAATTGTGGTATGTTCTAAGGTGATTTCACCATGTGAAAAAGCCTTCTGCTGGGATATCATGATTGAGAGAAAAATATTTTCTCATGCTTTTCCCACAGAGGTTTTGGAAGGTGATCTATAAGCTAAACTGAGAGCTTATTTTCTGTAAATTCACATTATCTTTCTCAGTCATGTGAGAATGGAGTCTGACATTCTCAGTAAAACATGTACATCCAACAAGGGCAGAGACTGTCAGTTGATTCCTTTGTGTTCTACTGCAGCTTCCCAGAGTGTTCCAAAGAACAACTGGAGCGCTAACAGTCCTACTTATGATAAACGTATGGCACACCTGAAGCCATCTTGCTTGGATTAAAGTGGTAACTCTTAAAACATTTAATTTAAAAAGGAACAAAATGAGGGGGTTCATTTTTCCATAAAAAGTATGATTAGTGCTGCAGAAAGAAAAATTAGGGCACATTTTGAGTGACTTCTCAAATCCTCTTCTATTTCATTAAAAAGCTCTGACATGCAGACTGAAACATGCACTTTCAATACCAGCAGCAGTTTTCCCTGGTGAGCAGTAGCTTTACTACAGTGATCCAATGAGCAAAAAGAGTGCTAACATTCTGAATTTATGGCAAATGTGTGACACATCTGAATGCCTTTGGAATCAAAGTAAAAAACTGAAAGTATTTCCTACTGAGGAGACTGCAGTAAATGAGGAAATTAGGAAACTTCATAACAAATAAGTCTGCCAAGATGGCCACCAGAGACAAAAGAGCCCAAATGTAGCCCAAATATCACCCAGATGTAGCCCAAGTATAGCCCAATGACAGAATGTCCCAGAGTGTTCTTAAAAACAACTAGAGCGCTTACTGTCTTCATTATGACAAAAGTATGGCACACCTAAAGCCATCTTGATTGGAATAAACTGGTAACACTTAAAACATTTAATTTAAAAAGGAACACAATGAGGGGGTTCATTTTGCCATAGAAATTATGATTAATGCTGAAGAAAGAAAATGAGGGCACAATCCTCTTCTATTTCATTAAAAAATTCTGACATGCAGACTGAAACATGCACTTTTAATACCAGGAGCAGACTTCCATGGTGAACAGTAGTTTTACTACAGTGATCTAATGAGCAACTAGAGTGCTAACATTCAGAATTTATGGCAAATGTGTGACATATCTGAATACCTTCATGATGGAATCAAAGTAAAAAACTGAAAGCATTTCCTACTGAGGAGACTGCAGTACATGAGGAAATTAGGAAACTTCATAACAAATAAATCTCCCAAGATGGCCACCGGAGACAAAAGAGCCCAAATGTAGCCCAAAATCACCCAGATGTAGCACAAATATAGCCCAATGACAGAAGTGTGCAAAACACTTATTATTTTGTGTTTTTGCAGTGTTATATAGTGCAGACTTGTCAGGTATTGGAGTGCTTTACATGAGCATTGGTTACATCACACAAGAACAAATTCATTTTGGTTGTAGACATGGGGAGACTAAGTGATTTGACCAGAATCACAGAATGTCGAGCTGAAGCAGAAACTCCAACCTGGTTCCCCAGTTGCAAAGTCTGCAGTTCTGGAAGTAACACCACATCCTCTCCCCTAAGTGCAACATTTAATCAAGTGGTCAACTGGATAAAAAAACATAAAGGTAACAAATAATTTAAAAGTGCTTTCTCGCTATTTGAAAACTCAGAAAATATGTCCTTATTTTAGTCTTTTAGAGCACTAACCATAATTTTGATGCCAATAAGACCCTCTCATATATGTAATTTCTAAAGGAAATGCTCTAGGTATTACAGTTTTGATTACATCAAGATGACGTCAGGCGTTCCACACTTTTGTAATAAATATAGAATGTTAGCAATCTAGTTATTCATTAGGATACTGTTGAGAGGCAGAGGCCAGGGGCACGGACTCTAAAAATTGAAGGCAGGTAGGAGGGTGCAAAGGCAACAATTTAACCACACTGAGCAGGCAGGAAGGGCCGTGGCAGCACAACAGACTATAGAGGGCAGTGGAAAGGGGGGCAGGGGCAACAAACCAACAATACAGGACTTGCAAGAGAGGCTGTGGCAATGTAATAGACCATTGTGGGCAGAAGGAAGAGGCAATGGTAGTACAACCATACATGCCAACAGACCCGATTCAGCCAGGAAACGTCCAATGTTTTTAAGCTCAAACGGGCTTTATTTTATCCGTCTCCTGTCTACAATCTCCTCTTTTTCAATGTAACTCAAAGGGGAAAATCAATACCCCAGTTTTTTTTCAAAATCTCCCTCTTACCAAGTTCAAAATGTTCGCAGGTATGGTACATTGGATCATGGAAGGAAATGGGGTAGGGACATGGACTTCGATAACAGAGGACAGGAGGGACATGTAGAGGTGCACCAAACTGACCCTGCAGGGCAGGCATCAGGGTTTGCAGCAGCACAATACACCACACAGGGCATGCGGGACGGGAGTGCAGCACAACAATCCATAGAAAGCAAGAGGGAGGGGACAGGACCGTGCACATGGACAACAGAGAACAGAGGGGCAAGAGGCAGGACCATAATGGACAGACAGGAGAGAAAGCTGCAGCATAACAGACCATAAAGGGCAGGAGGGATGGATCAGGGGCATTACAATGGAACAGACAAGCCAGGAGGGAGGGAGTAGGGGTCTGCACATGTAAACAGAGGGCTGGGGGCAAGGGGGCAGGGCAGGAGCAGCAAGATAGCCATGGAGGTCAGGCAGGATGGGCACTAGAAGCAAGACACACCATGAAGAGCAACAGTGAGACTGTGATGGCATACACACAGACCATGGAGGGAAGGTGGGAGGGGTTCAGGGGCAGCTAACTGACCACACAGGGAAGGTGGGAGGGGCCATGGCAGCACAGAAGACCATGCATGGCAAGTGGGAGGGTTAGTGGTAGCACAATGGCTATGATGGGCAAGAAGGAGGGTGCAGGGGCATGCACAAAGGACGATGGAGGATAGAAGGGAGGGTCAGGACCTGTGCACAGACAAGAAAGTTCAGGGAAAGGGGCCTCACAACAGACTGCACGGGGCAGGCAGGAGGAGCAGTTGCAGCACAACAGACCAGGGAGGGCAGAAGGGTGTGGCAGTACAATGGACCATGTAGGACAGGAGGAAGAGGATAGGGGCATGGCATGTGGACAGGCAGGGTGGAGGTGGCAGGGACAGGTTACAGTCATCCGACAATGCTAGGCAGGTGGGAGGGGAGTGGCAGCTCAACAGAACACTCAGAGTAGATAGGAGTGGCAGGTCCATGGAACATGGTGGGCAAAAAGGATGGAGCAGGGGCATGCACAAAGACATCGGAGGGCAGGGGGAAGGAGAATAGGGGCAGCAAGCTAAGCACAGAGTTTAAGCAGGTCAATGATGGGGCATAGAATTGGGCAATGGAGGGCAGGAGGAGTGGACTGGTACATCATACTAATTTGAGGGCAGTGGCAGCACATCAGACCATGCATGGCAGGAGGGAGGAGGCTAGTCCATGGATTCACACAACAGAGGATAGGGAGGAGGGGGATGGGGCAGCAAGCTAACTGTTCAGAGAAGGCGGGTATTAGGAACTTTATTGTTTTTAAAATGTGAGTCTGTGCGAACTACTTAAAATATGAACAAGTATGCAGCATAATCTCACTTTTATTCAGGAAGAAGAGGACGTTTGTGACTGTGACTCCGGGCTCACTTGGCAGAAACACCCCCTGACCCTCCACCCCGTATCGCAAAATGTAATGCCCGTGAAAAGGGTAGGTGAACACAGTGTTATATAGAACATAGTCCTGAGAGCACGATTGAAAATGAAAACTAGATATAGTGTATGGTATAAACTATGCACCAAAAAGTGTGATATAAGATGAACCGGGCGTGAAATATAATATGCAATATATTGTGCGCAATGACAGATTCATTGGAGAGAGCGAGAAAGCACAGGCACTAGCGCGTGCTATGCAATATGCGCCTTGGAGTGTAATATGCACAGGGCAGTGTTGTGTAACCTAACTAGTCTCTAAAGTTGTAATATAAAATATGTGCTGGGGAGTGTAACGTTGCATATGCACTGTGACAAAGATATGGATCCCAGATTGTAATATGTATGGCATAGCACTGTGCGTTATAACATAGGCATCGAGGAAGGCACGTTAGATGGGGCAATATAACCCGTGCGAAGACAAGTGTGGCATGACATATTCACGGGGTGGTGTTACAGTGCACATGGGCTAGAGAGTGTCATAGCATATGCACTAGCTAGTGGAATACAACACAGAGGTGTGGTGGGTGTAACACAGCATTGGGCTCTGCCAGGAGCGCGCTGTGACTCTCAAGTGATGTTCGTCCCCTTTCCAGAGAGTAAAATAAAAAGTATTACACATCCGGCAGTGGATGTGTGTTTTATTAACCGTGAGGGGGGTTTCTTGCATAGTTTTGGTCGAATTTTTGTCGAATCCCCTTTGAATGGCTTGGTGTGCATGTGTATTAAATGTGCCCGTCAATAGCTACCCATGTTTGTATAAATAAATGACAAGGGTGTCTACCGGGATTAGGCACGGTAGGGCATCAGACATGTCAGAGCTTCACTAGTGGTGTAAATACATTCCACGTGGATTCATTGTATGCATAGTCTCCTTTTAATGAATATCACGCAAATCGGCATGGTGATAGGTACGTACGGTTTGTCCAGCATGTCCTAGGGGTGTCTATAAATATATATTTTTTAAAAATAATACAAAACAGTGGCCGGCCCTGGGGATTGGGGTCAAAAAAATATAATTTGGAGACAGGCCCTGGGGGATGGGGTCATCAGGGCCAATAAATTAGAATAAGAAGGGGAACCACACAGCCCCCCTTCTTAAAAAATTAAAAACAATAAAAGACTGGCATCGTGCCGGAGGCCACGCGCCCTCCTTGCAGCACTGTTCAAACGCGCCCCCTGGCGAGTTGTAAGTAGGGGAATTAATTCCTCTTCAATACTGAGGCTCCCTGAGGGCCAACTAGCCCAACAGGCATCTCCAGTATGCACCAGGGAGCTGCGCTGCAGACAGGTGTTCTGAGGCCAAGCCCCTTTTTACACCTCTCTGCAACGCAGCTCTGTGGCGCTTACTGGAGGTACCTAGTGGTCTAGTTTGACCCTAGGGACCCTTAGGATTCAAGGGGACTTAATCTCTCAACTTAGAACAGCCACAGGGCGCGTTTACACAGTGGTGAAGGGAGGGGACGGGGCCTGAGGTGACGTGTGCAAACAAGCACTATGGCACGTTTTAAATTGGGGATATAATTTTCCTTCAATACTGAGGGCCCCTGGGGGCTAACTAGCCCACCAAGTGCTTCCAGTAAGCGCCACTGAGCTGCTTTGCAGAGAGGTGGTCCAGGCCGTGCCACTTTTTACACCTCTCTGCAACGCAGCTCTGTGGCACTTACTGGAGGTACCTAGTGGGCTAGTTGGACCCTAGGGACCCTCAGGATTCAAATGAACTTAATCTCCCAACTAAAAACGGACACAGGGCGTGTTTACACAGTGGTGAAGGGAGGGGACGGGGCTTGAGTTAACATGTGCAAAAATGCCCTGTGGCCTGTTTTAAGAGGTAGTTTTAATCCCCCTGCCCTATTATATACTAGGGGCTTACAGAGGAGGTCATGCTAATCACAGGGGGACCCCAACGCATAATGTTCCCTAGTGTATGTAGGTGTTTTCACTGTATTCTAAGTGTCTTTTAACATAGCACTGGCTCTAGGACTGGTTAGTCAGACTCAGTTACCACCAGTATTCGTCTGAAAAAGTTGAGGGTACAGGATGATTTTGCAACAAGGCTTCTTTCTGCTCTTCTTTTTGTTCTTTCTGCACGTTATCCTTCTTCCTGCACTTTTCTTCATCTTTGAGGACTTCTGTTGCTTCTTTCTGCATTTCTTTTTTTCTTTCTGTGCGTTCTTTCTTCGTTCTTCACATGTCCTATCTCTGTAGACATAGTTAGAAATTAGCATTTAAAAAACCTTTGAAATTCACTGAAAAAACCATAGGTTTCAGGCACGTTATAGTTAGGAATTAGCATTTAAAAAACCTTAGAAATTCACTGAAAAAACCATAGGTTTCAGGGGCGTTATAGTTAGCTGGACTTTTCACTCGTACAAAACCATTGAAATTCCCCCGTTATAGTTAGTTCAGCTAACTATAACTCGTGCGCCCGCAATGCACTGCTGATGATGTCACATATTACATCACTCATGACATGGTCAGTGACATCACTGATGACATCACTCATGACATCATCATTGTGATAGAGTGGCAGACCTCCTCTCCCCCTAATATAACCTTTGATACACACATTCAAAAATAGAAACTAACATTTTCAAAACAATGGACATACCAATACCAGTTACAACAACCTATTCAGTAATTCTAAGATCCATATACACATCCACTCATTCACCAACAGTCCTATACAGTCACTCATACATGTACTCACTTATCATATTTACTCATACACCTATACATCCTGTTACACAACACCACTCATCCATAGAGTTACTCACACACATAGTCACTCATGCTAATAAAGAATCAAACATCCATTTACTTGCATATACAGTTATACATACACCACCACACTTACTTCTACAGAAACTTACACATACTTAGTCTTTGAAACAATCACTTATAGAAACACATACTTATTCATACAGGAACTCTTTCAATCTCTCACTCTCACATATACTCACTTATATACACCAATAATCACATATACTAGTTTAAAACATGTGTTGTTACTCATAAAGACACTATTGAGACAGTCATTCACTCACTAACACACCCATGCACACACTCATCCACCCATATAGTCCTGCACACATGTTGTCTTCCACACATACAAACAGTGAGTCACTCATTCATGCACCTATACACTACGTAATACCTCCCACCGAACCATATAGACACTCAGACACTCATACTGCTACTCAAAAAACCAACTAATAACCTATATAGACACTCATGTAGCTACTCACCAACCCATGCAGCCACTTATACACAAAGTGAGAGACTGATACAGATATTTACATATTTAAACATTACTCACTAAGCCATGTATTCACTAAGATACACTTAATCAGTCAGTTATACAATCAATTTTTCAAAAACAAATCATCCATTTAGACACTTATATACCCATTTATTCTTCCATCGACCTTGAGATATACAGATATAAAACATATGTAATTTTCAGAAAAACACACATTCACTGGATGATGTCATCAGTGATGTCATGAGTGATGTCATTTGAGATGTCATCGATGATGTCATGAGTGATGTCACTGACCATGTCATGAGTGATGTAATATGTGACGTCATCAGCAGTGCATTGCGGGCGCGCGAATTATAGTTAGCTGAACTAACTATAACGGGGGAATTTCAATGGTTTTGTACGAGTGAAAAGTCCAGCTAACTATAACGCCCCTGAAACCTATGGTTTTTTCAGGGAATATATATATATATATATATACATATATATATACATATATATATATATATATATATTCACTGAAAAAACCAAAGGTTTCAGGGGCGTTATAGTTAGGAATTGGCATTTAAAAAACCTGCGAAATTCACTGAAAAAAATATAGGTTTCAGGGGCGTTATAGTTAGCTGGACACTTCCCTCGTAGATAGTTATAGTTAGGACCTATTTTCCATGGGAAATCCGCAACATTCTATTCCCAATAAGTCTGGCGCCGGTTGATGAATCCTCGCAAAATTTTCCAAACTTTTGGCCAGCTCCGCTCCGCTCCTACCCTGAAAGTTTCGTGGTGATACGTCAAGTGGGGGCCGAGAAAAAAGGGGGGTCCCAAAACGCGTTTTCCCCATGCAATTTCCCATAGGATCTGTTGTCGCAGCTACAGCCCGAACCGCTGAACGGAATTACACCATATTTGGCAAAGAGGTAGTCCTCAGTTCAGACTCGTGCCTTTTGCATAAATGGTGTGAATCCGTTCAGTAGTTCCTGAGAAAATTAGAGTTATATGTCTATGGCCGGGGAGGATCCGCGGACCCTACCCGCACCGTAAGCGCACCCTCCCCGAACCGAGCGCGCACCCTCCCGATCACGCACTGAATGCTAATTGGCTGTCGAGTGTCTGTCTACATTCGAAACCAGGAACTGTTGGTGGCCAGAGGTGCTTAGGGGGTGCCCGAAAGACCTACTGGGGCCCCCTTTTTTAAAAAAAAAAAAACGCGAAACACGGTGCGCGCATCCTATCGCGTTGGGTGCATGGATTCTCTCGTGTTGGGTGCGCGGATCCACGGAAAAAAAAATTGAAAAAAGACAAGAAATCATTGGTTGTATGACTACTTTCTACACTGAAAGGTAGGGTGTATATTTCTGTTTTTTAAAGGTATGATTCTTATTGGTTAACAAAAACAGATTGTAAGGAACATTATATATGATAAGCTGATATGTTGAAAAGTCAAGCACACTTGCTGTCTTGATTAGCAACATTGTGTGCTGAACTTGTGACCTGTGTGCTCAGTGCAGTGTTCCATGACCTGTTTCTATGGTAACATGCAGAAGGCAGATTGGGGGAAGGGTTGAAATGTATTTCAGTTGGAAGGGTTGAAATGTTTAACCAATAGAAATGTGTGTTTGCTTTTGAATGTATGTGTGAAGGATTGTGATTTGATGTTTACATGTATATGTGTGGAAAATGAAAGGGAAACTTTTCCATTCTTTGTTTTTGCTGAGAGGTGCACAGTACAGAGATTCTGTAAAAGAAAATCTGGATGTATGTAGACTAATTTGATTTTAATCAGATTAATGTATTTCTCCTGCTAAAGTATAGGGAGTACTTTTTTTCTCTACAATCTAATTGACAGTGTGTGTGCATGTAGAAACCATTCTGTGATAAGCATTTGTGTTTTTCATGTGTTTGCAGACAGATAACTGTGCTGTTTTTATATTTTGGTAGAATTAGAAACCAGTCATTGTTTATGAATTTGTGAAATGAGTTATGTTTCTATATTAAAATGGAGTACTCCTTCTAGATGAAGAAATGTGTTTCGGTATAGTGCAAGGGACAGTGTTGTTTGTTTAGAATCACACAGTGAGTATGTGTGCATTTGGGAACCACTGTGAGAGAAGCATTTGGTAACATTGTGTATTTGCTGACAGATAACTCTTTTAAAACCTGTCATGTTGTCAGGTTTTAGAAGCATTAGAAGCCAGTCTTTGGTTATGCATTGATAAAATGATTCATGCTTTGATAGTAAAGTGCAGTACTGAAATATGTAGATTGTGTGCAGTCCCCTTACCCCTTCCACAGTAGTGAATGAGTTTTGGTAAGCTGCTAGGGATAGTGTTGCTTGTCTAGAATCACACTGTGAGTCTGTGTGCATTTGGGAACCACTGTGAGAGAAGCATTTGGTAACGTTGTGTATTTTTTGGCAGATAACTCTTTTAAAACCTGTCATGTTGTCAAGTTTTAGTAGCATT
This sequence comes from Triturus cristatus, assembly GCF_964204655.1. Classification (NCBI taxonomy): domain Eukaryota; kingdom Metazoa; phylum Chordata; class Amphibia; order Caudata; family Salamandridae; genus Triturus; species Triturus cristatus. The sequence goes on from NC_140593.1 coordinate 1,167,458,918, forward strand.
AGAAGCCAGTCTTTGCTTATGCGTTGATTAAATGAGTCATGCTTTGACACTAATGTGCTGTACTTAAATATGTAGATTGTGTGCAGTACCATTACCTCTTCTAGACTAGTGAATGAGTTTTTATAAACTGCTAGGGATAGTGTTGCTTGTCTAAAATCACACTGTGAGTCTGTGTACATTTGGGTAAGGATTGTGAGAGAAGCATTTGGTAACATAGTGTATTTGCTGACAGATAACTGTTTTAAAATCGGTCATGTTGTCAAGTTTTAGTAGCTTTAGAAGCTATTCTTTGCTTATGTATTGATAAAATGAGTCAGGGTTTGACACTAAAGTGCAGTACCATGTACTATTCTCTTCACTGTGCCAGAACTGAAAATTTAAAAGTTTTACCCAGGCACTAACCTAGCAGTAGTCTGATGATTTAGTCAGTTTCCAAGTACTCATGTTGTGAACCATACATTACCACATAGATTGCTTCAAATTTCCATGCAGTATGCATGCAGTCTTCTAACATACTATACATTTGTCTTTCACATTTTCAGTTCCCTAGTCAGTATCCATACAGTCCAGCAAACATCCTGTCACTCCCTTTGCACTCCTCTAGTGACCCATTCAGTACCAAGAACTAATCCATTCACTGTGTCAAAAGCCAACCACTTATAAATTCACTCAGGCACTCTGTTTGCTGTACTCTAATCATTCCGTCAGTTCCCAAGTACTCATGCAGTGAGCCAGGCCTTAGCACATAGACTGCTTCAAATGCATATTCACTATGCATGCAGGCCTATAATCACCTACACATTTGTCTTTCACACCTTCAATTCCCCAATCAGTATTCATACACTTCTAGCAAACACCCTGTCACTCACCCAGTGTGTCTCCTTATAGTACTGTAATCATTCAGTCAGTTAGCATGTAGTCTTTTAGTGAGGTAGGCTTTAGGGCATGAACTGCTTCAAAGTAGTATGCACTATGCATGTAGTGTTTTAACGATCGTCACACTTGTGGTTCAGGGCTATAGTTTCTTAGTCAGTTTTATATAAAATGTGTTTGTACAGTAATGGAATAGTATAAATTTGAAAGTTATTAATTTACATGTATTTGTGATTCTTTTTTACAGATACAGAACAGGGGTGTTTCTCATCTGTTTGCACTCTTCTCGTGCAAGATTGTTTGGATGAAGGGTCCTTCGGTGTTTCATCATACTTGCCGTGCCATACGAGTATTTCTTGTTAGGATCCCCTTGCAACAGAACTCTTTTGCAAATCTTGCACATGACCAAGGTGGCATTGGTCTTTGTTTGCCCCTCGGGAAAAGTAAAAAATTTCCATACCACTGAAGGAAAACGTTGTGGGTGTGGTGCGTCCTCCAAAAATTCATCCTTAGATTCGGTGAATATTTTAAAGCGACAACATTTACAGTTTTTGTAAGTTAAACTTATAAAATTTTGTTAGCTGTAAGTATTTTATATATCTGTGATTTGTATCATGTGGTATTTTGTTGAGAATAGCATGTTGTTGTTTTTTAACAATCTTTGTGATTGTTTTTTTTTGCCCGCTGTTAAGCGGGGGCTGGATTACTAAGTAGCCTTGTTGATGATAATAGCTAGAATGAGAACTGCAGTGTATTGCACCCTTGTCTGCTCACACGTAGGCAATGTGATAAAGTTTCATTTGTTCAAGTTCGCACATGAAATACTTTGACACAGTACAATTAGTATGCAGCGCATTTTCAACGACGAGTTATTCACGAATTAATGATTAATTTTGAAAGTAAGATTTGTCATCTGAATTGTATTGAACCATGTAAAGAACGCGTTGCAGTATTTTTACAATGTCTATAGCACGTGACCGGCACTTGCACTTGAAAAATGAGAGACAAACACAGTCTGTTGCCCGTGATAAAGAAGTGCAAGTAAACTCCGAAACGCGTCGGACCTAGTGTTTAAATAAACACACTGTTGGATTGAGGCCACGGCTCCAGTGTTCGTTCTTTCGTCCTGTGATTGGGGAAAGGGAGACGCAGTGGATTCTTCTGTATTTTTGGGGGTGGCTACCCCTGCCGTGTGCCCGCCGTATCAAGAGGCTCGGGAACAGCCAACCTGCTTTGGGAGATATATATATATATATATATATATATATATACTTGAAGATGAAGGATCACAAGAAAACAACAGCCAGCCAGATCACAAGAAAACAACAGCCAGCCAGATCACAAGAAAACAACAGCCAGCCAGCCATATATGTATATATGTATATATGTATATATATCTAAATATATGCAGGGAAAATATATTACCTACTGTTGGTCACCAGTAGGTATTTATAGTTATGTATTATTATTATTATTATTATTATGTAGCTTATAGAGCGTGTGGCTACCCCCAACAGGAGTGTCCCATCGCTGGCAGCGGAGATATAGAAAAAGGTGGGGTGAGTAAGTTGGAATCCGCAGGGTGCTAAGGAAAACTAAAGAGCCACGTCTTCATGGATTTCCGGAAGCTAGACTCGAGTTGGCCTTTCTGATGGGTTTTCGGGCAAGGAGTTCCACAGGGTCGTGGTTCTGATGGGGAAGAACCGCCCTCCTATTCTAGATTTGGCAAAGGGAGGGGTGACGAGGAGTTCAAGATGATTGGATCTTAGGTTTCTTGTTTGATGGGATTTACGGATTCTTTGCCATAAATAGTGGGGGCCAACTCCGTTTATTGCCCTGTAAGCAAGGGTGTGCGCTTTGAATTCTGTTAGTTTTTTCATGGGCAACCAGTGTAGACTACGTAGACTACGTAGAAGGGGAAAGATGTGATGCCTTAGCGGGACATTTCTGATAAGCCTTGCTGCATCATTCTGTATTGTTTGCAGTTTCCTGAACAGATAGGCTGGTAATCCCAGATATAGACTATTAGCATAGTCTAGTTGTGATGTTTATAAGTGCGTGGAAAATTGTTTTCCTACAGTCCATTGGTAGAAGATGGAGAAAACTTGGAAACACCTTCATTTTCCAGAAGCAGGATGAGGACACATGTCCTATCTGGGTCTTGCATGAAAGGGTGTTGTCAAATTTAAAACTCAGATTCTTAGCCGAGGACACAGGAAGTGGAGGAGGATTGAGCTGTGAAGGCCACCAAAGATCAGATTGGGGAAGGGAAGGCTGATTAAAAAACAGTACCTCTGTTTTATCGGCATTCAGCCGTAGACAGTTCTTGCTCATCCAGGCTGATATATCTATCAGACACTGCTTAAAGTTTGTGAATGCAGACTTTGAATGGTCTTTGAAGGAAACCATCAGCTGGGTGTCATCAGCGTATGAGATGACACTTACGCCATGTTTCTCTACAGGTGGGGCTAGGAGGGCAAGATAAATGTTAAAAAGGGTCGGGTTGAGAGCCGAATCCTGTGGTACTCCACAAATCACAGGGCAGGGGGATGAGACATGAGGATGCAGCCTTGTTCTCTGGGACCCCACCTCAAGAAAGGAACTAAACCAGGCAAAGGTGGTCCCATTTACTCCCAGTTGTCTGAGCCTGTCAAGGAGGATCTTATGTGACACAATGTCAAACACTGCTGACAGGTCTAGCAGCACCAGCATTGCACAGCTACCCTTATCTAAGGTTTCCCGGATTGTTTCAGCTACCTCCAGCAGAGCTGTCTCAGTGCTGTAGCCAGCTCTAAATCTGGACTGAGAAACGTGTAATAGTTTGTTAGAATCAAGGAAGTTAGTTAGCTGTTTCTGCACTTCTTTCTCTAGGATCTTAGCTGATGCTGGCAAAACGGAGGTGGGTCTGAAACTTTTTAGTACAGCTGGATCTACATCCTCATTCTTGAGGAGAGGTTGGACAAGTGCAGTTTTCCAGATGGATGGATAAGTGCCTGATTTTAGGGATGCGTTCCAAAGCAGATTCAGTGGGGGGTTAATTAGTGGGGCAAGTAGTTTAAAAAACCTAGCAGGGCAGGGATCCATAGGGTAACCAGATTTTATATTTTCCAGCTGATTGAGAGAGGTATCGGGGTCGAAAGAGCTGAATTCCGACTAGGTGTGTGTAGGGGGGAGGAAGGTATGTTAGGGGTATCCGTTTCAGTGAAAGGGGGGAGTATATATCTTGAATTTTTTCTAGAAAAAAGATCGAAAGATTCTCACAGAGAGTATTAGATGGGGTAATATTGCTTATCATTGTCCGTGGTTTCAGGAAGTCTTGGACAATTTTAAAGACTTCTTTAGTCGAATTGCCTGATTGTTTGATTTGGTTGGCAATATAATCCTTTATGGAAGTGCGTTTTAGCCTATGAAACTGTTTTACTGCTTTCCTATAGGTATTTTTTTTTTAACTCTTTTTATTCAGTTTTTTAATTTTTTAAAGATCAGCACAACTCATAAAACAAATTTATACAGTGAGGTTAAAGCCACATTTCTTAGTAATCATAGCATCATTAGAGGGATAAGCCATCAATCCTCCAGCTCCCATTACTAATCAGATACACACAAATACAATACTAAAGCATAACACATCCACCCCACTATATAATCCATAATATAAACAACACATTGCTATAATTCATACATAAATCGACCACCAATGTTAAGGAGCATTTGAGCTAAAATCCCTCTGGATATTTTCTCCGATCCAACTCAGCTTATAGGCCTAAGTTATTTAGCTTCATATGGCTCCTTCCACCTTGCTAGAGGAGCCCAGATGCACTGTCCCAACAGTCTCGCCTTTTTACCCTTCCTCTCATAAATAGCTCTTTCCATAATAAACAACGTGATTAAATGCGAGAACCACTGTTGAAGCCTAGAGGGTAGCGGATCAAGCCAGGCGGAAGCGATACTTATCCGCACAACAGCCATGGCCAAAAAGAGAAATTGATAAGCCGGATCTTGCAGCTCGCTACTGCTAACTCCAAGCAAAATCAGAGCAGGGGTTAGTGTAACTTTCAGCCCTAATGACAAGTCTAAGAATTTTGTGATGGAATCTAGCAGATTTTCCAGGCGTGGGCAGGATGCGAACATGTGTACAAGGTCAGAAGCCGGTGCCCCACACCACGGGCAAGTAGTCCCTGCTGACCCACCCCACTGTGCTATTCTCGCCGGGGTATGGTAAAGCGCAAAGATAGTCTTAAAATGCTGTGCTTGAAGCCCAGCTGAGCACAGGACCATCTGGCCTAATTCTAGAGACTCAGAAAACCTCTCTTGTTCGACACCCACCCGTTCCATCCATTTTCCCACATGTTTAGCCAGATCGTCTTGCTTTAATACAACTAGTTTGGCATACAATAGCCTAATAACACCCTTCGTGCTACCCCTGATAATATCTATAGCTTTGATTCTGCTAAACCCGTTAAGTCCCCCCACCCTCTTACAAAAAAAGCTGCGCACCTGTAAAAATTTGAAAAAATTACCGCTATCCAGTCCAAACTCCGACTGAATAACCCCAAACTGGTGGAAGCCTTCGTTCTGTATTAGATCCCCAGCCTTCCGGATCCCCTTCTCTGACCAATCTGCTATGGTCGCATCCGAAGCGTGGGGTTTTTATAAAGCTGGGTATAGTGATTAAGCCTCCCAAGACCAGTCTTTTTTAGGTCTCGCATGGGCAGCGCATGCGCTACCTCTACGAGGCATTACGTAATGTGTATACTTGGGTGAAACTCCGCCTCTTGCCGGTAGTTTCTCCTGCCGCTTGCCATTCGTTAACTGTGGCATTTATTTTGTTAGCGTGCTTATGGTTGGCTTGCGGTCCAATGCGGCACTTCCGCTTTGCTTCCCTTCGGCCGGAAGCAGCACCAACCAACTACAGTTTTGTTCCGCTGCACGGCCTTTTCTATTTGTGTAGGGACTACTTCCTTGTTTGTCCCATGATGCAGTCTCTGCTTGGAATCCTGTCGCACCCAGATCCCGGATTGCGCTTGTGCTGATGCTGCTCCCACTACACCGAGAAGACCTCCTGCCGCTGCCCTGCGGCTGTTCAGCAGCTCCTGGGTGGCACAAGACCAGCGGCTTCCCCTGCTCTGCCTGTGCGGTGAGATACTCCTCCATAATGCCTCCCGGGATCGGACTTGGAGCTGGCGACTCCATGAAGCACATACGGTACAGGTAGGTGGGGGCCTGGGGGTCATTAAATGTCTGCGGTGGCGGTGTACTTCAGCGGGACCTAGTTTTAGGTAGGAGGTGTGCTGAAGCAGCTTTTTTTTAATGTTTCCTGACAACTACGTTTCTTCATGCGAGAATTATGCTGGTGAGGGTACGGGTCGGGAATGCTACTGAGATGAAGCCTGATCGGCTTGTAGGCCTGCGCTTTGCTTGTCTCCCCACCTCAGCTCATCACATAGCCTGGGGAGTTGCGTGCCCCAAAAGTATGCAAGCCTCGCAAATGTGGTGCCATAAATATTTAAACGCGGTTGTACTGCATAATGTTAAAGTCAACAACATGCGAGCCTCACTAATACAATGCTATAAATATTAAGAGCCTGAAGTTTGTAGTAGCTCTGTGACAGCCGCTCTCATCGTCAGTACGACATAAATGTTTTTTAAACATCTACTTTCATTGGAATGGCAGCCCGCACAAATGGCTTCTAAACGTGAACTCTGCCATCCCTACAGTCAGTGGTATATTGAGTTAAGTTCTGCCTGTGTCGTGTCCAGACAGGTCAGAGGAAGCTGTAGGCAATTGACGCACCAGCACAATCTCACATATCACAACACCGGGTGAGAGACCGCGGGTTAGAGACAGACTTTGGGGTGGCCCTTTTCTCAGAAAAATAAACATACTGGCGTTTCTGGTAGAACCAGGAAATTATACATATAAAATAGCTTGCGAGAATCTTCAGTATTCCTTTTTAAAATGGAAATTCAACCTCTACCATAACCGCCAATTATTAATAATTTATATGGCTCTAAAATGCTTTTCGCTGGTTTCCATTATGTATGTGTCGCTATTATCTTATATTCAAAAGGGGGGAAATTCCAATATTGATGATCTTAACGTTTTTTTAATTTTATGTTACCTTTCTTGTTATAAAAATGTCAGACAGACCGGTAACTACTAGTCATGTGTCAAACCTAATGATTGCACTAGTTCACGTGCCTTCTCACTGATAAGAGTCCACACCCTACTCCCTTAAACTGACAAGGTGAACACATGGCGCATCATACCATGTGAGGCATCTTCAAACACTTCGAGCTGTCATGTATAGAATTTTACATGTGGTAGGAGCAAAACAACAAGCCTCACAATACAGAATATATTTCGAGGCTCGCAACAGGTGTTGCTTATATATGATATGATATGTTGACCCACACTTGTCAGACAGCTATAAAATGCCTTTCCCTTCTAGATTACTCTCTGCTCTGATCCAGCAAGCATAGATGTCCACCATTTCCCAAAACATATCGAATATCAGGCTTAGATTTACTTCAGCCTAATTCAGATTAGTTTTCAATGACTTTTTGTCATACTCCCATGCCAAATAAGTAGCTGAATTCAGCATCCACGTGGGCATAAGGAAAAGTAACACAGCAAAACGTTTATTTGTAAAGTGCAGGTTCACCCTGAAGGGTATTGTAGGGATGACAAATGATTACTTGTAGTTTGCCCACTTTTTAAGGTTTATAAAGCTTCTTTAATTTGAAGTTGGTAAAGTTGTCATGCCCCATGGGACAGAAGGCCACTCATCTGTGAAGCGAGATAACTCATAGTAGGTTGTTTCATTAAGCCAGGGTCACTAACCCAACCCAGGATTTGTCTAGATTGATTGTGCAGGGCCTTGACTCCCTCTAGTGAGTGATTGTTGGTGAATAGCGTTTTTATAACTCATTGCCTATGTTCTATGGAGCGCAGACAATCAATTTGTGCAATGGTGAGGGTTGATGGGTCCTTGTTAGAGGACCCCACTAGCATTGCTTGGTCTTCAGTCCATCTTCATCTCTAGTCAGTCAACAAAGAATAGATACCATTAGGAAGCAAAAACATGCCAACCAAGATCCTTCCTGAAAGGGAACTAGGATGTGCTGCCTGTGTCTAAACCCATCCTCTTCACTAATTTATAGAGATCATATCATGGGTGTGCAGCAGTGTTCATCGAAGCAATAAAAACTGAATAAAATATCCCAAGATAGACAAACTAATTTCCCTATGGAATTTGATATAAAATGCCCGCCTCCACAAAATTCAATATGCAATTGCTGACAATCATCATAAACTACGCCAACAAGACCATGGGTCCTTTATTGTGCCAGAGATGTTTTTCCAGCACTTCACACTGTAATTCTACTCCATATTGTGCACATTGTGCACCTTCCATGACCATGCAATCCCCGATCACAGATTTGGCACAGGTAGCAGAACAATATTTTCCATTAATTCCATAAAATGTTGTCCAACAATTTGGTGCAGCAATCAAATCCACTGCGTCTTCACCAGCCACAAAGTATATATGTACCAACCATAACCCTTTGCCATGAATGCCACTTGATATTGAGATAGTGCCACAATATTATTATAACTGATAGTATTCTTCAGAACATACAAGATACTCCCATGTCTGTCGTTTTCATTAATGCTAAGGCTGTTTCCATGCCAACGTGCATTGTGTGTTCATAACAATAGTATCTTGTGTGCAGTTGTCTCTTGTATACAAAGGATGTGTGTATGTCAAAATGATTACCACGCTAATTCCATGCCACACGATTTTATCATACATTTCCAGGGATATTGCCGTGCAGAGCATGGATACAGATTATTCCAAAACTTGTGCAATAGATATGTGGTACTGCATACACTGGATATTCAGATGCGATCCATCGCTACTCTTCTTGCAGCGTTTAGAGACCTTCCGGTATTAAGCGCTCAACAAATCCAAATTTACATAACATAACAGTTGTGCCATACATCTACAGAATGCTGCTGTGTCACTGAATGTGTTTGGGATGCTGCCAAACCACACACTATCGTAAACACACAGGATATTTTTCTGTGTCACACATTTTCAAAGAAGCGCAAAATATTGCCTAAACACATTGACTTGTTATAAAGTCAATAGCCTACATTAAATCTGCATAACAGACATTTATTTACAGTATGTAATTATAGTAATGTATGGGATTTTGCCATGTCTTGTATTTTTCCATCAGTGCCGATAGATTTCCACCCTTCAGGGCTTGTATGGACATTCAGGCATTTTCTACTGAGCTACAAACTAGGGAGCTGATTGTAGGGCTGACGGCCATGATCTAGCCCTCAAAGCACAATCGCCCCCTCTGTGGTTAAAACGCCCTGGAGATTTTTTCTGTGACAGCTTGCTCTTCATTTTCTCATTCTGGCAGCCCCAGTATGCTATTTTTACGTGTCGTCTAGGCAGCGCTTGCACTGCCTCTTCTACATATGCTGGATATAGGCATAAAGCTCCACCCACTTTACACCCAAATTTTTAATTCACTCCAGTCACAGTCCTTTGTAAATGGCGGCTTTTCATTAGTCAATAGGCTTAGTAGTCCCTCCTTAGTACCGCATTTTCTCCTCTTGTAACCTCCCATGAGGACAGCCTCTGTTACACGTGTTGTCACTTGATATGTTTTAATTACATCCTTAAGCACTATTTTCTTAAATGTCTACACTGTTTTTTTACTTTTGCTACAATCGCGGCACCCACCATTTAGCTTTAAACATCTTAAGCTAAAGAACGGTTGCGCTATTGCTTCAAAAGTAAAGACAGGGAAATGAAATGGTTTTATGTTTTGTTTTAGTTTTGAAGCTCTGGCATTACTGTAAGTTTGAGCTATTGGCGTTGCATTAATATTAGCAACGCCAATAGCTCAATCTTTCACTAATGCGAGACCTATTGCATTGCAAATGCTTATTTTCAGTGCAGCCCAGATTTTAAAGGCGGCCGCAAGAGTCTTACATTTTGTCCTTTTATAATAAATGGGCTCTGTAAATTTCATAAAGCAGTTCTCAGCATGATCCCCGAGCAACATCTTATATACATAGGGAAGCCCTATTTCCCCTTCAACATCCCCCGAAGGTGTACCAAATAGTATACTCATATATTGAAGAGCTGCTGCCCAATAGTAAATTCTAAAATCTGGAACAGCGAACCCCCTCCCCTCCCGTGGTAGTGACATAAACCTGCGGGCCCTCCTAGTTTTCCCATGCGCCCAGATAAATCGATTTACTATACTCTCTAGCGTTACAAACCAATGTTTCTCGAATTCCATCGGTATTGCTCTGAACAAATAAACAATTTTTGGTAAAAACATTATCTTCACCACATTGCAGCGACCCACTAATGATAGATGTAAGTTATTGATTCTATCAAAATCAGCTCTCGCCTTCCTGATTACTGGCTTGATGTTCCTCGCTACCAAATTCCCCTGATCTGGCATAATCGTTATTCCCAAATACACGGCTGATTCTGTTAATTGAGGATCAACAATAATAGCATGCCTATTCTTTATGACTTGGGTTCTAGCTCTATTTAGTGCGTACCCTGAAAATCTGCCAAAATCTTGTGCTACTGACTCCACCACCCTCAGTGCGGTAGAAGGATTTGCCGTAATGATAGCAACATCGTCCGCGTAGGCCAAATCTTTAGATTCCAAGCCCTGACAGACAATAGGGAGAATTCTGTTGTTAACCTCGAATAAGCATATTAAAGGATCGATGTATATAGCAAATAGCAGGGGTGAACATAGGCACCCCTGCCGTGTCCCCCGCCCAATAATAAAAGGAGATGTATAGCCACCATTTAACCTTAAGCGAGCAGTGGGCGCCATATATAGTACCTGAATGGCTTTAATAAACCCCACCCAAGCCAAACCATTTCATTGTTTCCCACAGGAGACCCTATTGAATGCTTTCTCAGCATCCAGTAGCAAAGCGGACATAGGGTCCCCTGAGATTTCTGTTGCACATGATGCGTTGTTCCCCGACCGATTATAAACCCATGTTGGCAGGGGTGGATTGATTTCCTCATGATGGTATTTAGCCTTGTGGCCATAGCCTTTGAAATTTTTTTACATCGCTATTTAAAAGCATTATGGGCCGATAGGAGCCTGGCTCCCTCAATGGTTTGTCCTTTTTTTAAAAAAACACTATATCCGCCCCGGGCCATGACTCCGGTGCTGGTCCCCCCCTTTGAGCTTGCCGAATAACCTTGATCAAATCAGGTCCTATTATATCTACAAAGGTTTTATAGAACTCTAAAGGGATCTGATCAGGGCCAGCAGCCTTACTAGATGGTAGATTTTGCAGAGAACTCATTATTTCCTCTTGTGTTAAAACCATCTTGAGTGCCGCCCTGTTTGTAGGATCGACCCACTGCAGGGGTATCTTATCTAAGTACTCTTGTATTGCTGTCGGCGTCTCTAAAGATTCTTAGCTATAAAGCTTTGACAGAATTGCCGGAACGTCTCTCGAATCCCTGGAGAGTCATCTATTATACTTCTATTAGCGTCAAAAATGTCAGATATCTCTCCTGCAGCAGCTTTTTGTCTTACTCTCACAGCCAGGATACACCCCACCTGCTCGCTGTACTCATGGCAGTGCTCTCTGTTTGTCAAATAAGTTTCTGCAGCTTTAATGGCTATACGTTCTCCAGCTTCAGCCTTATTTACGGCCAGCTGAAGCATAATATCTTCGGTTGGACAGCCCATATTAACAGCCGAGGCCAGCGCCTCTTCTAACTTAATTAGATTTTCTCTTACCACCTACTCATCCTGTCCCTCCTTCCTTTGACAATACATGCTATAACTAGTTGTTTCCCCTCTGACCCGTGCATTGAAAGCATCCCAAACTATCCCTGCACTTGTGCTCTCTCGATTAAAATCCCCAAATTCCCTGATCCACCCCTTCATATGAGACACATAATCCGGATCATGTAAAAGCCTCCGTTCAAAGGTCCAACCCCGAATTTGACTGGCCCCACCGTAGAGGCTGACTTTAAGAACTAATGGATTATGATCCAAGAGTATCCAAGGATACTTCTCAATCTTAGAATTAGAACTAAACTGGTGAGATAAAAAAAAAATCTTTATAATCAAATTTGTTAAAGCTACACAGACCCTTCTTTTCCTACCAGAATATCTACTTCCTGGAATACCCCAATGCACTCTCCCCACAAACGATCACCGGAGTAGGCCACATTGCAAAATCAGAATCCAAAAATTCAAACATATCCGGGTCATCACACGTTGATCCATATTCTGAGCATATAGTAAATTTTTTACCTCCCACTGAGCATTCAACCGTCGCCCACCAGCCGCCATTGATCAGTGGATTTTCTGATAACCTTTACGTCACTCCTACGGGTCAGAATAGCTACTCCTCTTGTGCGGGTGCCCTGTGTAGTATTCACCATAAGCTTATATCCTAGCTGTTGCAAGATACGATCTCTGATACCTTCTATATGCATCTCTTGGACACAAAGAATATCTATACGTAAAGATTTAAACAGAATTGCAGCCCTTTGCCTCCTATTTTGGTCATTTAACCCGCAGATGTTAATTGTAGCTATTCATAAACTCATTATGTTATACTTTCCCGATTCTTACCAAAAACCCCCATCATCCAGCCACCTCTCAATACATCCAAGCTTAATCTTATTCTTACAGAGCTCATTCTACACATGTTTTGACTCCAAGTGCTCATCTCAATCCCTCACATATTGTGCTAAGTCATGTTGTGCTGATCCCGTGCCCAACCCCACCCGCAGTCTCCCCCCACCCCCACCCCTCCTACACCCCTTACAGGCAGATAGGTCAAGGATGACATATATATGGCAGCCGATCTCACATCTCAAGCAGCGCCTCTCCCCCTGCGAGGTCTCCCCCACACCAATAAACCTAGATGAACTCACCCCAATATATAAATCTACCCCAGTGAAAGAGCACCAACCCTTGAAGCATTTAAATAGCCAACGAGCAGCCACCAGGCGACTTTATGCCTCATATCTCAGAGAGAATGTCACCACCAAACATTAGTCAGCAGCAGCTGTACCTTCTTGTGTGATATGGATTGTGCCCCTCTGCCCCCTGGTTTCCTTTAGCTCGTGAGATATTCCTGTGCCTTGACTTCAGAAAAGAACATTCTGACCCTACCATTGGAGATAACCTTTAGCCATGCAGGAAATAGCAGGAAAGCTTCACAACCAACCCCCTGAAACAATGTTATCATCTGACGAAGTCTCCACCTCCGCTCGACCGTCGTATGGCAAAAGTCAGGCCGAACGAAGAAGGTATGACCCTCATTAGTCCGCTTCGAGTCAGGTCTGGCCTGATCTATTATTGCCTGCCTTAATAAAAAGTTGCCAACAAAAATCAGAATGGCTCTAGGTTGCTCCCCTTGGTTTTTAGCATGAGTTCTCCTGAACATTGGGAATCGATGAGCCCGCTGTATTTCCATCTCCCAGTTACAGGGGGAGAGAGATCAGGAAAGGAACCTTTTAGTAGTGTGATAACAAAGGCCATAATGTTCTTCCCTTCCACATTTTTTTCCAGACCGAGTAACCGTACATTATTGCGACGTTGCCGGTTTTCAAATTCTTCAAGCTTCCAGCATACATCCAGAAACTGCTTTTCCTGGGTAGCCTTGAAAGCCTGTGTTTGTCAACTTCCACCTCCTCAGCAGCGGTTCTTTCTTCCACTTGCGTGACTTGTTCGGTCATATCAGTGCACACCTTATTCATCTTGCGGATCCCCCCTTGCAATTTTTTAGTGGCCTGTGACGATCTTCTGCTCTCCTGTCTCGCCTCCTCCTGCATCTGCTTAAGGGTCGCATACAATAGCTCCAAAGTTGGAGAAGGAGCCGTAGTTTCTGGATTGTTAGGACCACCATTACCACTTTGTACTGCATTTCCCAGATCAGATCCACAAACCGTGGTCAGAGTTGTTGCCGAGTAATCCCATTCGAGTTTACGAGTGGTTGAATCTGAAGATCTAGCTTTAGTCTTAGCGGGCTGTGTTGTGTTTTCTGTGTCACAGATGACTCCCCTGAGGCCGTCTCCTCTGATATCTCAAGTTTACTAAGCTCCGATGAATCAGAGTCATCATTTAGGAGAAGAACTTATCCCCTTCTGGGGATAGCAGGGGGGGCACTTGACCATGATGGAGTTATGACATGGTTATTCTGACGACTGGACGCGCTGCTGACGTTAACCCCATCATTCTCCAACATTGCGGGCTGTACGTCAAACTGTGCCGGTGCCCGTGCATAAAGCTGTCTGTGTGCAAGCTGAGCATCTGCCATATCAAAGCGTATATCCAAGCTTACCGAGATAGTGCTGCCATTGCCATTTCGGTTGCCATTGCCGCTGCCAGTCTCAAACTCTGCAACTGCAGTCTCAGAGCCCGCAGCCTCCTTGGCCAGTATGCTAGAAAGACATACTCCAGCTGATGATGAATTTCCCTCATTACACCAGTCTTTAGCCGGCTCACCCAGCGACTGTACCAGCGGACCTGTCTAAGACCCGTCAGTTTTTTCCAGTCCATTCTTTTCAGAATCCTGACCTCGAACACCGCTCGGCTCCAGTCCGGGATTTGCATCTGCCACAGTATTAGCAACAGACTGAGGCGAAGGACTATAATGACCAGGATCCATCTCTTCCGCCATGAAAGTGTTGGTACCGGCCGAATCCCGGTCTGGATCACCCGCAGTGAGATCGGGGTCCCTCTGACCCCCCGGAGCACCCGGGACAGCCGGAACACCGGGCCAGCAACGTTCGAATCCGTCATTGCTCTGAATGCCTCCGCGACTGTCAGCTGCCGCAGGAAGCTCTCCCCGGCGGCAGCAGCAGCGCGAAGACGAGTGCCGCCTGCCTCGCCAACCTCTTTCAGCTTTGTTGCACTGTCTTTCCCCTTCCTTAGGTGACCCCCTCGGCGCACCTGGCCGGAGCCTTGCACTGTGTCGGATAAGCCATCCTTTGTAATCTCTTTTGAGTCTTTAGCCGGTTTACTTGTCTTGGGGGCCATGCTATGCTGCAATTGTAAACACACCCTCCGAAAAAACAGAGGGATCAGCCGAAGGGTCACGCCGATCCCTGCTGACCAGAAGGAGAGCTGACCTCGGTTCCCCAATCTCCACGCTCGAGCATCAACCCCCAACAGAGTTTCTGGGTAAGTCCACGCATCCATGTCAGTCGGTCCCGCCAAGCATTTTAAAAGACCTCAGGGAGAGGGAGTGTGAGAGTGAGAGCCAGCGTTTGCCCTCACTGAGGTCAGTCAGCGGCCATCTTGGTATTTTTCATCTCAATGCTGTAGGTTTTGCGTCATTTCCGCTCAAGCTTTTTGCAACGGCATTTTCTGCTTGCAGTTCTGGCGTGAACCAAAGGGCTGAGGGTTTATTCCTTGCTAATCTCATAACTTTATTAGGGGCTATTTTGTCTATAGTAGAGGTAATCCAGTGATTGAAAGTTGCCGCATCACTGTTAGGTTTTCCGGTAAGTAGTAAGGGGGTGTTAAGTAATGCCGGGCCCATGGTTTCAAGGGTGACTTTCCTCTAATTTCTTTGGACTTCGTGCTTAATTTCCCTGTGGCTATGGTTTGTGGTGGAGGTTAGGTTGAAAGGAATCAGCTTGCGATCCGACCATGCAAGAGGGATGGGGTTTTCTGTCATTAAGGTTGAGATGTTGGTAAAGATAAGATCCAATATGTGGCCTGCCTCATGTGTAGGCATAGAGACCAATTGGTTGAAGTTTAATCCTTTGAGTGTGTCATCTAGTTGAGAAGCCAAAGGACATTGCGTTTTGTCCATATGGACATTGAAAACGCCCAGGACTAAAAAGTTTGCGTATTTCAATGAGAGGTCAGCGATCAGATCGCAGATATTCCATAGCTCAGTGGGTTTGGACCCCGGAGGTCTATAGACCAACATTCCTGCAATGGAGAGAGTGGGGAAACTTGTAACATTAAAGGACATTGCTTCCAACAGGTCAGTGGATTTGATCCTTTTGTGTGATATCTCCCATTCCTTTTTTATGATTATAGCTAGTTCACCACCTAGTCTGTTGCCAACTCAATTTTCTGTGACTATTTTATAGCCCTCAGGGATGGCCAGACTAATATCCGGGGTGGTGCTTTCTCTTAGGCATGTTTCTGTGAGGAATATGATTTCCCAAGCTCTTGCTTCTAATAATAGCCAGATATCATCTGCGTGCTTTGGAAGGGACCTGCAGTTTATCAAGCAGGCTTTAATATTAACGTTTGACCTTTTACTGACGGTCATTGAGCCTGAAGGTGTGACCTTATCAAAGGATTTACACCTCTTACCTAGGTATTTTTCATTGAATTCAAAGGTACAGGACTTGCAATGGGGCCTCTGGGCAAGTACCTCATGATCCAGTGTGTAAGGGTTTATGCATGTTGGATTAGGACAACCTTTGGGCTTCAGCTCAAGGATTTGGTCCCTGGTCATTATTATTCTTGTGACTGACTGCAAACGGGCAGCATGGCCGCGCTGGACGCGGACGGGAGCAGAAGGGCTTGCCTTTGGCGCGCCAATGCCGCGCCCGCTGCGCCTGTCTGCTGCACAACTGGGCAGTCATGTTTCTTAAATACTGTGGACCCACCCGGAAGTACCGAGGGCAGGGGGAGGAGCTGCATCCCTCCACACAAGTGGCACACAAAAGCCGAGGTGGACCGGGGACCAGCAAAGCTTTCCAAGAAGATAAAGTGCAGTGTGCAATCAATTTCATGTACAGTACGTGCAAGTCAGAGTTTAAAATGGATTTCTTTAAAATAACAGAATACACATTTTAAAAACAATGAGGCTGATTTTCTCCCAACACGCTTCTATCTGTCTCTGTATAGGACCTAGTTTTTCCTAGGGAAAGCAGGTTTTTACTTGCCTGTATCTTTGCCACCGTTTGACCAATCTTCAAGCTGGTTCTAGTTCTGCTTGGCAAGTATCAGGGTCATCTGTCAAGCGGGGGCCTGAGAAAAAGGGAGCGTCAAAATAAGTGCGCTTCCCATGTTAATTCCCATAGAGATTTTAGAGGCAACTACAGCCCGAACCTCTGAACGGAATTGCACCAAATTTGGCAGAAAGTGAGATCTTGGTAAGGAAAATGACTTGTTTATGATTTAGTGTAAATCTGTTCACGAGTTTTCAAGATATTAAAGAAAATCCAAATTTGTATTTCTAGGGTCCTGAAGCCTTCATGACTAATTCACATGTGTTGCGAACTTGCGTGCCAACAGGAATGCTGTGGTTGGCTGGCCACAATCTGTGGAGAAAATGGCAGCCACCATTTTAAGTAACAGGACACAGTCCTGGTGGTGTGAAAATGAATGAGGAAAGAAATAGAAGCAGAGTAGAGGTACCCTGACCCCATGGATTGCTAATTGGGGTTTTTGAGAGACCCCAGATGTGTATATTATGTGGAAAAACAGGTTTTTCTTTTCCCAAAACTATATTCACAAATTTGTCCCAGTGCTCAGCATGGCTCACCCCGTGTAACTTCATGATGAATTAACAAATATCACTGACAATGATGATCGCACTCAGAGATGCAATCACACTTTCTTTAGTCCAATCACAGACCCACTGAGAGGCTCATGCACCCACTCGCAGACCCACTCAGACACTCATGCACCCACTCATAGACCCACTCAGACACTCACGCACCCACACCTACTCAGAGACTCATGCACCCATTCACAGATCCACTCAGAGAGTCATGCACCCACTCACAGACCCAACTTCTAGAGACTTACGTACTCACTCACACACCTATTCAGACACTCTCGTACCAACTCACAGACTCATTCACCCACTCATGCACCCACTTACAGACAAATTCAGACACTAACACTCCCAGTCAGATGCACAGAGTCTCTTATATTGTTATGAATTTTAAATGTGCAGGTCTCTATTTACTGTCTGCTTTTGTTTTGTGTATTCATGGGTTATTCGTCAATTTGAAAAAAAAACTATAAAAAAGGGATTTAAAAAAAATGAACCAGTGTTTGGGTAATATGGTTGCTCTAAAAAGAGCCTTTGTGTTTATTGTTTGTAGATTGTAACTACTGTTGAAGAACACCCTTTTTCCTTTCTCTGTGAAGTGAACTCCATCACTTTTGTAGATACCATCACTGTTAAAGCGCAAAATGTTGTTTTAGGTAGAGCCTATCTTATGGTCTCTGAGGAATTCAGAAACAGTTTTATTGACATGTTTCCTGGCTTTGTCTATCTGTGAACATAACTCATTTGACCACTTCTGTTTCGGCCTTTGGCATATGTTGGAGAATACTAAGGCACTCTGAGGAAAAGGTACCATTCTAAGCAAAGGTATCCTTCATTAGGATTTCTGGTCCAACCCCAGTAAGTGTGCCTAGGTCATTGCCACCACAGTGCACAATCGTGAGGTCAGTGTGTTCGCTATCTGCAATGCTTTCAACAAAAGGCAGCAATTGATGTAACTTTAACCTTCTCTAAGCAATTTAAGTAATATACACATTAGGGAAATACAAGTCCTTATCAACGCCACTATTTCCAGCACACTCTCTAGCCCAAAACACATAGCTGTGGCCCATAATCCACACTTTACCCATTTTGAAGGCAAGGAGGAGTAATACACAGGCTGGAGCAGAATGGGATAGTTTTCAAAATAAAAGGCAGTTAAAATGGAGGCCAAGTCCTGCTGTAAAAAAATACATATTTGATTGGATGGTGTAAATATGCAGGTAGCTAAAAATAGATTTTTAAGGAAAATTAAGTAGGTATGTGATTGGCTGTTGGTAAAATACCAAAATTAAATGAAATCTTGGATATTCCTTAAATTGCAAACAGTCAACCACACCTGCTACAGTTGAGTTGGAGAGTAATATGCTGCTTCTAGAATGTGTTCTGGATGTGTGACCTACTGGTTCAAAAGGGTGTTCTAAAGGGGGTTGCTATGGGAAGTCTGCTATGAGAGTATGGGGTATGGTATCAAACAAACTGCAGTCTGTTTCTTAAATTTAGAGGAGTTAGACCTATTATTCCATAAGGAGGGTTCATTTTCTAAGTCATATTAGTGTTCAATATTAAGGACATTTCTGGACACTCACAGTTATTCGAAAATATGTCTCGGCACTGCTCCTGCACCATCTGTGTGTGCAGTTTTACTGACGTATCAACTTGCCATTTTAAACATTTTTGCCATGCCTTCAACTCTACTTTTACTACATCTAAGTCACCCTTACGGTAGCCGGTAAGTAGATCATGAGGCAGGGTGGTACATGCTTAAAAGGTAAGACATGTAGTTTTAAGTTTCAGTTAGTTACATGTGCACTTACAGACCCATATGCCCAGGTATACATCCAGCCTCCCACCCATACTGGAACTCGCATACCTATTTACAAAAGCATAGTGCCACTCGCACACACAGTCAGACAGCTAAAGAGACCTTTCGACATTCTCTCACACACTTATGTATCCAAAAGAAAGTCAGTTGCATTCAGTTACATACCCTAACACTAACAAAGCCAGTAAGCTATTTATACCAGTACTTGCATCTAGATGTACAGACCCATAGAGTTACTAAGAGAGCTAGTGAAATAGTGATACAGTTATTTAGACATTTAGGGCCCCATTACGATGGCGGTCCGCCCACCACCATAACGGTAAGAGGGACAGACCGCAAGAGGTGCGGCGGTCCCGCTTGGCCCATTAGGATGTGACCGCCACCCTGGCTGGCACTTCCCGCATCTATTACATTGCGGCGGGCGGTGCTGTAAGCAGCACCGGCTGCAATGTAAAATCTGATTGTTGTGCATTGGCATGCACAACGTGACAGGTGCCGGCCACCTTCTGCGTGGCAATGAAAGGGGATACAAAGGTACCCCTCAAGTGCAGCCAGACACCGGGGGCCCGCAAAGGGCCCCCAAAGCCATTTACCGCATGCCTTTCCATGGCAGAGTCTCCACCATGGAAAGGCATACCCACCGCAGGCATCCTAATATGGATGGCAGTGCCTGCAAAGCACCGCCACTATATTGTGTGCCTTTTCCGCCCGGCCGGCAATCCGACCGGTGGAAAAGCAGAGGATGGACTTTCCGTCTGCCGCGGTACCCCCGCCATAGTAATATGGTGGGGTAAATTGTGCTGTGATATCATGCGGATCGCCAACGCCAGCCGGGCGGTGGCAATCCGCACGACTTCATAATGGAGCCCTAAGGCACATAGTAGCCCTTTAAACATGCCTTGGGTCTTCTACTGCAGTGGCTGTGTTTGCAGTGTTACTATCATGCCAACTAGGCATTTAAAACCCCTGGCCAAGCTTTAAACTTCTATTTTAATACATATAAGTCACTCCTAAGGTAGGCTAAAAGACAGGGTGCTATGTGGTTAAAAGCTAATACATGTACTTTGAAGATTCCATGAGTTACATGAACAGTTACAAACCATATGCCCAGTTAAACATCCTGTCTTCCACCCATACTGCAACTCATAAACTTATTTATAAAAACATAGAGACACTCACACACCCACTCAGACTGAAACAGTGGCACTTACATATTCATTCAATCACCCATACAGCAGTTATGTATCCAGCACTAACAAAGCTAGTAGCACACATAGGTACACACCCAAAGAGTCTAACTCAGCCAGTAAGCAAGCCATACAGCCACTTAAATACACATTTACAAACCCATAGGGTTACTAAAAGAGCCAATGACACTGCAACATAGTTATGTACACATCCGGTGACACACCCACAGAGGGATTAATACACTCACTCATATATATATACTCAAGTACTAACACAACCAAGTCACCTGTCCAGACAAGTAGCCCTTTTAACAAGTCTCAACCCAGCTACTGCAGCATCTGCAACTTTGCCAAGCCTTAAATTGTGTTTGCACTACATTTAAGTCACCCCTAATGTAGGCTGCAGGTAGGCCACAGGACATGGTGCTATGTTCTTAGAAGTAAGACATGTAGTTTGACAGGGAGTAGAACTGTTTTTTGTATTACTCTGGAATGGTATGAAACACTAATATAATGAATTATATAGGAATATAGTTGCTTGAAGTATGGAAAGTAAAATATATACTGTATTTTGCTTTCAGAAATCTACTTTTGCTCAAAGAGAAGAATTTAAGACAAAAGAAACAGTAATACCAGCAAAAAACTGAGAACTGAAAAGAAGATGATGGACAAAATATAGTGAGGGAAAAAACAGCTGCTGGTAAAGACAGCTAAGGAGTTTCTTAAATGAGCAGTTAGAATACTGAAACACGTGGAAAATGATGTGAATTAAAAGGAAGCTTTACCAACAATTCAGAAACGAACAGCAGTAACTCATGTTCAAAGTGGAAAATGCGCTAAAAAAATAACTCACCTGACAGCAAGGCAGAAACAGTACAACGACATAAGAAGAAAAATGTTTAGAAGTAGGGTAATAAAAAATTGGAATAAAGTATAAAGCAACATAAGAGAAGGACAGCAGCTAACAAGTAAAAAGTGCACATAGAAAGTGTAGTGGATAAAGCATGTGCCGTGTACCAAAAACTATTTATCTTAATAGTACACAGAATGAGAAAACTGGAAAAAAAACAGTGTTCTCAATGAAGAGAAAAAGCCAGAAAAAAAGACTTGTTAATAGAACTAATTTTTGTTAAACCTTCAGTGGTGAATGGAAGCATACTTCCAGTACTGAGCCTTTCTTTAATGAAGAAAGTTAATTTCAAGAGAACACATTAGTGCATGCAGTT
This sequence comes from Triturus cristatus, assembly GCF_964204655.1. Taxonomy (NCBI): domain Eukaryota; kingdom Metazoa; phylum Chordata; class Amphibia; order Caudata; family Salamandridae; genus Triturus; species Triturus cristatus. The sequence continues at coordinate 1,167,480,596 of NC_140593.1, forward strand.
GAAACAATTGGTCGATGTTATGAGGTTAAGGATGGTACTCCCATTCAAAAAAACAAGATCGTCTTTAGAAATATTGAAGACTTGATAGCTGAATAGGCACAGGAAAGGCATAGACAGGCCCATGTATACAAATGAAACTGTAGCATTATTTGCAGTATTTGGCAGGAATCAATTGATATAGTGAGGGCTTTCCTATATATATTTCCATGCAGAAATCTGAAACAGAAAATTGGGATTTGATCCATGCAAAGTAAGGAAGTATACTTATTTATAGGGACATTCACTAGCATTTTTATCAAAGAAAGTGTGACAAAGAACCTTTCTTCACTTCAGAATGTTGGCCGGTCATCATTCTAAAATTTTAAATTTACTTAGGAGGCTTTACTATGTGAAAAGTCCTGTCTTATGTTTGGTAGAAATAAATATATCTCTATTGCATCGTACAGTAGCAGAAGTAGAAAAAGTTTGTTAAGATGTTCAGTTTTATTTATTTGGTCCTGAACAGGCCTCTGCAGATGTAGAGGAACAGAACACAGGCCTTAGTACTGATAACCTTTCACAAGTGATTGCAAAGTTTAACACAGTTTCTTCAGAGATTCCAAACTGTGTTTATGTTTGTTATCAATGCACTCAGTACAAAAACCAAACTCATAATATATTTGTATTCTCAAAACCTAAGCAGGTGAACAGAGATAAGTGGTAAGAATTTGCTGTATATTTATTTGTAGAGGAATGCTTTTATTTGTCCACATGGTATATTATATGTAAGTATTACAATTTTAAGTTAGAGGATAACAAAATGCCAGCGAGAGCATTACATAACATGCTAGAATTAATATATTAATATTTGAGAGTTAAATGTTTAAGGAATCAATTCTCTTACAATGTATACACCCTTTTCAAGCAATAGTTCGTATAGAACCAAAGACAGGAAAACTACCATTGACAGAGCTATAGAAAGGCCTTAAAGGAAGAGTTGTCTGCTTAGCTTTCATTTTTTAACAGAATACTGAAACTGTAGAGGTGGAGAGAGATATTGATGAACCACTTATCGTTCTCATAAATGGTGTGCCTACCAAGAACAAAAAAATCTGACAAGAGTTAGTGGATGTTACTAAAGTAAAATAAAAGTGACATTATACCTGGTACAAAATAATAATAAAAAGATTTCTGTTTGTTCAAGGTGTAACATGTGTGGAGGATAAAACATTTCCATCAAGTGGACAGATTGAAAAAGTTGATTGATCCAGATCCAAGGAAATGTTTTCAACACTACACCATCCTTCCCCTGCATTCTAAAGAGGTTCTTGGTGAGGCTATTGATCTTTTTCAAATGAAACTAGCAAAAGGAGCTCCCATGAGTGTGTGGGAAAAAAGTTTAGAGGCTTACTATTTTCCACAATGGTTTCCCACTGGAGCAGGTGGCTGGTATGATGACTGTCCAGTACAGATACAGGCAGCTGAATAATGTCCAACCAGGTAATATTCAGAAGCTCCTAGATTTCGTCAGTGTATTCCATACATATTCTATCTTCTGTCTGAGAGTGACTTGTCTGGACTTTTATATGCTGTAAACCACATACTGAAGAAAGGAGTTAATCTTTAAAATCTCTCTACACAGGAATTTGTTGAAATGTTCATGGGAAGGATGAAAAGTTAAAAAGCAACTTTTCATCCTTCCCCTCGGTCTCTCTGGTCTAAAACTTTTGAAGCAGGATCCCACACTCCCTTATCTGGGAATTCTATTTGATGAAAAACTAAATTGGAAAACATTGAGTGGCCTGAATAAATCTATAGGGGCTATTGCCAGCTACGCTCATAGACCAGGTTCTTGACCACCAGATGAGATTTTAAAATGTTATCAATCTATATGCACCTCAAAGGTTTTATATGGTAGTGAAGCTTGGGGATATACTTCAGCACATAAGCTATAGGTGGCCCAAAATAGGTTCTTGCAATGGATAGTGTAGGTGCCTCAAAGCTAGACCTCTTTTACTGTACACAAAAAGCTAGGCTTCAACTTGTTAGCTGACCAGGTGACAGGTAATCCTTTGGTGTGTTGGGTAAAAATATGGTCTATAGAGGATAAGAATCTAAATCACCTGATGATATCAGACTGCTTGTCTCTTGAGCATGCTTTCAAAATCCCATGGTTACGATATGTCAAGGAGTCCCTTTTGGCTCTAGGTAGGGCAGATATTTTTCTTTCACGTGACACTGTAAGGCCCCAGGACCTTAACACGGTAAACATTTTTTTTAAACACGCCTCTACCTACTGAATTAAAACACAGAGCTCTTGAAACCTACAGTGTGGGTGCATGCCTTGTTAAAGTCAGTGCAGGGAAGGGAAAACTAACTTTCTACCCTTACAAGTGCAACCGACTGGTTTCTAGTTACCCGTTTTAGGTTTAACCTGCTACACCATCTTTTGGCATCCCCATCAGGTTATGCTCACCTAAAAGGACCCTGTGGCTGCAACTCTAGGTCTCCACAGGACACATTACATTTTGTCCTTTTATGTAAATATGTTAGCCTCTCAAGAAGGCAGTTTCTTCACCCCCTTTTAAAGACTTTGAATTTTAGGCAAGCCAGAGTAGCGCTTATGTATTTACATTACAGTTGTTGCCTAATGAACTCACACTTTGTGCATTTACAAATTTCTTGCGGGATGCCTATAGATCAAGACTTTCTAGACCCGATTGACTATTGAATGGATTTTTGTGTCTTTGCACTGTCTTTTCATACCTCCTTTTAATCACTTGAGACCATGATCTGTGCTTTATCTTAATTTTTAACAGGATATTTAATGATGATTTTCTATTGTTTGATTGTATCTTTTATAGTTGTGATTGCTCTTGAATAAAGATAATTTATTATTATTATTAAAAAAAAACTTGATTAATTTGATGGTATGCCACTGTGGCACCAAGAAGTATTGGAATTATTGTCATAGAGAACTGAAATGCACGTTGAGAAACATAGGCACTCCTACTTGGTTTCTGACACTCAATTGTGCTGAGTGTGCTTGGGATGACCTACAACAATAAAAAAAAATTTTTTAATCATTAAGGACATCAATGTGAAGACAGCAGGAAAACTTTGCTCTTTGAATCCTGTAATCATTGTAGATATTTTAACCACAGGTTTCAAGCCATGCGGTCTTTCATCTGCAACAAAAAAAATCCTCCTCTTGGAGAAAGTAACTGATTTCTTTTGGCGTAAAGAGTACCAAGCAAGAGGTGCACCTCATATTCATATGCTGTAAAGATGTACCAAAATTTGGAACAGACAGTGATGAGTCTGTACTCTCTTTCATAGAATAGTATGTTACATGTGCCATCCCAAAAGACAGTGGAGAAAAAGGTCTCAGACTACAAGTTCTGCACTTTCAAACACATAGATATGGAAAGTACTTTCATTGAAAATACAGATTCAAAGAAAACCTTTACACAGGATGTCTGTTTGGATCTCCATGACCTTTCATTTCCCAAGGAAGAGTAAACAACAGCATTTTATCGGCAGTCAGATAGACATTGACCAGAACATCACCAAAAAATACATACAACCTCAGAAGAAGAGAGGCCTCCAAATATATTAATGACTATAACTCTGTGATTCTCAAAATATGAAATGCTAATATGAATATACAATTTGTTGCAGACAACTCCGTCTCTGCTACTATTTATGTCACTTCGTGCATTACAAAACCAGAGAAGACAGAAATGAAGGAGATGTGGGAGGAGATTTCTAGAGAAAAGACTCTAACCAAGAAATTGTACAGCTTCAGCTTGGAAATGCTTTTCTGTAGAGAGATAGGGTCCTATGAGTGCAGTGATCTGTTAAGTTAGGCCAGGTTGATCTTTAAGTCAAGAGGAATCGTTTTGGTAAGTCTAGGCCTTGAAAGCACACGAAATAGAGTGCTGAAATCTTTTCCATAAATTCAGTACCTAGCAAAGATTGACACGGAAAATACAGACATTGTGAAATCAAATATTTTGGACAGGTACTATCCAAGAAGAAGTCCAAATCTAGAAAACATGTGCCATTATGAAGTATTTCAACATTACAGATATAGAAGCAAAGTAACAGAAAACATAGAAGAAGGGACATATGCAGTAGTTGAATGTGATAGTTGTTTGATGAGACACACAAGAGGAAATTGAATTAACCAAGGAGAGCTTAGTTGCCAAACTCCAGACCGAAGGGAGTTTTTCTATTTGTAATTTCTACAACTCTTCAAGCCTCTGCATGCTGAAACAGAATTACTCGGAGTATATGACTGCTGCGAACATTCTTTCAACACTATGAAAGCCAGCATTTAGTGTTTAGTCTTGCCAAACTATTGTACATTTTATATGATGAGATTCAACAGGAAGAAATGATTTCTCCTGAGATAGCTAAGGACAGTTTACACAGCAGCCAAAGTTCAGGACCACAGACCCAAGATCCTCTTGGACAACTAATTGTTGAAAATGAAGTTGAAATATCCATGAATGAGGTGGAAAGTGCAACGGAACAAGCGAGACTAGAAACTGTTGATTTGGAATAGTTTGTCGGAAAACTGAACGAAGAACAGAAAAGGTTTATATGGAGTTAAAAGAGAAAATAGGGCATGCATCTCGCCATGAGAAGAAAAAATGTAAATGCTCATCATATGGACAAATGTTATTATACACCAGTGGTCAAGCAGGCACCGTTAAAAGCTTTTTAATTAAAGTTCTCACCACTTACCTACAGAGGGCTACAGAATCAAATTTATTATGTGTAGTAACATCACCAACTGGATTAGCTGTACACATAATTAAAGAAAATACTTTACATCGTGTACGTATGCTGCCTGATGAAAATAACTATACACTGGAAAAGCCAAAGTTATCCAGAGAAGCTTGACATGAAGTCTCAAGAATACTGAAGAAACTGAAGCTTTTAATCATTAATGAGGTGAACAGAGCATGACGTACTATTTGGAGGAAAGCATTTATTTGTGCTCAGTGACCTACTGCATCTTACCGCCGTCACAGGACAGCCTGTTTTCAATACACTTCTCCACAATGAAACTTCAAAATTCTTTGGAAATTAGTGGCAATGTAAACCTTTGGCTAAATGTCCAATGCAAGAAACTACTTAAAAATATGCGTCAAGCATCTGACATGGAATACAGAAATATTCTGAAAAATATTAGAGTAGGAGTTCTGACAAAGAGGATGAAACGTTCCTTAGAAAGTTGTGTTATCAAGATACAATTTACCTTAAACAGCACAGCAGCACAGCTAATGTTAAATTGTATTGAAGAACAGAAATACATATTCTGTTTAATGCCTACATTTCAGGAGTGCTTTAACTTTTCAAAGAATTACTAAAACTGGAGAAAGAACACATTTTGGAAATGACCGCAATTGCCAAAATGGAACACCAGGGTGCGATAGTACTGTGAAGTGGAAAACTACAAACAAAATTGGAATTATTTGAGAAATCTGTATCCAGGACTTCAGGATTAGAAAAGTGTTTACGCAGATGCAAAAACTGTAGATTAATTTTGCGTCATCATTTAAACTTTGAGGAAGGATTAGTAAATGGTGCAATGGGTAAAGGTATTGATTTCATTATTTTCCAAATAGGGATGAGGTTGAATACTTAGCCATAAAAATTGATCAGATTGATGGCGTGAAGTAGATTGGCCGATGTGATGTACGTTTTTTGTTTGTAAAGGACTTATATCTCCTGTGGCAGAAGTTCCTAGTGTCTCTAGCATATGCTGTAACTATGCATACGTGTTAAAACAAACAAATGATGGACGGAATGCTGACAATGCATACATTCTCCCCCAGTCAAGAGATCTGGGTTAAATCCATCGTTCTTTTGCCCACTACACCACCCCAGTTCAGACATGGCCATATGCAAATCAGTCTTTACCCTGTGCCTCATGGGAACAGTCCAGCCCGAACTGCCAAGCCATGTCTTCCCTGGACCGGAATCAAGCATCCTAGGACCGGTTTCTGGCTATCAGCCGTCATCAGCCAGGATAGCTTGACTCCAGTGGCGTAGTGAGCACGAGTCCCACGTCTGGGAATACCCATCCCACTTAGGGCGAAAAGCGTTAAAACAAACAAATGATGGACGGAATGCTGACAATGCATACATTCTCCCCCAGTCAAGAGATCTGGGTTAAATCCATCGTTCTTTTGCCCACTACACCACCCCAGTTCAGACATGGCCATATGCAAATCAGTCTTGACCCTGTGCCTCATGGGAACAGTCCAGCCCGAACTGCCAAGCCATGTCTTCCCTGGACCGGAATCAAGCATCCTAGGACCGGTTTCTGGCTATCAGCCGTCATCAGCCAGGATAGCTTGACTCCAGTGGCGTAGTGAGCACGGGTCCCACGTCTGGGAATACCCATCCCACTTAGGGCGAAAAGCGTTAAAACAAACAAATGATGGACGGAATGCTGACAATGCATACATTCTCCCCCAGTCAAGAGATCTGGGTTAAATCCATCGTTCTTTTGCCCACTACACCACCCCAGTTCAGACATGGCCATATGCAAATCAGTCTTGACCCTGTGCCTCATGGGAACAGTCCAGCCCGAACTGCCAAGCCATGTCTTCCCTGGACCGGAATCAAGCATCCTAGGACCGGTTTCTGGCTATCAGCCGTCATCAGCCAGGATAGCTGGACTCCAGTGGCGTAGTGAGCACGGGTCCCACGTCTGGGAATACCCATCCCACTTAGGGCGAAAAGCGTTAAAACAAACAAATGATGGACGGAATGCTGACAATGCATACATTCTCCCCCAGTCAAGAGATCTGGGTTAAATCCATCGTTCTTTTGCCCACTACACCACCCCAGTTCAGACATGGCCATATGCAAATCAGTCTTGACCCTGTGCCTCATGGGAACAGTCCAGCCCGAACTGCCAAGCCATGTCTTCCCTGGACCGGAATCAAGCATCCTAGGACCGGTTTCTGGCTATCAGCCGTCATCAGCCATGATAGCTTGACTCCAGTGGCGTAGTGAGCACGGGTCCCACGTCTGGGAATACCCATCCCACTTAGGGCGAAAAGCGTTAAAACAAACAAATGATGGACGGAATGCTGACAATGCATACATTCTCCCCCAGTCAAGAGATCTGGGTTAAATCCATTGTTCTTTTGCCCACTACACCACCCCAGTTCAGACATGGCCATATGCAAATCAGTCTTGACCCTGTGCCTCATGGGAACAGTCCAGCCCGAACTGCCAAGCCATGTCTTCCCTGGACCGGAATCAAGCATCCTAGGACCGGTTTCTGGCTATCAGCCGTCATCAGCCAGGATAGCTTGACTCCAGTGGCGTAGTGAGCACGGGTCCCACGTCTGGGAATACCCATCCCACTTAGGGCGAAAAGCGTTAAAACAAACAAATGATGGACGGAATGCTGACAATGCATACATTCTCCCCCAGTCAAGAGATCTGGGTTAAATCCATCGTTCTTTTGCCCACTACACCACCCCAGTTCAGACATGGCCATATGCAAATCAGTCTTGACCCTGTGCCTCATGGGAACAGTCCAGCCCGAACTGCCAAGCCATGTCTTCCCTGGACCGGAATCAAGCATCCTAGGACCGGTTTCTGGCTATCAGCCGTCATCAGCCAGGATAGCTTGACTCCAGTGGCGTAGTGAGCACGGGTCCCACGTCTGGGAATACCCATCCCACTTAGGGCGAAAAGCGTTAAAACAAACAAATGATGGACGGAATGCTGACAATGCATACATTCTCCCCCAGTCAAGAGATCTGGGTTAAATCCATCGTTCTTTTGCCCACTACACCACCCCAGTTCAGACATGGCCATATGCAAATCAGTCTTGACCCTGTGCCTCATGGGAACAGTCCAGCCCGAACTGCCAAGCCATGTCTTCCCTGGACCGGAATCAAGCATCCTAGGACCGGTTTCTGGCTATCAGCCGTCATCAGCCAGGATAGCTTGACTCCAGTGGCGTAGTGAGCACGGGTCCCACGTCTGGGAATACCCATCCCACTTAGGGCGAAAAGCGTTAAAACAAACAAATGATGGACGGAATGCTGACAATGCATACATTCTCCCCCAGTCAAGAGATCTGGGTTAAATCCATCGTTCTTTTGCCCACTACACCACCCCAGTTCAGACATGGCCATATGCAAATCAGTCTTGACCCTGTGCCTCATGGGAACAGTCCAGCCCGAACTGCCAAGCCATGTCTTCCCTGGACCGGAATCAAGCATCCTAGGACCGGTTTCTGGCTATCAGCCGTCATCAGCCATGATAGCTTGACTCCAGTGGCGTAGTGAGCACGGGTCCCACGTCTGGGAATACCCATCCCACTTAGGGCGAAAAGCGTTAAAACAAACAAATGATGGACGGAATGCTGACAATGCATACATTCTCCCCCAGTCAAGAGATCTGGGTTAAATCCATTGTTCTTTTGCCCACTACACCACCCCAGTTCAGACATGGCCATATGCAAATCAGTCTTGACCCTGTGCCTCATGGGAACAGTCCAGCCCGAACTGCCAAGCCATGTCTTCCCTGGACCGGAATCAAGCATCCTAGGACCGGTTTCTGGCTATCAGCCGTCATCAGCCAGGATAGCTTGACTCCAGTGGCGTAGTGAGCACGGGTCCCACGTCTGGGAATACCCATCCCACTTAGGGCGAAAAGCGTTAAAACAAACAAATGATGGACGGAATGCTGACAATGCATACATTCTCCCCCAGTCAAGAGATCTGGGTTAAATCCATCGTTCTTTTGCCCACTACACCACCCCAGTTCAGACATGGCCATATGCAAATCAGTCTTGACCCTGTGCCTCATGGGAACAGTCCAGCCCGAACTGCCAAGCCATGTCTTCCCTGGACCGGAATCAAGCATCCTAGGACCGGTTTCTGGCTATCAGCCGTCATCAGCCAGGATAGCTTGACTCCAGTGGCGTAGTGAGCACGGGTCCCACGTCTGGGAATACCCATCCCACTTAGGGCGAAAAGCGTTAAAACAAACAAATGATGGACGGAATGCTGACAATGCATACATTCTCCCCCAGTCAAGAGATCTGGGTTAAATCCATCGTTCTTTTGCCCACTACACCACCCCAGTTCAGACATGGCCATATGCAAATCAGTCTTGACCCTGTGCCTCATGGGAACAGTCCAGCCCGAACTGCCAAGCCATGTCTTCCCTGGACCGGAATCAAGCATCCTAGGACCGGTTTCTGGCTATCAGCCGTCATCAGCCAGGATAGCTTGACTCCAGTGGCGTAGTGAGCACGGGTCCCACGTCTGGGAATACCCATCCCACTTAGGGCGAAAAGCGTTAAAACAAACAAATGATGGACGGAATGCTGACAATGCATACATTCTCCCCCAGTCAAGAGATCTGGGTTAAATCCATCGTTCTTTTGCCCACTACACCACCCCAGTTCAGACATGGCCATATGCAAATCAGTCTTGACCCTGTGCCTCATGGGAACAGTCCAGCCCGAACTGCCAAGCCATGTCTTCCCTGGACCGGAATCAAGCATCCTAGGACCGGTTTCTGGCTATCAGCCGTCATCAGCCATGATAGCTTGACTCCAGTGGCGTAGTGAGCACGGGTCCCACGTCTGGGAATACCCATCCCACTTAGGGCGAAAAGCGTTAAAACAAACAAATGATGGACGGAATGCTGACAATGCATACATTCTCCCCCAGTCAAGAGATCTGGGTTAAATCCATTGTTCTTTTGCCCACTACACCACCCCAGTTCAGACATGGCCATATGCAAATCAGTCTTGACCCTGTGCCTCATGGGAACAGTCCAGCCCGAACTGCCAAGCCATGTCTTCCCTGGACCGGAATCAAGCATCCTAGGACCGGTTTCTGGCTATCAGCCGTCATCAGCCAGGATAGCTTGACTCCAGTGGCGTAGTGAGCACGGGTCCCACGTCTGGGAATACCCATCCCACTTAGGGCGAAAAGCGTTAAAACAAACAAATGATGGACGGAATGCTGACAATGCATACATTCTCCCCCAGTCAAGAGATCTGGGTTAAATCCATCGTTCTTTTGCCCACTACACCACCCCAGTTCAGAGATGGCCATATGCAAATCAGTCTTGACCCTGTGCCTCATGGGAACAGTCCAGCCCGAACTGCCAAGCCATGTCTTCCCTGGACCGGAATCAAGCATCCTAGGACCGGTTTCTGGCTATCAGCCGTCATCAGCCAGGATAGCTTGACTCCAGTGGCGTAGTGAGCACGGGTCCCACGTCTGGGAATACCCATCCCACTTAGGGCGAAAAGCGTTAAAACAAACAAATGATGGACAGAATGCTGACAATGCATACATTCTCCCCCAGTCAAGAGATCTGGGTTAAATCCATTGTTCTTTTGCCCACTACACCACCCCAGTTCAGACATGGCCATATGCAAATCAGTCTTGACCCTGTGCCTCATGGGAACAGTCCAGCCCGAACTGCCAAGCCATGTCTTACCTGGACCGGAATCAAGCATCCTCTTCATTTAGTTCAGTATCCCATTTATGAAAAACTGATAATCTGTCTAAAGCGGAAGCTCACAAAAGAATCTACAGATGTTGCTGAAAAGAAGGAAAAGAAGAAGAACAAGAAAGGTTTTAAGAAGGAAAAACATGAGAATGAGGGAGATATTGTAGGTTACCAGTTGTCAAACCCTTCTGGTGTCAACTGCAATGCAAATGTTGTTCTCAATGTACTGTTTCATTTCCCACATCTTAGAAATGCAATTAAATAGAAGCCACATAAGAGATTATGTTTTGCACTGTGTGATTTGCTGCAACATTTATATAATGATAATAAGTTGAGCTTCAGGCATTTGAGATCTAGTAGATATATGTAGTGGATCAGTACTATTTACTCAGAACACTCTACATGATGCATAGGAGTCTATAATGGTCATCCTTGGAGTTTTGGAATAAGAATACATCAGTATTGAGAACTTATTTTGATTGAGTTAAACATGGAACACGGACTGTGAAGATAGCTCTTATGCATTTACTACTCAAATAAAATCTGAAAGATATCTGTACTAAACACTACCAAATTCCAAAACTGTGTCTTCTGACAGATTGATCAAAAAAGCTAACCAAAATATGACTTGCCAAATTGCAAATCAGATGTTATATCTACATTGCATATATGTGGAAAATACCTTATATTAATTCTACAGCAATGCAGAGCAGATGGAACTAAATTGGAAATCGAAATAACAAACTTCAAAGCAGGACAAATTTCAATTTGTGGAAGAACGTACACTACTTTGCTGTAATTTTTCATGCAGGACTTAATGTAACTTCGGGGCAAAATACTATGTATTTAAAGAGCGAAACTGGATGGACAGAATGCAAAGACAACAACCTTAAATTCAAACAAAAACTGCCTTTCAAACTTCCAAATTCTCACCTCTTGTGTCTGTAAGCAAAGTTCTAAGGAGGAAGTCTGATAAAAAAAAAAGTGTTGTACGGTATTTCTTCTACATGGATCATCAGTGTTTGAGACACCATTTGGCCTACCAGGGGTGATATTTTCAAAAGGATCTCCAACATTCATGTGTGCCTTATATCTAATAGTAGAATTTTACAAGGTATGATAATCAAACTGTGATTTGTAACATATGCTTGTCTAGATTGGTTCAGTAACTGTAGATAAAACTATTGATTTAATAATTGTAGCGAGTTCAATGCATAGTGTCACTTACTTATTGTGATATACTGTGCTGTTTTTTTCTACAGTCTCTGCAATTGTTTTTTCCCCATTAGGATGAATCTTTATGCCGTACATCATTTATGGTATACAATTATGAAAGCTGAGAACAGAAAAAAGGGAAAATTAAATATTTTACTATAATGAGATATACTATTACAGCATAAGGAATGTGTACTGTTTTGTTTCTGGAATTTTGTAAATGTAATACTAACTTATATTTCTTTTTACAACAGTGGTTGGAATGATACGTCTTTAGATGTATCAACATACTCATAGTGCCACATGAATATTTCTTTGAAGCACCCATGGAGAGGGTCTTGACACATAAAGAACATATGACATGCTTTGCCTCCACATTCTTTTGCCTGGAGGGGATGGTGAAAAACTACCTTGCAATTGTTTGCTGCTTTGCTGGAGGTTTCTCCTCCAAAGAACTGTGTTCAACACAGTGTGGATGATGATTATTAGTGGCACCAGATGGCATTTTATTTGGGAGCAATTAAAACAAAATTGATTTTAGAAGAAGAAAACAGCAGGTTCTGCATTGAGAACATAGTTTTTCAACAGTGTTTATGATTGTTTTTTCCCACTGTTCAAGGATGAATCTTTATACAGTATATTCTTTATGATGTACAAGCACAAACGCTGAGAACAGTAAAAAGAAAAAAGTTAATGCTTTACTATAATGTGAAATAATATCACTGCATACAAAAGTCAACTGTTTTGTTTATAATATGAACCTATGAATTGCAGAAACTAAAAGTTTATTATGCAATTTTGTAAAACGTAATGCTAACTTATATTTATGTTCTTTTTCTTTTTAAACAGAAAAATCACCATCAATTGGAGTAATGTTATTTCCTAACTACGTCTTTCTGTGTAGTTCAACAAACTTACTTTGTCAAGGTACACACCAAGGGAGAGCCTAATACAGCCACTGAGGCATCCACACACAACTATACAATCACTAACACATCCAGTCACTTTCCCATGTAACTACTGACATACCTAATCACTCACCTATACAGTTTCGAACACATCCACTCACTCACCCAAACAGCCACCCCAGTCACCATACTGTCACCTATAAAGCTACTAACACAGCCAATCACTCACTCAAACAACTAGTGACATACACACTCACTCTCTCAGACAGTCACTGACACAGTCACTTACTCACCCATACTGGCACCTTCACACACACTGATTTAACCCATAAAGACACTCACACACCTACTCACTCACCCATAGTCACTCATACATCCACTCAGTCACGCATACAATCACTAACATACACAGCCACACTCCCATATAACCACTGACATACTCAATCACTAGCCCATACAGCTAATAATATATATATTTACTTATTCATATAGCTACTCATGCACCCACCCAGTCACCCATAAAATCACTAACACACCCAGTCACTCTCCCATCTAACCAGTGACACACCCAATCACTCACCCCTACAGCTACTAACACACCCACTCACTTACCCATACAGTTACTGACACAGCCAATCACTCATCTACACAGCCATACAGCTACTAACACACACACACACTCAATCTTTGATACAGTCACTGATATACTCCCTCCCTCACCCACATAGCCACTCACACGCCAAATCATGTACTCTCTCATTCACCATTTACAGCCACTCACATGCTCACTTACTCACCCATAAAGCCACTCACACACCATTCATGCACACATTTACCAACTCATACACCCAGTCCTTCTTCCATGCAGATACTTATACACCCACTCACTTACCGATACAGATACTCACATACTGGTTCACTCACCAATACTGCTACTCACAGAGATAGTCACTCATCCATAAAACTTTAATGTAGCATCTCTCTCACCCATTCAGCTATTTGGGTACCCCTGGACTCACCCAATCACTCACCCATACAACCACTTACACACCCACTCACACATCCATAGAATTACTGGCACAGCCAGTCACCCATCTATTCAGCTACTAACCAAGCCAGTCACCCATACAGTTACTGATATACACACTTTCGTACAGTCACTGATACACTCACTCACCCATACAACCACTCACACACCCAGTCACTCACTCATACACCCACTCACATACTTATTCAAGTACTTGCACACCCACTCACTCATCAATACTACCACTCACAGAGATAGTCACTAATTCATATAGCACTCAAGCAACAACTCACTCACCTATACAATTTCTCAGTCACCCATACAATTACTAACAAAACCAGTCACTCTCCCATGTAACTAGTAACACACCCAGTCATTCACCCATACAGCTACTAACATGCCAACTCACTCATTCATAAAGCTACTGATACACCCACTAAGTCACCCATACAATCACAAACACACCCACTCACTCTGCCATCTAACAACTGGTTTGTTGAAGCACAAATACTCACCAGTGAGGGTCTCAAGGCACTGGGGGGTAAGGGGGGTGGATACGTTGAGTGCTGGGATCTCAACGTATCCACCCCTGGCGGTGGAGAGGGAGAGTGTTCCAGGCTTTGGCTGGGAGGTAGGAGAAGGACTTACCTCCCATTCTTGTCTTGTTGATATTTGGGACGGTGGCCGGAGAGAGCTGGGCTGATCGGAGGTGTCTTTTGGGTGCGTGGAAGGAGAGGCAGCTATTCAGATATGCAGGATCAGTGTTGTGAAGGACCTTGTATGCATGGATGAGGAGTTTGAAGGTTATTCTTTTTTTGACTGGAAGACAGTGGAGATCGCGGAGGTGTTGGGTGATGTGACTGTAATGGGGGATGTTGAGGATCAGTTTGGCAGTGGCATTCTGGACAGTCTGGAGTTTGCAAAGGAGTTTCTTGTTGATTCCGCCATAGTCCAGTCTGTCTCTGATGAGTGCGTGCATGACATTTTTTCTGGATTTGGTTGGGATCCATCTGAAAGTCTTTTGAAGCATGTGGAGGGTGTGGATGCAGTTCGAGGATACAATATTGATCTGGCCACCAGCAGTCATCCCATGCAGAGGGAGTGAAGTCACAGATGTGGACTTCTTTCTTTTCTGAGCTAAGTTTCAGGCAGCCGTTTTTTGTCCAGTTGGCAATGGCTTTCATTCCTTCCTGGAAGTTGTGTTTGGTGATATTGGGCTCATTGGTGAGGGAGAGGATCAGCTGGATGTCGTTGGCATGAGGGACAATGTTAAGCCCATCATTCCTGATGATGTTTGCGAGGAGGGCCATGTAGATGTTGAAGAGGGTGGGGCTGAGGAAGAGCACTGGGACACCCACAGTTGGTCTCTGTCTGTTCCGAGAGGTAGGGAGGGAGTCTGACCCCCTGAGTGCCGCTGGTCAGTTGAGGGCCTTGCCGCGGATGCCGGCGTCGTGGAGTTTGGTGGCTAGGGTGCGGAGGGAGAGGATATCGAATGCAGCCAAGAGGTCCAGGAGGATGAGGGCTGCCATTTTGCTCTGGTTGAGGAGTGAGTGGATGTCATCAGTGGAGGTGAGTAGGGCAGTCTCAATGCTGGGTTGCTTCAGAATCCGGATTGGGAAATGTCCAGGACGTTGTTAGCTTCAATGTAGTTTGCTAGCTGGGTGTTGATGGCCTTTTCGATGACCTTGGCTGCGAATGGAAGCAGGGAGATGGGCCTGAAGTTCTTGAGGTCTGTCGGGTCAGTGAAGGGTTTCTTCAGGAGGGGGTTGACTTCTGCGTGTTTCCAGTCATCAGGGTAGGTAGCGGTCTCGAAGGAGCAGTTGATTGTCCAACGTAGTTCGGGTGCGATGACTGAGGCGGCTCTGTAAAAGATGTGGTGTGGACTGTGGTCTGAGGGTGCTCCAGAATGGATGCTTTTCATGGTCTTCAAGGTGTTTTCTGTCATGAGTGAGATCCGTTTTTAGCAGAGTCTGTTGGGTGGTGTCACATGAAGGGTGAGCTGGGCGATGAGTTGGCCTCACTGAATCACCCATACAACCAGTCATGCATCTACTCATTCACTCATACAGCCACTCACGCAGCTATTGATGCAACCATACACCCACTCACACCCACTCACTCACCAATACAGCCATTCATGCACCCACTCACTTACCCATACAAACACTTGCATACTCATTTGTGAACACATACAGCACTGTTACACCCACTCACTAATCCACACACTCACTTGCTCAAACATTTACTCATCCAGTTACTAACTCATGCAGCCACTTACTCATTAACACAGAAACTCACTCACTGATACTCTATCTTAATCATACACACATGGTTTATCATTTTTTAGTCCCAGAAAAATCATTCTAACAAGAAACTATTTTGGGATTTTTCTGAACTTTTTTTAGTTTTTTAATTGTGTGTAATTTTTTTACATTTTTATTTCAAATAAAATGGCAACTAAAAAAGTATAACTGAAAAAAACTGGGGATGCAAGTGTCATATAACTAAAAATAATAACAACAAAAAATAACACTTGTGGTGTTTTGTGCTACCAGAACATACTTGTTGTTCCACACAATTATTTCTTCAACGTACCCTTGGAGAGGGTCTTGTCGCACAAAGAGCACTTCAAATGCTTTGCCACCATATTCTTGTCCACAGAAGGGATGGTAAAAAATGAAGTTGATGTATTGGCGCTTCACCGGAGACTCCACCTTTAAATAATTGTCTTCATCTGTGTGTGGATGCTGATCTTCTGTGCCACCAGAAGGCATTTTATTTGGAAAAATTTCCCCAAAAACTCCAAAATGAATTTAAGATGAAAAAGCAAGTGCTGAAATAAGAAACTCCAATATCAGGACTGGAAGCATGAAGAAAAGAAAACTGGATGGGAACTTCCTTTCAAGAATAATGAAAAGTGTTTTGTCCAATAAAATCCCTTAATTCCATAGTCATGTGATATTCCTGAATCCCGACGTATTCGGGAACGCCGATGTATTCAGGAACGTCAACATAATAATGACTACGGGAAATAGAATAATACAGTGTTGAACCATCACTTTATATGTCATATTAGTAAACTACCGATCACAAACATTAGTTTACAATATGTGTACATATGATTTTTAGACAATAAAAAAAATCACATGAATATCTGCTGTAACGGAAGATACGAAATTGCAAATATAATTTTTTTTTTTAAGTTTGCTGGACACATCTGTTCTTGATACAGAAGACAATGATGACACGTTCTTGATGCCCATTAAAATGAGAACATCTCCACCAAACAAAGAAACCCTTGCTTCATATTGTTACAAAAAAGTACCCAAGTTACAGATGTTCCTCTTTGTAGTAGTGTTGTCTTCTCTCTAGAAATATGTATTTTATCATGTATTTCTGGATGAAGACACCCAAGGAATAATCACATTGCAAAAATGCACAGAACGACCCTGGAGATATTTCCTCATGATCCATTATGCATGTATAGTGTAAAATACGTACCTTGCATTTACCAAATGAAGTAGCACTTACTAATTAACCAGTATAAACTAGTCCAGCTGGGTAGACATTTTGTGCAAAACTGTTGACTCTTGTTGGATAAACAGGCAGGTGATGTTTCTTTCTGGCCTTGATGCTCATTTCACAAAAATTAAACCTCAACATGAGCGCTTACAGATATAAATATAGCAGGTGGCCCGGTTCAAGCTGCACTTCAGTAAAGCAAAAACAGTCCTAACTTCTTGGGCTTCGCAAAGGCAAAGCAAGTATGTTTCCTCTCGTATACCACATTGAAAAACAATATTAAATCCTTAATGGAGGTGAATGCGTCATTTTCTATTGGAGCGCAATCTCATTTGTAGTTACTGTCACAAGAGGTTTCTTTCTTGATTTCTCCTGGTGAGAGTAGAGTCCATAGTTTGCCCTTTAAAATACCCTAAGTATGCAAATTACCAAAATACACAGCACCGCTCATACACCACTTCATGACACACACAGGCATTCACACACCCACTCACTAACCCACACAGACACTGAAACACTCACTCATGGATCTACTCTGACATTCATGCACTCACTCATTCACATATTCAGACATTCATGTACCCAGTCACAGACCCACACAGAGACTCATGCACTCGCTCACAGCCTCACTTAGACACTCATACACATACTCTCAGACAGACGCAGGCACTGAAGCACCTATTTACAAATCAACGCACACACTCATACACCCACTCAAAGACCGACTCAGACACCCATGTACAACTTGCAGACCCACTTAAACACTCATGCACCTACTCACAGACCCACTAGACACTCGTGCACCCACTCATAGACCCACAGAGACACTCATGCAGTTACTCAGAGACCCACTCACATACTCACAGACCCATACAGCCACTCACAGACCCACTCAGACTCCCACACATACATCTCAAAGGCTACAGGTTACAGTTAGGAAATAAAATTGAACACAACTACATTTTTAATCATTGTAGAGAATGTAAGGGGCAAGCACTGAGTGATATGCAGTTGTTTCTACAGTTTAGAAACCAATAGATACCACTCGGTATGTTTGGCTGCGCTATTTCCATAGCGCAAAATACACCCTTGCATCTATTTTTGGATGCAAGTGTGCCTTTAGTGCTATGGAAATAGCACCAAATGCCCACGTTGCCCCACAGTGGGATACTGCGAAATCTGGAGGAAGTTTAATGTAAATCTACATGATTCCACGGAATGAAACTCCACCAATTGCTCCCACCCCTAGTAAAGGCACGCATGGTAAAGGCAAGTGCTGTCCATCGTACATCCCTCTAGGAACACCCACAGCCAGGACACCATTAGACTGGTGGCAAAGTAGAGAAAAAAATCAAAAGATAAAGCGCCCAATCCCTGCTCCAATTTAGGAAAAGTTAAAGATGCACCTCTCTAAAGAACCCTACATTACATTGTAGTAGAAGTCCACTTCTGCTGCCAGAATCTAGTTACCTCTGCAATAACATTTTGACTATATACTCTCTTCCATGCTTCTCTCATCCCAATATCTCCACTCTCTATTTGTTCCCCTCTTTCCTCTCTTTTTCTTGTCCACACATTTTCTTTCCTGTGATAGCTTTTGAAATTTCCATGACACACCCTATCTCCTGTCCCTCCAATGTGCCTCCTGTCTTTCTTCCCTCCACTGTTCTGTAACTTTCTACCTGCTTTGACCTAGTCCTTCCCTTATATCACTATTATTGTATATCTTCTTTCCAACTTCTTATTTCTAATCCTCTCTATTTCACTACAGCTGTCTCTTTCATGTCTCCAACTTCTATGCTCCATTTCTGCCACTTCTCTCCTCTGTGACTTTTTGTCATGTTACCTGTCTTGACACTCTCTATTATCAATAATATTTTGTTCTGCCTTCTGTTCTATACATCACCCCAGTGTCCCATGTCCAACCTCTATTTAATTTCTGTGCCTCTTTCTCAATTTGTCAATTCTGTGTTGTTCTTAAATCATTGTCTACACTCTCCAATCTGTGTTTCCCTTTTTCTTATGATCGTCTGACTTTGTGTCATTTCTCTGCCCTTTTATTGTATCACTATCTTTCCAATATTGTTATCTGAACTCTCTCCTATGGCTATCCTTTATAACCTTCTCCTAACTGCTGTGTCTCACTGTCAGGTGCCCACACCACTGGAGAGGTTGAGGCTTGCTTGGACTAGAGATTGGGCTGTTTCATAGAGAAAATATGCTGCAAAATGCCCAATATTAAAAATGAAGTTAGTTTCCCCTTTCACTGCAAATGGGTAGAAGAGTGAGATGGGCATTCTCGCTCACTACACTCACTTTCACTTTACAGTTTGGGTAATGGATTTCCACCCACCACTTTACAGTTCACCAGCTGCCACTGGGCAGTATATTGGAGCACAGGTATTTTCAGCGCCCTTACAAGCTGTACTTTAAAGTAATTAGGAAACGTTTCATTTACATTGCCTGGGGAACTCTTTTACAAAAAACAACCTATAATTGACACTATGTGGACCTCTTCTCACAAGCTCAGAGATGTTTAGCTATTTTTCAGCAGTTGTATAATGACTGGTTAGTTTGAAAAACAGTGGTAGACCGAGAAATGAAGCCCTCTAAGTTGAATTAATTATTTTTCCCTTCTAAGTAACATCTTAATGTAAAATTAGACCAATGTGGTGATCGCATCATAAAAAGGACCTCTAGATATACAAAAACCAGACATCCATCACATCTCTCTAATATACACAGGGCATGCAAAAGGATAAGTGGCCAGATGTACTAAGATACAAGTCACAAAGAACGGTCACAATTTGCAACCAGATGTTTTGTAAACAGTTTCTAATTTTACAATCCAGCATATGTGCTGATAGGGCAATTCTCAAAATAAGAACTAATTGAATCATAGGGGCCCCGGAAAGACCTTCCTACTGAATATTATTAGGCAGGTTGCAATTTGCAACCTAATACGAATGGCTACAATCACAGGAATAATGATACATATGGTAATCATATGGTACTGATTCACAATTTGAAAACATGCCTTTTCTGAATTACAAATTGGTAATCATTTCTAAACCAATTTTACAAGTTAGAAACTCTTCCTGAATTACAAAATGGGATTAGAAAATAAGAAAAAGTGAATTTGTAGCCTACGTCCTTGCCAACCACAGTGTTTGCACAGCATATTCCCTTAGTAAATCAGTTCCAATATTCTTCTCACTCTTCTTCAGAGATGCAATTGAGGGAGCACCAAAGGAAGGCTTCCACTTCTGCCATTGGCAGGTGCAACTACTTCCAAGGACTCCACAGAGAGCTGGGGGAGAGGATTGAGTCCTGAGGCCAGTGTCAGTGCTAGTGGTGGATGAAGATATGAAGATTTTTCTTCCATAGGGTTCTTTATTCTCGTTAGATCTATGGGTTTTATACATACTGCATGAATAGAATGATAGGGACTCTCACAATGATCTTCATCAAGAGAGCCCCATTTTCACCATCAGTTCATGAGTATAAGTGATCCTGTATAACTTTAACTCGCAAATGTCCACTTTTGAGCCTCTGTAAGATGTACAGTTTAACGCCGAAGCACCGCACTTACCACAGATCCAGTTTCACAGTTCATGCACAATATTTCTTTTTAAACTACCCACCCCATGAGAGAAAGCTGCACACTCACCTTAGACGTAAGAAAAAGAGGAATTTTCATAAACTACAAGTAGCCCAAAAATCACGATTCAGATTAACTTACACCTTGGATGGGGCCACCTAGTGGTAATGAATGTTTAGCAAGGATGTGGTCCATCCAGGTATCCAATGTCATGCAGAAGAATGAAAGATAAATATTTGTAGCTTTGCATTTACCTCTGATGCATCCAAACAGAGGGTTTAAATATAGTTCGGAGTATGGTATACTCACAAAAGAGGCAGATGTTCATCAGCTGAATTTCTAGTGCATTATAGCTAATACATTGGACGCTTTATCTGTCATGGTTTGATAGAGCATTCTGTCCGCCAAACTCTAAATAAAGTATATAGTCGTCGGAGCATGATGAGGCATTGTTCATCCAACTTAGATGCTAGTGACCCCCCTGATCTATAGGCCAATCTCATGATTGCCGTTCCCTGCTAAAATAATTGAAAAGATTATCAATAAAGAATTATCCACCTTTATCCCTGAAAATGGCATCCTCGATCCATCGCAATATGGATTTCGGGCCCATCACAGCACTGAACTGGCCCTGATCACGGCCACAGAAGAGTTTAAACAAACTCTAGACGGTGGGGGGAGTGCAGCTCTGATCCTATTAGATCTGTGAGCGGCTTTTGATACGGTCAACCACAATGTGCTGATGGACTGTTTATCATCTCTTGGGATCAGAGACAAAGTGCTTCCCCTGTTAAGCTCTTTTTTGTCAGATTGGACCCAAGTAGTGGCACTTGGAGATTTCGTTTCCCCTACCTTTTCTTTTCCTTGTGGAGTCCTTCAGGGCTCATCTTTGAGCCCTACCCTATTAAGTTACGGCTTCACCCTAGTGTCATATGCAGATGACACGCAGATTATTGTATCAATCAACAATGCACCTTCTGCAACTGCAGCCCGATTTCAGGACTGTATGGGCCACATAGTAATTTGGATGCAAGACAACTGTTTTAAATTAAATTAATCTAAGACTGAAACCCCTCTCTTTGGGAATTCATCTTCAGTCTGGACAGACATTTGGTGGCCCGCTCAAATGGGCCCTTTACCGGTCCCCTCAACTAAAGTAAAAAAGCTGCTTAAATTTAGGAAAGGGCTGAAAACTTGTTTTTTTTAAATTGGGAGTTCAACGTAACATTTTTAAATCAACTAGTTTGAAGCAGCGCCTAGAGACCCTCGGGTATTTGTAGCGCTATATAAATATCTAATTTCATTTCATCGCAGATATAGTGATTCAGACATTCCCCCAAAAAATGGAATGTATTGTAAAACACAGAAATACACTTTTTGACCCTATATTAAAGTGCTCATCTATCATGAAAAAAGATAACTGTGCAGTAGTGGGGTACAGTGTCATCACAAAGAAAAATAAATACCATGCCCTGGCTCAAGGTCAAACTCAACAACATTGCAATGGGGCACTCGAAAACAAAATGGTGGGGGGAAATGAGCAACCATCGAAGCATCAAATTACAGATTTTGGGTTGGGGAACAGAAGTTTGTAAAAAAGTCAATCAAAATCTTAAAACCCTGGGTCCAGATTTACTCACATTTGACGCAATGCAGTAGGACAACTTGTTGCGCTGTGCTGCATCAGATCGAGAGCTAGAAGGAATGTGCCATATTTAGTAAGATATGGTGCTTCTACTCTCTCTCCCTCTGCGCTGGTGCACTGAGTGCAGCCTAGTACCAACGTGCGCACCCTTGCGCCATGGTGCAAAGGTGCCTGCATTACTGGCAAGATTCTTATATGTAGGAAGTGACACCTTCCTGTACAAAAACAATCCTCAGAGACATGTTCCTCATTTTACATGTACTGCAGAATGCAGCTTAAACAGAGAGAGGAAATAGCGAGGCACAATAAACATATTTCTCCTTGTTACGCCCAGGTTTAATACCCCTAGCAACGCACCAAAACCTATGGGTGGATGTGTGGGAATGACCACAAACTAGCCCTGGAAAGCCTCTTGCTTTACTCTGGATTTGCCAAGACACGCAGAGCTACGCATTGTGGCTTTGTGTGGCTGAGTAAATATCACTTAAGCTTTTGCATTGCCTGGTTGTTTCTTAGACATCAGTTTATGATGTACAAAGATCTTGAAAGAGACTGAGGTATGGCTTTTGGTGATATGGAATCTGACAATTGGTATAAAACTAACCCCCTTACTGATGCGCTGAAGGCAACATTTAGGAGTTTTGATAGGGGTCCATGCTAGATTATATAATTGTCACAACCAACCTTAGTGGGAGAGTAATGAACATGCACACTAAATTCCTGGGATTTAGTGATCATGCTGCTCTTGTTTGCGATTTAAAATGGGACGGTAGACAGAAGATCTGTCAAGATATAGTTTCAAAACCTCTCTTAGCAAGGAAAAATGGTTACACTTTAAAATGGGAGAAATTGGACAAAGAGAACTTTCTCTCAAAGATACTATAACACAAACAACCAGAGATAATGGCCTGCCTAGTCACATGTTTGGACCCTTGTCAGGTTAAAGTTAAATTTGTTTCATTATAAGACAAAATTAAACATTATCTGACACCGGCCTTTTCCATCTAAAACATTCCCTTCAGATCACTGGATTGATACTCTGTGCACTAAAGCTTTATTGAATCTTCGTAAAGCTCTACACATGGTCCCAAGAGATGTCTGCTTGATATGTTGCCTAAGGGGTAAAAATAAGGTGGCCAGAGAGTATAGATTAAAACACAGAAGGAGGAATCATAGTTAGAGTTGAGGAGAAACTCAGAGACAAAAGATAGTACATGTTTTTGGAAAGTGGTAAACTCACCCTTTCTCCAGGAAGTTGAAGGACCATCTGGCGACTCCCATATTGAGGAAATGAGCTGAGTAACACATTTTCAAGATATTTTTCAGAGGTCTCTGGAGACTGTCTCCCCAATAGTTACCCAACTGAGAAAGAAAAGGACATCACAAACTAATTCCCTAAAAGCCCCAGGCCCTGACAGAGTTCCTGCCGATACCTTTTTGTAACCTTTAGATCTATGGATCCCTCCTTTGACAAACGTTTTTAATGTAATTGCCAAAGTGAGTCCCCCTAAATCATGGAAACACTCTACCATCATCCCCATCTACAAAAAGGGGGCTAGGGGAGACCCTAAGAACTACTGGCCGATATTACTAATCAATAGCACAGCCAAGTTGATGGGTCGTCTACTCCTAAACAGATTAGAGGAGTGGTTTGAGGAGAAACAAGGTATTTCTATAGTTCAATAAGGATTCAGAAAGGGTAAAGGGACTATAGATCAATGCCTCAAGTATGGTGGTTGATAAATAGACTATTGCGAAAAAGAGCCAGCTGTACATGGCATTCATGGACCTATCAGCCGCATTCTATTGCGTGCCCCATAGTGAGTTGAGGGAAATCATGAAGTCCATGGGAATAGATACTGCAATTATTAATTTTATAAGGCAGCTCTACATAGGGGCCACAGCTAGTGTCAGGTTTGCCAGGGACAGGGAATGCACAAAGCCTTTTGATATCAAGCACGGAGTGAGACAAGGATGTGTGCTTGATCCATTTTTGTTTTCCCTGTGCACAAATAGGGTGGAGAATACCTTAGAAAAATGCACAAGGGATGTCCCATATATTAAAGGTGTCTATCTCTCCAATCTCCACTATGCAGTCAATGCAGTGATCATGGCACACACCCCTAGAACACTCCACAGCCTCATAGAGGAATTTGCCAGTTTTTTTTTACTTCCCTGGATCTGCGAGGTAATGATTCAAATTCATATGTTTTAATTTCAGGCTCACCATCAAAGAAGTGTCCAGCCTTTTTTTTTGCCCACCATCGAGTGGGGGTGGTTGACTCTTTTTAATATCTTGGGTTTTTTTTCGATGAGAATTCTTCATGGAAGAATTTGGTGAGCAACAGTGTCCTGCACTTGGAAAGAGATGTTGCAGCTGTTTTGAAATTCTCAAAGAAGGTGGGGAATAAACCCATCCCCAAAATGTTACATATTTATTCATCAAAAGCAAAGGCGGTTGCCACCTATGAGGCGGGAATGTGGGGACTAGTAAATATAGATCCCTTGCAACATATTGAAGATGCTTTGTCTTAAAGGCTGCTCTCTTTGCCTTAAAGCTGTCCACATTTTTTGTCATATTGAGTTGGGATTCCCGTACATTAGTGATGCAGTTGTATTAGCCCGTCTGGTACTGTGGCATTTCATTTGAGCGAGAGAGAAGTCTCTGGCCCTAAATCAAGCAGTATTAAGGGACTGCCTTAAAGTGAATTATGCCAAAACGATTTCTTGGCTGAGATAAGTAGGTTTCACACTGGCAAGATTGGGTCTGCATGAGTTATTTGACAATCCATCAGTTTGTTCTACCTTCCCAAAGACTAAACAGATATTCCTAAAAAACGCAGCTGCTATTATATGGGAGGTTAATATAAATAAAGCTAGTGTTTATCTCTATGACAGGACAACGACATCAAGATGTGATGTTCAATCCTATCTAACCTTTGTTCACAATCTGCTGCATCGCTTCATTCTGAATAGATTTAATTTCAATTTTATTCCACTCATGCTGGGCTTCCCAGCAAATACCTACACACAAAAGAATTTGTCCCGGTGTCCATGTGACAGTGTTTCTGAACAATCAGTCCATTATATACTCTTTTTCTGCTTATTTTATTCCCAACAAAGAAAAACAACAATGGTACCATATTTGCTTTCAACGAACTTCAGAGAGTACAAGCAAGCATTGACTAATTTTCAATGGCTTAAAATCCCTTAGATAATTTGGTCTTGGCCACGTACTTGTGGGCTATTGTAAAATGTAGAAAAGCACTTTAGTGGTCTGAAATTATAAGGCACCGTTATCAGAGATTGTTGTTATTAGTTAGAGGGAGTGGTGAATGTCATATTATTTCAATAACAGTTTTAATTACTTCTTATGAAATTTGCAGTCATGAGTCAATAACATTTATTTATAACCTAATTTTATATGGTCTTTTAATAAGGCTTTAGATAACAACAATTTTATAATAAATGTATTTATTGATTGTCCTTTCTTTTATGCAAAGAAACATTGTAAATAAAGTTCTTTGACTGACTGACTCAATGACTGAAGTATGATGTATGAAACTATGCCAATAAGGTCCTTGAAGAGCAAAGTAAATTAAGGGTTTTTAACAATGATATTTTACTGTGATGTATAATTGACCAAATTATAACATGTTTTATTTACATGGCTCAATTCATAAGCAGTAGTTTTCTCCCCATTGTCTGCAGAGATTTCAAAATGTCCCATAGAGTTTGAATAGACATGTACATATCTACATAAAATGTAGATTTCTTCTCCTTTCCGGATCCCCCTGATTGTCCAGAGTAAATCCCCCTGTGGAATACTGGATGTTACAAGCTATTTCTTATCCAAGTAATACATTTTTCCCACCCTAAACAGGATTAGATGTGATGTTATTTTATGTTATACAGAATTTAGAGTGCACATACACCAAAAAGGTTTCTTGTTGCTAAAGTAACAAGTCGTGGAAGCTAGCAGAAACATTTGCCATAAGCTTGTCTAACCTGTCAAGTTTTTAAAAGTTTCCTGAACCTCACATAGTTGGCTGTGGATCGGAGGTTGGAGGGAGAATGTTCCTTGTGTGGGAAATCATCACAGAGAATCTGGTCCCAGCCCGCCTCTTCCTTCTATATCTTGGGACAGTTAATAGGTTCAGGTGGGCTCATCTGAGATAACAATTGTGGGTGTAGAGCGGAATTATAAAGGATGTACAGGATGGAATTTTATTGTGGAGGGATTTGAAGATGATGCAGCCTGTTTTGAAGATAGTCCTCTGAGCAACTGGGAGCCAATGTGGTATTTCCATCAGAGGCCTAGTATGGCAATGTCTAGGTTGAAGAAAGACCAACCGAGCTGCCTAGTTTTGTGATATTTGCAGCCTATGTTTGAGGCCAATTGGGAGCCCCGGATAGAAGGCATTTGCATAGTCTAGCCACGACATAACTAAGGCAACGAGGATTTGGATGATGGTTTCAAAAGTAAAGTATCTCCTGATTGTCTTAATTCTCCGAAGTTGGAGAAAGCATATCTGCGGTGGATCCTCATCAAGGAGGATTCAAAGACTTTTCACAACTTTCTTGGGTGTGGGGGGGACCTCATCTCAGGGGGCCAGAAGGCACGATTCCATTGAAGGAGTTTATTTTTTGTAATGATAATTTCCATTTTATCAGCGTTTAACTGAAGCTGTTTATCTAGTCCCGAATATATAACATAGTGTTTTAGAAAATCTCCCTGGATTCCACAGTATTTTCAGTGGTGAAAAGTAGCTGCATTTCATCACCGTAGTTGTACATTTTTACCGTCCGCTGCTGAAGGGAGTGTATCAGCGGGAAACTGTAAAGTTTAAACAGATGCAGGGATAGAGAATATCCCCGTGTACAAGGTACATTTGCTGGTGGGAACAGTCATTTAAGATCTTTTTGAATGTTCACAGGCTGCTGACTCTGTAAGTGTTGTAAGCATTGTGAATGCCCTTTCCTCTAATACTCTTCTTATCTCTGCTTTTCCTGATCTTAGCCATATACTCATAAAAATATGACTGTCAAAATCCTATCACAGTTTGTGATGATTTTTCCTGGGTCTAAGTCCTATTTGTCATCTGATAAGTCAACAGATCTTACATTTGTCTATTAGAATTTGCAATATACAGCTGACAACCCAACATCTTTTTACCTCTTGGTGAGGCTTAGGGACATTAAAGGCAACCTAAGCAAATTAAGAGATAATTATAAAGAATAGCAGATTACTTAACAACTGAAGAAAATTGTTTACAAACATTTTATCGTTCTGCCTCTATATAGATGAAAGGACTAGTCTGGAGAGAGTTCATGATGAAGTTCAAGTATCACATGGTATCTTTCACATATTTATTTAAAGTAAAATTATGTTTGAATTTATATTATATTCATCCATGCCATTTGAGAAGTCACAACAATCTATTACTTTATTTTATTGATCTTTGCTGATTTCCATTTTCTTTGGATAGGTTCTTAATAGTATGATAATATTTTTCGGAATAAACATTCTCCACTTTTTCTTGTATTTTCAAGTATGATAACATTTGAAAATTGTTGGGTTTCAACCACTCTTTGATATATGACTATTTATTAGATATCGCTTCCCTGAAATTTCTTTCCTTAACAAACACATATTTTGCAATGAGCAAACTTATTAGCATAACCCCGATCCTGTCACTTCATGAATATTTCAATGTATGGAGACTTTAATGTCTGAAATATTTAAGTTAAATCTAGGACAAAAGAATGAACTAGAAAGGGCAGTGAAAATGGTGCCATTTATGTTGGTTTTCATAAACATTCATTAAAGGACTGTGGCCCAGATGTTTTATTCCAATTGGCAAGCAATGAATGTGCAAATAACACTCCTTTTAGTTTGTGAATGGAAATAAAAATTGTGATTCATCTTATGTATAGGTAACATTGCAATTACATTTGAAGGGGGTCACAAATTATTATTTTTTTAATTTAAAAAAAAAAAAAAAAAATTTTTATTCCATTTATAGAGCGCTTGGTTATACCCAACGGTGTGTCCCCGCGCTGAGACATAGGAGAGGGAGAGCTGTTACAAGTTGGAGAGGCGCTGGCTAGACATCTATGAGATTTCCGTCCTGCTGTACAGCCAGGTTTTTATTTGTTTACGGAATTTGTTTTCGGATATCTCTGTTCTTAGGGCTATCGGCAGAGTGTTCCAAGTTTTTGCCGCCAGGTACCTGAAGGAGCGGGCTCCTAGTCTGGCTTTGTGTATCCTTGGTACCTTCACCAAGGCTTTCCCTGAGGACCGCAGATTCCGACCAGGCGTGTATTCCACTAGGAGAGAATGAAGATATTTGGGGCCGCACTTCTTGAGGATGCGATGGCCATAGCACAATGCCTTAAAAGTGACCCTCTTTTCCACTGGCAACCAGTGCAATTCTTTCAGTGCCTTCTCCGTGTTTGCTCTTCTGGGTAAGCCCAGTACCAGTCGAGCAGCGGCGTTTTGTACCCGCTGTAGTTTGGCTAGTCCTCTTTTAGTGGCTCCGAGATATAGGACATTGCCATAGTCCAGTTGCGAGGTTATTGTCGCATGGACAATTGTTTTCCTGGCACTAGAAGGCAGAAGATCAAGGATCTTTCGCAGGATTTTTATAGCTCCATAGCATTTGCCCGCAACCTTTTGAATCTGGTTGTCGAAGTTCAGCTCAGAGTCGAAGAATATTCCTAAATTTTTAACTTCAGTTTTTGGGTTGGGCAGTTAGCCTAAGGATTCAGGCCACCATGCAGATGACCATATGGTTGGTGATCTGCCCACAACCATTACGTTTGTTTTATTTCCATTCAATTTGAGGCAGTGGTTTGACATCCAGTTTGCGACCTCTGATAAGCATTTCAAGAAACGGGTGGCTGCTTGCTCCTCATTTTGTGATAGCAGAACAATTAGCTGCGTATCATCAGCGTATGAAACAATCGATACATTATGTTGTTCCACACGCTCTGCTAGGGGACCTACATACAGATTAAAAAGAGTAGGACTCAGTATTGAGCCCTGTGGGACCCCCTGAGTAAGAGGCATACTCTTGGATAAGTAGGGTTTTTGAGCCACTCTAAAACTTCGGCCAGAGAGGAAGGACACCAGCCAACTCTAGGCCTTATTCCTAATGCCACATGTTTCAAGTCTTTGTAGGAGTAGCTCATGTGATACGGTATCGAAAGCCGCACTAAGATCAAGAAGGATCAACGCTGCAGTATCACCTTCATCGGCATGTTTCCTCAGAGCTTCCGTGGCAAGGAGTAGTGCCGATTCCGTTGAGTGAGCACTTCTAAAACCTGACTGTGAAGGGTGTAGTAGATCATTTTTATTTATGTGCTCGACTAATTGTTTGTTGGTTATTTTCTCCGCAATTTTTGCTACAAAAGGCAGTAGAGAGATTGGGCGTAGGTTTTCTAACACCGTATCCTTGATTTGTGGCTTCTTTTTCAGAGGTTTAACAATAGCCTGTTTCCATTTAGCGGGGACCAGACCTTCTTGGAAGGAGCGAGAAATAATATCTAAAATATATGGCATAATAGGGTTAGCTCCCTCCATTATTATATCTGGTCTTGCAGCATCTACAGGGGAGCCAGATTTTATTCCTCTAGCTATATCAGTAAGTACAGCTAGATTGTGGATAGTAAATTCGTCTAGCGTCCCTCCTACGTAGGGTTCTTTGTCAGAGTTATTGGTGCTGGTACCTAGTATAGCCTCTATAGGGAAGGTGTCGTATATATTCTTTACCTTCACGGCGAAGAACTCAGCTATCTTCTCGCAGCTCTCCCTAGAGGTAGGTTGTTCATTAAACTCTTTCTGCGTTCTTAGCGACTTCAATATGGTAAATAATTCCTTAGACGCATGTCTGGCTCCTTCAATTCTTTCTGTATAGAATGTGCCTCTAACTTTCTTAATTTGTGAGTGATATCGTTTGAGCTTGTGCTTATACTCTTCTCGGGCCCTATTGCAATAGTCCTTCCTCCATGTTCGTTCAAGCTTTTTACACTATTTTTTGGCCTTAGCCAGTTCCTTGTTAAACCATAGTGCAGTAGCACTATGTCTTTTCGGAATCCTCGTACTCCATGGTGCTATCTCGTTTACCGTCTCGGAGATCCATGAATCCAGTTGGTCATTCGCTCGGTTAATGTCATTGTCCAATCTGGGTTCCCTCCCTATTAATGCCTGAGAAAAGGAAGTGGAGTTAAAGTTGTTCCATTTCCTTGTAGTAATTTCCTTCCTAGGCTGTTTGAGTTTTTTATGTGTGAGGGTATTGAAAAAGGGACTAGGTAGTGGTCTGACCAAGGGATTGGCCATGGTGCTCCAACAACTAACTCTTCACAGTTAGTGAAAATTGGATCTAGTATATGACCCTTTTGATGAGTTTGTGTTCCTACTTTTTGAGCCAGATTTAATGTCAGCAGGTCATTACATAGTGTACATATTTCATGGTTCTGCTTATTGTCAAAATGAATGTTTAGGTCACCAAGCACCATAAAATTGTTAAGTCTGAGTGCTGGTTGCACTATTTTTTCTTCCAGGCGTGTTATAAATTTCGTTGCTGGGCCAGGTGGTCTATAAATTAGAAACCCAGCTAATGTGGTACCTTCTGTTGTTGATAAAATGCATAAAAAAGCTTCACAATTATCTATGTCAGCTTGTTTAATATCACAATTCATAGTGGCTTTGTGGATTATGGCGATATCGTCTCCAGCTTGACCCATTCGGTCCTGCCTCACCAGCCTGTACTCATCGATAATGGTATCCAGAACATCTGGGGTGGAGCTCTCATTAAGCCATGTTTCTGTCAGAAATAGGGCATCCAATGTGCTCTCATCTAACAGATCCTTGATTTCATACTTGTGTTTAGCTAGTGATCTGCAGTTGAGCAGTGCTAGAAGCAAAGTTGAATCTTTGGTGATCTGTGTCTCTGACCTTAGGTTGGTTTGACAATGCCCGCATTTCAGTGTTTTACTATCTACACTTAACTTATGCTTACATGCTGAGTTCAATGGTTTTGATAATGTAAGTAGCTCCTTTTTAGTGTACGTAATCCTGCTCCGAGGTATTATGGGGTCAGGGGTCCTGGCCCTTGTGCCCGGTCTGGTGCAGACGGGCGCAGACAGGCGCAGACGGGCACAGACGGGCGCAGACAGGCTTGCCTTTGGCGCGCCTTTGGCGCGCCGGCGATGCGCCCGCTGCACGCGTCCGCTGCACGGTCGCTTGCCCATCTGTTTATGTAGAGAAGTCAGGTCAACTCCTCCCCCTCCTCCCTCCAGGAAATGCCTCTACTTGCTCGGCCACGCCCTCCACACAATCGGCACACAGCCGTGATGGACCAGGGCGGCGGAGCAGCAGCGTGGCAAACAGGTATGAGGAAGTGGAAAATATAACGAATTAAAACAATATCCACAAGTTTAAAAATGAATTAAATGAATTAAATAGCTTAAACGCGCTCACTCGTACTCTCGCTCCGAGTGTCTCAATGCGGTCGCTTGCCCATCTGTTTATGTAGAGAAGTCAGGTCAACTCCTCCCCCTCCTCCCTCCCGGAAATGCCTCTACTTGCTCGGCCACGCCCTCCACACAATCGGCACACAACTGTGATGGACCGGGGCGGGCGGAGCAGCAGCGCGGCAAACAGGGATGAGGAAGTGGAAAATATAACAAATTAAAACAATCTCCACAAGTTTAAAAATTAATTAAATAGATTAAAACACGCTCACTCGTACTCTCGCTCCGAGTGTCTCAGCGCGGTCGCTTGCCCATCTGTTTATGTAGAAAAGTCAGGTCAACTCCTCCCCCTTCTCCCTCCCGGAAATGCCTCTACTTGCTCGGCCACGCCCAACACACAATCGACACACAGCGGTGATGGACCGGGGCGGGTGGAGCAGGAGTGCGGCAAACAGGTATGAGGAAGTGGAAAATATAACGAGTTAAAACAATATCCACAAGTTTAAAAATGAATTAAATGAATTAAATAGCTTAAAACGCGCTCACTCGTACTCTCGCTCCGAGTGTCTCCTGCCTAATTAATATTAATAAAGTAGGTTGTAAGTTGCTACCCCCTGTGACTGGCTAGCAATTTAGGATGGAGGCCTCTAAGGAAAGGCTCACCTCTGTCTCTTCAATTGCTTTAAAAACTTGTAAGGTTTTAAAAAGCAACCTGTGTCCTTTAAAGGCATGTGCTGCTTTTAAAAAGATGTTTACCATTTAGGAAGACATTGGAACAGGGGGGTGCAGTTCTGGACCACAGCCAACTCCCCCTGAGGCTGCTGACATGAATCATTGGGAATCAAGTATCACCCCAACTTGGGGGTTAATAACTCATCAATGGATTGAGACCACAGTTGAAGTAAAAAACTATTGATATATTCCTTCCCAAATTGCAAATAGGAGGGGTACGCCACTTTCATGTCCCTCCTATGCGCAAATAAGAAAGGATCGCAAAACCCTTTTATGATTGAGAACATTTTGTAACTAATGTAAGGAATTTTTGGGATTAGGAAAAGCCATTTTGCAGTTCCAAACCCTGTGAAGTTGGGAATTGCATAGTTTGCCACTTCAAAACATCTTTGTATGTATACACTATGCTTCTTGAAGTTGGATAACAGCATTTGGTTTAAGTGACTTAAAATACCCCACGGAACGGACAGAAATGGCGTGCAGCGTATGACGCGAGCGCAACGCGGGTGTGGAATTTGAAAGTGAAGAAAGGCGGTGATTAGTCCAAAAAAAATCCTAAGACGGAATGTTGTTTCCATGACGGAGGACCGTGATACAGGGACGGAACTCTGAGATATTCTAAAGTCCCATAACGAAGCCTGGTTACTTATCTGCTATGTGCAATCCAACGGCTGAGAACTTTCTTACGTTATATCTTACCAATAGATATATCTCCATTGAATATTGGAATCAATTATACAAGATAAGAGCTATTGTGGTTCTGAGGAGAACCCTCCTAAGGAGTGGGTTTGAAACACGTCAAACTTGCGTGTTTTTTACAAAACAAACTTGTTTAAAAAAGTATTGCTTTCATGCACTGTGAATTGGTTGTTGATTTAAAAAGCTGTTTATGCAGTGTATTAGTGCACTTGAATGACTATTGTCTAAATCCTGTCGTTGTTTGGTTGTTACCCCTGGCTTTCTCAATTGATTGTATAGTTATTTTTTGCTAGGCTGAGGTTATTGTGTATGGCTGATATGTTGTGTGGGTGCAAATGCTGTGAATCAGGTATGTTAGTATCAAGGAGTGTGTAAGAGAGTTTGGTTAGCTTGGTAACATGTGTGGTCTGATTGGATTGGTTGAAAAAAAAATGTATTACTATTTTCTCTATATGAAGTGTTGAAGTACATTAGAAATAATTTCTGTGAAATTCAAAAAACAAAAGAAAGTTTAAATAAAGTTGAAATAATTCAATTATTGAAAAGGGTGTCATAGATTTCATTTCTGTGCACCATTGAATTAAATATTTGATTGAATATCAGTATTGGCAATTTGTTGTTCTGTTGTATTTGAGGCTCAGCCTTACTGATTGGAGCCAAGACCCATTCATGTTTTTTTTAAATACCCCAAGCATCCTGAGATAAATAATGGCTAGGTGAATAAGCAACATGACAACTTCAATCAATCTATTGTGTGGGACATGGAATAGATGTTTTTGTTGATCTTTACTAATTACACCTCCACTTCATTCAAGCAATCATTTTAGTGAAGTTGTTGACACTATAGATTTTTTCACTAAAGATTCTCTTGTGTTCATCTCTGGTCTCAGAAATATAATGTAAATCTTGGGTGCAAAGATACAGTACAGAAGACCAGCACCAGAGGACAGTATGGCAAACACTTCCACAGCAACCAGGTATTTTCCTTTTGTGCTGAGATAAGCTGGGATAAAAGAGAGCCAAACACTGACAAACACCAGCATGCTGAAGGTGATGAACTTGGCTTCATTGAAGGTGCCCGGTAAATTTCGGGCCAGGAAAGCAATCACAAAGCTCACACATGCCAAGAGTCCTAAAAAGGCCAGCATGAAGCAGAACATCAGAAATGAACCCTCATTGCATTGAGCTTCAATTTTCCAATCCACAGCACTAATGTTAAGTTCTGGGAACGGGCATGAAGTCCCCAGCCAGATTACTGCAAAGCTTAACTCAATGAAGGAGCAGGACAAAACGATTGAGTAAGACGTTTTGGAGCCAATCCATCTTCTTAGCGTGCTATTGGGCTTAGTGGCACTAAAGGCCATGACCACCATGACTGTTTTAGCCATGACACAGGAAACAGCAAGTGAGAATGATATGCCGAAGATAACCTGCCGAAGCATACAGGACAATCTCCCTGGTCGACCAATGAAAATCAGGGAACAGAGGAAGCAGAGCATCAGGGCAACAAGAAGAACATAACTGAGCTGGACATTGTTTGCCCGCACCACTGGGGTGTGCCGATACCTTATAAAAATCAGCAAGATGCAAGTGGCATTGAAAAAGAAGAAGATGGAAACTGAAGCCAAGACGAAGCCCAGAGGTTCCTCAAAGGATAAAAATTCAATAATCTTTGGTATACATCTGTCTTTTTCACTGCTTGACCAGTGGTCAATTGGGCACTTCAGGCAGTCAAGTGAATCTGAGGAAAAAACAGATGATGAGACATTT
Organism: Triturus cristatus; assembly: GCF_964204655.1. Classification (NCBI taxonomy): domain Eukaryota; kingdom Metazoa; phylum Chordata; class Amphibia; order Caudata; family Salamandridae; genus Triturus; species Triturus cristatus. The sequence goes on from NC_140593.1 coordinate 1,167,515,689, forward strand.
TTTGAATTTACTTATGCTTCATGTAATAATTGCAACATTACAAAAAACACCTACTTTTACTTAATTAAGGCAGAGAGGTATACATATATATAGTTTTTTTTCCGGCTAAGTTCAGAAAACAACACCATATTATCCACCAAAATATTCAGAATATTCAGCCTTCCCCTTGCTTATACCCCAACGTATCCTCTGAGGACATCCATTAGCATATGACACTATTGATACTATTGCACAATCTTAGTCTTAGTAATCACTATATGTGTTTGATAAAACAGATTGACTGTTAGATGCAATACAGACTTCATTATTCAGCTTGGAAAACTACAGAGTTGCTCCTCGAAAGGCCAAATCGCGATTTCAAAATCTTCATTGAAGAAAGCGACTCAACAACCCACCTTTTTGTGTGGCAATGCTCCCATCAGGACAGGCCATGCAGGAGAAGCAGCACTTGGGACGTCCTGTGATGGCAGACTTCCTGTATCCTGGACCACAACTTTGACTGCAGACTGACACAGGAAACTGTAATGATGACAAATGATACAATATCTCTGAATCATTACACTAGCTCATACTGGACGGGTACTGTAATCACTTTAGACAAACAATGCACATATTAATGCCTCAAGCCATCAAAATCTGTAGGTTTTCAAAAATATCACTTTACCATGCTCACAATTCTCGTTTATAGACATTTTTATGATGTTTCCAATAGTTTAGTGCCTTTATTCTGAGTTGGGCTATAATTTCATCCCTGCCACAAACAGTGTTTTGTACCCCCTCTAGCACTGCAAGTTGTGTGCCAGTTTGTTACTGACCCAGTGGCTATTGACCTGCACAAATTTTGCAACATCCGACCAGGAAAAATCTGAGTGGGGAAAACCTCTGAAGTGTGAGGTTTTTTTTGAGGTGGGGCTTAGTGCCATTGAGCATGGCATCAATCCCTTTAACTGGTGCTCAAGCGCTCCAGGCTATTGTGATTGAGAGCTCAGGCTGAAAAAACATTTTTGAGGGGACATTAAAGGGAAGACCCCTATGGATTGAAACAGAGAACTTTGTAAAAGTACTTCCAGAGCCTGGAAGGTGCTGGATGGCTACTTGCCCTGATATGACTGACAGAGCCTTTTTAATCATCAGACGCTGTGCAACCTCTAGTGATGCTATAGGGCGCCTTCACATTGCGGACTCCCATCTCCTGTTCACCCATGTCTCCCAGAAATACTGGATTCTGTAGATGAGGTGAAGTTGCAGCATCATACTGTAAACATCCACTATCCTGCCTATTAATTAATTCAATGAATTTTCCAACTTACCCCTGGACCAGAGTTAAATGCCACAGGTGGATGTGACACAGGGGGCCTGACAGCAGTTAGGAATTAGTAGAGCTGCCTTTCCAGTAATAGCATATGCTACAACTGGTGCAGAGGCAAAACTCACAAATGGTGGCAATCTTGTAGTGGATTCCAGAATGACTTTTCAATGACTGCAAACAAGACAGACTGGTTTTCCACCATGCCAAATATAAATATCCAGTAATCACAAAATGTGAAATGGCATACAACACTTATGAATGTGTTAATCTTGAGAAAGTGGATGTCAATATGAATAACAATACATTTGTGGAAATAAATGAAATTTCATCTTAATTTACAAATTTGCCCGTTATGAACTCCACATCAAGCTCAACTCAGAAATACGTAGTTAGGGAGGCTCTGAGACTCAGGCCCAAGGTTACTGATTGACAGGTCTGGTGGGGGGGGACTTAGCCAGAAAACAAATGAGTGAAAAGAAAACTCTAGATCGATCCCACAGATAGGCGCAGCAGCACCACAATGGTCCAGGGAGAATGGCACCAATAAAATACACATGGCTGGATGGGAAAGTATGTTTCCAAAACACCATGAAGTCAGATCCCACATGAAGTTAGGAACACTTAGCCAATCAGTACATAGTGCACACAGTACTTATAGTGATCACCCGTTCCATAAGCCGGACATCTGGATACGTTACCCACTGGCCACATTGTGTCCACACAAGGTCAAGGTCCACCTGGATTCCTCATAGAATACATTAATTTATAGCTCCAAAGACAGAGGTTCACATTCCTTACCTAAAAAGGTTCGGCGGAACTGTTTTATGGCATTCGATGTACTCTATATGAAATTCGTCTGAGACCCAATGTAAATTTAGATAGTCCTCAGACCCCATGCTTGTAACTGTTCTCCCGGCCACACTGTTTAATTTACAAAATGATCTTGTTTTGCCAAACACCTCTTGTCTCTTGTTTTTTCAATGTATTTCATGTTCAAGCAATAAGAGTCTCTAGTAAATGACATGCAAGATACATTTTGGATTTCTTACTGCATTAAAATGCTAGCTCCCAAAATAATAGGCCCACTAGCGCCCACTCATGGATTATTTTGAACAGGTTTAATGTGTATAGGGGAAATAGTGGTTGTCACTGTCTTTCTCAGCCTCTACACAGACCACAGCTGCCATATCACATTTATGTGAGCCCCTGAAGACCTTGTGGATTAGCAGACTGTTCCATGTACAGAGGCTATTCTTTACTACTGACAGTTTTCATTTCATATAGATATAAGCCATGTACTCTCTTGAAAAGCCAAACATGTGCGGCTGCTCTTATTCTTGCAAGCTTTGGACAATTGATAACAGCTGAAGCTTCCAACAATAGACATTTCTGCCACAACAGAACTACCACACCCGTCCCTAGACACATTAATGAAAGAACTAGCAGATATAAAGGTATTAATCGGCTTGGCAAATTCAGCTGTGGTAGTTACGACTATGGAAGTCCGAACCCTCAGAGGAGAGATTATCACTTTCAAGAAATAACTCACAGTGACAGAGAAGAGGCTTTCTGATATGTAGAAGTATTTAAATTATCTGTGTCCAAACATTTTAGAGGCTACACAAAAAGACTGTTGACTTGGAAGATTGTATCTACAAGAAAAAGGTACATATCACTGGAAAACCAGAAAAAGTGGAAAAAGAAGACATGAAATGTTATTATGTTGTGCAGATTTGTATAGAGCACTATTTTCTTAGGACTATTTGCAATATATAGCTGCATACTTAACTTATTTCACCTCTAGGTGAGACCAATGCACTGTAAAGGTAACATAAACAAATAACAAAGAGGCAATCATAAAGAATAGTAGATTAATTAACAAAGAAATTATTTACACACTTGTTATCATTGTGTCTCTATGTAGTTGAAAGGACTAGTCTAGAGAGGATCCGTGATGAAGTTCAAGTACCCCATGGTAACTTTCACATATATATTTAAAGTAAAATTATCTTTGAAAATGTATCCTTTTCATCTGTGCCGTTTCAATGGTGCTGTGCAGGTGTAAATAAAGTCAACCCTAGGGCATAGTAGGACTACTTGAAAAGTCAGATATTCAGTGTTTCGTAGAATTCAAGAAGTGAGGAGGATAATCTTCTGTGTAGTGGCAGGTCATTCCATGCTTTAGGAGGATGAAGAAGTCTTGACTGTCTGATCTCGTTTTTTGTATCCATGGGATATGTGCAAGTAGGAGTCTTGAATGAATGAATGATTGAATGAAAGGATTTGATATAGCGTAAACAGCTACTCCAGATAGAGTGTCCTGGTGCTAAGATGGACATCAGTGCTAAGGTGAACATAGTGGCCGGATACTAAGCTAAGACTAATTCTTGAAAAGCCAGGTTTTAAGATGTTTTCTAAATGTTGCCAGGTCAGCTGAGGCTCTCAATGAGGCGGGTAGGCAGTTTATGTTTGTGCACTCAGAAACCCAAAGGATTTCCCCCCTATGAGCACTAAGCTTATTTTAGGGAGTCGTGCAAGGTCTGAAGTAGAAGATCTTAAGGTCCTAGTTGGAATGTAGCGGATAACACTCTTCTTAAGGTACTTAGGGGCATATTAACAAGCCAGGCGATAAAATTATCGCCGCGTTAGCGGCAGAAAACTGCCGCTAAAACGGCGATAATGGGCTTGATAATATGCTCTATGGAATTTCAATTGAAACCCATGTTAGATGTGAAGGGCATCTAACATGGGCTTCAATTGGAATTCCATATAGCATATTATCAAACCCATTATCGCCGTTTTAGCGGCAGTTTTCTGCCGCTAACGCGGCGATAATTTTATCGGCTGGCTTGTTAATATGCCCCTTCGCGCTTAGGCCGTGGAATGCTTTGAAGAATATGAACATGGCTTTAAACTTAATTCTTTCTTTTATTCGGAGTCAGTGCAGAGATTTGAGAGTAGGAGTCATGTGAGATCTAGGCTTTGGTCTCAAGATCGCACTGGTCGCTGCGTTCTGCTCTACTTATAGACGCTGAATAGGATAGTCAGGTAGGCCTAGGTACAGGCTATTAGCGTAATCCAATTTTGAGGTCACCAAAGGCTGAACCACAATATTCCTAGTGTCCACTGACAACAGAGGAAGAATTTTTGTTAGCATGCGGAGTCTGCAAAAACAGGAGCCAATCAGCGTTTGAATCTGGGGGCACATGGAAAGGACGTTGTCAATGAAAATGCCCAAGTTGGTAACCCTTTCTTGGGCCGACTGAGGAGGCATCGTCAAAAGTTCCATCAAAAGTATCAGTTAAGGTGTTGGTGGGGGGGTAAATGTCTGACCTGGAGATCTCATTAGGGTTCATTGCTTTGAGAAAGGGGGTTTTGTTACCGTAACTCAGTTGCAGGTCGTCCTCATTAAGGTCAGGCAGCAATGGAGATAAGGACATTGAGCGACAAGTGAACTGAAGGTGATGAACGCCGAAGATTAGTGGTGGGGACATGGAGTAACCAGGAACATCACTGGTGCATGAGGAGCAGTTATGGATTCTTGTACCAAGACCACGGCAGCCCTCAGATTACCCGCGCCTTAATGCTGTTACCTTAGCAAGTTTTCTGCTCCCTCATGTCTCTCGGAGGTCCAGTATTCCGAGCGCCGCCAAGATCTCATCCATCAGGGGCTGATACTCGTAGATGATTCCGCGGAAGCCATGCAGAAAACGGCATAACGTAGACTTGGAAGGATTAATGCTTCTAGTCTGCGGGTATTCTAAATAACTTGAAATAGACTGCTACCGGCATAGATTGTGCCTCTTTATGATGAACACTGCATGAGGGAACCAGAGAAATGATCACCATCCTGCTACCTCAATTCTATCGAACCAACACAACTTACTATGCGCTTAAAGTTTTTCTGCCAGACTGCCACTTGATGAAGAACATGAATCCTGGGCATGACAGTGAAGGCATATGGGTGGAGGCCGACCAGTCCCAAACGTTCATCCTCATAGCGCCTCAGGGACTCCAACCAGGCATGCCCTGGCTTTAGGTTAGAAGGAACATTTATGCAGCATTTTCTGATGACTGGAAGGCTTGAGCCAGCTGGAGATGGGTTCACAATGGAAGATGGGTCTACTGTATCAGGAGGTATACTGAGGTTGAGTGGCAGTGCTGTTGCACTATACGTTGTGGTAATGGACTGTACTCGATGGAAGCCTCTCACCCTATAAGCATGTTGTTAAAGAGGCACCCCAAGAAATAAATTGCCTGGCACAGACTAAGCCAAAATATCATTAGCGGATGTCCCATGTATCCGGCCATAAGAAGTGTCAAGTGCTGTTGCACTTTGAACTATGGAAATACACTGCAAGAGAAGGAAGCCTCCCACCCAAAAAGCATTATCCACATATATGCTGTCCGGTAAAAGTACATGGACCCGGTATGCCCCTGAGGGGGCAGAGCTAGCAGCGCTAGGAAATGGCCGTGTTGTAGGCGAGCTCTCCCAATCGAGCCATGATCCTTCACGAATCCTATGTGAATATCCCACATATCGCACATAAGAACTTAGCGACTGCACGGCGGAGAACACCAGCTACAGAACCATGTGTCTCACTGCGGCATGAAATTGCCTGAACTATAGCACAACCACACAGTTAGTTTCACCGGGGCACGGCCAGAAGCTCATGGATGCGCACGCCCCGGTATAATCAGCACGCAAGTCCGAGGCACAACCTGTATGGTGAAGGCCTGAAAGAGGTATCGGCGCCCTGGTATCCAGCGGGTGGTGTGTGCTGCGGATCGTGGGAGGTGTTTGAACCTTCCCCCTGCCGGTAAGAAACACACGGGGAGGCTGGGATTGTTGCTGGATGTGCCAGCAGCGGGCAAAATCAAGCTGAGGGCATTGATCTCTGCAGTTACTGGGGCAGCGCCATGTCCAGACGGTGAGGGGACCTGTAATGGTACTGACAGCATTCAATGCCCACATACCACATTGGCCCCCCTAAAGGTACAGATTTGGTGTGCGGAGGAGCGGCGGGGGATGTGGACTGACCACCATTGCATGGTCTTGCAGGCGCGGGTGACCCATTGGCAATCCTGCGATTTCGCGCCACCGCTGCTGCCTGGATGCGAGGTGTCAGTGATTAGCTGCTACATTGGCATACCACTATCTGTCCCTACCTCTGCAACATACAGCCCCACAAGCAGTCCACTCTGCAGAGATGCCTTTGTGTGGTGGGTAGCCACGAGCCTTTGGTGTCAGCTCTCCTCAGTATATGTAGGCTTACAACTGAACAATATTGCTCTCGGGCCTGGACGCAAGTTTTTTCACTGCAGCAACACTCTGCTGGACCAAGCCACCCAGATTACCAGCCTAACTCGGATGCAGACTGCGGTGCCCTATGCCCACTCAGTGAGGTGCCTGGGAACACATCGCTCTGTCTGTATGGGCGAGCCTATACCCAGGAGAACACGCTTCACATCTGAGCCCCCCTCGGAGCACTAGTGAGACAGCCATAGCCACACACAATGCTCTGGGTCACTCTGAAGAAACTCCGAATTCGCATAACTGAAGCTTTAGCAAGTACTCAACAAAAACATCATCGGGCTGCACCTGCGGGGCACTTCTGGAATTTGCCACGATACCCATTAATCCTCTGCACGATGGGGAAACCGGATAAAAATCAACCTAAAATGCATTTCGAACAGCAGCGAAAGGCGGTGGAGACGGGCGCTAAGGCCCCTGAGCAAAGCCAAGTGAACACAACCGCACCAGGATCTGACATGACAGTGGACTTCCATTCAATGTTTACAACAATACAATCGACATTGTCAAACCTAGATGGCAAAATCGACTCTTTAACATACCACATTGATCGCATGTCAGAGAGACTGGTCAAGCATACAGAGCGTATCGACATGGCAGACGCCGAATATCGGAGGCGGAGGACACTCTACATCAACTTGAATTGAAATAAACTCAGGCTGATAAGGCCCTGCAATCTCTGATGGCTAAAACTTAAGATTTAGAAGCCAGGTCCCATCGCTGTAACCTGCGCCTTATGGGGGTGGCGGAGTCGACGCGGACAGGCAACATGGAACGATACATCGAGACGTTATTAATTACTCTCCTTGGTAGAGAAACATTTTCTGATGTGTTCATTGTTGAAAGGGCACACAGATTTCTCGCACCGCCACCAGCGCCTGGAGCACGGCCACGCACCATAATAGCCAAAATAATCAACTATAGAGATAGAGATGCGGCGCTTCGCAAAGCTCGGGAACTAGGAACATTAAACCATGAAGGAATGTCTATATCCATCTACCCAGATTTCACATCGCAAGTGCAGGAGGCACGTAAGAAGTTCCCTGATGTGAAAAAAGAAATTGAGAGAGAACAATATTCCTCATGCAATGATATACCCCGCTAGCTTGAAAATTACAGATGACGGAATGAGTATAATCTGCTTCGATCCTAAGGAAGTTCTTAAATTCCTACAACTAAAGTACCCGCAACCTCTCCGACGCAAATCCCCGAGGGGGACACATGCTGAGAAAGACCACACTTCAGATGTAGAATAACAGCTGCGCTTCTTTGAACTATGCGCACCGCTGCAAGGGATTACTTGGTACACTCTTGCAGGATTCCTATGCATTCTATGTGCTACCTTGAGACACTAAGAGACACACCAGATATGTAAGTGATGTTGTACAGGTAACTGCTGTAGACGACTGTATCAAAATGATGCCATGTTTGGAATTTCCATTGAGCAGGTAACTGTCTATCGATTCTAGGTGATGACACATGTATTTTGTACAGTTATAGCTCCACATGATTGTGGCTCGATCGCCCAATCACTTTTCCATTGGGGTTGTTGGCTGGCGGCTGCCGCCCCCTGTGTATACCACAGCTTTTGTTTTTTTGTTTATTAACTAAAGGACGGGTCCAGAATGGGATAGTTTTTTGCCAAGGGGAATTGTCTTTGCCATAATTGGGATGGTGAAGTGGGCGGGGGGAGGGATAGGGTGAACCTTTGGTATTTTTGTGGTCACATGCCTGCTGGGATCCTATGTCCATGTATACACATATACATCACTTTCAGCCACAGCACACTCGATTAAAGGTAAACAGATGCAAAAAAAGTAGCACCAGGCCTATTGTTATAATTGAAGTTACAAAAATCACACACTATGGCTAAAGCTACACCTCTGCAATTTCTAACCTGGAATGTCAGAGGCCTAAATAACCCCAGGAAGATTAGACACATTTTTACCCATCTCAATAGACATCACATTGATGTAGCATTGCTCCAGGAAAGGCATCTACTTAAACACAAAGCAGATAAATTGGGCACCAGATGGGCCGATCTAGCAAAATTAGCAACCTACTCCTCATATGCACAGGGAGTGACAACCATTGTACGAAAGGGCACTCACTTTCTGTTAGATGAGACGCTCATTGATCCGCATGGTAGATACGTCAATATCATAGGCTTACTAAGAGGCACCAAAGTTGGTATTATCAACGTGTACGGTCCAAATACGGATGACCCTGACTTTTACATGAATCTCTGGGCAAAAATACGTGACCTGCCTGCTCTGGACCTGATCTTGTGTGGAGATTTGAATATCGCACTGGATAATGCACGAGACAGATCACAAAACACCATAAAACATCATCAACGTGCAGCCTCAATTATTTTGAATGGTATGACAGAGTTCCGCATGCATGACGTGTGGCGCATACGAAATCCAACTACACTAGATAGCGCTCATTCATCGACAGTACATAACAGCTGGTCAAGGCTTGACTATTGGCTCCTTACAGACCAAGCCTGCACATGGGCCACAGACATCAATCATCTCCCCAAAACACTCTCTGACCATAAACCCGTCATATTAACCCTACAGATCCCGACATATATACCCCCACTATTTTTATGGCGTTTCAATGCCACTGCACTCTTAGACCCCATTTACAAAGAAACAATCCACTCGGCAATAGTAGATTATTTTGCAGACAATCCACACTCAGTTGAAAGTGCAGGTACGCTGTTGGAGGCCTTCAATACGACTCTAAGAGGCACCTGTATAAGTACGAATGCTGGCATTTTAAGAGACATTCAAACACAATTAAAGAAGTGTGAAGACCGCATAAAACTTCTAGAAGCGGAATATGACAACACTCATAGTGCACTCACCCATAGCAATCTGCGGGACAAGATGAATCAATTAACCACACTGACAGATGATAAAATTTAATATACCTCCCAACGCCACGCAGCATGCAAGATAGGTGAAGGAGGTAGACCAGGCCAAATATTAGCACAAAAAGTGTGCACAGAGCATAAACAACACACCATTATAGAAGATGATAATGGGATGCTACATTATGACACCCAAGGCATATTGGACACGTTTGTGACAACATACAGTGATTTCTATAGGACACAACATACAGTATTAGTGCCTGAAATTATGCATTATATTAAAGACGTGGCGCTGGTATGGCTATCCGACACACACCGCTAATACCTAGCCCAACCCATAACAGAGGAAGAAGTGCAACTAGCTATAAAATCATTGCCCAATGGTAAGTCACCCGGCCCTGATGGGTATACTGGGGAGTTCTATAAAACATATTCTGAATTATTAATTCCGCATCTGCTTGAGATGTATGACGAAGCCTATAATAATAAAATCCTTCCCCCAACGCTACGTGAAGCGTTTATAGTGACACTGCTAAAGCCAGATAAAAATCCTGAAAAAGCAGAGTCTTACAGACCCCCATCACTAATAAATACAGACGTTAAGATATTGGCCAAGATTATTGCCACTAGGCTACAACCACTCATGTCCACGATAGTCCTACCCGACCAATCTGGATTTCTCCCATCTCGTTCAACTGCGCATAATCTACGCACCATATTTGCTCTTTTACATCAACTGAATCCGGAGTTACAGGCTGTAGCGGTGCTTCTAGATGTGGCTAAGGCTTTTGACTCATTTTTCTGAAGCACAACCCTTGTTTGTTTTTCTTTGTGAGAATTATTTAGTCTGAACCATCTGAAATTCACTGCATTCCCGTAGAGCTTGCCCATAAAACTTAATACTGAAATTGACTTTAAACCTACTACAAAATGGCGGACACGTAAAACGGCTATCGGACGCCCTTTTATCGAAATTGGATACAGGTGATTCTCCTGGATGGCTATTTAAACGCTGCAATGGTGACTTGAAAATATCACGATTGGTGCGACGTGGAAGAAGCGATCCCAGTTTATATCAAGTAAGTTTTGGGAGGTGAGGGTTTTTACATGTCCAGTGACCCTTGAGTAATAGTTTGGGGCATACCGGGTCCATGTACTTTTACCGGACTGCATATATGTGGATCATGCTTTTGGGGTGGGAGGCTTCCTTCCCATACAGTGGATTTCCATAGTTCAAAGTGCAACAGCACTTGACACTACTTATGGCCAGATAGGTGGGACATCCACTAATGATATTTTGGCTTAGTCTGAGCCAGGCAATTTATTTATTGGGGTGCCTCTTTAACAACATGCTTATAGGATAGGAGGCTTCCTTCGAGTACAGTGCATTACCACAACGTATAGTACAAAGGCACTTGCCACTATTTATGACCTGATAGGTGGAGCATTTGCTAACGGTATTTTGGCTCAGTTTGTGTTAGGAAATCTATCTCTTGGGTTGTCTTTTTAACAACTTGCCATAACGCTCTATATATATATGTATTATAGTTATTCCAACAAACGAGATCAGTTGAAGTGGATAGATGGAGTAGGTTGACCTCATAAACGGTTGAGCTCATTCTACTTACATATAATAACAATAGCTCTTTGGCACTTTGGGCATTCAATATCCTGTCTATACATCACAAATCTGAAGAATCGCTGTCTTTTGTGCAATTATCCCATTAACTTGCAGATAATGATGGACTACTAATCCATGGCCTTACAGGAATGATTTATGGGACACAGTCTATTTAAGACTCTACTGAATAAACCACACTAAATTGCGAATTAACTCAAAAGAATATAAGGTATGACTAATAATCTATGCAATTTATGAGAAATTAGCATGGGATGTTAAGGCATTAGAAATACGTTACCATCGCCTTCCCCTCTGCCCTTAGGTCCAACAGGCTCTCTTATCCTAGAACGAGGGACCAAGCAGAACTTTAATATAAAGCAAAGAAATGAACTAAGAAATATTTTTACTATTGTGATTGGTGAACACCAGCTAATCAATTTGACAGTATTATAATTGTCTCTTAATTATTCAGATTGTATGTATAAAAATGTGTTTAAGGTTTTTTACAAGAGATGCCGAATTCCTTGGGATAATGTTACTATAGGTGAAATTAATGTGGTAACCCCATGAGTCATCCTTGGTTGTTTAAGCTGTGCATATAAAGAAACATATGTATAAGACTTTGTCACATGAGTGGCATCTAAACAATTTGATGATATTATAATTCTCTCTTAATTTTTCAGGTAGCATGTATAAAAATGTGTCCAAGGTTCTTTACGAGAGTTGCCACATTCCCTGGGATAATGTTACTACAGATGGAATTAATGCGGTAACCCCATGAGTCATCCTTGGTTGTTTAAACTGTGCATATATAGAAATATATGTATAAGACTTTGTTACATGAGTGGCCCCATTCCTCTAGCAGTTTTACCTAATGATGGAAAAACTTCTTTTAATCAGTTTCCCCTTAGCTGTGAAGGTTTCAGCAGGTTATAAATTATGTGAAATATGGAAAATCTGAAAAAGATATTGCCGCAATGAAATATTTTTGTATATATGTTTTGTTCTTTTTGGATGAACTTTAGTGATAGGGATTGTGTGTATTTTTCTATATCTTCTTAGAAATTTTTGTTAGTGCACTGGTTTTAAATTGTAAATTTTGTGTGCATTTAATACACATTTTTTATGTATATATTATGTACTTATTTGCAGCCCTGAAAAAGACCTTCTGGGTCAAAACGCGTTCGCTACGGTCGTTTTTAAGAAGATTTTTCAAGAAATTGAAAAAGATAATGGAGTGTTGAATCACTGTGTTTGTTGTAAATCTACGTGTGATAGGCCTGAGCGACTCGCACAACGGCCCTCCTGTGCTGTGTGTCCCACCTTCTCCTTACCTGTACATTGACACCGTAGCAAAATCCACTGCACTCTCTCTGAATCTGTGACTCAGCCAGCAGGAGTATCAGCCAGGTGTGATTTCACTAGGCTGGGTACAACAATTGCCGGCTAGTCCTCTGATGTGCCTACAGATGCAGTGGATGCAGCAGAGTCCCCTCAGGAGTGACGTTGCAGCGTTCATGCAACACAAGTTCGGCATAGCACATGGGCCTTACCCTCCACAGCATACGGCCAGCCCAACATCATCCGGCCAGTGATACAGGGAGACGGCAGACACCATTGTTAATCCCCTCCGTGCAACCCGGTGCAGTGTTGGATCGTAATATACGATGTGTACCTCACCATGTTGGTGCGCATGCGCGCCTCTACTATTACCAGCTCCAAGGGTCGCAAGGTGGTCTTCTCACACAGGTCAACAATGTGTCTCCAAGCGTCCTGCCGGACTTCACCACCAGGTATGGGTGATTGTTGCGCATCAATGTTTACTGCCACGGATCATCAACTCCACAGATCCTCCACATCCCACTCCAGGCTCCAGACGCAGGTCCAGCGAGGTATCACAGATCCAGACGAAGGTCCAGCGAGGCATCATGGCTCTCATCCTGGTCATCCTGGATGTTGGCTGACTTGCAAGGCTTGTTGATGTGTGCTGCACTTGGCCCTGTCTGCTACATTCTGCATGTTATTGTATTTTATGTCTATTTCCCACTCACAGGAATGCCCACACGTACTTACTAGTAATCTTCAATACTCTCAGTTCTGCTTATCCTTGTTCCAGTCATTTCTTTATGAGGTGGATTCCACCTCCAGAGACAGGAAAACTTTATGAAATGCTCATAGTCAAAGCCCTGTCCACTATTATATGGATGCTGTAAGAGCATTGGCATTGCTAGTATCCTACTGTCTCTACCAAACATCTGTCAAAGGCCTCAATAGTGAGGGAGGTGGGTGGGGTGTGATGACTGAGACAAGCACAAGAGTACTAAGATTAATGAGGATTACCATTAAGTAATCAGGACATTACTTCTTCATCCCTTGCTCTAGTCAAAGTCATTACTTCATGAGGTATACCAAAATCATGACGTCTTTGAAAGAAATTAAAGTGGAGCCACCAAATTCAACAGCAAATATTTATAGAATATGAGATATACATGGATATCACTGACTTTCTAATAACAAATCAAAAATATACTTCAGATAAAGTGTGCTTACTAGATTGATGCTGCTTCCACTTCTCTCCTGCACACTGATGATGGCCTTGTTTGGTCCAGCTATACCACAAGGCCAAGTGATGCAAGTTACTGCATGCGTAGATATGTATATTGCAAACTGCACTCCTCTTCGCAGCCGTTTGTACCTCCATCCATAATTTATTCACCTGTACATTTTGCATTTTAATGTTTCCTAATGGTATTCTCATGGTTTATTTTGTACTTGAGTGTTTCTGTACTATACATGACTTGTCTGGTTTCATATCTAACCCCACATGGGTCTAGTTCGCTTTGTATCAAACCTTATACAAATGATGGAGGGATATGCAGTTGGTAAATGTGAGCGTGTAGATGAAGGCTGCAGCATTGATGGTGGGAAGAGGGCACAGGCGGCGGAACGGGGTGTGGGGGAGAGCACAGGCGGCACAGATCACAGGGATTAGCCAATAAGGGGAGACTCATGGACCATAGAGCGCAGGGAGGCAGACTGGCAAGAGTAGCCCTGACACAGGAGGCAAAGAGGAATTCACCAGCATTATCTGTTGGAGCACAATTTAGAAGAAAGGGATTGGACGAGCAGAAGGAGAAAAAGGAACACAAGCTCTTCAGTGGCAGGAGGAGGTAGAGAAGCACTGTGACCAAGGGATGAGACCTGGGAGGAGTAAGAGGCAGAGACAATGTGAGCCTCACAGGGTCCCTGTTTGTCTTCTCAGCTGCATGCCTGAGCCCTGTCTTTGGCAGACAGTCTTGCTTGAAGGTATCTTAGACACAGAGGGGAATTTCCACAGTGCAATATTGCATGGAGTGAGGATGGCACTTTTGTGGCGCTAATGTGGCGATTGCCAGGTATCGCCGGATAACGCAGGTTTCACTATCGTCATCGCGATAAGGTTTTTGGGACTTTTCACCACCTAACCCTGGTTCTATTACCATATAGCGTCTGCTCGATATTAGTGCACTAATATTGCAATAGATTTCAAGGTTAGGCGGCGTTAACAAAACTGCCGATAATTTGCCATGGTGATAGTTTTTGGCAGTCCTTCATAATATCCCCCAAAGTGCTTTGTGCAGAATATCCAATTTAAAACATAGCTATAACTCTAGTGGCTTTGTTATTCATCAAGAGATGTATAGATAAAGTCATTCTCACCTGACTGTCATTTCCACCCCATAAGATGGCACTCTTGTTAATGACCAGTTTAGGATGTGGAGAAGTACTGGCATCGTAGGTTCCCACTTTCACAAAACTGCTGCTCTCATTTGATGTCACATGCCAGTATAATAAATCATAGAATTGCTGGGAGTCTCCATACGAATTAAAAAACAACTTACTGCCTTCAGAGCTGCTCATGCAAACATTCTTGACGTAGTGCAACATCTGCATATAAAACATATATTTTGATATTTTTGAAAAAAATGGAAGATAATAAAAAGAACATGCTATGGACTATGGTCTGTGTTGAGGCTGCCATGAAATGCCGGAGGAGGGGGACACTTAATTGTGAAAGACAGAGAGACCACTTTGTGCATCATTCAGTGACTCGATGTAATTGTTAAATTGCTAAACTAAGGGTGCTTATCTTATACATGTACTGCAAATGGGAGATTTTGCTAAGATAGTTTGGAAAGATGAATACAATATGTCTGTGTCCTTACCTGCCATGGTGGTAAAATCTTAGGATCTGCACATGACCCATTGGTGAAGGGGCCTTCCTGGTCTTTGCAGTTGATCAGATCATGCAGTGCCAGAGCCATAGCATAGATGGCCCTGTATGCAGAATAAGGAAACCTGAAGTTATTCACATCGTAAATCGCAGCATCAAGACCCTCCAGCTTTTCTGATCCGCTGCAGGGTTTCCTATCAACTGTCACATTCCCAACAAGGGATTCATTTACTACATTCATCCCTTTGCAATTGAAGGCTTGCTCCCAGAATCCCTTTATGAAAATGTCATTGGGGTCCTTTAAAGGGTGGATGCTGTGGAGGAATTCTTTGAGCCCAGGGATGTCTCCACTGTAGACCGCGAGCCCCAGTGTGCCATTCAATGTTTGCCACAAGTCCCTCCGGGAGAAGACTATTGATGGAATCCAACTGGTAACCCCAATCCAAATTTTCCCCAATACTCCTTCTCCAGACAGAATGTTCAGAAGTGGAGTAATATGAATTGAAAAAGAGTAGCACACAATCACCTTGGCAGTAGATATTTTTACAGTGTCAGTGACATGGGCTAAGGTGCCAATGCTGGGTTGTGTGGGAAGAGTTTCGAAGAATTCAACACAGATCCCATTCAAAGCAGCTGCTTCCTTGAGCATCTGACTGCCTTGGAGACTCAGATCATTGTTGGAGGCCAGAATCCCAATCCATGTCCATCCAAAGTGGACAAGTAGTCTTACTAAAGCATCTGGCTGCAAGGAAGAACTTGTCACTGTCCGCAGGAATGATGGGAATTGGCTTTTGTCACTTAGGATGGGGAGTGTTGCAGCATAGCTAATCTGTTGAGAAGAAAATACTTAATTATATTCAAGTGCTTAGGGCTCCATGACAAAATCTGGCGGATTTTGTTGTTCCCCCCCTCAGATTTCCTATACCAGAGGACATTAATTTTTTCCTGTAGGTTCAGATCTACTCCGGATTGCACCATTTTCTGAAACAGGTGGAATTTGGGATTTTTGTATGTTTTCACCTAGTATTTCACACAAGCATTTGGGCAGCATTCAGCACCTGTTACTATTATGCTACCCATCTCTCCATGTCCTGTTTCATATTTCCATGTCTATCTCACTCTTCTCCTCATGTCACCTTGTCTAATCATCTCTCTTTGCAGCACATGTGTCACCAGAGCAGAAATACATGCCAAGCAGCAACCCTTGTGCCTCCAGTACATCAGTTACTTACCCACTTGGCCTTAGATTGCATGCCTCTTACACATCAGGTGACTAGCATCATGTGTGTAAGTAAGTGCTGCTTGTGCCTGCCAAGCTATAGTTGTATGACTGTAGGATATAAACAATGATATATTTTCTGTTTGAAACTGACAAGTAAAAGTGCATATACCAAGTCGGCGATGCTGAGAGCGCAAGGTGAGTGGTTTTATTTTATTTTTTTTAAGTTAACTTATCCCTTTGTATGTCGAGTTCCCCGACCCCCAACCTGCCCCGCCCCACTGCCTACCGCTCTTACCTATGGTGGCCACCACTGTCTAAAGGTCATACAATGCAGCCCTAACTTGCACCACTGATTTTGAGATCTACCGAAACGGAAGCTAATTTCACAGTGCAAATAATCACTTAAGAGAGTTCTGAAGGTTGATTTAATGGGAGAGGGGATTCTGGAAGAATGTTGAAACTACATTATATTGTCTGAGGTCATATTTTCTGTGGTTCTAAAAAAATATTCGACGTATGAATTTTCCTTTTAGTTCCAACATGTTTTACTTTGTTATAGCTGGCTTCTGTAGGAAACCTCCATCATTCGCACCGGAATTCAACCTGGAAACTCACTGGTATGATGTAGCAACAGTTGATAACAAAACTAGTCATGGGCAGAACTTGCGGAGTTTAACATTAAAGCTTTGCGAGATTCTGTAGAGGTCGGCGAATGGTCCAAAATTGGCACTGTTCACACTGATGTTTAGCGCCAGCACCATGGGGCGCTCCACACCGTGCCACACTTTGAGTTGGTTCTGCTGCTGCTCAAGTGGATTTTCTACTCAAGCGGCAACATTCTCAACACAAACGGTCGTGACCACCCGCATTGGGAAAACTCGCCCGTGCCCTTCTAGTACCTGAAAAACATACTAGGGGATGCCAATTCTCGCTTGTGCATTCCAACTTACCATTGGCGAGCCATGCATAATTTGGATGGAACTCGAAATTACATGTGCAACACGGAGTGGCTAAAACTCAGCCAACTCTGCTGGTGAATGGAATTTATCACCCACAACTAAACAACACACTTTACCCATGATTGCAATATCATAAAGGCATTCCAGGCGAGGCAGACAGGGCTCTCTGAGGGCCTGTCATCAAAGAGAGCAGACACCACACATGCAGGAGGTGGAAGAAAGGCAGGGAAGGCGGTGGGGATTGCTTAAGGGTGGGAGGTAAGATAATCTTTCCCATTTGGGTGAGGCCAGAGAGGCCATGTTATATAAGACTCCAACATTACTCATCTGCGCCACATACAGTTGAAAGCAAGGGCAGATGATTTTTGGGGGTGCATACATAATATTAAATTATAGATGGATAACAAGTGAATTACTGAGATGCTTTTCACTGCCGGGTGCGGAGTGATTTCTTAGACAACTCGAGTTTCACTCTTATTGTCTGTTTGATGCCACTTAGAACCCCCTCAGTGAAAAACATCCCTGTAATTCACTGTTACTCCTCTATAATTTCATATATACCAGCTCTGATTGTACAAATGAATCTCTTTACGAGTTTTTATTTTTCCTTCACTGTATATGAACTAAGAAAATTAAAAACTATGATTTGAAGTCTTGCATACTTGCTGGTTAATTTTTCAGTTTATTTACCTTGCAAAAGCCTCTACTGTGCTAGCAAAGGGCGAAGCACGTGTATGTAATGAAAGTCTGTATAATCAAGTGTATCAGAGAATCTAGTTACTTCAAGGAAAAGGAAAATCTAACAAATACAAAAAGGTGATACCAGCATGACATGGGAACAAACAATTCTAAACAAATACGGGATGGAAACAACAATTTTTTAAAATACATACATTGTTTGACTACATATACTACAGCTGTTCGTTAATGGCTTCTCTTGGTAGTGCACAATAGTGAACTTCATACTACATTTATTTTACAACCGTACAAAAAGAGCAACTGTTCTAAAATTTCTATCATTCAACATGAAAAATGATAAATGTTTTGGTTCTCAAAATGGGAACAGACCAATGTGCAAAGCTCTTTTGTGGTAGCAAAACCTGTGATTCGCAAAGTTGCAGGGTGTGTATCCTCAAAAGGGCTTTCCATAATGTAAAAAGCCCCTTTATAATTCAGAAGATTTATTTTCAACTTCTAAAACGGCTTTTCCAATCGTTAGAGAATTACGAAGAGGATGGCTCTTGAAAGAGGAGTCCCTCTCCTATTTGCAGTTTAGATAGAAACGTAGCAATTGTTTGTGATTGCAACTGCAGTCACAAACAAGTGATGAGTTATCAACCCCCACGGTGGGATGGTAACTGATTTACAAACAGGAAGGATTCCTCTGCAGCACTTTATACCTCCTCTCCACTTTTTTTAACATTTACAGGTATGCCATTCTGTGCACTTCTCCCTAAGACTGTTGATGATGAGATCACAACCAGTGCAACATGAGTAGTCTTAGAGACAGACTTGGAAGCTTCAGCTTTTTTAGAGGCCCTATTCTGGGGCCGATTCCGATCCGGGTCGGAAGGGCACCGAACGTGATCCGGCCGAAAAAACTACGAGCCGTACGCGTGTTTTCCGCCTGACTCGTACAGCTGTACGAGCGAGCAAGTACGATGCGAGCTATGTGAAATTCACCGACCGAGTCGTTTCAATGTCCGAACCGCTCCGCACGTCTCGGCCGTAAGCTAACCGTGGAGTGCAATGGATGCGATTTACGACCGAGCCAGTATGATGCACGTGTCGGACAGCCGGTGTGAGCCGGAACCTCTGGCTCGCAAAACGTCCGGGAAGTTGCCTTTGGGGATCCGCGTCGGACCCCCTGACACCCGCAGCCCTATGAGTCAGACACAGGGGGAGACCCAAGGGTCCCCCCAACACAGGCATGTACGGTGCAAATGGCACCAACGAGCACCCATTGTAGGGGGTGCCCTTGTGCGAGACGTACCCATTCAGTCAATGGGAGCCCATGTACGCGTCGTACGACCGGCTCCCATTGACTTCTATGGTTGTCCGACCGAACCGAGTCCGGCAGCATACGGCCGCAACGTACTCGCTCGGCCGGACTGCAGGACTCCAGCTCGTCGGAAAACCCTCCGGATCCGGCTCGGTCGGAGAGCTTTCCGACCCGGATCAGAATCAGCCCCTTTGTTGTACGAATTTCTCCCTGGTCGGAAAAGTGATTCCTTGTTCTACCTTATTAGGTTCCTCGTACAGCACGACATATGCCAAAGTCTAAGCAAGAGTAAGGAAAATACTTCACTTAACACACATTACATATATGAATAACCCTATAAATTTAGAAAAATATTAAACTTTTAATAAATAATAATTAACAAAAAATACATATATTAAAAAATAACAATTAATCAATGTACATAATTATTAATCATCACTAAAGTGATGATCTATTAATAAATAATTGTTATTGAAATTTTACTCAATCAGTTTCCCACCCTGTACCCCTACAAACCTAGCAGCCCCACCTAAATTATACTTAAAAAATAACAATTCCATAACTTACATATTTAAAATAAATTAAATATTTATTTCACAATTGATAAGTAATTGTTAATTAAGTATTACTTAATGTAATGTAATGTAATGTAAAATCCACTTCTATAGCGCTGCTATCACTCCAGGGAGTATCTTGGCGCTCAAAACTTCCCACCCTACACCACTGCTAACCTAGGGGCCCATTATGATATCGGGTGGATCGCCACGGCTGGGTCGGCGGTGGCGATCCTCCCGCCAAATGTCCCTGATTTACCCCCCCATATTAGCATGGTGAGGGGCACCGCGGCGGGCGGGAAGTCCATCCGCTGCTTTTCCTCCGGCCAGATTACCGGCCGGGCGGAAAAGGGCCACATGATGGTGGCTAGTATGCCTGCGGTGGAATGTCTTTCCATGGTGGAGACTCTGCCATGGAAAGGCATACGGTGAAACCTCTGGGGGCCCGTTGTGTGCCCGCGGGGGTAGGGGAGTGGTGGGCTGCACTTGGGGGATACCTATGTTACCCCCTTCATTGGCATACACAAGGGGATCAATTCCGATCCTGTATTTTTTTTTTCCGTACGACTCGTATCCGTCCCATGATGTTCGATTGGTACGGGAAAAATACATACGGATCGGCCCGATCCGTACGAATGTGATCGTGAAAAGTTGTACGAGACATACACGGACACTTTTCCGTACGAATCGTAAAAATACTGTCCGACCGTACAAGTACGATCCGGACCGGCTTTCCGATTTACGAATCGTACGGAAAACGTCCCGTACACGGGGAATGACATATGTATATGACATATGTATATGTACGCACCTTACAAAAACATTGCGTATGTATGCACCGTACTTATGTAATGTTGGGGGTACGCACCGTACATACGCAATGTTGGGGGTACGCACCGTACATACGAAATGTTGGGGGTATGCACCGTACATACGCAATGTTGGGGGTACGCACCGTACATACACAATGTTGGGGATACGCACCGTACATACACAATGCATGGGGGGTATATGCCTGTACGACTCGTACCCCTGGGAAAAAGTCGGAGTATGACTCGTACCGCGGAGAACGTCACGTATGACTAGTCGGACACACAAAAAAACAGAAGCTAATACAACGAAACGAGTCGTACTGAACCACGGACACTGTAAAACAGCACAAGGAGGGTCTATTCGACTCGCACAACACCACAAAACACGTCTACAGTGCACAAAACATGGAAATGACTGGCCTGGCCACATCCAAACAGGCAAACAGCGGGGCAAACTCACAACCACCCCTTGTAACACACCCACCAAAAATTCAAACTGAGCCCCACCCACAAATGGACCAATAAAAAGGGCCCACACACACAAACCATGAGCCTTTGCAACAGACTCACTGCAGCTAGAGAGCACACACCAACAACTGCACCCATCCACCTTAACATATACACCTTCACACAACCTCCTTCACACATACCCCTCTTCACATTCAGACCCACAACTTCACATTCAGACCCACACACCCACAACCATCCACACCCTCACCCCACACCATGCCCACGGACAAGAATCCAAAGTTCACAAGGGAGAAGCTGGAGATCCTTGTCAATGAAGTCATCAAAGTCGAGCCACAGCTGTTTGGAACATTGGTCAGACAGACCAGCATAGCCGAAAAATCACGCCTGTGGCAGAGGATCGTCGATAGGGTGAATGCTGTTGCACCCATCAGAAGGACCAGGAATGAATGCCAAGCCAGGTGGTACGATCTGCGGAGGTCAGTCAAGCGAAAAATGAATGACGACTACGCCCAGAGCAACATCACTGGAGGTGGTGGGCCCCGCAGACCAGTACATTTCCATCCCTGGGAGGAGAAGGGGATGGCCCTGTTTCCGCGGGTGGGAGTACATGGACTTCAAGGACTTCCAGAGCCTGGTGTGTACACAAACAACTTATGTAACATGGGGGTAATGGCATCCACACGCCAACTACACAAAATGCACGCAACTACCCCCAAGCCCTCACCGGCCAGAACCATAGTCAAAAACAACGCTAATGCCACTAACATGTGTATGCCCCATTGAGAAAGCAAGGCCATGCTATGTCCCATGCTACATGAAGCACTAACCCAAGAATGGATGTCCAGTATGCTGGGAGGGTGGGTGTCACAAAATGCATTGTTGAACTCCAAATCAGACTCAATTGCCCTCATCCCATATGGCCCAGGTACATACCCATGCACCATGCTCAATGCACAGGGACTGTGAAAGTACTGACAAGATAGCTAACACTGGGCCCTGGTGTAGGCAGCACAAGGCCCTCCTGTGACCAGTGCAAACACAAACACCAAGACAACAAGGTCAGATATCTAGGACAGGAACTCACACTCACTGTCATGGCAGCATGCTCCATGGGGGGACAGCTACATCACCTGGGAGCCCCAGTGCCAAATCACACTACACCCACCAGCAGGCCCTGTCACACACACCCCTTACACAAGCAGACACCCCCGGGACAGGCAATGGATTTACCTACTGTCACAATGGACATGTAACACAACAAGACCAATACATAGCCAAAGAAGCATCCAAGCCAAAAATCAACAAGTCAAAGAATCAGGAACACATATCAACCTGTCCCCCGCAACATACCCATCCACAAGTGAACATTGAGGAGAATGCTAGGCACATACAACTACCTGGAGGAACAGTGCCAACTAGAATATGTATGAAACATGGATGTTGCATGAAACATGATTAACATTGTCTGTCTCACACACACAGGGCAACGTGAGGAATCTCCCCCCAACAATGGGGGTGCAGAATCACAGTCCCAGGCTCGGGAGGAACCTGATCCCACCAGCAGCGACGCCTCTCAACACTCCGTGGATGACACCGACTGACCTGGACCCTCTGGTGTCCAAGCCCCTGCAGCACCTGGTTCAGGAACATCTGTGCCAACCACCACCCCCATTCCTGCCACATCCCAGGAGACACCGAGGAGCCCTGCCCGCAGTGAACAACTGAGCCAGTCTGACCAGGAGGGACAAGGTTCGCCGGCCAACCAGGAGGAGGAAGACAACACCACCACTGCCATCCCTCAGGGGTCCCGTAGACCCGATGTGCCCACAACGGCAGGCCATGCTCCTGTGGGCAGGGGTGGTGGGAGTGGAGGCAGGCAGAGGCGAGAACCTGACCAGCCAGCTGAGGGGACCGGTATGTCACACATACACAACATCATGGAGGCATACCGGCGTGACACCAGGGAGATCAGCCAGGTAGTGGGGACCCTCACAGAGATAAAGGGGACCCTCACAGAGATGAAGAACCAGCAGGCCAAGCAACACGCCAGTCAACAAGAACACCAAGGACGGATGGAGGCAAGACTGGCTGAGCTCCTGGCGGTGCAAAGGGACATAAGCCATTCACTCCGTCGGATCGCCGACAACATGGGCAACCCTCCCTGTGCCACCAGGCGAAGACCACCACCAGCCACAGGGAGGGAGGAGGAGGAGGAGGATTTGTCCGACGGAGCGTCCCAAGCATCGTCAAGGCCTGCATCTGAGGGTCCCCCGAGGAAGGTGGGTCATCCACGGAAAAGACCGTGAGAGGCAGCGGGCCATCCACATCTCCCAGGTTACCTGGCCTGGCACCTGGCCTTCATGTGCAACAGCATCACCTCATTGACTGACATTCTCTGCCACATGGACTTGCTGGTCACAGTCTGACCAATGATGCCAAACACTGTGGTCTGGACTCTGCTGCTTTCAAATGCCAAGGATCCCATCTCCCCCTGGGAACTTTGGATTCTATGGTCCCTGTATTGCACCTTTTATTTTTCCACAAATTACGCCCCAGACCTATAATAAGAAAAAACAATTTAAATTTGATGTTGCAGTCATTTAGAATGAGTCCACAACATACGTGTGGGGATATGTCAATGTATGCCTGAGTGTGGAATTAACTCCAGCCATCCATACACTGGGATCTGAGTCTGGTCGAGGACACACATGGGTCACAATGTATCATCAAATACAGACATGGAGCCCAATACTCACCCGTGATGGCCTCAAGCTGCTGAGGGGGGGCTTGCAATACTGCTCGGACAGACCAATTTGGAAGAGTATCATGAAGGCGTAGAGGTCATGGGTCATGTGGAGGTGCCCGAGGAGGGAGTCCCAGGTCTGTTTGGCGAGGTGGGAGAACTATCTCCTGCATGCAGTTGTTCTGTGGATGTGATGAATGGTGGCCAGGGCAAGGTTGGCTGCACGGAGTTGGGTGTTGGATGACAGACGTCCAAGGTCGGTTTTGGGTCTGGGGTTGGGGACTGCCTCCTGAGTGTGGGTGAGGAGTCTGAAGGTGATCCTGCAGCAGACAGTGAGCCATTGTAGCTATCTCAGGTGGACGGTGATGTGGCTGGGGTGGGGGATGTTGAAGTTGAGGTGTGCGGATGCACCCTGGATGTGGACAAGTTCTCCTGGAGTTTGGCTGTTGTTCTTCATTGAGGGCGGTGCTGTAGTTGACCCGGCTGGTGTCGTGGACCTGGGGGACAGTCTGTCTTGCCTTGGAGTGGATCTATCTGTGGATCATTTGCAACATGCGGAGGGTGTTGCAGCATGAGGTACAGATGGTGTTGAGTTGCATGGTAATTGTGAGCAAGGAGTCCATGATGAACACCAGCTTGCTTGCGTGGACACTGGGTGCTGGTGCGGTGCCCAGGCCGGTGGGACACAAGGTGTTGACCCAGCCGTAAGGGGACAATCCTCAGATGATGACCTCAGTCCTGTCCAAGTAGAGCCTCAGGTGGCTGATGTTCAGCCATTCATCAACGGACCTCATGCCTTCTTGAAGGTTGGATCTGGCAATGGCTGGGTCTTTGGTGAGGGTGAGGAGCAGCTGGGTGTCAATTGCATACGAGATGATGATGAGGTCGTGTGCGCATGTGATGGTGGAGAGGGGGGTCATGGAGACATTGATGATCGTCACACTGAGAGATGAGCCCTGGGGCATGGGCCAGATGACCCCAGTGTACTACATGCTGAAGGGTGGAGGCCGACTCCCTGGGCCTTGCTGGTGAGCTACTTGGTGATTTAATCCTGGGCCATCCTCTGGATACCAGTGTTGGAGATGTGTGAGCTGATAGTGTGGTAGCACATGGTGTAGAATGCCATTGAGAGGTCAAGGGGGGTGGTCTCACCATTGTTGAGCAGGGCAAAGTTGTCGTTGGTGGTGGCAATGATGACGGTTGCAGTGGTGTGATTACTGTGGAAGATGGTCTGGTGCCGGTTGCCTGGAGCTGTTTGCATGGAGGAAGTTTGTCAGTTGCTCATTGAGTGTCTTCTTGATGACATTTGCTGGGTAGGGAAGCTGGGTGATGTTCCAGGAGATCCTGCGGTACTGCTGTCCGTTGTTTAAGAAGGGCCTGGGTCTCTGCATGCCTCCAGCTCCCATGGAATGTGGCAAACTCAAAGGAGATATCATGACGTGCTGGACGTGGGCTTCAAGGATGGGGAATGATGTGGTTGAGATGTTGTGTGGGAAGGGGCCTGATGGAGAGCCAGAGTGGATGGTGTACATGAGCCAGGTGGTGTCTTTGCTGCTGACGGAAGTCCAGAACGTGAGGGGGGTTTGTCCCGCGGATATTAGTGCTGTCTGCCTCTGTGTGCCAAGGCTGTCGTGTATGTCCATCAGCTTGCAGTGGTAGAAAGTTGCAAGGGATCTGCCCTGCCTTGCAAGGGTGGGGTGTCTTTTGGATGGAGAGCTGCTGTCAGTTCACTCACAATGCTGAGGATCTCCTTGATGTCGTGTGTGTTGGTGCCTCGGGCCCTATCTGAAGGATCTCCACTTGTCCTTGCAGATGATATGGTGATGGCTGTGTGTGGCGTTTTCCAGGGCTGTAAGGTAACTGATGGTTCTTTCTGTTGCAAGGTTTGCACAAGAGTCCGGCTAGATCTGTATGAGTCCAGTAGCTCTGCCTTGTCCCAGGTGGCTTAACTGTTGTTGTGCTGCACAGGAAAGTCTGTCAATGTGGCAAGATTGTTGGATCCGTTGCTGATCCAGTGTGTGAGGTTGCAGGGTGTGGCGGTGGTGTTGGTTCGAGTGTCCCACACAGCTTGTCTGTGGTGACTTACATCAAGCATCTTTGGTGGATCGGTAGCGGGGTGTGGGGCAGTGTGTTGCTTGTCGGAGACGTGGATGCAAATGTTGATGGACCAATTATGGATGGTGGTGTGGTTCTCCTCCAGCCAGAATTTACTGGCCCCCAGCCACATGTAGCCTGTGGAGGTGAGGGCGTGCGTGCATATGTACGTGTTGATGGCTTAGCGGAATTGTGGATGTAGGCCTAGAGATCTGTAGATGAGTGTTACTCTGAGGGTTGCCAGGGGGTTGGTGTGAAACCGGATTTGTGACTCTGAGGGTGTACTTGTGAATAAATTGCAATTCATCCTCCGGGATTGTTGGTGCCGTCCCTGCGGGTGATCTTGTATCCGTCTGAGATGGCAATGAAGATGTTGTGTGCTGAGGATGCTTTTATCCAGGTTACTGTCATGAAGGTGATGTGTGGGGCTGTTGTGTTGAGAAGGTAACAGAGTCCAATGGCGTGCTGGTGTACGGAGCGGGTGTGGAGTAGGAGGCACATGACCTGGTTGTTCTGACAGGGTCTGGTAGGCGGGGTAGCGCTGTGTAGGCAGTTGGAGTTGCACACTCAGCAAGCGAAGGTGTCGTGTGTGTGCTTAGGGGTTGCCTGATAGCAGGCGGTTGATTGTCTGGTGGACATTGCTTGGAGGGTGGCTGCAGCATGAGCCTGTTGTGTGACGTGGGTCATGCAAGGACCAGAGGGTCGTGCACTGTGCACGTTGCAGGCGCCGACGGTCCTGCCTTTGGCACGGCGTTGGCGCAACAGTGGCAAAGACAAGCTGCTGGCTGCATTAAGAATGGGTGGAGGGGGGAAGGGAGGAGCGTTTTGGAGGCGTTTGGGTTGCAGAATCAGGGAACTCGGTGGGGTGGTGCCGCAGGTGAGGCAGCAGCAGGCGGAAGGGGTGAGAAACTAGGCAAAAAGTAGCACACAAAGACAAGGAGGTCAGAAAGGCACAGTGCAGCATGTGTATGTAAAGGAAGGAGTGTCAGGTTACTCATGGGTCACTCCGAGAAAATGGATGAACAATCACCAAAGATGACGGCCACAGGATCAGGCAACAAAATGCCGAGCTGCGCACAGGAGACATACCGTCAGCAGGCTTTGACATCCTGTTGTGGGGAGCAACCTGCACAAATACATACACAACCAGGTACTTCATGCACAATAGAGATTATTAGCCATGAAGAACTGCATGCATGTTGCCGAAGTACACATACACTCATATGCTCAATCTTTGACAATTGTGCCATAGATGACGCATGCAAACTGGCAAGAGATCTGCAGTGACAGAGATGAGGCACTTTGGATTGTGAACACCTTTATTACACAAACTCACACAAAGGGAAATGCATCCATATGAACAGACTCACAGGTCAGTTGACATAACATGTGGACATACGCTGGACCCCCCCTTCACAACACGGATGTTGTAAATCCCAATGAACTGGCACACAAGTTAAGGGGATGAGCCAAACACATCCTGCTGCACACGCAAAGGCTGCAATTCCCCATAGAGCCTGTTGTTGTGATGTCCCACACTATGTCCACCCATAGCATCCGCAATGTTTCAGAGGCAAGGTTTACACACATTGATGCCTTCATCAGACTCCACACTCCACTACAGATGACTGTCAAGAAGGGTGACTATCATGTCATGGGAGTGATGCTACATGTTATATGCTCCATGGTGAGAAGACATGTATGCATGGTACCACAACATGCACAGAAGCAGTACCCACACATTCCCAACCCGTACCACCACCAAAAAGCCTTGCTGCAATCCTTACCCAAACTGACATTTCCACATGTCCGTGCATGGAACGCTGATTCAGCACACGTTGCAGTCCTCATGAGCAATAGCAGGAGGTCAAAGATGACACGAGCAGACAACAGGCGCAAAAACCTGGGAATGACAGACACACTAGAAGTCACCTAAAACAATTTTCGCCACACACATGGTCAGTTACGAAACATGAACAATGTTGGACACATGCAAATTTCAAAGAAAGTCTCTCCGCAAAACTGTGTGGCATGACATCATCACTCGAGTGACACATCAGAACACACATCAAAGTCACTTTGCATTCAGTCAGCTGGACACACACATTGCAACACATGCCACTCAATGCTACAAGCTTGCACACTCATACCCAGTGACTCACCATTATGAGAAGAAGTTGCGTGTGAGCTGACTCCGGATATCATCCTCCTCCTCCTCATCATCATTTGCCTCGTGACCAAGCCCTTGATCCTCCACGGGTGGATGTTCCTGCTCATCCGGATCCAGGATGAGTGGCACTGCCTTCTCAACTGCCATGTTGTGCAGCATGCAGCACATGATGAAGATTTTGCAGACCTTCTCCGGTGCATATGGGAGGGACCCGCCTGTCTTGTCAAGGCACCGGAACCGGCTCTTCAGGAGGCCAAACATCCTCTCAATCACTCGCCTGGTCTGCCCGTGTGCATTGTTGTACTGGTGATCTGCAGCTGTTCTTGTGTTGTGGAGAGGTGTCAGTAGCCATGGCATGTTGGGATATCCAGAGTCCCCTACATGGAAACATCATGTAAATAAGTGGGTCAGGAGATGCCGTAAGAGCCAAAGATACTGCAACACACAGGACAAACAGAGTATACCCTCCAACAAGACATGCTCGTTCGTTGTGCAGCCGCAGCATCATTTGTGGCACCCTGCTACACCTCATGATGTAGGCATTGTGTGCTGATCCTGGAAAATGTGCACAGACATGGGAAATCAGCATGTTAGCAAGACACACCACAAGGGCATTTATTGAGTGGTAATGTTTTCGGTTGCAATAGGCTTGCTCCTGTGCCTTTGGTGGTACCAAAGCCACATGTGTCCCATCAATGTACCCAATGACATGGGGCATCCCTCCCAGGGCATAGAAATCACCCTTGACATCTGTCAACTCCTCAGGAGTAGGAAATTTGATGAATTTATCAAGGTGCTCCAACATGGATGCCAAAACATCACGCAGGACACGGCTGAACATTGTCTGTGACATCCCACCAACATCAGCTATGGTCAATTGAAACATACCTGTAGCAAAAAAATGTAGGGCTGCCATCACCTTCATCTTGGGGGTCAGCGCAGTAGGATACCTGTGTCGCGGTTGGAGGTGTGGTGTCAGCTTGTTAGTCAAGTTCTCAATCAACTGTCGAGTGAATCTGTAACGTCGGATGCAGGCACGTTCCCTCATGGCAGCCAAGTCTGGAATTGGTCTTGGGACAGGTGGTACCCTGCAGGACATTGTTAGGAATAATGAAGATTGAGAGTCTGCCAACATCAATGTCAATGAACATAGCACATGCTAAACTGCTACTACACATCAGGTAACTATGGAGTCTGGTGTGTGCAATACATCCAGGACACATATGCCAGCTTGCTGGCACTCCTACGAAAAGCCAGATACACCTGTTGATTGTCAAGTCTACATGACATGCACTGAAATGAGCTGGGGGCAAGTCTGAGTGAACAGCCAGAGATATCACCGGAGTGACACACATCCACATAGCTGTATTGGAAGGATGTCATCTCATCCAGACAGCTGACTGCAAGGCACACGCACAGGTCACATGGAATGTCAAATGTACATATCAAACACATTGCGATGAAGGGGTACACGTGACATCAAAAAAACACAGCCATTGAGACGACACAGACATGTATGCCTGGGAAAATATGATGTCCGATGCACACAGACCCTACAGCTGTGGGACTCCACATGTGGCATGGTGTGCGTAGATGTGTGCCATGCCCATCTCCACACAGACCCATGTTGGATGCACCAACAGCAGATGCAGTTGACGGAACACTAACAGCAAGCTCATGGGAACACATGACACACACCTGACATAGTCACATAGGGGCACGCTGATCGTGACATGTCAGTTGATAGAGTGTCCCTTTCCCTGGCATCAGGAGACAGGTGCGGGTGGTGATGACTGTGCCATCCCACTGCTGCTGTGCATGACACAGTTGGACTACAGACACACGTGTGGCAAGTGTCAAAGTGATGTGTGCCACATAGTGCCCCATCACACATGACATGTGTACACAGGTCATCACACATCAATTGTGCAACTAGATGAGATGACCTGTGCAATATCACTGGCTGACACACCTAGGGCCTGCACATGAAAGTATGCAATGACAAGTACTTGATTGACATCCTTGTGCGACTCGTAGCCCTCCATTCCTGGTGTGTGTACGCCTCGTATCACCTTTGTAAGTGTGTGAAACGCACCATACCCCCACATTCATTGCGT
Source organism: Triturus cristatus (assembly GCF_964204655.1). Taxonomy (NCBI): domain Eukaryota; kingdom Metazoa; phylum Chordata; class Amphibia; order Caudata; family Salamandridae; genus Triturus; species Triturus cristatus. The sequence goes on from NC_140593.1 coordinate 1,167,546,174, forward strand.
GTGTACGCCCTGTATCACTATTGTACTGGTGCCGTACGGGTACGTGTGAAACGCACCGTACCCCCGCATTCATTGCGTGTGTACGCCCCGTATCACTATTGTACTGGTGCCGTACGGGTACGTGTGAAACGCACCGTACCCACGCATTCATTGCGTGTGTATGTCCCGTATCACTATTGTACTGGTGCCGTACGGGTACGTGTGAAACGCACCATACCCCCGCATTCATTGCGTGTGTACGCCCCGTATCACTATTGTACTGATGCCGTACGGGTACGTGTGAAACGCACCGTACCCATGCATTCATTGCGTGTGTACGCCCCGTATCACTATTGTACTGGTGCCGTATGGGTACGTGTGAAACGCACCGTACCCACGCATTCATTGCGTGTGTACGCCCCGTATCACAATTGTACTGGTGCCGTACGGGTACGTTTGAAACGCACCATACCCCCGCATTCATTGCGTGTGTACGGCTCGTATCACTATTGTACTGGTGCCGTCCAGGTACGTGTGCAACGCACCGTACACGTCCACTTCCGTTGTTGCGGTACCCAGGGGTTGCTGGACACGCCCCCCCAAGTGACCAGACCCTGGTGGTAATGTATGGGCTCCATATTATAGGTTTGGCTTTGGGTATGGGGTATGTTTCCTGCCCCTCACCCCACCCTGGCCCTTGGGTGTTGTTCTCACCTTCTACGGCGTGTGCGTCGGTTTCGGTGCACCAGGTCGTGGGCTAAGAGGACCGGGATGACACGTACGATGGGGTTCATGGCGTGTACGTCACGTACTGGGGCTCCGTTTCGTAGCGGTTCGCGTAGGACTCTGCCTTTCCGGCTGTTTTTGGCTCCAGTAAGAAAAGAGCCGTACGGAGTGCCATAGGGACGAATCGTACTTGCTGGGCCGGAAACCGCTGCTTAAATACTTCCGGACGTCGCGTACAGGCTGTTCCGGATCGGAATCATTGTTTTTTTTTACCCGTACGGTCTTTTGTACGATTCGTGCGAAAAGAGGCTTTCTGTACGAATTGTACTCCTAAGTTGTAAGGAAAGTTTACCGGGTATGAGTCTTACGGAGAAAACGCTCCGTACAACAATTCGTACAGCCTTTTTCCAGGATTGGAATCGGCCCCATAGTGTAGCCATTTGTGAGACTTTGGCAACAAGGGCTATGGTCTACTACTTACTGTGTACAGTGTACACACTACACTCTCAGGAAAGATAGGAAAGAATAAGAACAACAACCAAAATACAAATGTAATGGAAGTGAGCTGCTGCTGGCAAAGGGGATGGGTGGAAGCAGTAAGCCAATAGGAAAACCATGCAGGCCTATATGCTAAAAGCAGTACACTAATAACTCCCACCAGAAAAGGCCACCAGCCACATGGACACTCACAAATCACAAGCAACAAGCAGGAGGCCTGGGAAACAATGAACTGACAAAAGGCCTATAAAAGAAGCCAGGCAAAGGATGCATGCTAAACCACACTGCTTTGCCTTTTTAATGCAATAAAATGCAAAAACGAAAATCCACAGGGCAAAACAAGGTCTGCAGGATGCACACGAACACACCAGACACATACAGCAAAGGCATTTCTTTAACACCCACCCAAAAACAGAAATGCCCCCCAAAAAACACATTTTCCAACTCAATCCAATGCCATCCATGCACTAAATGATGTTTGAAATACATTCAACACACACCAAAGGAACAGTTGCTTCATCATGCACCCACCCATGACTAGCTCTGGACCTACTGGCTGCCCACAACAATTTAAAAAAAAAAGAATGATAAGTACCAAAATTGTAGTTGCAGCAACTGCAATACCCCCAATCAAACAGACACAACACCAACTTACTTGTAAAATATCAAATTCAAAAGTCCTCAAATCCAATGATAATGATGCAGCAGACACAAAGAGTGATCCTTCCAGCTCAAAATCCAAAGGCAGAATGAACAGGAGATGGACAAAGCACTGGGAGGAGCCTGCTGGACAGGAACAGGAAGGTAGAGACTCTGTGGCACTTCCTCCCTCTCCCCTCAAAAAGTTTTTTTTTTTTAAAAGCACTCCTTGCACAAAAAAGGACAGCCAAATGTCAATCTGAGTAGTTTTTTTCATTCAAATCATCATTTACAGAAGGTTTTATGCTGCTAGAGATAATATTCTTCTCCAGATTGAAAATTTGGCGTGTTCGCAATCGCGAGCTTCACCACACTTCCGCCGGATGTCGATGGCGCGTCCAAAATGGCGTGTTCGCAATCTCATGCTCTCTGTAACGGTGGAGATTGACGTATTCGCGACCTCACACTCTCTCTCGTGGTGGAAAATGATGTGTTCGCGATCTCAGACTCTCGCGGTGTCTGATGGTGAGGCGAATGACGTGATCGCGATCGCAAACTCTTGCGGGATAGCACGACCGGCTATCAACATCTCGTGGAGCACGCGAACAGATCGGAAAACTCATCGGCGAACGCGGGTATCCTCGTAAGGCAATCGCGCTAGCGAGAACGCATTTTCAAAGCGCGAACATGAAAAAAATCTCCGCTACCCTGCAAATCGCGGAAATGTTGCCATTTTCGCGCTCTCCGTGGAACGCGAAAATGTCAAAATATCGCAAATTCCGCGAGCGGAATGGAATTTGACGCCCACCCCTACTTAATACTAACTGGAGTGGAAATAGTACATTATATATTTTTAATGTTCAGCACCTTTCCTGAGTATATATTAATTGAAGTGGGAATAGTAAATTATATATGTTTAGTGTCCAGCACCTTCCCTGCCTTAATACTAACTGGAGTGGGAATAGTAAAATGTATATGTGTAGTGTACAGCACATTACTTGAGTTTATACTATTTGGTGTAGAAATATTATATTATATATCTTTATAGGTCTGTGACTTTAAAATATTTTTATAATCTGTAGTAGTACAGTGTATGTATAATATTTTATTTTATATTTACAATTACAATAATTATAACAATAGATTTTGATAATACATATTAGTTAAAAAAATACATTGCATTAAAATATACATTTTAGGAAAATATTTAATACAAATAAATTAATAGAAAATAAATACACATTTTTATTTTTGTAACATAAAATATTTTGGATATATGCTTATTTACATATATTATATTTTTGAACATACATATGTTTTACTTTGTTATATTTTAGGATACAGGTATTTATATTTTGTAACAGAATATTTTTTGTGATTTTGGTTTAGAGCATTTTTAGCAATATAATGATACAGTTTGTTTTTGCATGTTTAACAGTTAATAATTCAATACATATTTTGTTACAATTAAACAATATAAGATAATACAGATTTATTTAAAAAAAATCACAGTGGTTAGCAATTTTTGTACATGTAATATATATTTTTAATTAATATTATTAATGTATGAAATATTAATAATATTAATTATTACATGTTATATAAACATGTTTTTTGAAGAGGTTTTTATTCAATATTTGAAAAAAAATAACATTTATTTGAATAGCATTTTAAATAGTAGAAATAAATAATTGTAATAATAATTAATATATTTTATATTAATTAATATTATACTTTTCCAAAGTAGAAAACAATTTACATTTTTTTTAACATAAAAGTAAAATATTTTAATATTTTTAGAAATCATATAAGTAATTTATTTATTACTGTATTACATGTTTTTAAATTAATTTCTGTCTTTTTCATTATTTAACCAGCCATATTTGTTTGACAGGTACTATTTTGTAACCGCTTACTGTTGTTTTGGGTTATTTCTGAGGGGTTTGAAGCTGTGTCGCGTTGAGGAAGCTAAGTGTAATTTTCTTCAATTAAACTATGGGGTCTATTAGGATGGCAGTCAGAAAACCACCCTGACTGCCATGGTAGCGGAAATCAACCGTCCGCTGGTACTGTGGCAAAACCGGCAGTCCGATTAGGATCAACCGCCACATAATTCCGGCCGTGGCTGAACGAGGCCACGAAAGACCGACGGTAGCGGTTGGAGCTGGCAGAAATATGACCGCGGTGGTCGGATTTGCGGCGGAAACCCACAGCGAGCCCAGTGGAGTGACCACACGGAAAATTAGGATTGCATCGAGGTGACAGCGGGACTAGCTGCTATTTCCGACCGCCGTGACGGCAAACAGTGATGAATGGGTGAGCCAGCGGAATGGCTGTTGCATAGCCACCACCGTAGAGAGTGAGTAGTCTGTCATGGTAGATGAGATAATCAGAGTAGAACCACAAGTGTTTGGTACCCTGGTCCAACAGATGCCATTAGCCACCAGAGCACAAATGTGGGAAAGGATAGTCGACAAGGTCAATGCAGTAGGGACGACCCCGTGATCCAAGCAGGAAATCATGAAGCGGTGGCATGACCTGAAAAGGACGGTGAAAGAGAAGAACAACAAGAACCATCAGCTGGCTCAGATGACTGGCGGTGGGCCTCCCATTCCACCAAGAACATTCACTGCATGGGAGGAGAAGGTGCTTGCCATACGGCATCCAGAGAGTCTCACAGGAATAGCCGGGGGAGTGCAGGCTGGTAAGTACAAACAAATGTATACCATTACACTGCCATGTACTGTCTTGCACAACTACAAAGCTACACCCCCTAGGCCCAATCCTATTCATCTGCACCACCATACCAAACACAGGTCTCACAGATATAACATTCACCCCATCTGATTCACCCCAAAGGTAGCCAGCTACATTCCCAGGGTTGTATGTGTACAGGCAGCCAGCACTACAACTACCACCAGGCCCCCTGTCCCACCCCTGAGCAGGATTGAGCACTCCAGACACCCACAACCATGCGGCAGCCATTGAATCTCACCCATCAAACTTACAGGTAGGTAGCCAAATTCACAGAGCGAGTTGTTTGCTCACATCAAACTTACAGGTCGGTAGCCATTTTAACAGGGAGGGGTGTGTGTGAGTGGGAGCCAGCACTACAGCTCCCAACAGTCCCCCTTGTCCAACCCCTTAGCAGGATGGAGCACTCCCCCCGACCTTGAAGCATGTGGCAGCCACTGTATCACGACAACCAAACTAACAGGTAGGTAGCCATCTTCCCAGGAAGGGGTGTTTGTGGGTGGGAAGCCAGCACCACAACTCCAAACAGGCCCCCATGTCCCACAGCTCGGCAGGATGGGGCACTCCCCCAACAGAAGCTTGTGGCAGCCATTTTATTGTTCACCTTCACCTAACAGGTAGGTAGCCATCTTAACAGGGAGGGGTGTGTGTGTGTAGGAGGCCAGCACTACAAATCCCATCAGTCCCCCTTGTCCCACCCCTGAGCAGGATGGAGCACTCCCTCCCACCCAGAAACATGTGGCAGCCATTGTATTGTTCACCTTCACCTAACAGGTAGGTAGCCATCTTAGCAGGGTGGGGTGTGTGTGTGTGGGAGGCCAGCACTCCAACTCCCAGCAGGCCCCCCTGTCCCACAGCCCAGCAAGATGGAGCACTCCACCACACACTCAGAAAGGTGTGTCAGAAATGCCCTCCAAATGTGCCACAGAACAGGTAAGTAGACAGTTCATGCACCCCACCATTTCTCTCAAAAAGTATGGAGCCACATGACCACACCAACACTCACATCCCACCAAAATTGACACAGATCCACTATCCAATTACAGTGTGCAGACAGCCAAGCGTATGTAACTTTCCCAGAAACCAAAGTGTGACTCAAAAAATCACATGTTGAAGAAATTCAGGTCACAATGATGCACAGCACTGAATGCTATCTATAAGATTCATTGGGAACAGCTTGAAGAACCATATGAAAACAAATCAAGCATGGTCTGTAGAACAAATAAAGCAAAGCACAGGACATGACAAAGGTATGCATGAGATAGCAATGGCTAGTTTATGCACAGATGTAACGCCTGCCAGGCTGAGTAATCAGCAAAGATGATTCACATCAAGTCATAGTACCGCTAGTCGTTAGATTACAACATGTACTCGTAATCACAAAATCTGCTTGTGGGGCATGGTATCCATTGACATGTCACACCATGGACAAGTAATGTATGTACCTCCACATCATGTCATGAGGCACATCATTGTGCAGACATACAATGTGAGAACTAGGAAACTGTGTCGTGCATAAACTGTAAATAAGATACATCAAACACCAAACTTCCAGGGGTGCAGGTCGTCAGTGACCATTTACCCTCTGTTCCACTAGTGACCAAGAACTTACTGTAGAGGATGACAACACCAACCTGCAGAACCAGTCTCCACCCCCGGAACATGGACTCTCTGATGATGACTCCCTGGATTTCGAGGATGCGAAGCAAGAAGCTGGCCCATCTGGCATGTCAGGGTGCAACAGGTCCCAGGATCCCACCGTCCCCCCCTACCACCACCTCAGCAACAACAACAACGACGCTGACCCCTGCTGTAATGACCTGTGCGGCTTCCACCACCACCACCACAACCAGTGCTGCCTGCAACACTCTCCCTGCCCCAGAGGATGACCACCCCACCCCACCAACTGAGGAGGGCAGGGAGAGTAGGCGGGTACGTACAGTGGTGAGGCAACAGGTCCGTGACAGCAGAGCAGGTGGGAGGACAAGGGGGAGTCAAAGCCAACCAGACACTGGGAACGAAGCCCTGGACAACATCACCAGAGTCCTTGGGGCCTATGAACGGGCCTAGGGACAAACGGGCCAGGCTCAGGAAGATTCCCATGAGCTCTACCTGCTGCTGCGGTCCATAGACACCCGCATGGGCCAAATCGTGGACCTTCTGGGCCAGCTAGTGGCGGTTCTGATGGACAGGCCTGTGGTCCAACCAACACCGCCACCTCCCTCTGGTGACCCGCTGAATGACAGTTCCACATCCTCTCCTGCGAGGGGGGTCTCCTCATAACCCACTGATACCGTAGCAGAGGCACCCCCTTGTCAAAAGACCAAGTGGCCGTCCTAAGAAATCTAAGGGAGGATCTCGTGGCAAAGCACCTACCAAACGCCAGTCAAGGGGCCAGCCATGAAGGCACACCTCTTCACCATTGCATTGAATTTGTTGACTGTCCTTCCCCACACTGCCATGTTAATGGCATCCGTCTGTTGGACTGGGTCACCACATCAATGTGGTGACTACTCAATTATCTTATCTTCCATCACAACTCATTGATTCACTATTTACTTGTTTGTAAATATTCACTCCCCTGTCACATGTACCCATTGTAAATAAACACTCCTTACACACCTAGGTAGTTGTGTCTGCTCCATGTTTATCACAGGATGTACAATGTTCACCATGGTTACAATGTTCCAGGAGCACAGATTGTTTGTAGGCAAGGAGAGGCTGAAGGGACCTAGGAAAACACAACAGAACAATATGCATTAGGCAGGCGGTGGCATCACAGCCATCACACAGCACTTGTCATCAAGATACCACAATCTGCACACATTGCAATGAGTAACAGTACCGACATAGACATCCTGTAGTTGTGAATAACTACCCTGTCCCAGAAACATTAGCAGCCAGCACAGAGCCAACAACAGGCAGCAGTCACAAAGCTATCCTAGGCCTTTTCACCAACAACAACATCAGCAGACAATGGCCCCATTGTATGTTTTCACTCACCTTCAAGGGAAGTAGCGGTTGATGAGCTCTTGACGCAGGTCGACACCTTCCTCCTCTCCACTATCCTCGTAACTGGACATGGGTTGGTTTGCAGGCAGGGGCCTCGGCTGCTCATCAGCGTCCAGGAGCAGGGGGATCTCCTTGCGCAAGGCCAGGTTGTGGAGCATGCAGCATGCAACTAAGATCTGACACACTTTTGGGCGAGTACATCAGTGCACCTCTGGTCTTGTCCAGGCAGCGAAATCGTGACTTCAGGATACCAAACGTTGGCTCTACCACACGACGTGTCCTCCCATGGGCATCATTGTAGCTGACTTCACTTGGGGTCCTGGGATTCTGCAGTGGGCTCAGCAACCAAGGCCGGCTGGGACATGCAGAGTCACCTAGGTGTGAGATACACAGACCAACTTTGTAATATCACTGTGGCCGAGGACAGCATGTCACACACACAGCAGGCTACTTGACTCTGCGTACTCACCCACAATCCATGCACGCTCCGGAAGCAGATTAGCCATCAGCTGTGGCACAATGCTGTTATGCAGGATGTACGAGTCATGGGCCGAGTCAGGAAATTTGGCACATACGTGTGAGATTATCATATCTGCCTGGCACACCACTTGCACATTGATGAAATGGAAATGTTTCCTGTACCTGTAGATGTGCTCACATGCCTGTGGTGGAACCAGGCCAACATGTGTGCAGTCAATGGCACAAACAACATTAGGGATTTGCCTAAGGGCATAAAATCTGCCTTTACAGCCGCCAATTCATGCCTCCTGGGGAAATGGATGTATCTGTCCTTGTATGTTATCATAGCGGATAGGACATCACGTAGCACCATGCTGAACATAGGTTGCGACACCGTCATTCCAGTAGTAAAGAAATGCAGGGCTGCCATCACCTTACAAGTTGGTGACAAAGAAGTCGGATATGTTCTGCAAGGCTGCAGGTGGGGTTCCAACAGAGCACATAGGTCTTGTACGGTGGGTCAATCCAGACGGAATTTCCGTATGACGTCCTCATCCTCCATGTCTGCCAGCACTGTGAAGGGACGATGCACATTTCGTCGCCTCCTAGGTGAGATGAAAGGTGACAGATATCATTGCAATCCACCATGTGACGTGTCCAACATCTTACGCTTTGACTGACACAATGCCAACAATGACTGGAATCACACCTCAGCTTACAGCACAACTTACATGTAGGTACACCCTCAGCTACGCTAGTCGTACACTTGTTTACTGTTCACACAGTGAGTACCTCAAAAACAATATCTGACTATGTGAATGCCTGAAGGTATATGGCCACATCTTGCATAACCAGCACTGACAGTAGTTCATACAGCATATGTGTGAAACTGCAACACTACTGTCTCCTACCTAGCTGCTGTACCTGCCACACCTTCTTGCGCAAGTCGAACAGGGCACACATCAACAACACAATGAGCACAGTCTGTGCGTTAACAGCAAGTATGTGCATGAGCTAAGCAAAGTAGACAGTGAAATATGCACATTGTGAAGTCAGACATTTATCACTGTGAGTTGCTCTTCCCTAACACACATTGAGATGTGGTCCCATTGAAGAGTCCATCACAACAGTGATCTGTTTACATGCCCAGGAAAATCACAAGTGACATGTGAGGGAGTACATGCCAATGTTTTCAAACATATATACCAACATGGCATGTGTGGTCAGCAGTGGGCAAAATTTTACATTGGCATTGTATGCACTATCTTGTGCCATGAATCAGGTGTCTACTGTGCACCGTTGAGAACTGGCCATTGGCTATTGACACAGCATGATGTGTCCATAGGTCCTGACAACATGCTCCTCCACCCAAATCACGGCCATTTCCTGCAATGTATAGCAGCCATATCGCGGTAGCGAACGCCTGGCCCCTGCGGTATGTCACTGCCAATGCCAAAGCCACATTCGCGGTAGTGATATACACATTGGGATATGGTGTTTGGCATGCTCCGCCACCCAAATCACGGTAATTACCTGCAATGTATTGCAGCCATATCACGGTAGCGACAGTCTGGCACCTGTGGTGTGTCACTGCCAATACCAAAACCCCATTCGCGGTACTGATATACACATTGGGAAATGGTGGTTGGCATGCTCCGCCACCCAAATCACACTCATTGGCTCCAATGGATAGCAGCCATATCACGGTAGCGACTGCCTGGCCCCAGCGGTGTGTCACCGCCAATGCCCATGCCCTCACAGCCAATGGGAATCGCAATCGTGGTAGCCCAATGCATATTTGAAAATCGCGGTAGGCGTACTCTGCCACCACGGGACCTGACATTGGATGCAATTGTAAGATGCAGGACCGCGGTAGCGACCGCCTGGCCCCTGCGGTGTGTCACTGCCATTGCCCAAGCCCTTACAGCCAATGGGAACTGCAATAGCGGTAGCCTAATGCAATTTTGAAAATCGCGGTAGGCGTGCTCCGCCACCTCAGAGCATTGGATGCATTTAAAAAAAGCGGACCTGGGACACCAATTGCAACAGCTTAGAACCAATGAAACTACCCCAGGGGGCTATATATGTGTGGGAGAGAGCCTCACATTTCCACTGCTTCCAGACACTGCTGCCTGACACTCTTCACCACCAACTGCTGCTGCTCCTGTCTCCAGACCTTGCTGCCTGACACCCCTCAACACCAACTGCTGCTGCTCCTGTCTCCAGACACTGCTGCCTGACACCCCTTACCACCAACTGCTGCTGCTCCTGTCTCCTGGACCCAGTGATGGCAAGGACTGAGAAGATCAGGGCCCGTCCCTTCACCACAGAGGAGCTGGAGGTCCTGGTAGACGAGGTGGTCACACAGTATGGGAGGCTATATGGTGCTCCAGATGTCATGGTAAGTGTTTCAGAGTGGAAGTGAGAGTGCAGGGAGTGCACACATGAGGTTGATCTGCTGCAGTATGTGCCTGAGGGTGTGGGATTGTGTCATACACTGCCTAGCACGCTGACACCAGGGGAAAGGGGTGTGTAGCCTCTTTTACACGTTTCCCTGGCTGCACATCGGAATGGGAGGGACATGCATTGTTTTTCTCAGCCATACAGTGACACAGCAAGTTTGTTAAGCGGGAGTCAGGACAGAAATTGCCTGTGTGAATGGATGTGTGGGTCCATGATGTTCTTCACAGGCTCATCTGTGACATTACCAAGGGTTTACGTCCAGAGGGTACTGATGGAAGTGTGTCTGACTCAATATTGCCAACATGTATAGGTCAGCATTATGCACAAGACTTAAATGCCAGAGGGTGTCACTCTTGGTGGCAATCCACCTATGGCACAGCAGATTGGTGTACTTTTGTACAGAGCCCCTTCCATTTTCATCAGCATGTGTACTGACACACATGTGTAGGCATGGTTTGCCCTCTCATATTGTCCCTCCATATGACATTTCTGATACCCCACGTTGGACCTCAGTGTGAGCCCACCTGGCCTGCACAGTCACTGCCCAACCTGACAAAGACACATCGCTGAATGTACAGAGTGAAACATATGGGTTGTCTGCTAGACTATCCATCAAAGAGCTATCTCAGCCCTGTAGATTGCAAACAACAGACCTTGTGAGGAGGGTGTGAGATTGTAAGATCATGTCCCTAAATGTGACCTCCATGACACAGTGAGCCATTAACAGGGCAAGGACATTGAGGGCTGCGCAGTGTTGACACAGTGATTCTGCCCCGATACATAATTTCCCATGTAATGTATGTCTTGCTCATCCTCAAGCTGGATAGCAGATGTGGGCCCCTACACATAGCTTTCTGTGCTGGTATCCTGCATGTGTATGAGATGGGCAGTGTTAGAATTGGGGTTAGAATTGGGGGTCTCTAGTTGGCACAGGTAGGTACTTGTGACAAATAGGGGCCCTTGCCTCTAGTCAGGGTAAGGGCGTACACTCCTAAAATAACCCCTGCTCACCCCCTTGGTAGCTTGGCACGAGCAGACAGGCTTATCTCAGAGGCAGTGTGTAAAGCATTTGTGACCACATACAGTAATCCAGTGACAACACTACAAATGGACACCACACAGGTTTTATATCAAAAATAAGTATACTTTATATAGATTTACCACAAGACCATAAACAACAAAAATACACAATACTATTACTTTAAGATGGTAGTTTTTAGCTTCATTCATTTCAGTTCTTAAGATGCGACACTTTGAGTCAATGTACCTTACGATGCGTTGCGCTTCCAGGACAAGTAATGTCGCAGCGATGGAAATGCGGCAAAGTTCTGGTGCAAAGAAATAAAGACATGAAGATCTTCCAGATGCGGCACACTTCTCCGGAGATGCGAGAAGTTCTCGATTTGATGCGTGGACTGCAACGGTGACACCCTTGTTCAGAAGTGCGACGGCAACAGCTCCAACTGCGACGCTCTTCTCCCACGATGCGTGAAGCTTCCGCATAATGTGACAACTACAGCGGCGACATCCTTGTTCAGAAATGCGACGGCAGCAGCTCCGACGGCGGCGCGCTTCTCGGAGATGCGAGGCGCTTTCTCCGATGCGGTGCAATGCGACAGTTCCAGCGGCGACACCCTTGTTCAGAAGTGCGACGGCAGCAACAGCGACGGTGACACGCTTCTTCCTCGTTGCGAGACTCTTCACTGGATGCGGTGCCGTGCGACAACTCCAGCAGCGACACCCTTGTTCAGAAGTGCGACGGCAGACAGCAGCGACGGCGACACGCTTCCTCTTCGTTGCGAGACGCTTCTCTCGATGCGGTGCAGTGCGACAACTACAGCAGCGACACCCTTGTTCAGAAGTGCGACGGTAGCAGCAGCGACGGCTACACTCTTCGGCTTCGTTGAGTCGCGGTTCCAGCTCCTTGCGACACGCAGTCCCTCAGAAGGCCCAAAACAGCAGCAGGCACTTCCAAAGAACTCTGGGGAGCTGGGGGTTGAAGTCTGTTGTCCCTGAGACTTCAGCAGGAGGCAAGCTCTTTTCCAAGCCCTTGGAGATCCTTACAAGTTGAAATCAGCACACAAAGTCTCTTCTCCTTCCTTTGGCAGTCAGGCAAACCACTGCAGGCCAATCCCCCAAGCAGCACTTCAGCTTAGGGATAGTCTCTCCTCAGTTTCTTCAGGTTCCGCTCCTCAGTAAAGGTTTCTTCTTGTTCCAAAAGTGATCTAATTTCTTGGGATCAGGGTCCCACTACTTATACTCGAAATCCTTTGTTCTCTAAGGGGAGAGGGGCCTGTGCCCAGTCCAAACCAGTTCCTGAGCACTCTGTTTACCAGACTTCTCCTTTCCTTTCACAGTGCAGGGCAGAAACATCAGACGCCCCACAGGAGGTGGAGCCAGCATTGTAGAAGGCAAGTACAGCCCTGGAGCACTTTGTTGAGAGGATTCCTTCTCTTCATTCACTGTGCAGGGCAGAGACATCAGCCGTTCCCCAGGAGGTGGAGCCAGCATTGTGAAAGGCAGGCACAGCCCTATTCAGGTCCCAGATGCAACTCCTCCCACCCATCTGGATGCAGATCTCTCTATTCACCACTGGGACACCTCACCCTGTCTCCTGGAACTCCTCAGCCCTGTCACTCAAACTCCAGACAAAGGAATACACAGCCTAGCAGAGGCAGGTTTGAAAGGTTAGGCAAGAAAATACCTACTTTCTAAAAAGTGGTATTTTCAAACACAGAATGTTAAAATCACCTTCACTAAAAGATGTATTTTATCATTCTGAGTTCAGGCATACTAAACTCGAATTTCTACCATGCTCTCTGAGTCAGTTAGGATTATAAACATGTAATAATCTAACAGCCCATTCTGGCCTATGGAGAGCAGGTAGCCTTGCAATAGTGAAAAACGAAAATGGCTGTAATTCACTATTAGGACATGCCACACACACCAGGGCATGTCCTACCTTATACCTACAATGCATCCTGCCCTTGGGCCTACCATAGGGGTGTCTGATATGAAGAAAAAGGAAGGTTTAGGGACTGGCAAGTGGGTGCACTTGCCCAGTCAGTATGACAGTACTAGACTGCACGCAGGCTCTGCAATGGCAGACCTTAGACACATTTTTCAGGGCTGCTTCTGTGGGTGGCACAACCAGTGCTGCAAGCCCACCAGCAGCATTTGGATTTACAAGCCCTGGGCATACTCAGTGCACTATACTAGGGTCTGACAAGTAAACCAAATCAGTCAATCATGGAATCACTAATAAATACCTTCATTTACAGTAGGGAGCACTTGCACTGTGGCACTGGACAGCAGTGGCACAGTGCCCAAAGCATCTAACACCAGCAAAAACATATGAGGTAACAGCAAAAATGGAAGGGAGACCCACGCCAATGGTGCCAGGTCTAACAGGCAGGTACTGTGTTCACCCTCATACCTGCATGCATTTTTGTATAATTCTCCCATGCTTATGTACTACATAAAATGCTGTATTGTCTCTGCTAGACATATCTGTGAAGTAGGGGTGAGTTAGTATCATGCTCCTGTACTGAGAGATAGGGGTACATAACCCTGTGTCACTGATGTTTCCCCCTCTTGTCTCCCATGCCTGCAGCTCAAAGTCCACCAGCGTAAGGCCGTGTGGAGGGCCATTGCACGCAAGGTGCGGGCTCTGGGTGTCTCCAACCGACAGCGCACACGCTGTCACAAGAGATGGGATGACATCTGCCAGCTGAGCAAATATGTGGCAGAGATGATGCTGGGGCTGCTCCCTCAGACTGGAAAGTTGACACGCAGGAGCATGACACCACTATAGGCCCGCATCTTAGCTGTGACACAGCCTGAGCTGGATTCACGTTTGAAGGACCATCAGCAGCAAGCTGGGGGTGAGTATTCTGGGAAGGGTGACTTTGGTTGTGAGTGACTGCATGTGTTCAAAGCCTGAGCCAATGCTGAGCTCTGTGATGTTGCTAGGGTGATGCATTGGCTTGTAAGTGGCCTCTGTGTTGGGTACAGCTGTCATGTATTTTCCCTACCTGAACTTTCTCATGTCATTGAAGTAATGGCCCTTGACATTGCATTCTTAGCTGTGGCCTTCTGGCATCGGCTGCATTGGGGGAGTCAGGGACATCCCATAAAAGGGAACGGCAGTGTGCCTCATCTGAGTGTGCTTACATCAATATGTGTATTGCCTGATGTCAGAATTGTGATAACTACCCATCTGACATCAATGTGCAACTGTAGTTGTGCCCCAAAGTACGGCATGGTGGATGGCATGAGCTCATGGCCATTGTGGACTGATATTTTGGAGTCTGTATCTGTATTGTCCCCTTCTGCTGCCTCCAGATGTGACTGTGGCAACATGTTGGGAGATACATCTTTTCCCCCCTCAGGGCCCTAGGTATGCTCAGAGGGATCTGTATGTCTGGTTACATGGAGCCACGGGCAGTCTATTTGGCTGTGTGGGCATCACATGGGTCACTTATGCCAAGTTTGCATGATAACACGCAAAATTCGACTTTGGAATTGAGGTTGCACAATGTTACTGCACAGGGCGGTGTGCAACATGGGTATATCATCATCTTGTTTTGTGCTTTGCTTGCATATGATGTTTTTGGTAATGCCACTGAAATGAACCTACATCTCTGTCTCTTGCAGCATCTACCGTGAGCACAGAAGGACAGGGGACGGACACCAGTGGTGAGGCATCAGGCGCGACTGCTACACACGAGCACACTTACACTGATGTGACCAGTACCTCGGAGGGGGACAGGAGTCTGCTTGAGGAGTCACAGCCAGAGGCACGAACCTCAACATATCTATGTTGGCGGGCACAGGGAGCGGGCACTCTGCCTCCTCTTCCACCACACATCATCCAGTGCCCACCCTCCCAACTACTTCCACTAGTGCTGTACGTGCTCGCACCAGTAAGAAGGGAAGAGTGACCTTCCCCAGGCACTGCTGCCCCTGCCCCTGTCTCCCCTGCTGCCCTCAGCGTTGAGGCTGTGGACCTTTTGCGCCAGCTGTGTCTGGGTCAGACAACTCTCCTTAATGCCTTCCTAGACCATGACAAGAAGTTGGCACAGGTAGTTGCCTTCATGTAGGGCATTCATTCAGACATGGGTGGGCTACACAGGACTGTCCAGTCTTTGTCCTCCACAGTGACAGCAGCCATTCAGCTGTCACAGGCTCAGAGTCCAGCTCCAGTCCCTTTGGCCACCTCCCTGCCAGTGGCTACATCTGATGAGAGTGACCACACACCACAGACCTCAGGCTCAAGATACACCACACGCAGCACACAACAGCAGCAGTCCAAGCGGGCCAGAGCGCAGACACCATCCCCCAAACAAACCAAAGCCACACCAGAGCCCAAAGGCAAAAAAACTTCAGGTGACACTCAGGGGCATCCTGCCAAGAAGCAGGCCTCAGGCTCACATGCCTCAGAGGCATCCCCAGGCAAGGACTCTCCTGTCCCAAAAGCATCTCGCAGAGAAAAGCAGTCAGTTCCCATGCCTGCTGTAAAGCTGGTGCCTGCTAAGAGTCCACAGAAAATCCAGCCAAGGCAGATTCGCCCACAACCTCTACTCTCATCCAGACCCCTAAAGGAGGTCACTGTAGGGGGTTCACCTGGTAAACAGGTGATGGAGGGGAAAAGGCAAGGCCAGGCCAAGCGTACCTCCGGATCCAGCAGGTCCCCAGGGGGACCGGATACATCTGAGGCAGCTTTGGTGGAGAGTGTGCCTGTTGTGCCCGCCCCACTTATTACTCCTCCCAAGACAATTCTTGCCTATCGAGTCCCCAAGAAGTGGAAAGGCGCCCCTTTACATTCTCCCTCCCACACCGTTTCTCACGGCAGCATGACTCCACCTCCACGTGTCAACACATCACCGGTCCAAAAAGCCCTCTGGCTCCCAAAGCCACTGATGCCTCTACCTCAGCTGTTCCTCTCTCTCCCAGGTCCAGTCCTCCAACTGGCCCTGACACTCAGCCACCTCCCAGTCCGACTGACAACCAAGTCTGAGTGAAAGTCCCCCTCACACATCTGTCTCTCCCACATCGGTGCCTGGACTGCCCATTGTTATCCCCCTAACTGTGTTGCTGACCATGGCAGTGTACAGTCTCACCCATTCCCTGTGCAGCCTCTCATGCACACATGTGCCTACTCTGCACTTTGTACTGGCCACTGGCCTTGCTGGGTATTACTGTGTTTGCCCATTCCCTGTGCAGGTTCTCATGTACCTACTCTGCACTTTGGACTGGCCACAGGCCTTGCTGTTTATTACTGTGTTTGCCCATTCTCTGTGCAGGATCTCATGTACCTACTCTGCACTTTGGACTGGCCACTGGCCTTGCTGTTCATTACTGTGTTTGCCCATTCCCTGTGCAGGTTCTCATGCACACATGTGCCTACTTTGCACTTTGTACTGGCCACTGGCCTTGCTCTTGGCTACGTTTGATGCCTATCTGTGTAATATGTTATAAAGGCAGTTAATCCTGTTGTCTGCTTTGTCAGTGTCCTTGCTAAATAAAGGGTTTTATATGTGGGTATGGTTTAATGTGACACATGCTCTGTATGTCACTTTAACATTGCCAATGGCTGATTTCACTCTTTCAGGGTTTTGCAGAGGAGACTGGCACTTCAGTTCTTCTTGACTCTGAGGCTTGGGGTTGCAATGATGGCTGTTTGTGATGAACTACTGTTGTCATAATCAATCTATGGTGATGTTAGCTAAATTTTACACATGTCATGTTTGGATGCACTGTCAGCAAAGAGTGGGATTCTATCCACAGGATTCCAGGCAGGCTGGCCAGGGTCCATCATGTCTGTGTGATCTTACTTGATGTGTGAACAGCAGTGTTGGTGTATGCTCATCTTGTGATGGCCAGTCATCCTAGTCACATGAGTAAATTTCAATGTGTGCACTTGTGTGGTCATGAAGTGTGCAGTGTGAAGGGCGTGACTTTGTCAGTAGTGTTGATGTGTGTGTGCCCCTGCGATGGCAACTGCACACATGTGTCAACCTGGATTTGAGTGCCTGTTAGTTGGATTGGTCAGCCCTGTGCTTGTGATTGTGTGCACATGTGGGAGTTGTAGGTTGTGCAGTGTGTAGTGTGTTGATGTGTCCTTGCACTTCTGGGGGATACCTACTTGTTGTTGGTACCAATTGTGAGTATGCAGAGTGTGTGACTGGCAAGTCAGTGTTGTGTTTTGTTGATCAGCCATGTGTCTTGATACAGTTTGTGCTCACTGTGCACACCTGCTCAGCCACACTGACATTGTGGGTGTGTTTTCTCATGCATTGCTGTAACTTGAGCCATTTTTGCTCCATTCTGGCATGTGGGATGTGAAGTTGTACCATCCCCTATCTGTGCCTATGATGCCTACCCATTGTGAGTGGGCAAGCCATCTTTTTGTGTATGGTGCACTCCTGCCATGTCCACTACTGACGTACACACCACTTCAATCTCATGTCAGCTATCCCCTTGGGTTGCCAGTGTGTGTCCCTCCTCCCCCCACTTCATTTGTTACACTATGTTTTGTGGTACTGATCTGTGCACAGGACCAAAGAGCCACTCAGGACAGTTTCGCAATTGGTTAAGTGTGATTTTCTTGTACTGGTTTGCAGTCATGGTTGATCATATGCATTGCAACTGTTTGTGCTGCACAGTCCTCTGGTCATGTTGTTTGCACCTGGGTGTCCCAGACTTGTGCATCTTTGGGAGATCGGTAAGCTGTATGTGTGTTTGCTGAGGTACTGCTACCTTTCCTGAGTGTGATGTTGTCTGTGTTCTGTGTTGATTTGTGTTGTGGGGGTTCATGTTGTGGCACTCAGATATGTGTGCTACTGGTTTGGTTGATGTGCACACACTGCTTGTTGTGCATGCAGTGCTGTGAGTGTATGTTGCCTTGTAATTGCCTGGTGTGCATCCCCTGATGTACAGCTGTGTTTGAAATGTGAAGGAGTGGCATGTGCATCTGTTGTGTGTTTGCTGTAGATGTGTGCAGTGTTTGGCCTGTGTTGTCTCTTTCAGCTGACAGATGCTCTGTGTGTGATGTTCTATTTGCATGGCATTGTGTATGAGTTGTTTGTGCATTGTGATACATTCAGATGTGTGTTGCAAGTGTAGTGTGCATTACTTGTGTGTCTGTCACATGCACTTAGGAGTATTCTTGTTTCTGAACTTGTTTTGAGTGCACCTTGGTGATATCGCCTCTCATTTTTGACCTGTCACTTGTCAGGATTGTGCATGTGCATGCATGTGGTACACTATTACACCATGTTGACTTGATGGGTGGTGTGGTATGTCAGTCTGTGTTTTCTTATTGGACCATTGTTCCCAGTTTGTGTCCATGATTGTTTTGAGATGATGCACATCTTGCCTGTGTTGAGGTATGGTGTCTGTGCATTGGTCCTGAGTGATGGTGTTGTGTACTCCTGTTCTGTCTGGTATCCCATTGCCTTTCCACTGTTTGTCTGCACATGTCTGGGCTTGTTGTACTTCTGTGTCTGTTGTTTGTGAAGTTTGTGTTTGGCTATTGTTTTTGTGCCAGCATTGGTTCAGGCACCCCTGAGTTTGTGTGTGTGAGGTTTGTGGATGCACCCCAGGGAGTGTGATTCTTAGTCAGTGTATTCACAAGACATTATTTGCACCATTCTGTGTGTTTGACACTAGTGTTAAGTGGTGCAGGTGTGAGGTGCGTGGAGGAGGGGTATGTGTGAAGGGTCCAAGTTGTGTTTGACAGTCATGGAGTGTGTCAATGGGCCCTGTGTGTTGTGCTGATGACATACACATGTCAAGTAAGTAGGTACAGATATGTGGCTGATCACTATTTGACTTCAGACACTTCCTATCATCCCTGTGCCTATGCATGGCTTGCATTGCTCTCTCCCTAAGTTGTTGCACATATATCACTGTGGTTTGATTTCACTCACTGTGCCAGTCATCTGTTATTGGTTGGCCGAAGGGTGTTGTGATCTGTTTCTTCACTTGCATGTGATGTACAGATGCTTTGTGGCTAGCTCATTGTGTTCTCATCACTGCCCACCTCACTTTTGTCTTGCCCATTTATTTCCCTCATTTCTGCTGCCATCTGGTATGTGTATGTGGCTGTGTGTCAGTGTGGGATGTGTCTGAGTGGGGGAACAACCTTTACAACGCAACTTTTACAACGCACTACACTTACAACGCATTTTTTACAACGCAACATCCACTACAACGCATTCCATTACATAGCATGACACTACAACGCATTTTTAAAAACTACCTTTACAACGCATTCCATTACATCGCATACTACCTTTACAACGCATACCATTACAACGCATAATATTACACTACACTATCCAACACTTACCCTACTGTTGCACCCCCTGGAGTTAGAATAGTAATTTTTACCCCTATACTATCCAACACTTACCCTACTGTTGCACCCCCTGGAGTTAGAATAGTCATTTTTACCCCTATACTATCCAACACTTACCCTACTGTTGCACCCCCTGGAGTTAGAATAGTAATTGTTACCCCTATACTATCCAACACTTACCCACTGTTGCACCCCCTGGAGTTAGAATAGTAATTTTTACCCCTATACTATCCAACACTTACCCTACTGTTGCACCCCCTGGAGTTAGAATAGTAATTTTTACCCCTATACTATCCAACACTTACCCTACTGTTGCACCCCCTGGAGTTAGAATAGTAATTTTTACCCCTATACTATCCAACACTTACCCTACTGTTGCACCCCCTGGAGTTAGAATAGTAATTTTTACCGCTATACTATCCAACACTTACCCTACTGTTGCAACCCCTGGAGTTAGAATAGTAATTTTTACCCCTATACTATCCAACACTTACCCTACTGTTGCACCCCCTGGAGTTAGAATAGTAATGTTTACCCCTATACTATCCAACACTTACCCTACTGTTGCACCCCCTGGAGTTAGAATAGTAATTTTTACCCCTATACTATCCAACACTTACCCTACTGTTGCACCCCCTGGAGTTAGAATAGTAATTTTTACCCCTATACTATCCAACACTTACGCTACTTTTGCACCCCCTGGAGTTAGAATAGCAATTTTTACCCCTATACTATCCAATACTTACCTTAAATGCAATTTAAAATTATGCGTTGCAATGGTATGCATTGTAAAGGTAGTATGCGATGTAATGGAATGCGTTGTGTGGCTGCTCGTCGTAACTTGGTTCTCAAAGACTGGAAGACTGATTCGGCCCAGAAGTCTGCTGCTCTGCGGTTTCCCTTTCAGGGTACTATGTTGTTTGGTGAGGAATTGGAGGGCAGGTTACATCGGCTGTTTAAGGAGAAGAAGCATTCTTCCTCTTTCAAGCAGGCTTCTGCGGTGCCAGCTTCCTCTAAGCCTAAGCCGTTCTTCCGTCCTTCATCTCGCAGGCAGTTTACCAGGGGCAGGGGTCATTTTCAGTCTGGGAAAAGTCGTGACAAGAAGGCAAAGTCTCCTCCTGCGAAACCCCGTTCCTGACTATCTGGGTGTGGCCAGCACCGGATCCTTGGTCGGAGGTCGGCTCCGGTTCTTTCTTCCAGCCTGGATGTCCTCCTGTTCAGACTTGTGGGTGCTGGACATTGTCCGGTTGGGGTACCCCTTTGAGTTTTCGGCTCCTCCTCCGGACTCAGGGGTCCGCCCGACTCCCTGGCCACCTTGTCCGTCCAAGCGGGTGGAACTGACTCTGGGGATCAGGTCTCTGCTGGACAAGGGGGCGGTACAGGTGGTTCCTCCAGGGGAGAGGGGTCAGGGGTTTTACTTCATCATTTTTCTGGTCCCCAAGGTGACTGGGGGGTTTCGTCTTGTCCTGGATCTGAAAGCCCTGAACAAGTATGTGCTACGGGTTCCGTTCAAGATGGAGACTCTTCAGCGGGTGATTCCTCTGGTTCTACGGGGTCATTACATGTGCACTCTGGACCTTCAGGATGCCTATTATCATGTTCCGGTTCACCCCCTCTCTCGCCCATTCCCGAGGTTTTGTCTTCAGGGTGTCCATTATCAGTTCCAGGTCCTGCCTTTCGGCCTGCGGTCGGCCCCCAGGGTGTTTACCAAGGTGGTGGCTCCCTTGGTGGCTTACTTGCATCTTCAGGGGGTGATGGTTTACCCATATCTGGACGATTGACTCCTTCATGCTCCCTCCGAGGTTCAGTTGTTGAGGGATCAGGGGTTCCTGTTGAATCTCCCCAAATGTCAGCTTCTGCCGTCTCAGGACCTGACTTTCATAGAGGCACGTTTCCGCACAGGTCTGAATCAGGTGTTCCTGCTGGTGGCTCGTGCGGTGACCTTGAGTTCCCTGGCTCATCGGTTTCTGGTGGGTCGGTCCTTCCCGGTCCGTCTTTGGTTGCGCCTTCTGGGTCTGATGGCGGCTACGGTGTTCACTGTGCCTTAGGCGCGTTTCCATCTTCGGCCTCTTTGGTCTTACCTATTGGCTCAGTGGGATCCTTTGTCTCTGGATTTTTCTCTGTTGTTTCCGGTGACTCTGTCGATCCTTCCTTCTCTGCGCTGGTGGACTTTGTCGGACAATCTGGCCAGGGGCTTACCTCTGCAGTCTCCTCCTCCATTGGTCCTTACGACGGACGCCAGTGCGTTGGGTTGGGGGGCGACTTTGGGGTCGGCGTTCCTTCAGGGTCGTTGGTCACTACTGGAGGGTCAGCGGTCTTCGAACTGGCAGGAGTTGTCTGCTGTGTCTCGGACCTTCATGGGGTTTCGGAGCCTTCTGTTGCACCGCCATGTGTTGGTTCGGTCGGACAACACTGTGACCGTGGCCTTCTTGAATCACCAGTGGGGTATCCGGTCTCAGTCCCTGAATGCAGTGGTTTCCCCGTTGTTTTGCTGGGCGGAGGGCCATCTCTTGTCTCTGGCGGCTGTGCATGTCTGGGGGGTGGACAATGGGGTGGCAGATGCCCTCAGTCGGTTTTTTCCCGCCTCCCTGGAGTTGGCCTTGACTTCGGTGGCCTTTTGTCTGGTGTGCGTGAGGGTTGGTCTTCCCTTTCTGGACCTCTTTGCTTCCCAGCTCAATGCTCTGCTTCCCCGCTTCTTCTCCCGGGTTCCTCAGGAGGGGTCTTGGGGGGTGGATGCCCTGACACTCCCTTGGCCTTCTCGCCTGCTGTATGCCTTTCCTCCCCTTGCTCTGATCTCTCGGTTTCTGTCTCGGCTGGTGCTGGAGGATCGGGAGATGGTGGTGGTGGTGCCCTTCTGGCCCCGCCGGTCATGGTTTCCCACTCTGCGGTTGTTGGCGGTTCAGGGTTCTTGGATCTTCCCATTCCCTCTGTCTCCCTTGCGGTCCTCTCCGATGTTGTCCCTCCAGCGGCTTCGGCTGTCGGTTTGGAGGTTGAGAGGCAGGGGTGGAGGAATAGGGGTCTCCCCAAGCATTTAGCTTTGGCTATTCAGCGGTCCCGGAAGCCTTCTACTCTTCAATCCTATGGCAGGCATTGGGGGAACTTCGAGCGTTGGTGTCTCGGTCTGGCATTGTCTCCTTTGGTTTGTCCTTTGCCTGATGTTCTTCAGTTCCTTTGCGTTGGGTTCGAGAAAGGTTTGTCTGTCTTGAATCTGCGGGCCCAGTGGGCTGCTATTTGGGCTTTCCGTGCCCCTTGGGGGAATCTGCCTGATGTTGATGACCTGGTTTCTCGTTTGTTGCGCAGTTTTACGATCTTGCGTCCTGTGGTTCAGCCTTCTTTTCCTCTTTGGGACCTCCCTTTGGTTTTACGGGCCTTGGTGGCTGCGCCTTTTGAGCCTTTGAAGGAGGTTGATTTGAAGTTTGTCACTTTTAAAGTTGTTGTTTTGGTGGCTATTACTTCTGCACGTTGCCTGGGGGAGCTAGGGGCTTTGATGGCTCGGGAGCCTTTTCTTTCTTTTTCTGCGGATGGGGTTGTTCTGCGTTTGGATTCCACTTTTGTTCCTAAAGTTTCCTCCCAATTCCATCGCTCCCAGGAGCTGGTCTTGCCTGCTCTGTGTTCTGCTCAGGTGGATGAGGACGACCTTCCCTGGTCCTTGCTGGATGTTTGCCGTGCCTTGAAGGTCTATGTGGGCCGTACCTGTTCCTTTCGGCGTTCTGACTCCCTGTTTGTTTCCTTTGGGGTGGTCTCCAGGGGTTGCCGGGCTACCACTTCCTCCATTGGTTGTTGGCTGAAGCAGGTTATTATGTTGGCCTATTCCCTTGTGGGCTCTCCTCCTCCGGCTGGGGTTCAGGGGCATTCTATGCGGGGGTGGCTGCTTCCTGGGCGGAGGTTCGTGGTATGTCCCTTTCTGAGATTTGTAGGGCAGCTACTTGGGCCTCTGCTAATACCTTTGTTAGGCATTACCGGATTCAGAATGTTCTGGGGGATGACGCTAACTTTGGTTTGGGGGTGCTTTGGGCTGTGTGCTCCTGATTTCCCTTTTTTCTTTGCCACTGTGCTGTTTTCTAATAAATTACTGGGTTTGCTATGGCTCTGTGTCCTGGTGGTTTGTTGGGTGATGATGGCCGGTTGCTGCTTGGGTATTCTCACTAGTCAGTATGAAGGGGACGAGGACAGGAGGGACCTGGGGGTAATGTCCTATTACTTACCGGTAATCTTCATTACTCCGGGTCCCATTGTCCTCGTCCCCTTCATACCATCCCTCCTTCCCTCCCAGGCTTTCCGGCCCTCATCTGGGGCTTGGTGGTTCAGGAGGAATGCTGGGTAAGGTACGCTTATGTACTCCCAGTGGGGAGGGGGAGGGGTGTACCAGCATTCCTGCTTTTCTTTTTTCTGTCAAGGAGATGGATTATCTCACTAGTCAGTATGAAGGGGACGAGGACAATGGGACCCGGAAAAATGAAGATTACCGGTAAGTAATAGGACAATACATTTTAACCGATTAGCTAGCAAGCCATGTCCAGGCCACGCATTTTCAAAAAATGTGTTCCATCAATCCAACATTTCTTTATAGATTAAACCTTTAAGGAGTAAAAACGTTATTATGCTAAGGGACTTTGCCATCCATGCAGACATGATGTACGAAAAATACCTCCCAAATGACGTCATGCAGTTGCGTGGGCAGAGGGCCCATCCCACATATTCAGATTATCTGAGTCGCAGCAGGAGCTCTGCTATAAAGAACCGAGACTAAGGGCACCGCGGGCACATGATTTTTATCCCTAACATTTGCACGAGCTGCCCTGGCATTACTCACCACTGGCAAAGGAGCATGCATCATGCAGCGGACTGGCTTTATGAGCAGAGGGGGCCCCCAGTAAACAGACTAGACAGATATGGCGTAATATAGCCCTGGCACACAAGAGGCCTTGCTTAGGGGCACCCCTGCCACAGACTATCAGTAGCTCATTAGTAGCCCGGCCATAAGGCGCATGATCAGCTACCTCACCGTGCATCCTGACACATGAGCAGGCTTGCACTGAAGCACCCCTGAGTTATGTGTGAAACCAGACAATCAAAGGTTTGAATCCCAGTCAAGAACACTTAATCTTTCATCCTTCACAGGTCAAAGAAATGGGTAGCATTGAAGAGGACAATGAAAATACTTAAAATCACTTTGATACGAAACTGAAATATGTCAGTAGAGGCGTTGAATATAAAGGTATTACTCAGAAGTTATTTTGTAAAAATAAAAGTGCCAGGGCCCTTGTCAGGAGGCCATGGCAGTTTGCATCACATATTGCCAGTGTACTTGGACAACTACTAACCATTACAATGCTACAGGTGTAACAATTCAGAGTGTTCAAGGCCGGTAGAGCTTAAAGAATCACTTGGGTTGCAGGTATTAGTTGTTTGTAATGTATATTGAATTAACAAACAACTGTTTTTCTGCTCATCTTTAAATTACACAAACAGTGCCACCATGCTGCAGCTATCATAACTACAGGTTCCGGCAATTAAGTGCCGGTACCGAGCACCGGAAACCACTGGCTCAAATTAAGCACTGGTATTACTATTATACAAAATGGATAGTCACGGCAAATGAGCAATCCTTATCAACTGCCCAGATGTATGCGCTGGCAAAGTGGCAGAGTGAGTGAGTTAGTTGCTTACTGCACCTTTGTTTGGCTTTCAGCTCACAAATGCAGAACCTGGCAGGGCTAACTCAGTCTTCCATGCTTCTGATGCCAATAAATGGATTGCCATTATGGATTACCATTATGCTTGGTAACAGTGTCGTTTGTGATTTACAGTGCAACATTAAAATCGTGGCCGCGGCCGGCCAGGTCATGGGGCCAGCCACTATGCGCAAATGTTAACTTATTCTTCTCATGAACTGTGAGATTTGGCACCACAGGCAAATATCATGAAGATTGACTCCATAGTCAAAAACAAATTAATAAGGCATGGCCTCTTAAACTCTGCACCGGCAAAAGCATCCACTGTTCCTGTGCCTGAAGCTACCTTAAACAAGTATGAAATCGCCACGCCTCTGATACAGGCCCCAGCACTGAAGGAGCTAACTATAACATATTTAAATACACGCTCTATGTTTAAACACCAATTAGACATTTTTAATCTTTTAGACACCGAAGCCCCAGATATATTATTACTCACAGAAACTTTGTTGACTACGGAATCCACCCCAGATACACTAGCAGCATTACCTGGCAAATACTATCTCTTACAGACCAATAGGCATTCCGGAAAGAGAGGAGGAGGGGTAGCAGGAGTGATCAAAAAGCCCCTCTCCTTCACCGCTATTCCCACCCTGGAAATGGCATTGGTGGATAGTCTTACCCTTAAACTGGACTTTCCCACTTCCACACTGGTGTGTGTTCTGATTTATAGGCCGCCTATCACGATGGGCAAATTGACTAAAGAACTAGCATATTATCTTGCACCCTTAATCATAGACTCTGCAAACATTTTGGTAGTAGGAGACTTGAATTTCTGGACAAATGAGGAAGAGGGCACTAAGGGTTCCAAGGAACTAACAGACTTACTAAAAAATCTGAATTTAGAAGGACATATATATGGGCCTACACACATTAAAGGTCACGCACTTGACCAGTTATTGACCACTATCCTTTCAGTCCAGATTTTAACAGTTAAGCCATGTGTCTGGTCAGACCACCATTTAATAAATTTTACCTTAAGTGGTCTATCACTCGCCAAACCATCGGTCGGTCCTAAATTACTAACTAGGAACTGGAATCATATTAAGTTGACAGATATCCATGTTACCCTGGCATTTACCTTACAGCCAAAAATAGACAATGTGGATAAGTTTGAGGCAGCTATTAGTAACTGGCAATTGAATGTGAGTGAGATACATGCCCCCTTACAAAGTAAAGCCAGTTGTCTGAGGCAGTATGAGGCATCTAAGTGGTTCTCTGCAGAGCTGAAACTAGCAAAGTTAAAAACCAGTCAGGCTGAACGGAAATGCCGTGGAACCTATACACCATAAACAAGGGAAACATACGTAACAGCTATGCCAGACTATAAAGTAGCCATGTTAGAGGCAAAAAAAGCATTCTTCACAAGCAAAGTATTAAGCTCGGAAAACAAAACTAAATATATCTTTAATATAGTTAAAGAATTATCCAACCCGGAACGTATAACACCTGTCATCACTCCCTCTCAGGCTCTATGCAATGACTTGAATGTTTTTTTTGTGAACAAATTTAGGATAATACAAGACCCCATTATCCCTAGTTAACAGGACTGGACATTAAACCAGCAATATACCAATCCAGCTACATTATCCACCTTCGAGAACATACACTTAGATCGACTTACAGAATTAACGAATAAAGTAAAGTCTGGCTCACCTAAGACCCATGCCGCTCTGTAATACAAAAATATATCTTCACCAGCTTCCCAGATACCACCATTTTACTGCTTATTATGTCACTTGAGCAAGACGTGGTTCCACGTGCATTCGAAGATGCAGTCCTAATCCCGCTTCAAAATAAAGCCGGTGTGGATCCCCGACAATTGAGCAATTACAGACCCTTCTCGCTTCTCCCGTATCCAGCAAAAATTCTGGAGGCACATGTAGCTAAACTTCTCTGTGCCTTCATTGAAGAGACCAAATTCTTGGATTCCAATCAAGCAGGCTTCCGTCAATCTCACTCGACCGAATCAGTCATCCTAAACTTGGTGGATGACCTGAAGGAGGGGTCAGACAGGGGGTGCACGCAGGCACTGGTCCTGCGAGGAATTCGATACCGTGGACTATGCGATATTAACGGATAGAATGGCGGCGGCAGGTCTGAGAGGAACGGCCTTAGAATGGATGAAATAGTTTCTGAGGGACCGTACTCAATCAGTCAGGTTAGCACCCTACTGCTCGGCCAGTGTCACCACTACTTGTGGGGTACCACTGGGCTCTTTCCTGTCCCCCCACTTGTTCAACCTCTATGTCTGCTCCTTGATCTATTCCCTCCAACAAAGGAAGTTTAGGATATACAATTATGCAGATGATATGCAATTGATTTTTCCAATTGACGAGACAGAGGACTCCACGGCATTTTATCAAAACACCATGTTATTCGTCAAATAGTGGATGAATCACAATCATCTCAAATTGAACTCTGATAAAACAGAGATAGTCATCTCCGACAATGGACTACATCATTGGACTCCAGCACACTGGCCAGATACACTGGGAACTCCTCCTATCCCTAAGAATTCACTAATCTCTTTATGCAATCCCAGATTAACTTGGTTATGTCATCTTGCTTTTTTCAGCTGAGGAACTTCAAAAAGATCAGGAGATTCTTTACTAGGAAAGCAAGCATAGTTATTATGATGGCTATGATCCTGTCTAGGTTAGACTATGCTAATGCTATCTATTTAGGCCTCCCCGCTAAGAAAATCTATAAGCTTCAGCTGATACAGAACCAAGCTGCCAGAGGTATTTTCCACCAACTGAGACACTGCCATACTAAGGGGCATATTATCAAGCCAGGCGATAAAATTATGGCCGCTTTAGCGGCAGAAAACTGCCGCTAAAACGGTGATAATGGGCTTGATAATATGCTCTATGGAATTCCAATTGAAGACCATGTTAGATGTGAAGGACGTCTAACATGGGCTTCAATTGGAATTCCATACAGCATATTATCAAGCATATTATCCCCGTTTTAGCGGCAGTTTTCTGCCACTAACGCGGCGATAATTTTATCGCCTGGCTTGATAATATGCCCCTAAGTACTGATGAAGTAGCTCCATTGGCTGCCCGTGGCCCAGTGGTCGATATTTAAGACAGGCTGTATGATCTTCAAAGCAATTCACAACAAGGGCCCCAAATTCATTCAGAAGATTCAACCGTACCTTCCCAAACGGAACCTCAGATCAGCACAATTGAATCTGTTGATGATTCCAAGATTTAAGCGTAAAAGAATGGGTGGTTCACTATTTTCGATGCTGGGCCTCCAATTCTGGAATTCCTTGCCGATTGAGATGAGGCACACGATGGACTATATGAACTTCCGGAAAGAACTGAAAACTTGGGTCTTCACGCAGGCCTGTTGCTAGACTCTACCTCTGGGGTGGCTCTCATTTTAGCGCCAAGAGACCTTTGGTGTACGCAATGCACAACAAATTCCCTATAACATAACATAACAAAAAGAAAATATAAAAAGCAAGCAATTAATATTAGCATTTCTTTCCTATGTGAGCAGCACAACTGGCACACGAGCAGCTCTCACTGAGGGGTGTTTGGACAGAATTCTGATTTCTAATAAATATTGGGATACATAATTATTGGGTCAAAAACTTTACTACCAAAATATCATTGGATAGAATATTGTAGGCAAGAATATGGGTTTTTGCCACAATTACTGTTGTCTTTAATCAGGGGAGCCTACCAATCACAACGCTGGATTGCAGCGTTGTGATTGGTCAGTGGGGCCTGGCTGGGCTTCCAGATTCTTGAGGACTGAATGGGGCAGAGACGTGGGACCCGTCAGAAATGTAAGTTAATTTTTTTTTAAACATTTTTGTTTTGCGCATCCTCATGTGATCCCACACTCGCAACCATCCCCCTCGCCTGCCCCTGCCACCCGCAAGCCATGCTGGCTGCAACTGGTTTTTTTTACATTCAGGAATCGGGAGGTGGGGTACTAGCCTTGAAATCGATAGTCTCCAGCCTGAATCGGAAGGGTTGGCATGTATGCATACATGACATACCTAGAACCTGATCTATTGTTTCCAATGGAAAGAATTGGCCTGTTTTCTAATCATTGAACACATTCTTTACTATTGGTTTCCTAACTGAATCTTTTAGGGTAACTGTGATGCACTTTCTCTTAACATTGTCAAAGACAAAATATCCACATATAGTAGTTGCCCCAAAAAAACACCCACACTTTTATTCCATTGAAATGTGCTGCCTAAACTCAATATTTATTTTAGTGTAAAATGAAGAATGGTTGAAAGGTTCCTGTGAATGAGACCCAGATCAAACTGAATCATTTCTCCCCATGTCCTTTAACAATTTAAAGTCACTGAGGTGAATCAAGGTAATGAGTATAATAATTTCTACTTAATTATTAACTTTGCCAAACCATATATATGCTGTACATTATTTAGCAAGTGCAAAGATTACTTGGTGCATGATACTGTTATCACTTGCCTGAGGGATTCTGCAAATCCCAAGTATTCTGGCCATTGGGAGAGCTCCTGCCGATGGACTATCCCCAATAAAACCAGCCAGCTGGGGGCTTACACAGCATCTGTAGTTTGGTATTGTCTGCGTACCTCCCGAGAGCTGCTGCAAAGTCCCCTTAATAGATCCCATCTCAAAGAAACATGAGTCATAAATACCAAACCCTAAGGTTGTGTTAGGTAGAAGACTGGAACTTCTATTGATTTCATCAATAGCAAAGATCATAGCCAGGACGTTCCGGTAGAACTCTGTGTCAAACCTGGAAATAGAAGTAAAAAGTACTCAAAACACAAGAATGCACTTATAATATATTAGCAAGTGGCCAGGAAGAGAACGTTAAATAGCTTATGCCATGGACAACTGTTCATAATATCTCAGAGTGAAATACATTTAGCAAAACACCCAAGCTATACAAGCTATACAGTTTCTCTGCACAGAGGTGATATATATTAGAACACACACACAATGGTGATGAATTCCTGAAAACATGTAGGTCCAAGACACCTGATTAAACAGCAGTACTAGTACAGATATGTAAGCAGTAATGTGCATATTCTAAATGAAATACAGCAAATGTCACACTAAGGTACCTTTGGAGAGAGTTTTAGGGTTCCCTGGACAATTGGGCAATACATTTATGAAGAGAGTGGGAACATAGGTAGGTATTTACCCATGATCCTTTAAAGAAAAATGAGAATAAAGGGACAGATTTATCAATACTTTGCACTGGTACAAAGTCATAAAAGTGGTACTAAACAGCACAGAGTGTTGATAAAATATTTACTTTCCGTCACAAAATGTCTTTTACCACTGTGCGCTGCTTTGTGCGTCTAGGGCTCATTCCATTGGTGGTACATAGGGATTTCATCGCTACCTCCCATGGTTTCTTATGGAAAACCCTATCTACTGGCAATGGTAGACAAGACACTACATCAAAAAATAAGACCTCTTATGAGGAATGTTAGATGTCTCACCATTAACAAATAGACACGGCTTGCTTTAAAATGTATAAATAAATGTTGCATCAAAATTGTGAGACCCTGAAAAAGTGTGGGGCATAGGGAATACTGACCCACCTGTTCCATTTTCTGGCAGGTCTGGAATGCCCCATATCCCCATAACATTTCCTTTATTCATTGAATTCTTGGCAACTCAATATATCATCTGTAGAGCAGCTGATGTTCTCTCATATTATACCATAATGCTGTCCATTAAATAGATTTTCTGATATTGTGATTTCTGAAAATCAGAAAATAATAGAATCCCATCAGTTAATAATGCAATTGGTGAATATAGTAATTTGAAAGGGTATGACATTAATTTGGGCAAGGACAAGGGTTGCCTAAGACCCTAGATAGAGTGTAAGGACTGTCTGCAAATATGACTTTTCCCTGGGCACAATTCTGAATTATCTAATGTGAACTCCACTTGTTGAGTAGAATATTTAGTTGCCTTCAGAGATGGCAGATCAAAACTTTATTGATAGCCAATAGAAGAGGTCTGTCATTTCATTCCTACAACTTGACTGAATCTCCAAACAGAATTTCTGCTATAATGATTTAACCCCTTTTGGAATGGGAAATAACTGTGAGGACTGGGATTTACTGGGCAGGATTCTGCGTGAAATTCACATTTATTACAGGGAGGTGGTAGGGTAGGACAATGCCTGGGGTGTGTAGAATGCCTTGGCAGACAGTTAAGATGGGTCTAGGGAACAGCTCCAGGCTGCAATGAAGCCCATTATCCAAAGAGATTTAACTGGTCAGGTTGCTTCAGTTGGTAAAATGAGGTCTGCTGTGTCCAGACCTGGGAACTCTGAAGGTGGTAAAACTTCCAAACTGATACTTTTGTGTATTATGGAATTGCAAATAGGAGTTCGACCTCATACAATTTGTAATCAGAGTCTAAACCCTTTTTTTTTTTAAATTAAAGTTTGATGGTATATTGAACTTTTCTTAAAAAAACAGTGCCATCTGAGGAGTTGATTTGGCTAGTTAAAGGCAAATATTATTCATACTAGAATATAAAACTTTTGGAGGATATTTTGTTATCCCAACAGGATAAAAGCAGTGTTCTTCAGGACTTGAATTTTCATTATCTTTAATGACAATCTGACCGAAAAGTCTGTTTTTGGAGTAAATTGAGAATACTTGAGACAGTTCTTTCAAACTATATAAATAGAAAAGTCAGCCGTATTTCGGGGCCAGGATGTATAATTATATATTAGCCAGTCATAAAAAAGACTTCTTCTGGATTCTATGTAAACTGTAGAAATAATTTTAATTTGTACACTAGTAGTAAAGACCTTGTAGGCTCATGCATGTTATGACCTAAGGGACAAATCTGTATTATATCACAATAAGGCGCCTGTATTGGAAGCTACAAAATCTTCATCGCATGCAAAATAATGTATCTATTAGAAGTCACCGATGTTGCAGTGCTGCTGTAACTGACTGTTTATAAAGGCCCTACTTTTTCCCAAAAATTAGGTTCACCATTTGCTCTTCCATGGGTATGGTAAACATTCATGTTTTCATTTTCACAAGCAAATCTACTCTCCATTTCTGCATGAAAATTGTATCAAGGTGAAGACATAAAAGACTCCACCCATCCAGTGAAGTGTGAAGCTACTACTAGTAACTTTTCTCCTGTTGGTGGAAACATCCAACACCGAGATGGCGATCTCCCTATGAGAAAGTATAGAGACATTTAATTTCATTTATACTTTAAAAAATGTTTTAAATAGTAAAATGTTAACTCATTAAGTTAAATATGTACTTAACAAATGATGTAAATATAATAATTCAATTATTATGCATTTTTATACAATGATTATTTAAAAAATCCACTCTTACTTACATTTTTATTTAATTTTTAATATAGATAGTTTAAAGGTACGTATTTTATTAATTTTATCTTTCTTTCTCTCTCTCGCACACGCACACACACCTGCGCACACACAGACATGCACACACTCACTGATATAAACTTAACATTTCAGTCATTTAATTAATTGAACAATACTTTCAGAGGGTTGTTATTTTAATTCCATGCCTCAATTGTATTCTATGGGAGTGTCTTGCAGTACCAGAGGTTAACCATGTGTACAGAAAGTGGCAGCCAGACTCATCCTGGACCTTTCCAAAAGGTCACTCATCACCCCCTACTTCAGAGATCACCACTGGCTCCCCAACCAGAAGAGATGCAGGTTCAAGATCCTCATCCTCACCTACAAGGCCCTACATGATTCCACATCAACCATTGACTGAAATTCCATCCACCCTCCAGAAACCTGCGTTCCTCCTCATTCGCCCTCACCCACATCCTCCACATCTTTCAAAGCTGTAGTGGTGACCGTATTTTCTCCTATATCGCCGCCAAGACCTGGGACAACCAAACCCTCCACCTCCAAATATTACCCTCCCTAAAGGACTTTAGGAAGAGACTCAAGACTTGGCTCTTTGATGGAGTCACTGCATCCTCAGCACCCAGATTCCCCTATGAGTGACAGTGCTCCGCTTTACAAATGCTATTGATATTGGTGCTTGACTTACTCCAAGGTTGGTTTTGTTCTGGTACTTTTAAGGTGTTAGTAGCTTGAGAAGAATATTTTATAAATTGAAATAGTCTTATTCTTTTCTGGGTCTGTCTTTGTGTGCTTTATATTAGAACATTTTTTCAAACTCTTCCTTAATTTTCAATTTCCCTACCACTTCCCTTGCTCCCTCCAACATTTACTAATAAATATATACTTATGTGTATGGAATCCACCACCAGAGTGGCGGAGGATATGTGCATAGAAAAGTTATGAGAGGCAGAGTCTGTAGGGTTGTGAATTGCACTTTGTAAAACGTGAGTAGTACTATAGATACTACAAAATGTTATTTGTGAATCAGGTTTGTATTGGTATCCTCTTCCAAAACTGTCTTATTAGGAAGTGTATGACACAGAAGTCCTCTAAAGAGGGTGTGTGAAAGAAACATTTATATCCATGTGGGTAGCCAGGTTCTGGATAAGGAATTAATATAAGTGTAAGCCTTGCCCCCTAACATCTCCCCTTGTCACCAGGTGTTGTTGACTTGTCAAATATTGTCAAGTCACATTAATCCTTGATCCTTGAAGAGTATCACAAAAACAAATGTGCAGTCTGTATTGAAGAAATGTGAAGAATTAATGTATTAACATCATGTATACATTTTGGTAACACTACATTATTATTATTAATGTTATTATTATTATTATTAATATTGCTGCTGTTGTTCAAGAGCAATTATTGTTAAAGGGAAGGAAAATAATAATATCCATAATAAATATAATAATAATATTAATAATAATAATAATAATAATAATAATAATAATAATATTAATAATAATAATAATAATTGTTGTGTTATTGTTAATTTGTTATTATAATATACTGCTACTATTACTACAATTAGCACCAGTTAGGTTTAATTCACAATGTATAATATAAAACGCAAATGCATGTTAAAAACACACATAAGTACTTGTAAAAATCATTTGAGAATTATAGAGTCAGTACAAAGGGGAATCACCATCCACTGCAGAACAGACCATGAACTGCCAAAATGGCAGTAGAAATGACACTCTTGATGCTCAATTATACCGCTTTTTATTAGGTAACCATATCTTATCCAATATAAGTTTTTCATATGGACATTGCCACATGATCTTCATTCAAATGTGATTTATGGCCTGCATTGGGAGTTTAGATTTGAAAAACAAAAACAAAACAAAAACATCTGCTGACTGACCACATCACCCTCTTGAATGCAATTGACGTGACCACCATGTAAGCGTTGTTCCAAGCCAGGCACTATTGATATGGAGCTGACATCAAGGAGCCATTGTCATGGAATCCCTCTTGTGCAGGCAGAAGTGGGATTCACTTTTCATTTTTTCAGATCAGGCTTCTCCAGCAGCCTCAGAAATATTTTTGGCTTTGTTTATGATCAACCTTTGTTGTCATTACTGTAAAAGTGATCCAATGGGATCATTTTCCTTAATTTTGTATCTGTGCTCTGGGGGTCACTCTGACCCCTGAACATTAAATTCAATGTGGGAGGTATGATGGGAAAGGGGAGAATCACCACTTTCTAAAGGTATCTCTGCCTAGTTATTCCCTGTTTGTGAATCATCCTCAGAGGGTGATCCTCAAGCAGGGATCCACACCACTAGACACAAGTGATTCATTTGTTTTGGGGGGGGCATAGACCATAGACCTTTTCTCAACCCCCCTCCCCATGGGCACAGTCAGTGTTTTTTCCCAGGGGGGCAGAAAGCTTACTAGATGCCAGGGAAGTGAATAGAGTGAAAAAAGGGATGGGGACAGCCCCTGGCAAAGGTACATGCTTGCATCCTAAAGGAGGTCAATTTATTAATTTTACCATGCCGGGGAGGCAGATTTGGAGACTTTCTCTGAATATCTTTCCCGGGTAGTAGACAACTCATTAGACACCAGGGCGTTTCTTTTTCATAAAAGGAAAAAGGGTTGGAGGCGGTCCATCCTGGCATATGGACATACCTCCTATCAATCAGGGGAAATATAGTATTTCTGTCTCTCCTGGAGGCAGATTGGAGGGTCTGACCCCACACAAGATAGTCACAAGCACCCTTTGCACCAGGATTATTATTATTTCTTAAATGTCAGGGTTACCCACCCTGGCATAGGTTCATGTCTCCAACCCAAAGGGACTTTCAGGTCTCCTAAGAGGCATGTGATAGGAACAGATCAAGCTAGGGATCAGCGCAAGTCAATATGGTCTTTGCATGGTCCCTGGTTTAATCTGTTGCTGTTGTGGGTGTTAGGCCCAGCAAAGCAGGTGGGGCAAAATTTATATTGGAACAGGTATGGAAATCCTGAGTGGTACGAAATGTTTGGAACCACTCATATTTCAGAATTTTCTCTCATACAAATGAGATGAAAATGTATGTATTTATGTGTTTTGTGAGGTCTGAGGGTAGGAAAACATCATGGGATCCATGCAGAACATACTACGCTGGACTCCCCTGTTTATTTTGTTTCCAGAAATGTCTGGGCTTGGTAGGTTTTCCTGGGTGATGGCCAAGGCCATGAAGTAAATGCTCAGCTACCCACCTTGGAAAAAAGGGTGGAAAAATGTGTTCTATCCATGTTGTGTTTTGGGGCTTTTCCTGTTCAGGGTGCTAAATTCGCCAACTTCTTGGCATGGTCCTTGGTCATGCCCACTGGACGTATGTACTCAGAAGGCAGCCTATGGCCATCATCTGCATTCCTTCAGAGCCAAGTTATGCTTTTCCGACTCTCTGTACAGAATATATTTATCAATCATGCTCTGTACCCAGCCATCTTGCCCTCATAGACCAAGGCATGGCTGTAGGACCAACCTGGCAATCACTAAGCACAGCATGTGTCGTTTGGACAAAGACTGATTTTAGCTCCCCTGTCTCCGCGGTCAGCAGGGCACATCTTCAGCAATGCTGCTATCTGTACCTATAGCAAAGGGCCTATGACTACAATATGCAGCTAGGACACCTGCCGTAAGCTATCTTGCAGAAGACATGTTTGCCAAAACAAACTAAATTTATGTACGTGTTGGCGATTTTCTCAGTTCCCTCCAAAGGAATTTACAAACCCTTGATATCTTTAGAGTCCCCAGTATGATGGAAAATTGGACACAAATTTGGCATGGATACCTTTAGTGGACAAACAATTATAGATGTTTAAGCATGAACATCATCTTGGACAGCAAGCTTTCAATGAAGAAACAGGTAAGCGCAGTCTCATCTGCCTGCTTCCACACCCATGCATGCTCCCCAAGATCTTAAGGCGGCTCTCAATCAACACCTGAAGGACCATCATGCAGGCCCTTGTCACCAGCAGGCTGGACTACTGGAACACACTTTTTTTTTTAAACATATTTTATTGATTTTATACATCAGGCAATAAACCAGAAGACATTAGCCAATATAGTCACATGTCGACATGGGAAGTCTCAGAATAAATAACCGCATAAGCATATATTATAGCAGTGCCTCAAGGTTACAACTGTTCAACAGCTGACACATATCAAAGATAGATAACCACATCTGTACATTCACCATCAGCCTGAGTTCAACATGACCTCAACTCAATTGGTTACATAACGTTATATATCCGGTCCATGTGACAGTCTCTGATAACTGTGTCACTTCCATTGAAAAAAAAAAAAGAACTAAACATTCTCAACCCCCCTTTCCCACCCTCCCCATAGGCTCAGCTTAAATCTTATACGTGTAGTAGACCCATTCCAATACAACAGAATCCTGGTAACCCAATACATCATATTAGAACAGCATCTATCATTTCACTGGAAAGACATACTTCAGCCCAGACTGTCCCTGGCTACTGGAACACACTCTACATAGGAATCACCGCATGCCTCCTGAAGAGCCTACAGACAAAAAAAGAAATCAGTGGCAATACTCATCCTCAACCTTCCCAGATGGAACCACATCACACCACACCTCAAGAAGCCACCCTGGCTCCCGATCCGGAAGAGATGGCATTTCAAGATGCTGACCAACACATACAAAGCCATGCACAATGAAGTTTCAGCATACATCAACAAATTCATGACCTCCCTCCAACTGACCAGACACTTACGATCTGCCACCGTATTTCTCGCAGATGCCCCTCTGGATCTGCTGAAGCAACAG
This sequence comes from Triturus cristatus, assembly GCF_964204655.1. Taxonomy (NCBI): domain Eukaryota; kingdom Metazoa; phylum Chordata; class Amphibia; order Caudata; family Salamandridae; genus Triturus; species Triturus cristatus. Next base: position 1,167,584,000 of record NC_140593.1, read on the forward strand.
CGGAGGATGCTCCTTCTCAAACCTAGTGTCCAAGGCTTGGAACAACCTTCCCCTGCACATCAGGACCACCTCATTGCTCTGGGAATTCAGGAAAGGACTCAAGACCCGGCTGTTCAAATGGATGGATCACCACGAAGCAGTTAGCAACTCCATTGCCTTTAGAACCTCATGGGTGATTTGCCATGCTTTATAACTTGTGATAGATTGATTGATTGATGAACTTCCAAAAACCTCCCAAAAAAGGGCTTAGCAATAGGGAAGGAAAACCCTAGTTATCAAGTGATTAATCCTGACAGCAACTCAGCAAAACTACAAAGCTTTCAGAGGAGGTGTTGTGGCACAGGGAGGCAGAGATCTCAAAATATGACAGGCGGTCATTTTGACATCAGCTACCCTGGTGGGACAGGGGGCTGCCCATCAATTCAAAAATAAGTCTCTTTGTCTTGATAACTGTCTTTTAAATTGTATACATTTAGTTTCCAAAAACAATCAGGACAAATCCTTCTAGCAAATGTGGTTTCTGCATTTTTGTAACCTGTAGCGTATTTTGTGTTTAAAATTTGGATGTCCTACACTCAGCCCAAGTCTGCAGTTTACTATGGTGAAAAAGAGCTCCAAATCCCAAAGCGAAGACAATGAAGACAGAGAAGTGCTGTAAAAAGGAGCTGCTCACCCTGTTACTCAAATATGTAATAGCCAGCAGAGATCACAAGGTAAATACAAGGTACTGCTGTGGTTTCAAGATAGGCTTCTACTTCTCTAGAGTAGGCTTGGTGGGAGCAGTGGTCCAATGGGCCCCTGAGTAGATGGACTTCAAGTTGGGGGAGGTTTCTAATGAGGTGATGACAGGCCATGTGGTTAGCATGCTTCTTTGGTTAATATCAGGAGACATTTGGCAATGACTATTGGGTCCAGTTGCTCGTTGAAGTTCCTGTAAATGACAGTGATTTTGTTGCTGTAGGATCGAGAGAGATTATTACAGAGTTCCTGCGAATGGGGGATCAAGTTGAAAATGGCTGCTGGGGAGGTGAAATGTTGTACAATGGTGAAGATTCCCTCACTTCTGTTGGTGCTAAGATTGATGTAGTTCGCCAGAGTAGCACATTTGGTGGTGCAGATCATTTATTAGTAGTGTCCCACCATATATTTGAATGTGTCCCTCTCTGAACTGATCTGTTTCATTCACCATTTATGCTCTAGTTGTTTGCAGTGGTGTTTCATCAGTCTGTGTTCTTCCACGTATCAACTGGTTTGGGGTCTACATCTTGTATTGCTGTGTATGGGGGGCAGGAAGTCAGCATAGCAGGAGAGCCAATTGTTGAAATTCTTGATGGCTTTGGGGAGACTGTTGCTGTGTTCGGTTTGTGGGTTTGCTAGTTGTCTCTGATGTTGTCAATTAGTGTTTTCAGTTGGGGTTGGAGTAGCCTTATTTCAGGTCACCGTGTAGGATGTAATTGCTATCATAAAGTGAGTGGTATGATGAGGTTCATGATGGTGTTGCTGAAGTTGGTGCATGGTTCTGGTGGTCTGTAGATGAGAGTGCCACTTAGGGTGAAGTTGGCTATGATGTGCAGCTTGAACGATAGGTGTTCCATGTTGAAGGAGGACGTGTCCACAGTGGTGGTGCAGCTGATGATGTTCTTGTGGCTGATGGCTATTCTGCCTCTAAACTTATGAAATCTGCCATGTCTAGTGATCTTGTAGCCAAGGAGTATGCCTATAGTGATGTCGGGTCTCCATGCATTATTCAGCCAGGCTTCCATGAGGAAAAGTCAGTCTAGAGTGTGTTTCTGCAGAAGGTCCCGGATCTCTGTGGTGTGTTTGTTGAGTGAGCAGGTGTTGAGGAGCATGCATGTGAGTGCGGAGTGTTGTGGGAGTGGATGCAGAACTGTGTGTGTGTGAGAGGGGTGATGGATGCTGTTGGTGTGGGTACGGTGGGTGCTGGGTGGGAGTAATAGTATGGAAATGCGCAGGAGCACATGACAATGCTCCCGCTGTGCTGTGTGTGTTTTGTTTTAAAGAGTTTTGTATAGTGCAAACTAGATGAGCAGATATCAGGTATCATAGCGCTTTACATGAGCACCAGTTTTGTTACAGATGGACACATTCATGTTTGTTAGGAACGGGGAAATGAAATGATTTGCCCAGAATCACAGGATGTTGAGTGTCGTTGCCGAGACTCAAACCCAGTTACCCAGCTTCGAGGTCAACCTCTCTAGCCATAAGTTGCAGTGAGGCAGCATTGCATTGAGTGCCACCCGTGGTTGAGGGCATGCAGGGTCACAGAGGGGTAGCCGTGAAAGGGAGAGTGCCAGGGTTCCTGGTGATGGGAATGGTCTAGGAGCAGATGGGCACAGATGGGTTTGCCTTTGGCAGAGCATGCCAGAAGGAGGAAATATTTGCAAAGCAAACACAAAGAGATGATGGATGGAGTGCTGAAACTTTTCAAACACTCAACAGTCACAGATCTGGGTTGAATCCATTATCGTTCTTTAGCTCACTTCACCACCTCAGTTCAGACCCAGCTATATGCAAATCAGTCTTGACCCTGTTCCTCATGGGAACAGTCCAGCCTGAACTGCCAAGCCAGGTCTTCCCTGAATGGGAAACAAGCATCCTGGGACCGGTTTCAGGGTAACACCCCTCTTCATCCAGGCTAGCTTGAATCCAGTGGCAAAGTAAGCAAGGGACCCATGTCTGGGCATACCGTGACAACTTAGGGCAAATGAAGCAAACAGAAAGAATGTTTGCATTGTCCAGCATTCCATCCATCAATTGTTTCTTCTGCATATGTCGCACTTAGTGGGAAGGGTATGCCCAGACGTGTTCACTACACCACTGGATTCAAGCTAGCCTGGCTGATGAAGGGTGATGCCCTGAAACCGGTCCCAGGATGTTTGTTTCCGGTCCATGGAGGGCCTGGCTTGGCAGTTCGGGCTGAACTGTTCCCACAAGGAACAGGGTCAAGACTGATTTGCAGATGGCTGGGTCTAGACTGGGGTGGTGTGGTGAGCAAAAGAATGATGGATTAAACCCAGATCCTTGTGACTGGGGTGAATCTTTGCATTGTCCAGTATTCCATCCATCAATTGATTCTTTTGGAAATATTTGCAAGTCATAAACAATTTGATATTCTTCAGACTGCAACTGCTGCTAAGAATGTATCTCTCTGCGAAATGCTTGCAGCAGGCAAAGGCTAAAGAGGAATGCTTCAAAGCTCTATCTGTAGGTAATGCATTTTATCATTTGTGTTGGGTTTTTTGCGTAGTAGAGACATCAGAGTCTTCCCCGTCATCTGAAGCTGTCGGCAGACATGCACTAATAAGTGTTCTGGTCACATGCTTCCATGCCAGGTAATCCAATGTGAATCCACCCATGAAGTATGAGCAGAAAAAAGCACAATACTTGGAGAAGGTGATGTGATTCCTGCTCCTTCAAGGGACGCACTGATGGTGATACAGGCAGAGCCTTTACTCCTTTGTTGGAGGATCTACTTCTCGAGTAGCAAAAAAAGGTCTTCACAGTGAGATATACATGTGAAACAGAGAGAGTTTGGATGCTCGGGAGTACAGGAATGCAAATACAAAGGGGCCCCCCTGCTAACAAATATATTTCCTAAGGCAGGGATAATCTGATCAGGTTTAAAGAAATCTTAGGCAACTCTTCATTTACACCAGATCTAATACATCATAACACATTGAGGGCACATGATACAGTAACCAGAGGGACATATAAATAGATATCAAATGTATTAAATTTAATATTCAGAAATGTAAGAATGTATAAATAGCTCATATGTCATCTAAAATACCTCAAAACATTACATATCTCAATTATTTCAGCCATACAATCTCTCATACCCTCTCATGCATCCACAACATACATTGAGCTGTTTGTACATGCTTAAAGTATATATTAAGCACCATATTTATATAATTGTAATCAATTTGATATCTGTTCATCTGTCCTCTCTGGTTATTGTTTCATGTGCCTTTAGTTGTGTTATGATGTATTAGTTCTGGTGTAAATGAAGAGTTGCCTAAGATTTATTTAAAGTTGCTCAAAATCATAACACACGCAGACTGAGCACTATTATAGAGAAGGATTTACTGGATTGTACGAGACATACCTGGAGGGAGCTCTCATTTACTTAGACCAACATCCCCTAAGTGTGCACCTGAAAGAGGAATTGTTCACATTGGTGCCAATGTCAGATTATGTTCTGGGCTGACTTTACATCTGAGAAAGGAAAGGAACATATTTAATGGCACTGGGGAGATTTAAGGGGCATATCTACAAGGCGGCAATATAAAATTATCGCCGCTTTTGCAGCCGTTCTCGGCCGAAAATCGGCGGTAATTTTACCACTATATTAGCAAGGTCACGCTATCGCGTGAAACCTTGCCTTAGCGCCTGAATTCCTAACGCCCATCTTTGCATCTATAATGAGATGCAAAGTGGGCATTCCTCCCCAGGATAACGGGAGAAATGTCGCTAAGCGACCTTTCTCCTATTATCAAGCCTCACGCAAAGCAGCATAGCGACAAGAAAAGTAGCGATAACCTCTGTTATCGCTACTTTCCTTACGCCTGCTTTGAAACTGACTTAGCCATGTAAGGTGGATATCATGGCTAAGTATGTGAGGCCCTATCAGCAAGCTATCGCCTGACTTCGTGGGATTATCGCTGGGTTTCCAGCGATAATCTCACGTTTGGCAGTTAGCGCTAGGATTTTTATCGCTTTTGAGCTAAGCGTTGCTAAGAGCACGCTATCTCAGCGATAAAAATCCACGCTAGCCGACGATAATTATCCTAGCGCTAAGTGCGCTTAGCGATAATTATCGCCGGTTGTTGCTGATATGCCCCTTAATGTGGAGCGACATACTTGTCATATCTGAGATAAAAAAGAAAACATAGGGGCATATTGACAAGGAACAGGGACAATTAACGCTAAAGGTGCTTAGTGTTAATTTTTTTAACGCCTGCTATCGCTGGATAATATCACCTGGTTATCACGTTATTAACAACGCTAACTGCCTAGGCGATAAAAAATCCAGCGATAGCGGCATTTTGGGAGGTTATCGCTGGTAATGCAGCGATAAAACTACAAGGATAGGGATATCCTTGTTGATAGCCCATGGTGGATTTAGCCATGTAATCCACCTCAAATTGGATTACATGGCTAAGTCTGAAAATTAGCAGACGTAAAAAAGCAGCGTTAACTGTGGTTAGCGCTGCTTTTTTTGTCTCTAACAGGGGTAGCGTGAAGCTTGATAATAGGAGAAATGTCGCTTAGCGACATTTCTCCTATTATTTTGCTCTGGAAAGCCCACTTTGCATCTCATTAGAGATGCAAAGGGAAGCGTAGTGTAAAAGGGTGCTAACATGCGATTTTGCATGTTAGCACCCGGCTGTTGATAGGGCGATATTTTTATCTCCGCTTCTTTGGCTTTTAAAGCCAAAAAAGCGGAGATAAAGCCCTTGTTAATATGCCCCATAGATAGCACAGTTTAACACATTGGATACTTTAGCTCCACAATTCCTTTCCTTGTTACAAAGCTTGGGGGCATATTATCAAGCACGGCGTTAAAATGATCGCCGCTTTAGCGGCAGAAAACTGCCGCTAAAGCGGCGATAATGGGCTTGATAATATGCAGCAGAGAATTCCAATAGAAGTCCATGTTGACACCAGAACATGGCCTTCTATGGCAATTCTCAAGGGCATATCACCAAGCCCATTATCGCCGCTTTAGCGGCGATTTTCTGCCGCTAAAGCGGCGATCATTTTAACGCCGTTTCTTGATAATATGCCCCTTGGTGAGTTAAGCACTCACTTCTGACATCTGCTGTGATTCAGACGTTCAAACGAATCCTTGGCAACATAACTCTGCCTTTCATTCCTCTAATGTCACTGGAAAACATTGGGTCCCTTGGGTACATTGGGTGATGGTAACCCTGCTATTTGCAGTATTTAGAAGCATCAGAAGAGTGGTGTTAAGCTTTAAATGCAAGCAATTTTTTTTTTTAAATTCGTGCAAAGGGGCAGTCCCTCACCAAGGGCTGAACTCAATCACCTCCAACAAGTGGTGGTGATGGTCTTTTGCACTGATGCACTGTCCAAAATATAAACTGTTGAAAGAGGACTCATTTCAACCTTTCAGATGTGCAATTTGTTAAAATGTTGTATTGTGAAATTAACATTATCATTTACATGCCAACATAGTCATTTTAACAATGAACAAATGACAGTACGTCTTTTTTAGTGTTTCAGACATGAAATGAATCTCACTTCAACATTCAAATAGATTAAGATTTGTTAACGAATTTTACGTTACGAAAAAGTGTGAATTAGTTCCATTAACATATGCACGTTTCCTAAGGGTGTGCACAATTTTTATTGCACCTGAAAAATGTGCAACATTTTTGAATTTTGCACACATTTTTTGCAGCGGAGCAAATAGTTTTTCGCAGAAAGGGCCATATGTAGGTAATTTCTATTTACCGATTCCTAAATACCGAATTTTACCGATTCGGTATTTAAGAATCGGTAAATAGAATGTAGGTAAAAAATCGGTAAATTTTACCGATTCAGTAATATTCATTATTACCGATTCGGTATTTAGCGAATCGGTAATAAGGCATACCTTCCCATTCATTCCTATGGGCCTGGAGGCCCGTAGGAATGAATGGGAAGCCATTCACAATTACCGATTCGGTAAATACCGAATCGGTAATAGGGGGAGCATATTCAAGGGTGGCAGGGTGTCACATTGACACCCTGTTGCACCCCTGAATCGTGCATGTGTGCACATGTGGCGCACATACATGCCCTAAGGGCATGTATGTCTGCCACATGGCACTTTTAAAAAAGCACAAAAGTGCTTTTGAAAAGGTATTCGGTATTTACCACCAACTTGTAGTTGGTGGTAAATAACGAATCCTTAAACCAAAAATGCACTCACTTGAGTGCTCCCTACATAGGATTTAAGGATTCGGTAATTTACCGATTCGGTATTTTACCGATTTCTTAAAATACCGAATCGGTAAATTACCGAATCCTTCAATCCAGCCTCCTACATCTCAAAGGGCTAAATACCGGTCCGTAACAGAAAATTTACCGATTTTCAGCCGTTACCGACCGGTATTAGCCCACCTACATATGGCCCAAAGTGTCCTGCAGGAGGAGACTGTCTGGAAGAGACATCATCTCCTGATGCTCGTTCGCATGCGACTTTTAATCGTGAAGTATACCCTCATATTCAGATTTCACTCGGTATCGCAGGAGATTACTTCGATGAAACATTGCATTGATTTCACACAATTTCACCCAAAAAATCCCAATTTTGTTGGAGAGAGAGCTGTCTCTGCAGTGCATGGCATGTCACGCCATTAGGTCTCAGTTGAGAGATATCTACTTACTTTTCGCAGCGCCTGGGAGCAGGGGGTTCTGTAAATAAAAAGTTGGTAGAAGGGAAAACTGTCTCAAGGTGAACAGAAGCCAGAATCCCAAACACCACATCTCCACCCCTGGAGTATGCCTGGATGTTTGATGTGGGGAGCCCGCAGGAGGCTGACTGGTCCTTGGATGGAACAACGTGCACGTTGGCCACAAAGAGTGCCAATAAATGTATTCTTGATAGGAAAGTAGCAAACTTTGAAACTTCTTGGAAATCAAAGTCATTTTTTCTCTGGAAGGAGTTGAAACAGGGCTAGAAAAAGAAATACATGTGTAAATTAGGAATTCTTAGCCTGGCCCAAATGTTGTTTTAAACAATTCTGATTAAAGAAGCATTAACCTACCATACAGGAAAACAAAACAGTAGTAAACAATAGCAAAGAATGGTAAACTATGATGAGAAACAAATCCCAGGAGACTGTTCAAATAAAGCAGGCTGTTTTAGGTCCCGCGTTAGCCAAGAATTGTTCATGCTACTTTAATTTAGTATTTGACCTAGATTTGTTAACATTTTGTGTTATGCGTGCCACTTTTTTTGCAGTCAAGTCCCAAAATGCATTGCGGAATGAAAAAAGCAAGGCAAAGCCTGGTTTGCAAGGCTTTGTGCGACTTTGAAAAAAAAAAGTAACACAAGGCACAATTGCATACTTAGGGGCAGATTTACTACTTCTGGCGCATCTCCGCTAATCAGCAGGGATGCGCCAGAAGAGTTGCGATGCATCTGCCCACCTGTGCGCCACCACTGATGCGCCGCATTTACAATGCGGCGCGCCGTGGCGCATGGATGGGCAGCCGCGTGTCGCATCCCCCCGTGGAAAGGCGGCGCATTGCTGGAGTTGCGTCGCAAGCGCAATGCAGCTCCAGCAAGGCTCGGGATGCCCCTATCCCTAACATGCTGCGTCAATCCTTACGCCTGCTTCAAGCAGGCGTAGGGTTTTGACGCATCTTGGCCGTAAAAGTGACTGAGTGAAATCTTGTAGATTTCACTCAGCCACTCTTCGGAGGCGTTCCTGCACCGGAACGCCCCCCTCTGTGCAGGAACGCCCACATGTGGTGCAGGGCTTTACAACGTGACGCATCTCCCTAGATGCACCATGTTGTAAATAGCCCGCAGCATGGCGCTGGCTTTGCTCCGCCGCTGCGTCACAAAAGTGATGCAATGGCGGCGCAAATCTGGCGTAAGGGGCTTGTAAATTTGCCCCCTAGTGTCCGGGAGGTGTTACATAGATAGAGCATGGCCATTCTGTGCATCCACCCATGTATTTCACTATAGTCTGTAAACCAAACTGGTGCACCTACCTTAGGCTGGCGAAATATCTATTTCTTGTCATTACTACCTCTTTGCATGTGCGCTGCATTGTGCAGCACATCTGCAAAGAGGAATAAGCCGAGAAGAATAACTTTTGCACAGGAAGCTATCCCTTCTCGCACAAATACTGTCATGACCACAACACAGGCACGCTTGTGTCATAGCTCAAGGGTGCCTGCATTAGTGCTAGGACCCCACAAGTGCACCAGTGGAAAGAGAGAACAGATGTTCACCATATCTTATTAAATATGGTGCATTTCTGTTCTCTTCCTTTCATACAACGAAGCACAATTTCCCTTGTTCAAAACCGTAATGAACATGGGCTATAATGTACTTACTGGCCCTTCAGCCAGCCCTCTTCATCCATTGGTCTGTTACTGTGTCATTCCGGTTTTCTTCTGCCCACCGCAGCACACAGACTGGGGCAGGAGGTCAGCCCACTCCAGTCACTGGCTGACTTCACTGTGAGTGATGGCATTTTGCCCTTTCAAAATGTATTTCCCTCTAGTAGCAGGGACTACTATGGTAATATCTGCTTTTTGAGACCAGAAAATAGCTTTGCTTTTAACCAGTGATTTGTTTAATATTAGTGAGGGTCCAGTAGCTCCATGACCAAATTGCATTTAGATTTCACCCACTAAGCAAGAGCTGCAAAAACACTTTTTTGCTGATAGAATTGTATTTTACATGAGAAGATACCTGCCTACTATGACAATCCCCCATCAGTTCTATGTAAGTACTCAGCTCTGCATTATTTTCTCTGCACATCACGCTTTTGAAAGTAGTTATAAAATAGTGATAAACAGAATACATGCAGCAAATCCCACTGGGCAGCCAAAGTTCTAGAGCAGGGTTTTGAGAGTTTGGGAACACGTTAAGTTTTAGGGGCATTTAAACAAGAGAGATATCCCCGCTTTTTCGGCACATAGCACCAAAAAAGCGGCGATTTAAGTATCGCATTATTTACAAGTACATGCAAAAATGCTTTAGCGCGTTTTTCCTTGACTTAGCAGCCGTTTTTCCTCCACTTTGCATGTCAGCGATAAATATCGCTAATGACATGCAAAGTAGGCGTTCCTTTCCATTACTCCATGGAAATCCTCGCTGACACGGCATCACGATATTTACAAGCCTCAAGCAAACCCACGATGCGATAAAATAAACTGCGCTAACCGTGGTTATCGCAGGTATGTAATGCCTGGTTTAAAATTTACTTATGATGGCAGGTGGATAGCCAGGTTAGGTCCACGCTTGCCTATTATTAAGCTTCACATTAGCGCACTCCCAATATCGCTGGATTCCTCACGCTAATCACCGCTATCGCTGGATTTACATCGCCTCGGTAAAAAGCATTGATTATACGCCACTAACTCGGTGCGGTAAACCAGCGATACACGGCGATACAGAAAAATGCGCTAAGCGTGTTTCGCGATACTTATCGCATTCTGTTGATGATATGCCCCTCAAAGTTTTTAGGTATTCTCAGACTCCTCTTTGACCCCTTCTCACCTTGCACACATAGGTTTTCTCCTGTTAAGAGAAGAAGTAAATCGCCTATTGAAAGGTGAATTGGTGGGTGAAATAAAAATGGAGTTTCTCCGTGGGGAAAATATTTCCATGGAGAAAAAAAGAAGAAAAAACTTCCTTGCACAAAGTTGATAGCTTTTTACCAGGCATATTTGGTACAGCCTGTAGCTAAATATTCATGTTGACCTGCCCTGATTAATTTGATCTGTTTGAGAGCTTTAGGGAAAGCCTGGTGGCGTAGAACAGAAAACCCATGAAATAATGCTTTGCAAGTATATTTTTGAAAAAGAATATCTTTTTCTGAGCATGTGCACCTGACATTTCACATGCTCATCGAAATCCAATTGCCTTCAGAGGAGACATCACAATTAAAACTAAGCCTGGACGAAGCACTACGCTACGCTCACGTAGTTTGTGAAATTTGCGCTACTTCGCACTACGCAAATTGCACGTAGCACAGTGCAAACACGCGTAGCGTTGCGTAGTGCAGCGGTCATTTTTGCTTGCTCGCGGTCCTCAACGTCAAGTTGGCGACTGCGAGCAAGCAAAATGACATCCCGGCGAGACTTTTTCTTCGTTTGCGATTAGCAACATCAAGTTGGCGATCGCGAGCATGGAAAATAAACCTCCCGGCGAGATTCTCAACGCGGGGAGGTCAGGTTTCTCATTGCGAGTGGTCGCGTATGCTCGCGACCGCTCGCGATGAGAAACTACCAGTTCGCGTTGAGAAAGCTGCCGCTCTAGTAAAAATCTACTCGAGCGGCAGAAAACTACAGCTCGCACTGTGCAAGATGCCGTTTTCAATGATTGCACAGTGCCGGATGCTTGTCCGCACTGTGCAATCATTGAAAACGGCATCTTGCACAGTGCGAACAGGGTACTATGCAGTTCGCGAAGTGCTACGCGTAGCTTGCGTAGTGCAAAGTGCACTTTGCGTAGCTATGCGTAGCGCTACTTCACGAACTACGCCCAGGGTTAATTAAAACTCTTCAGAAGCCACAGATATCTCCAACCTACCTGGTACAAACCTCAAGGTTGGCTGTCGGCCTTCGACCAGTGGAGTCCATCCCTCTGCTGCCCTGGTGCACCCGCGGACTAGCAACCATACTCTAAATAAGGATGCTAGTCCTAAAAGTCCGCATTAATTCACTCAACTGGTTTGGTTGGGACACTACAGGCCAACTAAATTCAGCCGTATGCTTCCAAACAACACAAGCAAACAGATAAATCCATTTGATTATGCATAAAGAAAAAATAATAACCTTTTGTGGACTTGCGATATATCAATACACATTTTTGTCTATCTGTCCCTCAACTTAAATCCTCCCTCTACTGATTTTTTCCCAAAATTCAGGAGCTGTCTTGAACTATGAGTAAGACCTTTTTTTCAGACTGCTCATAAGTTTAGCTCCACAAACTATCACCTACAACCTCATTCTTCAAAAAGTCACATTGCTACCAGAAGGACATGACAAGGTCTCAGTGATCACGTGGTGTCCTCTCTCCCATTACCAAACGCAGCATCATCTGGTGCTTTGAAGCTTCAAGGAAAACTCCATAAAATGCCAGAGTTCATTCAAGTACTCAAGTCCAAATATCAGCGTGCTGATGGCGTTTCATTGTCCACCTGACATGCCTCAAAGCCAAGTTAGCCGAACAAAACATCTGCATTGATTTTATTAACCCCCCATTATTTAAGCTTGTAGGGAACACGTCCTGAAATGTTCACATCATTTACGTATGTTCATCCCAAGCTTCACCCTCGTGATAGTTTTTACTTCACTTCTGGGCTTTTTCCAGGAGGTGGAATCACATGGACCAACAAGCTCCTCAGTGCTGATGACCCCCGATAATGAGGACTCTAGGCGCTTCATCTGTGATGGAGAACGGTCCTCACGAGCATCCTTCTCTCCAGGTGTGCATGGCTGCATGCTCCAGGCTTAGCTCAAGGGAGGTGCAGCCAGGCGTGTGTAGCGGGGACCTCACAATACAGTTATCACAGCTGCAATGTACGCGGGAGTGTCCAACACTAATATTATCTTACAGTAGATATCTATATGTCTAGCTGTGTGTGCGCGCGTGTGTTTTAAGTACATTTATTTCCACAGTTAATAAAAACCATTGCAATTCCACATTATAAAAAAAAAAAAAGATAAAACAAATACAATCTCTACATTTTCCAACACATATTTAAATTCAATCTAAAATAATAAAAATCTTCCAGATTAAGATTTTCATTATACCATTTTAGTCACTTTGATAAGTTTTACAATAAAAGCAATGTAATTGTGTGCATTTCATACTATCGAGTGACACCAGGATAAGTTTAAAAACAGGTTCCTGCATCCTTATCTCCACCTCTATCATAAATTTCACCAAATTGCAGTTTAGCCGCAGATCGTCGGGGGAGAAACGTGCGCGCGTGTGTGCGTGTGCGTGTGTGCGTGTGTGTGTCGTCACTATGTACTGTTCATAATCAATAAATGATTGTGAATAAAAGCACAAGCCTGGAAATGAGAACATAATGCAACAACAATGAGGTTATGACAACATTGGAATGGTTCAACAATTATGGCAAATGTATATTGATATATCTATTGAGTTAAATCAAACTATAAAATGTATGATGCAAAGATCCTTGCTTGACCAGCTTCAAAAACTCAAATTTCTGTATTTTCGTTAGCACCAGCGTGACAAAAGCCGACTACACAGCACGCCTTTTAGCTTGTAAAGAAAGGAGCCTCGGTGCTGAGAAGTTACCTGTTACCATGGCCGGTGCGCTGGATCCCCCTCAGGGTGTTTGTTTCTGATGTCATCCTCCAGAGAGGGGATATTCTATTGGTGGGCATTGACGTGCAGGCTGTGGTGAGCGAGTGCTTGGAAGTCTGGTCCTCAAGGCACCACAGTGAGGTGTGTGCGATCAGGAGAGGGGGTGCCTTGGTCTTGGAATAAGTCACCAGAGCCTTATGCATGGATTCCTACTGCCGCGCATATGAGTGTCTTCTAATATTAGACCAAGTATGAAGGTGTTTTGCCAGACACCAGCCACCCCACCCCCTGATTCCAACCATACACCCTATAGCTTTGAATATTGTTAAATATACTGGGAGTTATGCAGATCATTGACTTACTATGCAAAATGATGTTATGTAATGTCCAACCTGCTCACACGTGTCCTTCTAACTCTAGGCGATACTAGCTATTTCACAGGGAGGGTGAAAGTGTGTATGAGGAGAAAAGGCGCACACGAAGCACACAAACCCAGCACAAGGTGACCCAAGGTTACGTTAGGTTGGACTCTTTCAAAGCCCCTATAAACCCATCATTTTACTTGGAATCAAGTTAGTCATCAAAACATGAACTCTCTTATATAACCCAGTGATTAGTGAGTGGTGCTCTGCAGATCTCTGGGCACGGTCGTGCTGATGGGCCTAGCAGCGGCACATTAACTCATTTCTGGCTTAGTTTGTGGCACAAGAAACTGATGGGCAGACATTGTGGCACATACCTTCGAGGGGCATCACAGTAACCAGTACAAGATGAACATGGATTGTGCTTCGAGGGGCACATGAGTTTTCAAGGGCGATGAATGTCATTTGGTATCTTTATAAAATGGGTAAGATATTTATCCTGGGACATGACCAGTTGTCTGCAGAGCTTTCTCTCTTCCTACTGAACACAGGCAGCGCTGCTGCTATGGTCCCAGAAAGCTCACACAATTGCAGCAGATGAATTCTGTGTAGGGTGTCTTGAAATAGCTGTAGAGCACAATTTCCCCTTGTGGACTTTCTCTATGGCGTATTGCATTTAATCAGTATGTATAGAAAGCATCTGGTTCCCAATACATCATTTTAGTCTTATTTCTTTACATTGTGCATGTAATGCTAGCAATTAAGATGATATGTGCAAGGGATGCAGAGGTGGGTGCATGTCCCGTACATTCACACTGCATCAAAGCATCTGATATTAGCATTACTGTGTGAGTGTCTCCATGTGGGTGGGTGGGTGGATCAGCGGTAGCGCCTCCATTTGTGAGTGGCAGCCTTCTGGGGTCATGCCCAACTTTGATTTCGGGGTGTTAAACTTCTTTGGTCCTTCAATCTAGTTTTCAGTTTCAGTTTCTCTTCGTGTTCTTGGCACAGTTTAGCCTCCTTGGGGGTCGCAGTCGGTATCTGAAGTTGTTTCAGGGTTTCTATCATGTTGGCCAGGTGCCTGTTGGGCCGGAAGGTTTTGTTCTGAGCGAAATCTCTGCACTGAGGGCAGGGGAAGTCTGTCTGCAGCCCCTCCGAGTACTGACTGATACAGGACAAGCAGAAGGGCTGACTTTGGTTTCTAGTCGATATCACGTGATACCCATTTTTGCCGCGTCCGGAGATCAGAGCGGAGCAGTCGGAGCAGAGCCGCCGAGCTGCCCCGGGAGCCGCTGGGAGAAATTGCGATCAGAGCGGAGCAGTCGGAGCAGAGCCGCCGAGCTGCCCCGGGAGCCGCTGGGAGAAATTGCGATCAGAGCGGAGCAGTCGGAGCAGAGCCGCCGAGCCGCCGATCTGTCCCGGGAGCCGCTGGGAGAAATTGCGGCGATATTGCTGCAGCGAGAGGAAAACGCCCGTGGCAGGGCAGGTGAGGCACACAGGCTGCGGGCGGCTAGTGAGCTGTTCACTGTTTCCCGGAGCCATCAGAGCCATCGGAGAGCTATCAGCTATCGGAGAGCAGGGCTGGGAAGCGGAGCCGCTGCAGATTCATCGCCGGGTTGACCAGAAAGTGAAAAGGCGAAAGGTGAGAGGTGACAGGCGAGACAAGTTGAGCTGGGGTGAGCGGGTTTGAACGGTTGGAGGGGCTGTTAATCAGTCTACCTGTCGATCTGTCGATCTGTTTAGTCACTCCCGTTTTTTCCGCTCCCCGTATGCTCCTTGCTTGTTCCTTACTGCACCGTGGCCCTCACCCCAAATGGCACACTGGTTTAGCTACTGGAGTCGCATGCTGCCCGAGTCGAGGTTTTGACTCTGAAATTACACTCTTGACTCCACTTGACTCCATTTCAGGTGGAGCCGCAGCTTAATTTGACGAAGCCTGGGAATTCGAACCGGCAGAGAGGGGTGTAGCGGCTATAAATTAATTGCTAACAGGTGTATTCAACCGAGATGGATTGAGAACCGAGGTCAGTTCCTTGAGTACCGAAGAATCGAAGAAGGGATTGCGACGTGGTGTGAGGGCAAACCTCTACTCCTCAACTCCTCCCCCCCTCCTCTCTCACCAGACTCTCTACTACAGCTGGCGGAGAGGGGAGAAGTGAAGAGGCGAGGGAAGTGAATAGGGTGAGGGGAGTGTTTAACCCCCCACGCGGCTCCCCACAGTACCTTAGCCTGGTGTGCAGTCGGTGAAGTAAGCACCTGTGATCTGCGACCTGTGACCTGTAACACGCGGCCAGAGACAAGTGGCAGAAAGGAAGCAGAAGCAGAACTGAAGTGTGGGTAGGGGGTCTCGCGCTCACACTTACCCTCCTGCCACGCTCTCCCGCCACACTCGGACCCACAAAAGAAAAAGAAAAGCAGAGGGAAAACAACGATTGTAAACACAGACTCTGAGCCTGTACCTAATCTGCAGTTCTGCGATCCTGAACCCACAACTGTCAGCACGCCCCAATCCACCTGTAAGGATCCCGACAGGACGGCCTGCAAATCTTTTAACAACCAGCCCAAGATAACGTCAAAATTCACCTACTTAAAAGACGCCGGCTCAGCGATCTTCTCAAGCAACATGAACATCGCTGGCCTTCCAACCCCCCTAAGTCCCCTAGTGACAGTCATCAAGGGCAGATCAGCGGCAAATGGGGGGCATTGGACCTCGCAAAGCAGTCACACGTTAGCCAGCGTCACTACCAAACCACCAGAGGAAGCAATCAAGTCCTCCCCATTTGAGCAAGCGCATCAACACAACTTAGCACCACCTTACGTCGCCAAATCCAACGCTGCACACAAGCCATTGGACCTACAAGTAGAACTAGTCGGAGAAAAAACAAGCATTTTGGACGACCTAAACGACTTAAGCGACTTGCAAAACAAAGTCAGCTTCAGCATTCCGTGCAGCCAAAATGGCGAATTTTTAAACTACCTTAAAATGGCTAGCCCTATGGTTTCGAGGACGGAAGGAATACTCACCACCCTTGGGGATGGCGTATTAGACTCAGCTAAACAGGAACAACAGAGAGCGAGGGAACCGGACCCCACCGAAATTACAGAGGACGCAGTCGAGGCAGATGGCAGTACCAAAGAACTCTCCTACTACGAGTCAAAGGAATGGGAAAATATGCTACATTCATACGGGAACACCACCTTTGGACACCCGCTGCCACCAGCGTCACCAAGGCTGAACAAAAGCGCGGGCCCTTCACAAGAGATGTCATGGGCCATCGCCCTTGATATTCTTCAAAAGTCAGCTGACGCTATGACTTACCAGGCGAACAAAATGGATATCCAAATCAGCCTTCTAAACACGCTTGCCGTGTACATAGTCAAAATTGACGACAGGATCTCAAACTTAAACAGCTTGATCAGACGAGCCCAAGAAGCGGGAGACCGCCCGCAACAAGGATGTGACTGCACACCAATAGTGGAGAAACTCAGCTCACTCCCAGGGATAATGGAAAAGCTAGTGGTAGACCTTAAAGAAATAGCAAAAGTTAAACCCATCCCCGGAAAAGCCAGTGACGCCGACTTAGGAGACCCACGCGAAGATTCTCAAGTAACAACAGCTCCTAACGCAAGGTCAAGAGGGGCTGAGGGGACCAACTCCCCTCAACCCCAAGATCTATCTGGGCTCGTGAGCCGCAAGAGGGAACAGCAATCATCTCCAGTTAACAGCAGAGCAAACTCTACCTGCCTTCCTTCAACAGAACAAGAGCAGGGAGACCCCTTGGGGAAGGGGAAAAGACAAAGGAAGCGGAAAGGATGAAATAAAATGAGAAGGGGAAAACAAGCCCTAAGCCTCTACCCAATGTTCAACACCCTCAGATGCCCGGCAGTCACAGGGGTCGACGATCCAAAAAACTCTGCCGTGCCACTAACCGTAAGGGAAGAACAACCAACTACGCAAGTTAGCGAAAAAAGGAAGAGTGGCTTCAGCCCTCCGACAACGGAAAAGGACCCAGCAACGGCACCTTCAGGAAAAAGGGCGCA
The DNA here is from genome assembly GCF_964204655.1 of Triturus cristatus. Classification (NCBI taxonomy): domain Eukaryota; kingdom Metazoa; phylum Chordata; class Amphibia; order Caudata; family Salamandridae; genus Triturus; species Triturus cristatus. Next base: position 1,167,601,463 of record NC_140593.1, read on the forward strand.
CAGTGGGATAAAAGAGCTAACCACAAGCACCCACCTGGCTCCCCCAAATACACCTACTATGCAGAACATCACGATCCAGAGCCAAACATCCTGCCCCATGACAAATCATCTCGGTGGTACCATGACCTCAAATCAGGCATTTACAATTAGCCACGCCAATAACCAACAGGGCGAAATTCCAGCTAGTAGCAAAGGGACTGTGGGACAAGGGCTAAATGAAAAGCTCGTAGGAGCGCAGAAAGAAGACCAAGCCACGGGCCCTCTGCCAAAAGTAGCTCACACGTTTAGCGTACAAAGAACAGAGGCTACTCCAAGGACGCCAAGTACAGTAATGAGTGGGGACGCCCGCTTTACCTACTTCTATCCAGAATATAAGTCAAAAGGCAGCCATGATGTCCTAAATCGCGGCAACATAATAAAGCTGATTCAAGCATCAGGTCTGTCAATCCTAATATCCACACAAGACATAACATCGATAGAATTTATTGCACCGTGTCAGGGCCAAATAAACGAAACAACAAAGGTCACCTGGAGCTCAGTAGAGGCAATGAATAACATCCTAGGGCAAACTGACACCTTTAAGCAATGGGGTATACAGATAAAACCGGGCAGGGAACCGGGTTATCCACACATTCTGCAGGCAAGCCATGGAGAGGAACACAGAGGACCAGGGAGGGGTCCAGTGTATTCGGTTCTCAGGGGTGCTCGCAACAAAACCCCCACTCCTGTTCACAAACAGAGGGATCTAAGAGAAGATGGTATTTCACCACTTGGGGATCTGGAAGAGGCCGGAACATGGTCATGGTTGGCAGGCACCCTGAACACAACTCGACTCTTACGATGACAGCCCAACAGGGAAAACCGCCACGAAACGCCTCCCTTAAAGATCTGCTCATGGAACATCAATGGCCTAACTAGTAAACTTGAGGACAGTGCCACAATCTCTTACTTCCAGGAATTCGATATACTACTACTACAAGAGACATGGCTCCTTGAACCGCAGCACATAGAAGGTTTTAAAACCCATCACATTCCAGCCCATAAATTGAATCGGCTGGGAAGAGGAAGCGGCGGTCTTGCAATCTATATTTCAACTAAAAACGCAGTTACCTCTTGGGATCTTCTGGGCTCACCACACTGTCTCCAATGTGTGGGAACTTCTTACACCCCCAGAAAAGGTCAACGCTGGATTTTGATCTTAATGAATGCCTACGTCCGTCCAACTACAGCATCAAGGCAATCCTTTATAGAAGAAGCGATTGCGACAGTAGTGAGAGTGAAAACTGGACCCCTGGATCCAGAAATCTTATTAACTGGTGACTTCAATATGTGGCTAATGTCTGACTTAGAGAAAAACGAGGTCACCAAATCACATGACAGTACTTGGGAGATACCACCGCAGGCCCGGCCAGGATGGTATAAGAACGATCCAAAGGGACGTTCCCTTCAAGGCAATCTTGAAAACCTGGGCCTCAGAGCCCTTAACGGACGCTTTCCCTCAGACAAGCCCCCTCGCTTTTCCTACATATCAAAAAAAGGCACTTCACTAATAGATTATGCATTCGCCAGCCTCTCTCTCTTCCATCAAATAACAGATTTCAGTCTAGGGAGCAGAACTGAAAGTGACCATTGTCCCCAAGAAATATTGCTGAGGAACAGTGTCAAGCAACTCGAAGAAGGAAGGGCACTGCCATTCGAGAGTTTTACAATTAACCTAAAACGAATCAAATGCTCCTTCAATAATCTCCAACAAATAGCAATAGAGGCCAAAGGATTTATCGAGCGCCACAGCAGATGCCCGGATGACATAATCTCCAACTGGTCAATATTCGTAACTGATCTCACCGACAAATACGCTCAACCAGTAAAGCACGCGATCCAGACTGGGCTGAAGCAGACGCCCAGCTTGAATCTTGAGATACAAACTGCAACAAGATTCATGAACCGGACTTGGCGGGCGCTAAAAAGTGACCCAACGGACCATACAAAAATAACAAAATTGAGAGCGGCCCGCAGCCATCTTAAGAAAGCCAAAAGAGAGCTACGCAGTAATCAATGGAACTCGTTCTGGGCGAAACTACAGCATGACATTATCACGAACAACTCTCCAAGGTTTTGGAGGACAATCAACAATGCATCTGGGCGCGCATCGAAAGTCGCTTCATCAAGTATTTTGGAGTCAGAGTGGGCGGCGTTCCTCCACCTCCACTTCAACGATCGGGATGCAAATATCCAAAATCAGAGGCTCCAAGTTGAAGACAAATCGGCACATAAAGCAGCCGACTGGGCACTTGTTCCGAATCTCACAAATCCGCCAACGAAAGTATGCTGGAACGATGAATCAAAAATGAAAATAACAAAAGAGAGCCCTCCGCCTCAAAGCAGCATTGAAACTATAACAATCCAGAAGGCAGATATTGAAAAACTGATTAAAAAGGGATGGAAGGACGGGGCCCCAGGTCCAGGAGGAATCCCTCAAGCCTTGTTCAAGGAAGATGCATCTTTCTGGGCCGAGAAGCTAACCCTCTTATTCAACTCAATTTGACAGAATAATATCATACCGCCCTCTTGGCGGGGATTAATTCTCGTTCCAATCTTCAAAGGTGGGGAAAAACAATCCCCCAGGAATTACCGCCTCATTGCCCTCATCGATAACGAAGCTAAGTACTTCGCGGGAGTGTTGCTCAACTCACTCAGGGCATGGGCGGATGACAACTCTGTTATTCCCCCGAATCAGACTGGGTTTACAAGCAATACAGGCACATCAGTCAATCTTATGACCCTCTCCTGTCTGATTGACCAAGCTAAGTTTAGCTCCTGCCCACTCTATATGGGATTCATCGACTTCCAAGCTGCCTTCGATAACGTGAACAGATCAAAGCTCTGGCAGAAGCTGTCTAGCCTCAACATCCCAGCCGACCTCCTAAGAGCTATACAGCTTTTACATCAGGACACATGGGTCAGGATCAAGGTCGGGGACGGCTCAAGATTATCCCGCCCAATTCCAACGGGAAAAGGCTTAAAACAGGGCTGTGTCCTGGCCCCGACACTCTTTAACTTATTTTTATCCGACCTTCCAGAAGCTTTAAATAAGGTCAATTCTCACGCTCCCAAAGTAACCGACCTGTTGTTGTCAAATCTTTTATACGCTGACGACGTGGTCCTTCTGAGCAAAACCAAGATCAGAATGCAAAGGCTCTTGGACGCCACTCTTGAATATTCAAACAAGAACGAGCTTGTGATCAATAACAAGAAGACCAAAATCCTGGCGGTTCGTCCAGGGAAAGCCAAGACTTTGTCCTGGACCATGAATAAGGAAAGCATCGTCAAATCTAACTGCCACAAGTACCTTGGAGTCATATACAACAACAATGACAAATACAAATCCCACTTAGAAGAACAAAAAAGGAAGGGTGCTGCACTTGCTTTCGCAATTGGCACAATCCAAGGTACAACTCTCGCACCCACACTACAGGTCGCGCAGGCGAAAATCATCCCTACCCTAACTTATGGCAGCGAAGTCCTTAAAGAACTAGACAGTTGCCAACTGGACAAAATCATTTCAAAGATCTACAGATCAGTGTTCAAGTTACCAACCCAAACATCACCGGCACAAATCAGGTTGGAACTTGGAATATGCCAGCAACCACTCGCCAGAGCTATGTCTTTTCTCGTGTGCTGCCACAAACTAAGGTCATCTAAGGAGGGATGTCTAGGCAACCATCTGTGGGCCAGTATCGACACAAATACATGGCGTGCAGGTCACAATTATTTGGTAAAAGGCTTAACAACTCTAGGCCTAAACGATCTTTGGAGCATGCACATAAGCCAGAAGGAATTCAAACGGCTAGCGAAAACAAGCACAAAACGACTTCTATAGTGGATGACAAGGCTCGCCTAGCCAAAAGAAGTCACGGATGGCTGATGCTGCAATCCTATGCCTCGTTGATCCCACAGCAGTACCTAACGGTACCCTTTACTGCACGAACAAAACTAAGTTTCTTAAAATTGAGACTGGGTGTCATTAACTTGTTGGTTCACTTGCCAAAATGGAAAAGAGAGCACGGACGAGATCTCTGCCGACTTTGTGGGGATCACAAAGAAGACATTATACACATCATATGTCTATGCCCAAATTTACTGACTAAAAGACGGGCCCTCCTTAAGCACCACTGGAACACAAAAAAGATTAGAACTTGTAGAGCAGCAGTCTTGGCCTGTTTTGATCCTAAGAACACAAAATTGAACTGTGCCCTAGTAAGGTTCATGGCTCACGCAGAAAAAAAACTCTGTGAGGGACCCCCAGTCAGCGATCCTCCGTCGGCATAACGTCTTGGCAGGCTCTACCCGACATCCCTACTTTTACCGGACTAAATTAGTTCTATTTTAAATGAATTTCTGATATTTTAATTTTGTACTTGCAATGGTTTTTTTAATCACGCAATAAAGTATTATATATTTATGGTCCTTCAATCTATGTTTCACTTAATGTATAAAAGCATATTTTAATGAGAAAATACGTTAAGACAATAAAATAGAACTTACCGAGTTGTAGGAGAGGAATGCAGGCATGGCTATGAGTGAAAGAATGATGTGTGCTTGCAACGACCCCACAGCAAATCCTCTTTCTGCTTAATGTGCACCTTTATATCCCATTTCCCTCCCTTGGCTTATCGGAGCAAAGGGAGGAGGATTCATATTAGTTACCTGTGTTAATCCGTTATCCTTCAGCCTCTGTTAATGTCCCCTTCCACCTCCCCTAATGACTGGTTAGCCAGAACAGATAATTGGCACCTTGCAATCAGTCATCTTCACATCACAGGCAGATGTGATTGAAAGAAACCAGCTGTGCAATGAAGAGATTGCAATTCGTTGGAGAATCAAAATTTAAATTTCTCTTAAAACCTTTACCATTCAGGCTAGTGGCAACATTATGTTAACTATGTACATATGGGTACAGTTTCGCCAGCAATTCATTGCAAAGTGCATTTTGGGAGAAATGATTTTCAACCAAACATTTTCTGTGAAAAAATTCCCCCACTGAAAAAGCGTTTTAGCCAGGAAATATTGAGTAAAAACTCTTTTTGCTTTGTATCTTCTCACAATGTAACCCTTTGTGAGGCGTACAAAGTGTGGCAGGTTTTGAAAAGCCTCTGTATGTTGAAGAGGAAATAACTGATCCCATACAGGTATTTACTGGTCTCTCCAAAGGTATCAGTTCTGGAAAAAAGGTATGGGGTCAGTTTGCAGAACATCATGAATGGACACTGAACATGAATGGTTCAATGTAAGAATGGTCCAATTGGCCACTCAACCATTAAAGCTGCAGAGGCGGCACCTTCACCACTCCAGCTGCAGACCTTCTGCAGAATCTTGGAAATGCCACTTGTGTGGCAGCCCAGTTTTACCAACAGTGCTTATGCCAATGCCGAAGGAACTATTTCTGTTAAATTGCAAAAGTTGGCTTGCCAACCATACCATGACATCACTGTGGACCAGGTGACATCACTGTAGACCAGTTGCCAGTGCTCTATGGAGACTTTTTAACTGTCCAGACCAAAGAAGGGAAGGACATGGCACTTGAGGACTCCAGCACAATCAAATCAGACGGAGTCCTTGCAATAGCGGAGCTGAGGGGATCTTGTCAGGGTCCGGGACCAGAGGTGCTGCTTACCAATTAATGTGGTCTGTATGCAGGGATGCAGTATGTTCAGTGAAGAAAAGGCTGCCAGCCAAGGAGTGTTGGTGCCAAAGGATTTGAGCTGTGATTGTTTGTAGGACATACTACAAGGTGTTGTCCTGGCAGTGAACTATGATTTACAGAAGGCCACACTCTCACATTGCTGGAGAGATGGTGGCCATCTTGGATCTTCAGGTATACATTTCTTTGTGGTCCATAGTGTCCTGTGTTTGGCAATAATGCTAGTTCATCAGCCAGAACCTCACTATATAGACAAAAGATTTGAGTTGACTGAGAAGACCTATTGTAACGTAAAGGATTTTTTTATGGTCATTGTGGTATAGTGAGAAGCATCCTGAAGTTGTGTGCTGCTAAACATGAACTTTTGAACGGTCCCTTGCATTTTTGTATGTGTGTGTCCTCATAATAATATTTCAATCTTGTAAATATATATATCATGCATAAGAGTGTTTTTTTTGTTTTGCTATTAACTGTGATTCTATTTGACATATTTTCACAAAAGATGTGCACTAGTTTGCCAGTCACTTCAGCGGCTGTCTAGAACATTTTTTGGTGAGCCATAATGTGAGGGTCAAGAAATAGGGGGGGGTCACAAAACACGTTTGCCCTTTGCAATTCCCTATAGGGATTTAGACACGACGACAGCCCGAAGCTCTGAATGGAATTACACCAAATTTGGGAGAAAGCTAGATCTTGGTTCAGAAAGAGTGCTTTTGGTAATTTGGCATAACTCTGTTCAGTAGTTTTGGAGCTAGTAAAATAAAAAGATTTATGAATATCTAGATGTGAGAATCCACTGCAGCAGTTCCGTTAATTCACATGCCAAAAGCCATGACTTGGGAGGAAAGTTGTGGCTGCCATTTTGTGCATCTGTTTTCAGTTTTCCAATGGGAAAAATTAACTTTAAAAGTGATAGAAGGGGCTATGGTAGAGCTACCCTGAGCCCATGGGACTGATGGAATGGTCTATGAGGGATCTCTTATGGCAGGAACTTGTCCAAAAACATTTTTGTAAGCACAGGACTGTCCATGGATCCACTGCAGTGCTCAGCCTGACCCCCTGTGTGCTCCCTGACAGATCTGCAGATCCAGACCACATTTAAAAAAACACACCACTGACACACCCACTCACTCACACATCCATTACACACGTACTCACACACCCATACAGCCACTCACACACCCTCTCACAGACCCACAAACAACTCATACCCCCTCTCACAGACCACCACAACCATTCAGATGCCCATTACACACCCACTCCCACACTCACACAACAACTTACATACCCACACAACTGCTCACACACCACTCACACACCCACACACACACCCACAAAACAACTCAAACATTCACACATCCACTTATATACATATTCCCACACTCACACACCTACACAGTCACTCACACAGCCATACAGCTACTCAATCACCCACACAGTCACTCACATAGCCCCTCACACACCTACACACAGGCAGAGATACACTTATAGAAATCACAATAGCATATGTTTGTATTAAATGTGTTGTTGTTTTAGTATTGAATGTGTGAGTTTGGTTGGGATCAGACCCACAGATCCATAAAATGAATTTTAAAAAAAAGAAATAATTGGTGCTGGAAATACTACATAAGTTACTTTACCTTAATGTTTTACTGTTCAGTTTTAAAAGTATATGATAAGAATGAATGTGTGAATAAAATGTATTTATACACTTGTTGAAATGTATATTAGTAAATTAAAATTATGGGTCAAATTGTAGTACAACTTCTTTTTTTATTAAACTGTGAAATTCGCAAAACAAAACAAAGGTTACAGGGACCTTTCAGTTGAGAAATACCATTAAAAAACATAGAAACTTAATGAAAAAACAAAAATTACAGGGGCGTTATAGTTGGGAAACAGAATAAAAAAAACTTTGAAATTCACTGGCTAAACTAGAGGCTACATGGACGTTATAGTTAGGTTCAGATTTTTCACATACAAACCCGTAGAAATTCAGCAGTTATAGTTACCTGAGCTAACTATAAATTATGCCCTCCGAAATGCACTGCTTATGACCTCTCATATTACATCACTCATGACATGGTCAGTGATATTACTGCTGACATCTCAAATTACCTCACTTCTCTGTCTCAGATCTTGGAAGTCACAAATAAATTAGAAGAGGAAGTCAATATATCTATATCAAAGAATAAGCCCCTTTATTTACAGCCATCCACATTTGAGAAGGAAATAGGTAGTTTGTTGAAGGCAGAGAAGAAAGATGCTAGTCAAGTACCAATGACCACATATAGGAGCTCAGGTCCATGGTCATGGCAAATTCCAGTCATTAAGGAAAAAATCCTGACCATGTAAAGGTAGGGAATTGTTTTGTTTTATTCTCAGGTTTAATGAGGTTGCATGCGCATATGAATTCCATGGTTTGTTTTGAAAATCATCACGAGGAATTTCATTTTGACCTCATTGTATCTGCTCATTTGAAGTTGATTCTGGGTATGTTCTGATGAACTCTACAAAGCCCTTGTATTGAGTGGGCCACCATGACAGTTCAAATGGGAACAAAACACACTGTAGGTTTGTGTACAGATCACAGAAGTGTGCAGTCTTTGAAATCAGCTCAAGTACATAGCCCTAGGCAACTCAGAGGAACCTCATTTTTTCTTCTATTACTTTGTCATAACAGTTGGAGGGTGAATTGCAGGTAATTGAAGAACCACCATTTTTTCTAACCTCAAAGAGTTTGTTTGATCATTCTGTTGCATTAATCAATGTAGATTAATTGTTTGCCAAAATATGATCAGAAATTCAATATGAAGATAAAGGCGATCTGGTTGAATGAATAGGAAAATAGACAATAAATAAATGTTGTATCATGAAAACGTTGTTCAATTACTGTCAGATCATGTAAAACACCAGAGTATTCAGAATTCTAAAGTAGCTAAGGCACTGTCAGCAGTAAGAGGATTTGTTTATTGGTGCGAAGTGTAAGTAATCTGGGTCGGAGAATACCAATGCAGACCAGGGGTAATGAGGCCCAGTTACAACAAGGGTCTTTTGCTTCTGGTGTCCTTGGCCACTCGTATGGCAAACATCCCAACTGAGAACCAAGTACCCCTTTCTGGCACTCAATTCTCAGGATAATGGGCAGAACAGTCTAAGTTTTAACAGAGGAGGTGCTGTGGGATAGAGACTCAGAACTCAGCAATACAACTCACATAATAAACTACTAACAAGTCATTGGCTATTTTTATAAATGGGAAAAGTATTTTACAACACTTACTCTTAACTACTATATACAAATATATACAGACTGGCAGGTGGATTTATGTACGGTGACACCATCTGAAGGGCTTCATAAACAACAGGGGGAACACATTACTGAAAGGTCCCACAGGACAGGCAATGCCCTAAATGTACACAGGACCAACTGCACAGATTGAATTTCCAATGATCCATACACCAGCATGTCTTGAGCCCTGAAATCGTAATACCCTCCATGAGCCTATCACAAAATCGGAATCCATTTATAAATAATTAAAGATATTTATAAAGCTAAAACATGACTAATCAATACTTGGCTGTTACACAGAAGTGGAACCTGGGAGCGAGAGACGAGTGGCGAGTGCTGCCGAGTGGCGAGTGCTGTGGTGAGTGCTGCAGCCGCATCATAGGGGGACTTGTAGTCTGTAGTTTCCCCCACCTGCCTGCCTACCTACCGACACCAGGAGCGTGGGGTCATAGCCCGATCTGATCCAGTGAGTTTAGGTGCGGTGTGATGCAGGCGGGCAGGCAACGGACGGCAGCCCTGGAGTCCAAAGTTGGGCTCCACCCAGTCTCGCAGAAGCGGGACACATTAGGCGGGTGCGGCTTGTGAGCTGGCGCGACCACTTCTAGTCTGCCTGCCCTGCCTTTGTTTTGTCTTGTTCTGCTTACGGCGTATGTCCGAGGCCTACCGCTCCATCTGCCAGACCCCTCCTTGTTCATGGTGCATCCCGGGGGTGAGCCTGAAGTAGGGGAGTGTCTGGACTGTATGGTGTGAGCAGCGGGCACATCAAGAACGGTTGGAATCTTGGAGTTGCCTACCTGTGCTGAGGGCTCTGATGGAGTCCCACCCGCTGACCAAACTGCGACAAATACTCTCAGCTCAGTCTGACCTTATTGCCAGCCAGTCCAATGGTGATTGAGACCAGACGGATGTGCAGCATACAGAACACAGCGTGAGTGGAGAGGCTTGTTTGCTTGCTGTGTGTAAGAAAGACCGTGACTGAGTGGCATCACCGGACTGCTTCCTGATTCCCCCGCTCCCTTACTGTGTGTTTCCACCTGGCCAGCGCATCTACCGGACCCCGGAACTCCTGCACCAGTATTAATGGCACTAGCGGGTGCAAGTGCAAGGTGCGTGGAGGAGTGCAGCCATCGGTAGCTGGCGGCCGCAAAGGGTGTGACGCAGAAAGTCCGCGGAGGCGGCCAGACTAGGGGGCAGATTTATGAGCCCCTTGCGCCACTTTTGCGTCACTTTTCCCATGTTAAAAGTGACGCAAAAGTGGCGCAAGGGGCTCATAAATCTGCCCCTAGGTTCGGATGCAGCCGGCAGTCTTGACTCAGTCCTCGCTTGTCTTTTCAACAAGCAGCAGCTGGTGAGCAAGAGCGGACCAAAGCGAAAACACAGGAAGAACAGAAGGAAAAGGATGCAAAGAAGAAGCCAAACCACTGGTATCCACCGGTATCCATCATTGGCACTTACTCTGTGCAAATAAGAGGTCTGGAAAAACAAGGGGAACCCCCCTTTATTCACAACATTAAAAAAGAGACAAAGTTCTTCAAACGGTGCTTTACATTCACTGAAATCGGAAACTAAAATTCATGTGGCAACATCCTCCACTTTTTCAAAAACTGACCTGTTGGTGTCTCCTCTCACAGAGCAATTATCTAATGCTTTTGGTTTGTGGCCCAAGCTCCAGAGAAATAAAATGTCAAAGTTCAACTTTATGAAGGATGAGAGTGCCATCCTTTATCCGCCATGTGTTTATTCTCAACAAGGAAACCCATAGGGTGAAGAGGACCTTGGGTAGTTACTACTTATAAGAAACAAATGGTCCTTCAAACAAGAATAATTAAGAAAGCGGTGAATATAGACCAGAATCAGTACTATATTTAGGCAGAAATGTCCATCCGGACATGTAGATTTAATGTTTATAACCGTAATTATTCAAAATAAAAATGAAAGTAATAGAGTGGGACACAGTCCTGTATCCTTCAACATAAAACATATAGGGACAATCACATGTAAAAAGAGATTTTTCAGGCAAAACAACAGCTTAACGCCAATAACAATGGTAGGGGCAAGCTTTTTTCGAAAGTAGACAGTAATGCACAAGCTTTTAACAAGTGAGTTTGACGTGCATGTTTTCTAAAAGAGTTGACGACGTTTCGATCTATACCGAGATACATAGATCATCATCAGGACGAGAGTTAACTAGCCTGAACACACACTGCCTGTGTAAGAAAATGAAAAAACTGGGAGGGAGGCAGGGAGACAACATTAGCATTTACAGAGTTGAAGAATTGACAGTTGACAATTGACACAAACAACTAGCGACCAGGTGAGCAGTAGGATGTAGAACAACCCAGTAATGGTTCATTATTACAAACAACAATTGGTAAGACCACATAGTACCGTCGTTGGAGACACATGCGGGTGAATGAGAATACCGTGAAAACGCCTATTTTTAAGTAAAGCGCGAGTGAAACTTACATTAGTGAGAGGAAGAGTAACCATATTCAGGCGGTGGGCTAACTATAGACCCGTTTGCGATATAAAGGACAATGACAAGGCAACCTGGGGGTATGAGAGGTGTACATGAAGTAGCCTCATAAGGTGAGTGAGTTGTGGCATACCGAGGTAACGCGGTGGGGGTGCTCCAGATCAGGGTATAAATCATTATTCTCATAGTTACCTATTTTAGCTAAATGTCATAAATGGGTCAGGACAGGTCTCTCGATAGAAGTCTCTCAAGTCGCCGTCCTCACAGCATCGATCCTCACCAACGCAAGTTCGGGAAGAAGTGGCCACCAAAATTCAAAACGCAATGACACAGACCCTCTCTAGTGTAGTATATTTATAATAAATTTAACAAAAGAAAGCAACATAAAATATTTTAGATATCCGCTGAACCGCTGAGCAGAGCGAACAGGAAAGGATGTAGCATCGCTACATTTGGAAAAATCTCCGCTCAGAAAAATCACAAAAATAAAAAGACGGAAGAAGGAAACTCAAATTTGCAAATGTTTCTTTTTACGTTCACATTTCCTCGGAACCAGCATTGTGATCACAAAGTTCATTGTGGCTCCCTTGTCCTCCAAGGACACTTGGACTTTCGCCCAGAACTGCTGTCCTCACGGAAACTTTTTAAACCAGGCGAAGACTGTGGTCAGATGACTCTCGACCAGGTTCAGCAAGGCCTTCTCATCAAAACTCGATTAGTCAAACGCAGGCTTTAAACGGCAGCCATTTTTCAATAGGCCAAAACAGATCATCTTAATTAAAAGAGACAAAAACAACGTTACCACAGCATAGTGATTAAACAGTGTTAACCCCACTAATACCCTTATGTGTATGTAATTATCTAGCCTTTGCAACACAGAAAAGCATTAGTACACGTTATTTCAAAAGCGTTTTTATACTTTAAAACAAACAACACTTAGCAATATCCATTTAATAAAACCTGCACATTATTATTAAGCACATGAATGCATTCCCGCGTATAGTTTTCTCTTGTTAGTTCGTATTGGTTAATTAGAATTTCACACAAAACAAATAATTAGAGATTATAATTATTAATTTTAATTCACAACATATAGACAAACTGGAGCTTCAAAGCCCGATAAATTTTCAACAGAAAACTCTGCTCCAGCAATCCCCCCTTTGGTGATATTATCACCAAATAAACCACCCCAAAAAAAAAATTTGTAAAATTTAGTCCCATTTTAGGAGAAATTGGAAATGTCTTTTTTCTTTTCACAACATTAGACACCAGACTCCCTTTCATCATCCCTCTTTGTTTCCAAGTAAACACTCTCCCTCAATTCTTCTAATTCTATTTCTTGTGGATCTCTTTTTGACCTTTTATTTCTCTTTTCAATATTTCTTTTAATTCATTTCTTTTTCCCTCCCCTGTTTTTACAACACACACACACCAATCTCAGTATCAATAAAGCAACAATTATACAAGTCAAAGGAAACAATATCTTACCTATAATAGTACTACCTATTTTTGCAATAAAACTCTTAACAGCAACTATTTTATTAGCTATTTTGGTCCAAATACTTTCAGCTTCTAGTGGTACTAATTCTTCGTGCAAATCAGTAATATTTTTGATATAGACCTTCAGATCTTTGCTTTCATTAGGAATGTAAGTGCAACAATGTTGAACTTTCAGCATTCCACAAACTCCACCCTCCTTAGCTAATAGAATATCAAGGGCAAGTCGATTTTGCATAGACATGGCACGTACGGCAATTAATTCCGTATTCACCAAAACAAACCCTCCAGCGGTATTTGTTGATAAGCGATCCACCACTGTTGACAGTTTTCTAATTCCATATGCATTCAAAGAAATTCCCACTGCTGGAATTAAAGCTCCAAATATATCACCAACTATTTCTGACCAAGTTTCTCTTTTAAAACGTGTTAGTAAATTAATATGTTCTACATCTTCTATTCTATCTATATGAAAGATCTTTGGAAAGACCAGGCCCACATAACACGTGCCATACCAATGGTCAGGCAACTTGTAATAAGCCTTGTTCCCACAAACATAATACACTCCTGGGAAAACTGGATCTTCTCCACCTCTGAAACCCCATCCTGTTGCAATGAAGTATGTATCATGACACTCACTAGTCCCAACAAAGTATGTATCATATTGGGATTTCCTTCTTGTAATGCACAGCTTACCCTTTTGTGGTGCATCTAGAGCTAAAGTTGGACTAGCCCCATTTCTCAATTCTTTCCCCATCTCAAAGTCCCAAATTGTCTCACTCACTTTGTATTTCCCTGCCTTCTCATGCATGCTCATTCTCCTTTCCTCTACCATGTTTAGGAAAGCCTTCTCCTCTTCTTTCAGACTGCAAGTTAAATTGTTCTTAAACATGTAATCTAATGTTAACTCTTCTTTCTCAATAAAAATCTCACCAAAAATGTTAGCTTCTTTAGCTGGATTCAGCTTTTTGTTCATAGGCAAGTGCCCAAAAATACTATCTTTGTTAGACATCTCATAATCTATTTTCCCTAACAAATAAAAAACACTACTCAATATACTACATGAAATTCCATACGTAGCTGGTAAATGGTGATAAGTAACACCCTCTGAAACGGATGCAGGTAACTGCATACATACGTAGCAATCCCTAACTTCCATTGTCTTCACATATTCATATAACAATTTTGAAAAAACATTACTAGAAAAATCATTAATTGACCTATCTTTATGTATGTAAGTATAACTAATTCCAGTTGGAACTACTTTCTGTGAACTCTTCTCTACATTAGTCACATTCTCTGCATGTATCTCAAATGTACCTATTGTAACTCTAAAAGTAACTAATAAAACTAATACACCCCATAGTAGCATTAATAATCCAGTACAGCAACAGCACATTCTACACCATCTTTTCAAAAAGGCACATCTACTTTGGTTATTCTCTATGTTAGCCATTTTACTACTTTGACCTTGTCTTTTGACTTAGCCTCTACTACTCCACTACTGAAATTTCTTGGATTTTTCAAACAATTAATTTTCAGACTTTCTTCTTTTCACTTTTCTCCAAGTGATTTCTTCTGTTCATTCAATTTGGATACTCATCACTCTTCACTTCATGTTCTTCAACATCAAATTGTATTAGATCTCCAACATCATCCTCAGTATCCGACGTTTCTCCAATGTCAGTCAAGATTACTTTCAGGATTTCACCTGTATCTTCCTCAACCACTTCATGTATGGCCTCCTCTGGATTTCCCTGACTTTCTGCCTCTTTACCTTCAGACAGTGCCACGTACGTCCATTCCGGCGACCTATACTTCTGGTTAGGTTTTCTTATTCTCTTGATCTCCTCTGGTTCTTTTGATTCTTTTCGCTTTTCACCTTTTGCTGAATTCTGACTCGATACCTCATTCACTTGTTCAGCTTTCGAGGTATTTGCTCTTATCAGTCTGTATCTCAGCCTCTTTATTCTGTTGTTAGGCCAAAGATCTCCTCTCACAATCTTTTTCGGCCGTGTTTCTTTATTATTTCTTTCTCCAATCCAAGTTCTCTTTCTCAGAACTTGACCCTCTGATTTTTCATTCTCACTTTCATCCGATTCTGTTTCAAATGTCTCTCGTTCTTCAGCAGTTTTCTTTCGCTCCACAGTCTTTTTCACTACTGTTTGAGACTTCCCTATTTCTGTCCCTCCTCTGGTCTCCGACACGCAATCTTCTTCCTGTCTACTTGTCCCTTCACCTAGCTTATCAGGAAAGTTCCCTACACCTCCTCGGGGGTCTTCCGCAATCTGTCCCTCTCTATCTTCTTCTAACCCTACTTCTTCAGGTATAATCTCAAGTGGTTCTTCAATCTCCTCTTCTGATTCAGGAGTAGTTTCTGTGGAATTGCTCTTTTCTCTTCTTTTCCCACCACTGCTTGTCAGAACTTCAGGCTCTTTTACAGAATCTGATCTCCCTTTTGAAACTCTCAATGTTTCTCTTGAAGTTGAAGCTTCTCCTGGAAAGAAAGAATCACCTGACTCTCTTTCTCCTTCAGCTCTTTCAAAACTCGGATTCCTTCTCACTGTGTCTATTTCTTCATCATCACTGGAATCTGATTCTTCAAAATACTCCTTACCAGTCCCATCTTTTGGGTTTGGAACTCTCAGAGTATGACTTGCATGTACCCAGTTTTTCACACCAGCACACTTCACTGCAGTTGTCGTAGTCAGAATAATTTGTCTTGGCCTTCCCCACCTTGGAACCAAGCAATTTGTTCTTCTGTGCACTTTAATCCTCACCCAGTCCCCTGGACTCAGATCATGAGCTTGCTTCTTCTCAAGTGTGGTAGCTTCTTCTCCAACCTGGTGAAACACAGAATGAACTGCGTCAGCCAGGCCTTTACAGCAATCCAAAATCATATCATCAGTTATTGTCATCAACTTATTGACAGGTACAAATGCATGACGCATTGCACGTCCCATCAAAATCTCGTGTGGACTCAAACCAGTAGTTCTATCTGGAGTAGATCTAATAGTCATTAGCACTAGAGGCAAGACATCAGGCTATTTCATTCCAGTGGCTAAACACATCTTACCAATTCTGTTCTTGATTGTGCCATTTATCTGCTCAACCACACCAGAAGCCTCTGGTCTCTAAGCACAATGTAGCTTCTGCTGTATGCTTAATGCTTCACAAATCAAACTCATGAGCTCATTATAGAAGTGTCCACCTCTATCAGACTCAATCGTTACTGGAAATCCGTACCTAGGAATCAGCTCTCTTAACAGTAACTTTGCCACTGTTATTCCATCATTTCTGCTAGTCGGATAGGCCTCCACCCATCTTGAAAACAAGCAGACTACCACTAGAACATACCTCAATCTGTTCACTTGGGGCATTTCAATGAAATCAATCTGCATTCTCGTGAAAGGACCACCTTCTCTGCCTATCGTTCCCAGACTCACCACTGTCTTTTTCCCAGTGTTAAATTGCTGGCAAATCAAACATCTTTGACAGATGCTCTCTGCAATTGTCCTGAACTTTGCATTGTTCCAAGTCTGTTTAAAAGACCTGATCATCGCATCCCTTCCCAAATGTCCCTGGCCATGATACATCCTTGCCATTGTCGACAACATGGAATTAGGCATGACTGGTCTACCATCTCTATAGACCCAAACATGGTCTGTTTCTTTTGGGGCACAACCTGCCTTGATCCAGTCTTTCTTTTCTTCCTTTCCTGCCTCATCCTGCAACTGTTTCACTTCATCCCACGTTTCTAGGACATTAGTAAACATCACAGAACAAAAAGACATTTCCCCTTCTCGTTCCCCGTTAATCGATTGATTATTTTTCGCACAATACTGAGCAATGTCATTCGCAAATCTGTTTCCAAGTGTTACAAAATCATCTCCTTGTCCATGAGCAGCACATTTCACAACTGCTAATTCTTTAGGCAGCTGTATCGCCTCAAGTAATTTTCCAATCACTTCAGCATTCTTTATTGGAGTCCCACTCGACGTCAAGAAACCTCTCTGCAGCCAAAGCTGGCCAAAATCATGCACAACTCCAAATCCATACTGACTATCAGTCATCACAGTCACTCTCAGATCTTTCCCAATTTCACAAGCCTTCGTCAATGCCACCAATTCAGCAACTTGTGCAGATTTCACTCCTTTTAATGGTGAAGCTTCCATCACTTCTGAAACTTTGCACACTGCATATGCCGCACTCAGCACACCCTCATCATTCCTCAGACATGATCCATCCACAAACAGCACATGATCACTCTCAAGTAATGGAAGATCCTTTATGTCTGGTCTCGGTTTTGTACAGTAATCCAGCACATCCAAACAATTGTGATCATCTTCTGTCTTCACACCCATATTTTCAATATCCGGCAACAATGTCGCTGGATTCACATTCACACATCTCTCAAGAGTCACATTTGATGCTCCCAGAATGACTTTCTCATATTTAGTCAGCCGACTATGTGACATGTACTGAGTTCTGCTTCTCGTCAAAAGAATTGCCACATTATGAGGTACGAATACCCTTACAGGATATCCCAAGATTATTCCCTCACTCTGTTCCAGACTTCTGCATGTCGCAGCCACATATTTCAGACAACCTGGTAAACCCACAGCTACAGGGTCAAGTGTCGATGAGAAGTACGCAATAGGCCTCCTCAGTAGTCCATGCTTCTGAATTAACACTGAAAGTGCACATCCATTTCTCTCACTGCAGTACAACTCAAACTCTTTTTCATAGTCTGGCATACCCAAAGCAGGTGCTTCACACATTCTGCTTTTCAATTCCTCAAATGCTGCCATTTGTTCTCCATCTAGTTCCAATGGGTCTGTCATCTCACTTTTTGTCAGCTTAATCAGTGGCTTTGCTATCAGGGAGAAATTAATTATCCACTGACGACAATAACCCACCATCCCCAGAAACATCCTCACTTCTCTCTGGGTCCTTGGGGCTTTCATTTCCCTGATGATTTTGATCCTATCATCAGTCACCTTTCTCAGACCTTTCTCAATATTGTGTCTAAGATAATGCACCTCTTTCTTGCAAAATTGCAATTTGGCTGGAGATACCTTTAACCCTCCATCTGCCAGATGATTCAGTAAAGCTATGGTATCTACTTCACAAGCTTTACGTGTCTTTGATGCCACAAGTAGGTCATCAATATACTGCACTAGTACTGAGTTTTCAGGCATGATCAAACTCTCCAATGATTTTTTCAACAACTGATTGAATATCGAAGGACTCTCTGTATACCCCTGTGGGATACGACACCATGCTAAAATACGCTGGCCAAACCTAAATGCAAAAATCGGCTGGCTATCATGATGCAATGGAATTGAAAAGAAAGCATGACAAATCTATCACTGTGTACCACTCAGCATCATGTGGAATCTGATACAAAATCACTGACGGATTTGGCTCAATAGGACAACATGCCACCACAATTTTATTAACTTTTCTCAAATCCTGCACAATCCTGAACTTCCCATTAAGATTCCCCTTTCCTTTCCCTGCATACCTGGGCCTATTCCCTGCATTATTTCCTGCATTATTCGCCTGTTCCACCAACTGTGCTTCCTGTCTTTCCGCAACTTTCACTTGTGCCCACATTGCTTTTTCTTCCAGCTTTCTCTGTTTTGCTTCAATTTCATCACTGAAGTATTTTGCATGTCTCAGAATCTCATCTATTTTCTTACTCTGCCAGTCCACTGTATGCTCACGAATTCTCTCACTAATCTCAGGTCTCAGGCCATATACAAATCTGTATACAAAATGACTCAAATCTTTGTCACCCAGGTGTTCATCCCCGCTGAATTGTTTAAAAGCCAGTATCAGCCTCTCGTAAAAAGCATGAACTGATTCTTTTGCTTCCTGATGTGTTCGATCTATCTTAACCCAGTCTGTTTCTTTGGGAGGAACTTTACTTTTCAGGTATACAATCACCTGATCATACTTCCTCATTCCCTCTGGATCTGGTGCTCCTGTTCTCTGATCTCTTGGATATTCCTCAGTAGGCCAACTCACAACTATTTTACACTCAGCCCACAAGTCTGCTGGAACAATTATATCAAACAGACTATTCAGGTCAATCCACAGCACTTTTGACAATTTCACAAACCTATCTACCTGCCTATACCACTCGACGGGCTTTTCTCTCAGTCGAGGGAAATCATTTGTAAATGATAAAATATCCTGTTTGGTCCATGGAACATGTACATATCCTCCTCCAGGTATTTCTCTCATAGGATAAGCATCCACTGTTTTCTCTTTTTCTCTCACAGGAAATGCTGATAAGTCCTGTCCACTGATTCTTCTCTTTTCTTATACCACCTATCCTTCCACTTTTCTACATCGCCCTATTTTTGAAATAAAGCGAACATTTCCTTAATCTGTCCTGTTCTACCAGCACCATTCAGATTCTCAATATCCTTGTCCGTAAAATCCATCCTGTAAGACTTCTGCAAGGCTTTCACCTTATCAATGTCTACTCCTTGTTCATTCGCTATTGCTCTTAACCTATCATGTGTATTTTTAGCTCTCCAGGTGATGTTTTTGCACATGAATAACAACTCTCCATCATGATGATTTTTGAGAATTTCTGTAGGAATTGTCCCTGCAACAAGCTCCTCTAATTCTACACGTAACTTGGCCACATCAATTGTCTGTGAATCTTTATCTCTCTTTTGAAGAACTTTCATCCATTCATTCAAATCTTCAGCTGTTATTTCAGTAGATTTTCTCACTGGAACCACTTTCTTCTGTGGTTCTAAAATTGGCATCCCTGAACAACCAGCATCACTAGCATCATCCAATCTCGAATTAGACTGTACCTCTAATCCTTCATTACATGTGTCTTGTCTGGATTGTCCTTCTTCCTGAATCTCCTGAGGGACCAGCCAAACTTGTTATCTTATTCCCAACATATGGAACCACCAAACCATTCTCACTCGTCCTCTGCTTATCAAAAATAGGCATAACTGGACCTATTGTTACAGGCACCGTAACAGCTTCTAGATTCTTTGTCAGCTCTCTAATCTATTCAGTCGGTTCAGATGTAGTTCTGGCTAATTCTCTCGTATTCTCATCACCACATCTTTTTTCTCTCTCTTTTTCCCTGAAAGGATTACCACTTCTTAACTCAGGTGTCACAATTTCTGTCTCAATGATACGCAATGTATCTCTTATCGGAGAAACAACTGGTGTGCTCTCTTCTGGTTCTGGTCTATATGGAGGTGGTCTCTTGTAAATCATGTCATTCAAGACCTCATCCTCATATTCATTAATTCCATATCTTTTCACTTCTGCCTCAGGAACCCTTTCCGCACCCTTCCTTTCTTCCCTTTCGTCAACTGTTCTCATAGGATATAATCCCTCTGACATACTAGCATCTCGCCATCTCTTCATTCGATCATGATGAGTTTCACGATCATGTCTCTTTCCGAACATGTATCTGTAATTTCCTCCAGACCTCTGTTTTTCTCGCTCATGTACTTCCTCTTCCCATTCCACTAGAGCCTCAAACTGTGTCGGCCTTGGTCTTGGGTCAAGACACAACATCTTTTCCCGTAAATTTCTCAACACGGCCAGATTAAATGAACCATGTTCTGGGAATGCTAGGACACCATCTTCTTTAGTATACCTAACCCAATTCTCCAACCATATACAGGTATGATACCCATATCTCGCAGCCATGAAGGATGCAGGCGTTTTCGTTGGAGGTAAAAATTCACCTTCTCTTGTTTTAACATCTTTATCCTTGTCAAACCATCTCTGTATTTTTCCGAACAAAGATTTTTTCTTTTTCTCTTCTTGGTAATACATTTTAGCTTTTACCAATACTTTCTAATCCCTTCCGTAATACAACTGTACAGTACGATATTTTATCCAATAACAGCGCGACTCACACCAACGCACCAATCCTGGAACGTCTACGTCACCTGTATCCCTTCCAATCCTTGCGCGGCTCACACCAACGCACCAATCTCAGCGCGAGCACTGTACTGATCCAATATCCAATCAGAGCGCGGTCTGTATGACGTCAGCAGTCGCTGCAGTCTCTCCTACTCCTATCTCCTGTCACTCGTCTACCCCTCCTTTACAAAATTTCTCAGTAGACTTCGTGTCAAATTCTACAAAATCTATTAGTTACAACATATAAACATCTCCATTGTCTGTTTCGCTAACCATAGAATAGTAAAGAAAATCTATTTCACAAGAATCCCGTCTTCCACTCACTTCTGTTTCAGTACGGAATTAATACTCTCGTTGACACAGTAGCACATCCCTCTACTCTGCCCTTCTAACATGTATTCATTTACTGTTTCCTCTAGGACTGCTCCAAAGAGTCTTACAATCAACTAAATACTCATACATTCATTCACGCACATTCATACAAGAAAATATAGTACATACACACAGAATCCTGCCTTCCCGAGAACAACGAACAATCTGCCCTACTACAGAATTATAACACACGTTAACCAAGCAGTGTCTACCTCCGCCCACTCCTTCAGACAAGCTCAGAGAATTCCTATTACTTCTCCCGCGATAAGCTTTAACGGTGAACCTTACGGATCCCTGGGACTTAAGACCAGAGTTTCACAGATAACCTTCGCTATCATACACACTCCTTTTATACTAGAAATATATTTCTAATAGTAACACACGACGATGTCACTGATTCCGAACCAGACAATGTGACGCGCAACTTCAATTGTCACACGTTTCTCCTGCATAAATACAGGACCAACAATCCCCTCTTTCCCGAGAGCAGTATATACTTCCCTCTGCCCTACTACGGAACTGCTACCAGCTCCCAAGTTCCAGAAGCACTACATAAAACTCAACACGACGACTCCAACATATAGTATTAGTACATATACCAACATCAATCAATAATCAATAAATCAAAAGCCAATGTACAAGCAATCTAATCAGATCAAGACAATCATCAAAATCATCAAATTCTGCTACCAGGAAATTGCTCCAGATCAGGGTATATAAATTCTCCCTACTTCCACGGATAGAGTAAATTCACAGTTACACGCACATACACTCACCATACACTTGGGCCCATTTTACTAGCATACACTCAATTACTCTATTACCACTGAACCTGTGGAGAGAAATCCTTCTAAACACCCTGCATCTGCACTAAGGTCGATAAGACCAAATTGCAAATTGACACTGTCTTGAGTCATGATTTAAACAAAAATCTAAACAACAATAATCAAAATAGAGTACTCAATAATTGACAAGAAATAACCACCAACACTGTATTTAAAATAATGATAATTTATCTAAAAATTAGTTCAAATGGAAAATCAATTCAAAAGCAAAATCATTATTCTCATAGTTACCTATTCTAGCTAAATGTCATAAATGGGTCAGGACAGGTCTCTCGATAGAAGTCTCTCAAGTCGCCGTCCTCACAGCATCGATCCTCACCAACGCAAGTTCGTGAAGAAGTGGCCACCAAAATTCAAAACGCAATGACACAGACCCTCTCTAGTCTAGTATATTTATAATAAATTTAACAAAAGAAAGCAACATAAATTATTTTAGATATCCGCTGAACCGCTGAGCAGAGCGAACAGGAAAGGATGTAGCATCGCTACATTTGGAAAAATCTCCGCTCAGAAAAATCACAAAAATAAAAAGACGGAAGAAGGAAACTCAAATTTGCAAATGTTTCTTTTTACGTTCACATTTCCTCGGAACCAGCATTGTGATCACAAAGTTCATTGTGGCTCCCTTGTCCTCCAAGGACACTTGGACTTTCGCCCAGAACTGCTGTCCTCACGGAAACTTTTTAAACCAGGCGAAGACTGTGGTCAGATGACTCTCGACCAGGTTCAGCAAGGCCTTCTCATCAAAACTCGATTATTCAAACGCAGGCTTTATACGGCAGCCATTTTTCAATAGGCCAAAACAGACCATCTTAATTAAAAGAGACAAAAACAACGTTACCACAGCATAGTGATTAAACAGTGTTAACCCCACTAATACCCTTATGTGTATGTAATTATCTAGCCTTTGCAACACAGAAAAGCATTAGTACACGTTATTTCAAAAGCGTTTTTATACTTTAAAACAAACAACACTTAGCAATATCCATTTAATAAAACCTGCACATTATTATTAAGCACATGAATGCATTCCCACGTATAGTTTTCTCTTGTTAGTTCGTATTGGTTAATTAGAATTTCACACAAAACAAATAATTAGAGATTATAATTAATAATTTTAATTCACAACATATAGACAAACTGGAGCTTCAAAACCCGATAAATTTTCAACAGAAAACTCTGCTGCAGCAGGGGGTGGTGCTACGGAGCGGCTGTTGGGCGCAAATTTAAGGGGGAATGAAGTGCTCACCTGTAGCGAGTGCGAGGTGGGAGGCATCCAGGAGTATGGTTACAGCGGAGTTGCTGCTGTGGGAAAAGGAGGGATATTGTG
The DNA here is from genome assembly GCF_964204655.1 of Triturus cristatus. Lineage (NCBI taxonomy): Eukaryota > Metazoa > Chordata > Amphibia > Caudata > Salamandridae > Triturus > Triturus cristatus. Next base: position 1,167,624,893 of record NC_140593.1, read on the forward strand.
AAGGCCGTTAGCAACCCGGACAGGTGTGAGAGCAGACCGAAGGGCGGAAACTCACCTATCAAGGGGATGAAGAATTGAAAGCCATGTACGATTAAGGATTGAAATTAATCCATGAGAGAACGGCGGCGCTGATGCTGTGTAGCCAGAATGCGTCCGCGAAGGAAGGGGCTTCTTGCCGATCACAAGGGGAGCCTAAGGGGGAGAGAGAAGGGGTCAACTTGGTCCCAAGTTAGAGGCGGGGGTATTTCGGCATGGCCGGAGCCTGGTCTTACCGTGTGTGAAATGATTCGGACCTCGCAGGATCGCCGGTAGTTCTGTATTGTGTGCCAGAAGTATTTAAGGGGCAGTGTGAAGCATGTGAGCATGCGCATTGAGTACCAAGGGGGGTGTGTACGGGTAGCACAGTCAGCCATGTTGGGTGAGGGAGTGAAGGTCAGAAGCCAATGTAATTAGTTACCACATTAGGACGTGATTAAAAGAAGGTAGTGGCTCAGTGTATACAATTTAAAAAAAACAATTACTTCCTTATGTACAAGGAGAACCTATAAGGTCTTCAGGACCAGGTGAGTGGCAAAGGTGAATGGTGCCAGCCAAGACTACGGGGGACCCATTCAGGTTTGCAGCGGATGACTCTCCATTACCAAATTGGAATCTCGGATGAGCACCCTACCCCCCGAGCCTTGATATCTGCCTAATACCTATAATCATTGAATTTTTTCGCTTTTCAAGTGTCAGTGAGTACGCTGACATTTATACCACACACCTTAGTGAGTGTGTAGGTACCACACAGGTGTCACGTGGCACCATTCACCTTTGCCACTCACCTTCACTCACCTGGTCCTGAAGAAAGCCCTTTTAATCCTTTTTACGGGCTGAAACATGTAGACCGCCACACATAGTAAACTAAACGGTAATAACTCCTTAATAGTTGCCTCACACATATTGATTTTAGACATATCCTGAGCCGTCAACATTAAAATTAGTCGCAAGGATTCTCAGAGATATTTTTAACCGTAAAATTCACCTCACATCACATTTACGTACCAACACCAGCTCCGCTGTAATCAGGTGTCGTAGCACAACCGGGGGGCACTCGGCCGCCCGGTTGGGACCCCAATGATGAAGCATGACACCAACCAGGTTGGTGTGTGAGGGGTCTTTTAAGAACACCTAATGGGTCCAAGATCATAATACATACAGTGATTAAATTACATACACATAGTGGGTCCGTCCATATTGTTTAAGATTTATAATCTTTGCCATAAACACATGAATTATGGACCCACGAGTAATTAAATAAGTCTTCTTATTTATGCTGGTCTTTTATATAGAATTGTTCTTATCAAATATGTATTACTATTCATTCATTTAAAAGTCATTGATAGTTTTTTCAATGGATTTCATAATTGTTTCCAAATGTAAACACGTTTTAAAATGGGTTCTGAATCTATGACAGTAGTTTTAAAATAGTTTTTTTGAATCATGTTTTGTATTTACAACTAATCTGTTTTTTATAAGGTCGTATCAATTTTTTAATGGCGCTCATTATCTGTGCAAAAACAATTAAACTTAAAATTAAACTATTGATCAATATTGAATTTTAAGAGAATATCAACTTTAAATTACAAAGAAGCATATATGTGGTCACTTACTGTCAAGAACATGAATGTCAGTAAAATGTTCAACATTCAACAAGATGCAATACGTGAGTTTCCTTGCTACCTTTATCTTGAGTGGAAAGTAATCACAGTAACAAAAACCCATGAACCTCACGGGCTATAAAACAAAAGTACAAGCTCCAAGTGAGCTTAAAACAGTGTAGAAACATCCTTGTGTTCACTGTTTAATGATTCCAGAATTCTTAGGGTGCTGAAATGTTAAACTAAAAGTGGGCTCCTCCTGCTCTCCAGACAACCTTCCACACAGGATAGTTTTTTTCTTCTGGTTATGGCCTAGTCCTTCAGGGGCACCACCACAATGAATATAGAAATTGTTTACTTAGTTATTTTCCATTGTCACAGCAACGAGGATAATGAGGCATGGTGGACTAACTTATGTGGCAGAGTTATCTAAACTATAAGGGAACACTCCAATTCTGTGGCACATATCTGGTAGTATTATTTTCATCCATTTGCTCTAGAAGTACATTTGTTTATGAAATCTGCAAATTATGTGACAAATGCAGTAAGTCCTTAATTATGTGGTAAATGCTGCTGACTCAAAAATGAGCAAATCCTCTTGGTCTGACCATCAGTATATTAACAATGCGTATATGAATGTTATAACATAAACTAAGCATTCTAATTCCAACCAGTGCACATTGTCAGTTGCACATTTTCAAGCTAATTACTTCAAAATAAACATGTAATATAAAAATATGTCATGGGTGAAACATATAATATCATACATATTGTAATGTCAGGGATTTGGTAACTATTTACAAACCACTCGGCCTTCGACCTCATAGTTTTTTAAGTCACCCGAACCTATTGATGCAATAATAGGCCATATTACACAGGAATATGACTCATTACATCGCATAGCAATATCACGCATGCCATTACGACGCTGGTATTACTAAGTGACGTCAATTACAACGATATACCATTGCAACGCGAAGGCATGCATGGTAAAGGTATACTCATGGTAAACGTTTGCAAGGTAAGTGACTCCACACTACCCTACCCTAAACCCTAATGTAGTACCACTGCACGACCCTCCCTGACCCCTGCCCCAGTCCTTTCCCTACAATAACACTACACTACCCTGAACGACCCCGCGACACTACCCTAAATCCTAAAACACTATCGTACACAAAACAAACACCACAACACTACCCTAAACCCTAAAACACTACCCCCACTACAACCCTCCCCCTACCCCAAGTCCTGTCCCTGCACTCAAACACTACTCTGCATGACCCACAACACTACCCTAAAACCTAAAACACTACCCCCTACACTACACAAACACCACATCACTACACTAAACCCTAAAACACTACCCCAGCACGACCCTCCCCCTACCCCCAGTCTGGTCCCTACACTCAAACACTACCCTGCACGACCCCGACACTACCCTAAAACCTAAAACACTACCCTACACTACACAAACACCACAACACTACCCTAAACCCTAAAACACTAACCCCAGCATGGCCCTCCCCCTACCCCCAGTCCAGTCCCTACACTCAAACACTACCCTGCACTACCCCTGACACTACCCTAAACCCTAAAACACTACTCTACACTACACAAACACCACAACACTACCCTAAACCCTATACTACAACCCCCAGCACAACCCTCCCCTGCCCCCAGTCCGACCCCTACACTGAAACACTACCTTGCATGACCCCCGACACTACCCTAAACCCTAAAACACTACCTACACTACATGAACACCACAACACTACCCTAAACACTAAAACACTACCCCCAGCACGACCCTTTCAATACCCCCCAGTCCAGTCCCTACACTCAAACACTACCCTGCACGACCCCCTACACTACCCTAACCCCTAAAACACTACCCTACACTACACAAACACCACAACACTACACCCAGCATGACCCTCCCCCACCCCCAGTCCGGTCCTTACACTGAAACACTACCCTGCACAACCCCCCAACACTACCCTAAACCCTAAAACACTACTGTATACTACACGAACACCACAACACTATCCTAAACCCTAAAACACTACCCCCAGCATGACCCTACCCCCAGTCCAGTCCCTACACTCAAACACTACCCTGCATGACCCCCCGACACTACCCTAAAACCTAAAACACAACCCTACACTACACGAACACCACAGCACTACCCTTAACACTAAAACACTAACCCCAGCATGACCCCTCCCCCTTCCCCCAGTCCTGTCCCTACACTCAAACACTACCCTACAGGACCCCCGACACTACCCTAAAACCAAAAACACAACCCTACACTACACAAACACCACAGCACTACCCTAAACCCCAAAACACTACCCCGAACACGACCCTCCCTGCCTCCGTCTGGTCCCTGCATTGAAACACTACCCTGCACGACCCCCCGACACTACCCTAAACCCTAAAACACAACCCTACACCTCACGAACACCACAACACTACCCTAAACCCTAAAACACTACCCCCAGCACAACCCTCCCCCTACCCCCAGTCTGGTCCCTACACTCAAACACTACCTGCACAGCCCCCTGACACTACCCTAAATCCTAAAACACAACCCTACATACACTACACAAACACTACAACACTACTTCAACACTACCCTAAACCCTAAAAAAAGTAACCCCCACCCTTGGCCCAATGCCCCTTACCTCTCTCTCCTCGTGGTTCCTCTCTCCTGATTCCTGCTTCACGTTGTCTGCACAGTGCACAAACGGAACAGCCTTAGTTTCCTCACAACGATGTGGATAGCCATGACATTGCATGCGTTGTAAAAGTGCATGTGATGTAATGGTATGCATAGTAATGGCTATGCATTGTTACATCGCATGTGTTGTAACGCATGCGTTGTAATGACTTGCGGGTTAACAGCCACATTGTAATGGCTGTTGTAATTACCTATTATGTATACTTTTTCTATTTATAATTATACTGGATGCTCTCAGTCCACAAAATACAGTGGTGTAAAACCCACATTTAATAGAAAATTAAATTTGGAAAATATTGGATGTTTTCCTGGTAAACATGGGTTACATCATCCTAATGACACTCACATAACCACTCTGCAGACATTTACCAATGGCAGGGTCAATAGAACTATTTAGCAGTTGAGGTCCCAATTATGTGGCATCGTTAATTAAAGTCTGTGGCAAAAAAAAGCAAATTATGCAGAATTTTGCAGCACATATGGCAGTATTAGATTTATTCATTTGAGGAAGAAATAACATTTGTGTGTTGAAGTCTAAAAATGATGTGCCAATTGGTGTAAATCCATACTTATGCACTAAATCTCAAACATAGAACATAATTCCACCGACCCTCACCACTGCCTATTGTTTTCTCAACAATGTATTCATTAAATGTAAACAAACGCTCAGCCCTCCAATTCTAGGCAGGGCCCTTTATTTGCCGTACCTTGATATAAACAGTTTCAGCAATCACACACTACTACAGATTATCTTGTTTTTAACAATGCAAACAGTTTTTCCCTGAATTATACATTCATATCTACATAATTCACTACCAGTAATTTGTACTAGAAATTCAGTAACAACACACATTTTAAAGGGGTTCAGTTGGATTATTACACCCTAAGATAAGTCTAAAACATCATAGAAATCCACTTAAAAATCTGAGTTAATGTGGTGTTATGGCTTTAAATTGGAGCCATAAAAGCACTGAAATTATGGTTAGCATCATAATCTTAACTCTCCTATCAGCAATGCAACACATAACTAGTATACCACAAGCAGTGACTATGGAATACTTATTGTTTTACCTGGACTGCCAGTTAGTGGCCTGCAACAATGTGCGGACCATGCAACCTGCCAAAGGGGGCCCGCAACAATGGGTGGATCACAGAGGAGCAGGTAACTTTCCGAAGAAGGTAGGGGGCACACCTACCCCTATCTTTGTACAAGTCATGTGTGACAAGTTTGTGAACCCCAGTAAGTGGGATATTTTTTCCTTCTTACCTGGGATAGTAAATATTAAGGAACCCAGGCAAGAGAAGAGTTTATAAATCTGGTTTGTTGCTCTTTTTACACAGTGACATGTGTAAATAATGGTTGGCAGAATGTTTGTGAACCCCACAGATATCAGAACATTTCCTCACTGAACCTTTTCTCACAGAAATGTGAAAAAAGGCAAACTTTTATTGAAACTTTAATGTTCGCTGGACATTCTGGGTAAGAAAAAGTAGTGAGATACTCAGAAGTCACAACACCCTCAGCTCGCTTGAGGGTCTAGTTTTCAGAAATGTCTGAGTGTGATAGGATTTTCTCAGTGGTGGTTGAGACTCAAGACAAAAACTACATCTACACACATCAACAGAATGGGTCAACGTTCAAGATGAAAATGTCTCTTTATTGTGTTTTGGGGCATTTCTTGCAGTGGCTTATAGGCCTGCCTCACAAATGAATACTGGTTTTATTGGCAGTGCGGGAGACTTGGTGGTAGAACCTTTGAGAGTCCTCACAGGGTCCAGAAATTTCTCCTAAAGAGATGCTAAAAAAATGCATGTTTTAGCCACGGTTTGAGGTTTGAAAGGCACTTTGGATAAAAACCATAGGTATAGCCATGCAAATCACACCACCCTTGACTTCCAAGGGTTGTCTACTTTTTGGAAATGTCTGGGTTAGATTGGTTTTCATTTGTGGTGGATGGGCCCAAGCCAAAATACTGCAGCTACCCACATCACTGAATAGGTCAAATTTTACATGTCAAAGCAAAACATTGATATCTCCATTTTGAGTTTTGTGGCCTTTTTGTTGGAAACGATAGGCCCAGTCACACATGTGGGGTAGTTTTTTTATCAGGAAAAGTGTGGAAATGCTGGGTGGTAGGAAATTTGTGGATTCCCAGAGATTTGGAAACTTTGCTTTATAGAAATGGTAAAAAAAGCATGTTTTTAAACCCAAAATGTCAGATTTCCAGGGTATCACAGCATTACGGATACGAAAACAGAGTGGTAAGAAAACATAGCGGGATCATCGCAAGTCACACCTTGTGCATTGCAGGTAATCTGGTTTTCAGAAAAGTCTGGGTTTGGTAGGCTTTACTTGCTGGTAGCCGAGCCCTGATCAAGCTAATTACATTGCCAGAATGTGTTACTTTGCAAGCGGAAATTTTGATATCTCCATGCTACGTTGTATGTCCATGTTGAGGGTGATGAGCCCAGTCCTAAATGTGGTGTAGTGTTTTTAGTGGGAGCAGTGTGGAAATGCTGGGGGCTAGGAATTGTTTGGATCCTCATAGATTCTGGACCTTTTGACATTATTTAAATGTGAGAAAAATACATGGCTTTTAAGCAAAGTGTGATGTGTGCAGGGCATTCTCTTTAAAAAAAAAAAAAAAAAGGTAGGTAACCCAGGAAAGTCACTTCACCTGGACTCCTTGGTTGTCTAGTTTGTAGAAATATCCCCAGAATAGGTTAATTTTCACAGCAAAATTGTGATGCCTCAACATTTAGCTCACCTTTCTATTAAAGGCTAGTGGTCCAACCATACAAATGGGGTACTGTTTTCATCAAGCAAAGTGTGGGAACATAAAAAAAGTAAAACATTTGTTCTTATCAATTGAATTTCTCTCCATATTCTGGAAAATGCCCGCTCGATAAGATGAGGCATAGGTGAGCCCAAATTCAGAGTTGTACAAATAACCACAATTTTGAAACTCTCTGGGGCCTATTTGCAAATTGTGTTCCGTAGAATGCATCATAGAACTGCAATATTAATACTCACAATCTACAAAATGCTATTCACTAACCTTCATGCCAAGGTTTTGGCCTTCACCTTTCCTGTTTTCGCACAGATACACCTACAATTTAGTACTAAATGTGAGAAGGCTAGGAGGGTGTGGATGGAAAATGAGGAATGCTTACTAGTAAATGGGAGAAGAATAAGAATAGGTTTAGAGAAGGCTGGAGAGGGGTTTTGGGAGGGACATACACTCACCCACATAAGAGTAAGCTCATTACTATTCACAAACTGCACTTCTGAAGTTATTTCAGCCCAAAAGAACTGAAATGAATCATAAATGTTCTTCAGTTCGAATGTAGAGTAAATCCAGCACAACTCACGGCCAACCGCTGACACTGCAACATTCTCTCATAGAAAATATATACATTTAATTTATTGCTAAATAAGTTATATATAAATAAAATTATACAATATTTTATGAAACGTTTTTAATTTAAAAATAAATGTAGCTTTAATTTTATAAACAACTGTTTTGGGACCATTTTGGCTTTAGTAGTTTTAGAAGTGGGAGGCACTGTGGTTGTGAAATGATTAGTTGATATTGATGCCTGAGAGAGAAAGGAATTTCAAGTTTGTACATGTGCACACAGATTTCAATAAACCTAACAACAGGTTTTCTGTTCTGATGAAAAAATGGCACTGTCCATTTTGAAAATATTGTACATGTTTAATGTTTCATTTATTTTAATTTACATAGCAAAATGAAAGGGCATTTGTGCTAAATATTAATTTTAGAAGAAAGCTGAATTGTGTAGCATTTTCTGACATTCAGATTGTTTATTACCTGTGCTGATGGGCATTTGAATTTCTTGATTGATGGGTTGTGCACAATTACAACTGTAGTGCTTTAGCAACTCTTGCGTAGATTGGGCAATATGCTTCTCTCCAAGGAGGTACCAGAGTTCAAGTGAGACTAGTGATTGCTCACTTATTTTTCACCCTGACACACATCATCAGTTACTGAGGTTAGCTTTAGGCAAATAAAATATTCACAGATCTAATAAAGAGAAATTAAGGTACAATACATTTGTAATTGCATAGGTCACAATTAGATACAAATGGTAAAAACGTAAACCTCCTTCTCAAAACGTGGCATGATAGTTCAACACAACCTATAATAACATCTCCATTTTCATACATCAACACAACATACCTCCACACACCCACAGGGGCACGCCGTGGTACTCATTTCTGCACAAAAAGTATTTTGACCATAACACAAGCACACTTGCAATGGGCAGGGGTTCCTACATTGGCTCTAGGCATCCACAAATGTGCTAGTGCATGGAGAAAGAACATGCATGGAGAAAGCACAACTTTGCTATCCTGCTCAAAACGTGGCATGATAGTTCAACACAACCTATACTAACATCTCCATTTTCATACATCAACAAAACATACAACATACACCCACAGGGGCACGCCGTGGTACTCATTCCTGCACAAAATGTATTTTGACCATACCACAAGCACCACTGCACTAGGCAGGGGTTCCTACATTGGTGCTATCTCCTTGAAGATATAGCACCGTTCTGCTTTCTCCAGGTGACGCAATACAGAAATTTGCTTGGTAGGCTGCGGTGCACCACTTCTTTGTAAATATGCTTCTTAGTTTTAATTGGCAATAAGCAAATAAGTATATTAGCAGGAATCTGGTTGTTGGCAGAATGTATATAATTGGTGCTCAGATTCCAGTATTACTAAAATACTAGCATTGTGTATTTTCATTGCACACCCATGTATATCTACAAAGAGCTGATTTATTTAAATACATTGTTTGGGAAAGCCAGGTCCAAGGACAATCATTTGGTCTTGCAATGTCCAGGCCATCAATCTAATATTAATCATGCAAAATCATATAACTGTCTACAACAGGTATTTATATGAAAAACATAAGTACTATAAACAGTCCCTTGTAGAGCATTAATGTACACAAACCACACAGTCTCACCAAATGTCTGTTTGGATGTTTTTTTAAAGCATAAGTCCATGACATTGTGTACTTTGTAGAAAACTCTTTTTAGCGCACATATTTTCTGTGAGTCCTGATAGTTAGATGGACTTGAAAAGGATGCAAGGAAGAGTAACTGCTGGGCAGTACTTTCCCAGTCATTTTTCTTGTATCAGACACCACACCTCAGTAGACTGACAAAATACCAAGCAGACCAAACATCACCTGCAATCAGAGTTGGACTGGCCTCTCTGCCAATCTGGTTTTGAATATGTGACGGCCAGTTTTGTAGTAATCATCATTATTATTATAATGCGTCACCCGCACTCTGAGTGACAGGTCAGCACAGGCCAGGTAGACAGAGCACTGGAGCTGCGGCACAATTGTAACAGAACTGGAACTAAATCAACTGAGGTCCTGTCACCCATGCATGTGTCTGATGTGAATTCTGATCTCTAGGTTCCCTCTCTGCTGCATATCCCATGACACTCTCTAAGGCTTCAAACAGCACTCAGTGACCGGTCCTGCAAGCAGCACCACCAACCGTTAGTTGGATGGATTAAGGGAAGCAGGTGCTGCTGTTACTCTTATTCAATGCGGAAGTGTACATTGAAGTAGTAGTGTGGCATAGCAAGGATACAGTATTGGCCAGAATGTTCTTCTAGCCAATATTTTATCCTTTGACAGGTGAAAAAGAATGTTCTTCTAGCCAATACTCTATTCATCGTCAGGTAAAAAGTGCTGGCCCTGGAACCCAGCTCTACATGATGGATTGTCAAATGGGTCACCTGTCACAGACTGCCCAAGAGGACCGATACAGAGAACACTGGTCCTTGAGCAATATTTCAAGAGGAACTTATTTTGTTTAACTCAATAATCAGTTTAAACATTTCGGTACTAGCAAATGTCAGCTCACAGATTATATTCAACCATTTGGATTTGCAAAAATATAGATGTACAACAACCAATTTACAGAACAATTAATATTTATTCAATTGATGAAAGACACAACATGATTCAGAAAAATGGAGAGGGTCGTAAAACGAAGAAAGGTTGTTCAAGGGGGAACATGTAAAGGAGTGCTCAAGGGTGTCCAAAAATTCAAAGTATAGGGGGACATAGAGTTTTAAAGACTGCACATAGAACTGATACTGAATAAACAGTTTGTTGTAGCCAGGCCAATCACAAGATAAAGTTTGGCAATTCACATCAAAAACCAGAAGATTTTTTCTTGGTTGGAATAGGGGTGACAGGAAATCGTGCTCCAGGTACACATGGGGGGATTTCGTCGACGTTTCGATCTGACTTAACGGCAAAGAGGGGCAATTTAAACCTCAGCCATGCGGATCTTCCTCAGGTCAGGAAGTGGGAGGGGGCGAACCTCATTAACTGTGTTAGGCGCCCGAAGCATCCAGGGAGTGAGGCATCAACTATATTCCGTATATGACCTCAATCGTAGTTGTGAATCATCACTTATTGAGGTTGTGGTGGGAATGGCATCAGTACCCGCAATAGTGTCGCGCTGAGTGTGCACAGGCAGCGGATCTGGTCGCTAAATTGGTTAGGGCCACAGCCTAATGAATAGAGCTTGTGGTGCTTCAAAAAACCAGCTTCCTCACTCAAAGACAGTAGCAGGAATAACACTATGCCTGGTTTGAACCACCCACCACATGCTCTGTCTTAAAATGGTGGGCATGCTTAACACTGCCTTTTTTAGAGGTTGAAGTGAACACTACTATTTGAAGACATGGGGAATGGGTTTCTATGGGTTGGGGTGTAGTCTGTGAGTGGCCAGATGAGGTTAACTATAGACATGCGTGGGTTCCTTACTCCATTCCTTCTTCTTGTCCTGCCTATTTGCTTGCTCTATATTATATCATAACACAGTATATTAATTTAAGATATTACTATAGGCTTTGCAGAACATGCCACAATCAAACTTGTAGACACTAATGTGGTAATCCGAGAGGGAAACAAGAACAGAATTGCGCTACAGTAGTTTCATAGTATAGAGCTGCCTCTTTCTTGAAGCCACACCATCCTCACTGCTCCATCTTCAAGTGCTTCCCATCTGGAACACTGTGCACTCTTGCGCTGAGCAGATCCTTGAATATAAGCTTCTTTTTGAAGTGATATTTACCTGTAATGGACGGCAATACAATACATTCATCTTCAAAAGCTAAATATTGAAAATAGCTTAAGACATGGTTATAGTATGGAATGCAGTTTGTTGTATTAGCTCTGTGGTGCTCCTACATTGAGGTAGATGTCACTGAAATTTCATAAGCTTAACTTCATAAGATCTGTATATGTTTCTATTTCTATTTTTTCACTTACAGAGCGCACGGTGACCCGAAGGCATCCCAGCACTGAGTAAGAAGCCGCATCTGATCAGAACAGGAACAGCACCTTAAAGGCTATATTATTTAAAGAGTCATGGTTTGATATATTTCTGGAAGCATAGCTCATTTCTGTCACTCGAATAGCTAATGGTACAGAGATCCAAAGCTTTGCTACATTAAAGCTGAAGGAGAGACCAATTCTTCATGCCTTTTTAATAGCCGGGGTGGAAGTCAAGTCTAGATTTGTGTACAGAAGTGATCTATTTGGGATGTAGGGAGTAAGCAGCTGTTGTAGGATAGGCGGGCCATGACCTCGCAGAGCCCAATGTGAATGATTTTAATTCCACTGTTTGGGCAATGGGAAGCCAGTGAAGGTCTCTTAGACCCTGCCTAACTGACTGAGAACTAGGGAGCCAAAAAAGTTTGCGGCCGTATTCTGCACGACCATCAGTTTGGGAATGACTCCTTTTGGGAAAGTCAGACATAAGGAGTTTCCATAGTCCCAAAGGAGACTGGACCAGGGTTTGAACCACCACTTGTCTCTTGGTCTGGGGAAGCAAGGGTAATATCTTGCATAGCATTCGTATCTTTCCAAAGCAAATGGCCACTGTTTATGTGGCTTGGGCTTCTGTGGTCAAAGTTTCTTCAAACCAGATCCCTACACTTTTTATAACAGCCTTAGGAGTAGGAGGAAGGCCAAGGCTGGTTGGCCAGCCCAGACCTTGTTGGCTGCTGAAATTATTTCTGAGAATCATTAATTCTGTTTTTGATTCATTATGTTTCAGGCAGGACTTTCACGTCCAGACAGGGTCCAAGAGTAAATGTTACATTTTCCGAGTCTGGGGCAAAGGAGGACACCAGCTGGGTGTTGTCTGCATACAAGACTATAGAGATCCCAAAAGGAGCCACAATATCTGCTAAAGGCTGAAGGTATATATTGAACAGCATGGGGTTAAGTGAGGAACCCTGCAGGACCCCATATGCCCCAGGCAAGATATCCAAGTAGCAGTCTCTGACAAAAACTTGGAATGTTCGTTCCTTTAAAAAGAAACCTACCCCATCCAGGTCTTTCCCTGTGATACCAGCCCTACCAACTCTATCTAAAAGTAAAGAGTGATCAACAGTATCAAAGGGCGTACCAAGATCAAGGAGCACAATAGCCACAGTAGCCCCCTGATCCATTCCCGTTTTTGCCTCTTCCACCACTGCCAGTAGAGCGGTCGCTGCACTGTGCTTGGGACGAAAACGAGTTTGTGTATGATGTAAAATTTAGTTTTCTTCCAGAAACTTTGACAAAAATCTATTTACAAACTTGTCTGCCACTTTCCTTAGACCTGGAGGCAGGGATATTGGATGCAAACTATGCAAAGAGGACGGGTCATGGTTAAGATTTTTTAAGTTGACTCAAATGTTTCAAAGGTAAAGGCACAATGCCTGTTTCCATATATGTAACCAAATGAGGATGTTAGTTGCATCAGTTCTCTCATCACCATAGCTGTGCGGGGCACAGTAACATAACTCTGAACTTTAACAGCTTTGTGAATGAGTAGTGTTATAAATTGGGTCTCTAGTTGGCAGAGGTTTGCTCCCTGTCCATATAGGGACCACAACCCTAGTCACGGTAAGCTAGATACACACTAAAAGATAACCTGTGCTCACCCTCTGGTAGCTTCACACAGAGCAGTCAGGCTTGTCTAAAGAGGCAATGTTTAAAGTATTTGTGTAACACACAGACACAGTAAAACGATAAATATTTCACAAAAGATTCTACGCAGGCTTACAATAATAGAAAAGTAGTATCTGAGTAAAAGAAGATTAAAACGACAAAAATCGAATCAGTAGAAGTTGAGATATTATTTGTAAAGGATAAATGCAAAAACAGTAATTAGAAGTCACTAACCATCTGAAGGTTAGTTGAGGTCGTGAGGCGGTACAAATCCAGAGTTCAGGCTGACCGCGATGGAGGGCAGGCTGGCTACGAGACTCACACAAGTACCGCTGAAAAATTACCTTGGGTGAAGCAAGTGTTAATGTAGAGAACACGATCCATTGGTTCCGATTCACGGAGTGGGTTCTCATGTCATCATCGAGCTCCATAGAGATGAAGGCAAGGAGCCGCACAGAGCGTGGTCTTCAGGCCTTGCAGGATGAGGAACTGCATTCGTCAAACAGTCTGTGCATTAGCATTGCAGGGCGACGCATCAGGTCCAACCAGCACAGTGTTGACGATGCATCTGTTTTGTAGCAAAACAGCTGCAGAACCCACTTCTGAGAGCCAGAACATGGAGAGGTCACCTCAGGCAAGGGTAGGACTCACAGATGGCAGAGTCCAACATCACCAGCAGGATTACATAACATCTTTTGTGTTCCTGTGACTTCAGAAAACAGAAGGCAAGCCGGCAAGCCCTTGGAGATGACTTGGATGGAAGGCAGAGTCCAGTCTCCTTCAGCTGAGTCAGAGAACATTCAACAGGGCAACAAACTGAAAAGTAGTCCTTCAGAAAACAGTAAAGTAGAGTCCTTTAAGCAGCTCAGTGTCTGATTTTAAGGGGTCATAGATCCAGTACCTATACCCAAAATTGCCTTAGATGTTTGTGGCAACTTCACAGCAGCTCTGTGAATGCACAGGATCCCTTTCTACCCAGTCCTGTCTGTCAAGCTATCTGTCGGGGGTAAATCAGCGCTTTGTGTGTGGACAGGACACTACCGATTGAAGTGTAAGTGGCAGTCCCTCCCATTCTTCCCTGCCCAGGAAGACCCATCAGAATGCAGATGAGTGCTCAGAATGCCAATAAGCCTCAGCATCCTGGGTTTGTTGCTGTCTAGAGGGAATGCACAAAATATAATACAACTTTACCACTACAGAGTATTTATCATTACCATTCCAAAGATATGACAAATTATTTAGCTACTCCTTTCTAATCAGGAATTACTGCTTAAAAGGGATTTAAGGAATTCCCACTTCTAGCCTATGAGAGTAGTAGGCCTCACAGTAGTGAAAAACAAAGTTAGCTGTTTGTCATTACTAGGAGATGCAAACCTTAAAAGTTCATGTCCTATATTTAACTTTCACAGCACCCTGCCCTTAGGGCTGCCTAGAGCCTACCATAGGGGTGACCTGTATTTAATAAAAGGGGGATTTAAGGCTTTACAAGTAGAGCCAATTGTGATTACACTATGAGACAGTCATCCTTTTTTTGCCCGGTTTCCCCCCATTTTTTGCTTAGTACTTGTAGTAACTCACTCCGATGGTGCCTTGGGCTCTACTTACCAGGCCCAGTGATTTGATGATATGGATATGCAAATTAGGTGTAATTAAAATTGGTACTAACAGCGTAGCAGTGAGTCCCTAGTATATAACAGGGGATGTAGGTTTAGAGGCCCAGTAGACTTAATGCACTTAAGTGTGCACCACTGTGTTGCCCGATGTCTTTTTCAAGGCAGTGCTGCCTTTCAGGCTGCCTTTACATTGCATTTATATGAAAATTAGACATTAGATTTAAAGGTTCTTCCAAAGTCTCTAACTACCTATTTTGTGAATATATGTTACCCCTAGGTTCTCCCCTAGATGCCCCAGGGGTAGAGTGCCTTGTAACTCTAAGCAGGGGCATTATAAAATATGTTCTATAAATCCTGGTGAGAGAAAAGTTGCCAATTCTGTTGTTTCACATTGTAGTGAATTGTTCCATAGGCTAACATTGAAATATTTTATTTAAGTACTCCTTTGTCTCCTTGCTTATTAAATAGTTTAACTTCTGTCTTGTCTTTATTTAGTGTGTACCCCGAAACACTTGAATAGTCTTGTATTGATTTCATAAGAGCCGTATTGGCCTTCTCAGCATTCTCTGTGACAACCAGGACATCATTCGCATATGCAGCGACTTTAAATATTGTTTTGCCAAAGTTAAGACCCGTTATGTCTCTATTTTCCCTTAAGTACTGTAATAATAGTTTGATAGCCAGTAAAAAAAGTGATGGTGAGAGAGGACATCCCTGTCTGGTGCCCTGATTAAGCGGAAAGTTAGAGGACATTGCTCCCCCTGTTTTAAGTTTAGCTGATGGATTTTTATATAGTGCAATAATCATGTTAATTAGGGTGCTTTCTAAGGTGAACTTTTCTAGCGTCACACGTAGGAATCGCCAGTCTACCTTGTTGAACGTTTTTTCGGTGTCAAGTGTTTTTGCCACCATTGGGGAGCCAAATATGTTCGTTTTTTCTATTGCATGGTAGAAAATTCTTGTATTATCGCTAGATAGTCTGTATTTGAGGAACACTACCTGGGATGAGTGGATACGTTTAGGTAGCTGTTTTTGCAATCGTTTGGCTAATATCATGGCATACAGCTTGCAATCAACATCAATCAGAGAGATCAGTCTGTAGTTTTTGACGAGAAGAGGATCTTTGCCTTCTTTGGGAATTACTGATATAATGGCCTCAGCTGGAGTACCAGTTACTTGTCCAATGGAGGCAAATTGTTCAACTAGGTTTAGAAGCGGTGTTTTACCTGTTCCGTGAATGTTTTATAAAAGATGGCATTGTAGCCATCCGGTCCTGTTGCATTCCCTGACTTGATGTTCTTGATGGCGCTTTCGATTTCTTGTATTGGTGTTTTTAAATGCATTACTCACCTGTCTCCTAAATTAATCCTGCCTGCTTGTTGCCAGCTACCAAGGGATGAGCAAGGGAATAATTTATTGAGACCCTATCAGCCTTATTACTAGTGGTAGTCACTACTTACCACTACTACTAAACCACTTTCCAACATACACCAAGTACCATATACCTTTAAAGTATAGACCACTGGCCATGGGTCTGGTTAGCAGAGCCCAGGACACTTTCAGAGTCCATAACCGCCAGTATCAGTCAAAAAAACTGGGGGTGATCAGGGTAAAAAGGATAACTTTCCTACATGACTCATTATCAAATGTATCCTAATATATACAAATGATATACTCTAGGAAAATTAGCAAAACAAGAAATTTGACATTTGTAGATGCATTGGGACCCCTCACATTGAACACTGTTTGCTCTTCAACTCAGTTAGCGACAGCAATGAGGCTGTAAAGATAAACCTCCATCGGCAACAGTCTTACTTAATGTAGCAGCAAAAGCCTCCACCATGTTAAAGTTGTTTCCTAACCTAGGTCTGTGTCTTTTACAAAAGGTTTGTTAGGGCAACTGCCCTAGGCATACAGAGCAAGGGAAAGAATGGCAGATACTAAGAAGAAGGTCCTGTTCTGTCCACAGGAGTGCGGTTTTCACTCACATCTAAATGACTTTCCAGCAGTGAAAGAGTGGTGCGGCAAGAGGAGGAAGAAAAGGTGAAGAATGTTTCATTTGTGGTCCTATCTACTTCAAGCACCTCTGCACCATCCCAACTCTACCCATGTTGGGTCTTCAGGGCTCATATGTACAATAGGAAATCTGAGACTAAATGTTCCTGAATACCATGTGTTGTTGACTTATAAAAGAAGTCTGACAATGTATTATTACTTCTTTTTCATGCTTTGAGTCATCCAACTACATTCCTTCTAGTAACCTCTTCCAGGCTGGACTGCCTACATTTTCTGCACTTTAATCTCACCAACTATTATCTCTTCTACAAACTGTACACACCTCTCCATTACTACAGTTGTTAGACCTGTCATCGTTAGAGGGGTATTTTCCCAAATGTTTTGCCTCACCTTCTCCATTTTACTGACCTTATTTTGTTGGCCTTAGGACTCTGTGCACTTTACCACTGCTGACCAGTGGAAATGTGCTTATGCTCACTCCCCTAAAACTTGGTTACATTGGCTTATACCTAATTGGCAAATTGAATTCACTTATAAGTCCTTTGTAGAGTGGTATACCATATACACAGGACCTGTAAATTGAATGCTACCAGTGTGACTCAAGCACTTATTGTGCCACCCACGTAAGTAGCAGTTTAAAACATGTCCCAGGCCTGCCACTGCAGCCTAAATGTAGTTTAAACTGCATGTCGACTTGGCATTAAAATCCCCTTCCACACTTTAAACCTCCCTCTTATTACATATAGGTCTTCCCTCAGGCAGTCCCTAAGTATCCCATAGGGCAGGGTGCTGTGTAATTAAAAGGTTGGGCATGTACTTTTAAGTGTTACATGTCCTGGTAGTGAAAAAACTCCTAACATTGTTTTTTTTCGCAACTGTGAGGCTTACCTCTCCAATAGGATAACCCTGGGGATTCCTTATTACATTTCACAAGCTGTAATTTCCAAATGGGAGCTGGTAGCTACCTCATTTGGGTGACTTTGGATTTTTTCTTTCTTTAGCCCTTTTTTCCTGTAGCTTAGTCTGGGTCACTTGACTGGGTGTAATTGAAAGATAGACTTTGTGATTTCCTCCCAGACAATCACACAACAGAGAGAAAATGTGTGACTGCATGGACCATCTGCTGGCAGGATGGGGACTGAGCTGAGCACAGCCCCACTTGCAACTGAATAGCATGTGCTCTGTCTTCACATAGAGGGCCTAACAACCTCACATTGTCACTGCAGCCAGCATGGATCCAGGGCAGGGAATTCAGGAAATGTCATGCACTGCAATGCCCCTGTCTAGAAGTTTCTCCCACCTTCCTTAGATAGGGGGCCTTAGACACCAACTTTTTAGTACACTTCTGGACCTGTGGATGCTCTGCCAGGAAGAAGAAGTGCTGTGCTGCCTGAAGAACTGCCACTCTTTAGGACTGCTGCCCTGCCGGATTGCTGACTTGTTGTCCTGCTGCCCTGCTACCCTCTGCCTAAGTGCAAGGTCTGGATCTTCAACTGTCCCAGAACCTCCAGAGTGATTCACAAGACCTAGTTTGCTGCCCTTATGTTCAAAGGAACAGGGACACAAAAGGCTTTCTCCATCTTGAAGCTGCACTTGGACCCAGCCTGAGTGAGTTCTAACTTCTAAATGGTGTCCCTCCAGTCTTCAACCCTTGGAAGTGGTGACAAAGGTGCCCTGACACCCAAAATCCAAAACCGAAGATTTAAAGAAATGTTGAATCGAAAGTGCTCTCTGACCCAGAAGGAGACAGGGACCAACCTGTTTGCTTATTCTCTTGAGGTGCATTGCTGATTGGATTGACTTTACAGCTTCTCCCGTTACAGTCTTCTCCACAGTCGCAAATCCATTTCAGCAGTCCTTCATCAAAGGGTATCCAGCCTCATAGAACTGCTTTTGGCTACAGCCCTCTGCATGTCCTGCTAGAGATTTTTGACTTCCATTTCTGAGATGAAGTCCAAACTGAGAAATCTTTATTCCGGCTTCGACCGGAGGCTATCTGACAATCACACTCTCTCCTCAACACCTCCTGTAGCCTGGCCCTTCTGAACTTCACCTTCTCAGAACTTTTTCGAACTCCAAAGCGCCGCCCAGGCTAAATCCACTTCTTGTATCCGAACCACGCTCCATCCATACTTTTTTGCTTTCACCTGGTCTGATCTTTTTGGTGCTAGTTTTTACTAAAAACTTTAAAAACTCATAACTCCATTTCTGCTGTTTGGATTTTTGTTGTTTTGCTGTCAAATAATGTATTACTATTCATTCTATTTGTCTAAATTAGTTTGGATTTATCTTGAGGTTGTGTTTTCACTTTATTACTGTTTGTGTGCAGCATACCTACTTTACACATTGCCTCTAAGTTAACCCTGACTGCTTTCTGGGCCAATCTACTCAGGGCTAAGCACAGGTTAATTTTGTTACTTTTTTGGTTCAAGGACTTGTGGCTGTTGCTTGATCAGGGCTCACACACTAGTCAACTAACACCTCAATTTCTCACAAGAGTACTCTGCTTTTTAGTCAATCTGAAGTCATACAGGGGGGCATATTTACAAGGGCCATATCTCCACTTTTTTGGCTTTTAAAGCCCAAAAAGTTGAGATAAAAATATCGCCCTATTTACAAGAGGGTGATAACATGCATTAGCGCATGTTAGCACCCTTTTACCCGACGCCTCCCTTTGCATCTCTAATGAGATGCAAAGTGGGCATCACTGGGCAGTACACCCTTGTAAATATCGCTGCTGTACACATCGCGATATTTACAAGGCTGCCCACGCATTTTAGCAGACGTTAGTTTTTGGAGAAAACACGTGTTTTCTCCAAAAGCCAACATCTGCTAAAATGCAGACTGAGCTATACTTACCATTAGGGGTGGATTATGCTGATACGACCACAGGGTCGTATCAGCAAGGTTATCGCCGTTTTCCATGGAACATCGCTGGAAAACCAGCGATGTTCCATGGAAGACATCCCTATTGCTGGGAAATTATCGCCATTGCGCTATGCGTTGTTAATACAACGCTAGCATGGCGATAATTTCCTGCGATAGCCGGCGATAATATTTTTCTCGCTAAGAGTGGCCAGCGATAGTTATCGCTGCCGCTTGTTTATATTCCCCAGGGTTTTTACATTGTTGGGTCAAAGATGCATATTGATGCTCCTTATATTGTTTTGCACAGATCTTTCTGAAACTCAAATTTTCAATCATGCCAGAACCGGTAGCACATGAATGTAGGAAGTGCCTATGACTTTAAGAACAGGTTAATCAATGTTTACATCGCCTGCTACACTGACATATGGCTGTGTAACACAACCAATAATGGAGTGGAAATCTAAATGGAAAAGATAGAGAGTCAGACAAGAGAGAGTGGTAAGATATGAGCTGATGAAAGCAGAAGTGACATAGAGTGGGAGAGAGAGTAGAATGAGATGAAAGGAAGAGAATGAGAGGAAGGAATGGGAGACAGAAGGGGAGAGGGGGGTGAGCGAGAGAGAGAGAGAGAGAGAGAGAGAGAGAGAGAGAGAGAGAGAGAGAGAGAGAGAAATTGAAAAGAGCAAAAAAGAGGATTTGGGGATTGTGAGGAAAATTGCAAGAGGATGTTTTCTGAGGCTCATCAAGAAAGGACCAAAATTACATTCAAGGTAATAGTCACATCTCCTCCATCTCCAGAAATGAGAATGATATGATAATGTCCACTCTTGGCAAAAAGAATAAAAAGTGAAGGGTGGATTACTTGGATTCATCTCAGCCAATAGTCATTAGTCTGAGTCACAAATCAGACCAGAACCAGTCATATGCAAATCAGTCTTGGCCCTGCTTCCATAGGTACAGTCCATCACGAACTGCCAGGCCACGTCCATTCTGAACAGAACAAGCGCAATCCTAGAACTTGTTCAGCCTCCTTTGGCCTTGTTAGTGGAGTGCATTGTGAGTTCTATGGCACGGTGAGCATGGAAAATATCTCTGAGCATACTCATCCCACTTAGGCATACTTGTCATACTTAGGGTGTCACAGTGAGGACAACAAAAGGTGATTTGTGGATTGTTTGAATTGATCTCAGTCACTGGTAATTACTCTGGGCCATAATCCAGTTTGTAATTATATTAACAGAACATATTATCTCAGCCAGGAATCAGTCATATTTGATTCAGGCTCAGTCCTGCTCCAACAGAATCAGTCCAGCTAGAACTGCCAAGAAAGTTGCCTTCCGCAGAGGAACACAAGACACCACAGAACCTTTTTTGAGTCTTGTCCATAAGGCACAGTACGCTCGTTCTTCTAAATATGCAGTTAAAGCAGATATCTGAGTCATAATCAGTATTTTTGTCTCAATATGCACTTTTTGTCTTCACTGCACCATCTAAGGAGCTTCCCAATCATAGCATCAGGTGTAGAATCTAATTGCAAAGGACAAAATTAAAAAATTAAAACAGCTAACATGTACAGTGTAATAGATGCTACTGTAAAACATAGACCCTGAGAAATTACATTTTCTGCTCTGTCTTTTTAGACTTTTTAAATGAAAAGGGTTTATAAATTGTACCATTTGGTACTGGAATATTTCGTTAAAGTATTTTTTAAAGCCTATTTTGTTTTTAGCAGATTAATGTGAAAAAAATGTGTTCTAAAATGTACTATTTGACCCCAGTGGCGGCCGCTCCATTTGGGCGTCGGAGCGCCGCCCTACTGCTTTCTCGCAGTGTGAGAAGCAGAAAATAAAATGGTATTGAAAATACCATTTTATTTTCTGCTTCTCGCGTTGCCAGAAAGCAGACGGCATTCGTAGAAGCCCGGTTGGGGGCGGGCGGGAGTTATGCCTGGTTGTGGGCGGGCAGGTGGGCGGGTCAGGGAGGAGTGGCTTCCACCATTCTGTGTGCCCGGACTGCTTGGTCGGCCCTGTTCCTGTTGAGAATGCGGGAGCGACCCTGGCCCAAGAGCAGAGGCGGCGGCACGGTACGACCCGGTCAGGTAAGATGTTTTGTTTTTATGTTTTTATTTTACTTTTAATGTTAAACCCAACCCCCCCCGCAAACACCCCCCCGCCCGCATTAGTGCCAACGCACAGCCCCCCGCGAGTATTGCCGCCAATTGAAAGCGTTTTGTGTCTGTTCAGCTTCTCTTGTTCTCCCGCCCGCTCCCCCCCACCGCAGCAGCCGAACATATCCCCGTTTTAGAAATGATGAACAGGGCTCACCTCACTCCTGTCAATAAGTGCATGTGAGAGAGTCTGGGGCGGCATGTTAAAAGATCTGACTTAATAATGTATGCATCTATAATTACATCTTAACGTTTGTTCCTGAATTATGTTTTTTCATAAAGGGAAGCTTTTTTTTGTAGGCTCAGTCCCCTCTCTGCCCCTTATCACTCCGTTTTCCAATTTATGACCATCCGGTTGGTGGGGGTGAGTGGAAGGTGTTCTGGGGCTGCCCCCGGCTGACACCACCACTGGATAAGTTACTTCTGACGGATGTATGACGTAACAACACGAGTCATTACAACGCGTGCAGTTACATCACGGTCGTTACAACGACTGCGATGTTACTACGCTATGCCATTACAACGCAAGTCTTTACATCGACTTGCACTAGATGGCGTGCTAACATTAGAAAAGCGTAATTTACTATTCCAACTCCAGTCCACTTAACAGTAGGGAAGGTGTTGGGATAGTAAACTACACTATTTGTAATGTTATCACGCCATCTAGCGCAAGTCGATGTAAAGACTTGCGTTGTAATGGCATCGCGTGGTTACATCGCGTTCGTTGTAACGACCGCAATGTAACAGCATCGCGGTGTACTGACTGCGATGTTAACGATGTTTCCCACTACTGACATTAAGGGTAATGGCGGGGGGGAGGGTAAAGCAGCCACATAAACACTGGATGCCAGACTCGGGCGACTTATTTTCACCCCTGCTGTGTAGAGTGCGCGAGCCGTGTGATCTGCTGCAGGTGAGTTTTCGGGGAGGTAGGTCTGGAGCCTGGGAAGTTACTGAGTGAGGGGGTTTTGTTCCCTCCTTCTGTTTGCGATGTAATTTTGTGTAAGGCGCTGAGCTGCCAACTTGAGCGTGTAAACAAGGTTCAGGTTTCAGCGTCTGTTCCACATCCTGTGATTCTGGGCAAATCACTTACCCTCTCCTGCCTCATATACACTTTGAATATATCCCTGTGTAATGTAACTACATACCTGCCAACTTGTATATTCAGTTATTTTAGTGACAATTGCGCACCTCATGAGTGGAAATCACTTTTCACTCAGCTACAGTAACAGCTGGACACTTCTACTCAGCAACCAATCTTACCTCAACATTTGAAACCGCTGCTTTAAACTGCCTGGATCTCACCCATTCAGAGGTCCGATATTCTGGCTACCTAGTCCCACTGAACTATCAAGATAGCACACTGTTTCCGAATGAACTATGCTTCAATCTAGCCAACCAATCTGCAACCACAGCGAATATCTCACTGTTATGCTATACATAAATGGATTTCAAGAAAACATTTTCAAATACACTGTTCTCAGGGGTCTGATTTTATTGATTTAAGGCTTTGTGAATTACTAAGTGAAACATCTATCGATATGTCCCTGTATAGTAAATACAGGTGTGTCATTTGTATGTGGCCCCGCCGTTTAGAAAGCTGTCATGTCTCCGCACAGACCTCTTCATTATGCCTTCACCCCTACAACTGAAACTGCTGTATTCTGAAGCTAGCCACGTGCCATCTTCTATTGCTGCTCAGTTGCGTGAGTGCTGGGGCTTATTTGACATAAATATTTCAAATCACTAATCCGAGTTTTGATTTATAGGTGGAAACACACCTGCTAGGAACAGAAGGCATTAATCCTTCATTGTGCACCCTCAGGTCAATATTCATGCCCGCATTAATGGTAGTTAGTGTATGATAGATTGCCGCCCTGACACTCGGAGACCAAGTTTTGAGTCACTTCTCGCTGAACTATGTTCGGCCCAGTGTTCTTAATGGAATGTAGAAATTCATAGACCGATAAACTCACGTGTTCTGGTATTCAGCCCTGTTTGCAATCCATGTCTGCGTATTTATTCTTCCACAAAGCTTAGTCACTCAAGTAAATAATACCTTGCTTGATGATCGAATTGCTTGTTCAGCACCAAAAAGGGGGTAATTTATTTAAGTTGGCAATCCTGCCGATATGTACAAGCAGCAGTTTGTGTCACTCTTCAGATTCCAGAGGTGCTTCGCTGTCCAGGAGGCGGGTACTGGACAGGTAGACATACTCTTACAGTACAGAGCAGGCAGGTACTTGACCAGGGGTAGACATAATCTGACAGTACAGAGGATACACCACACAAGATGCTGCATCTGTGAAAGTAAGGCTGCCCAGTCTAGGTATCGCATTCACGTGGCAGTGAAATGACATGAAACATCACTTGATGGCACGCACACGTGAGATATGATGAATATGTCGGTAGAATAATGTAGATTATTGAACAGGGTCAGTCTGGTGTTTTGAATTTGTGATACCCCCACCCCCTCTCATAGACCAAATGTTGTCTGCTGGAGTAATAATAATATTAAAATGGACCTGTCTGTATTTTTTAATATTGACTGTGATGGGACATAGATAGGGTTTTCGGGAGTAAGTCTGCTGGTATAGCTCATGTATGTCTTGCCCTACTGGCAGCTGTGAGTGGTCTTTCGGTAGTGGGTAGTGAGTATTAATTACCTGAGGCTGTTGACCAGAGTTCTATGAATCTGATGTGGGAAGGGTGCAAATGTGACTTTCTTTGACAAATGGTGTCTCCCTCATTGAGCAAGGGGTGAGTGGAACGCAGCAAAAGTCAAAATCCCGGTTCTGGGCAGTTCTCGCATCCTCTATTCTGTCTGATTCGTGTCAGGCGGGCATTTTTTATAACACTTTGCTGGTAAAATATGCAAAGATTGTGCTCTATAACTCATAAAAATTGGCAATTTCTTAAATGATAAATATTTCAATCATATTACTTTATTAACCTTCCTGCTTCCTCAAGTTTGCTTGAAAATGCACCATTTGTCCACTATTTACTTCAAAATGTTTCCGGGGGGGGGGGGGGGAGAATCCCCCAAACCCCCCTTAAGTTGTATAGGCTCGCTCGCCATAATGCACTACGGCAATAATTTTACGCCTCACCACTTTCAAATGTTACCAGCTGCCACTGTTTGACCCATCTTGTAGAAATATTATGTGAGGAAAAACCCTCTCCCTAAAACAGCCGAGCTCACTCGCGTAATTCAGGACCGGTATTACGCTCCACCACTTTAATAAACATAACCAGCCCCCTCTGGCATAACCTGTAATTCAACATCACCACAAAGTACAAAATCCAAGAGTAATTGCAGCTCTCTGAGGTTAGCGAGATAGCTTGTAGCGCTCTGGAAATCTTCCAAAGAAATACATAACAATGACTTCTGCTTGCCACACTCACACGGAACGCCCTCATCCTCATCCTCATCATAAGTAGAAGACAAGTCTTAAAGAGCTTCAGTCTTGTGTCTGTCTTCTGCAATCATAATATTGCCACTAAAAGGAGAATGTCCCTGGGGATTGTACAGACAAGTTTGTAGAGTAATCCTACAGACAACTCCTTTTAGGGGTCACTTCCCCACTAAACATTGCCTGCTAGGAGAACTGTAATAATGTTAAAAAACAGAGCTGAAAGCAGAAATGCGATAAGATAAACTGAATTGCATTCCAATGCAATGTTTTTTTCCACGCTTGTCTTGTCAGTAAAAAATGCAAAGAAAAAGAAATTAAAAAAAAAAAAAAAACATAGGGGGGCTTATTTACAAGCCCCGTGCGCCACCAGTGCGTCACTCTTTATGACGTACTGGTGACACATTTTACTGCCCATATTTACAAGGAAAGAAAAAGACACCCTGCTTGACTTTTCCTGTCCTTGTAAATATGGCCCCTTTGCACGCAGCACTTTGCGTGGAAGGGGTGTTCCATGGGTGTTGCTGTGGGTGTTCCCAAACAACACCCATGAAACTAGACACATTTCCAGATTTAAGAGAAATAGAAAACCAGAAAATTCGTCTGAATGCTACTCCTCCCCTGGGGAGACATAGTGAGGCGCAATGAGGAGAGATTTATTAATTTCTCCCTGTTTTTTCCTCTTTCTATGAGTGCTGCATTCTGCAGCACACATAGATTGAGGAAATCACATCTGCATTCCTACACATACACAATCAGTAAAAAAATGACATTTTGCAAGTTCTATGAGTGCTTATGCAGCACACATAGAAGTTGAAAAACGCCATTTCAGATTCTTTATGTGCAGGAAGGGACACCTTCCTGCACATGAACAATAATCCCTTTGACGCAGGTACCCTTGCAACATGGTACAAGCGTGCCTGCGGTGGCACATGTCAGCCCATTGTGCACCAGTGCAGGGGGAGAGCACAGGAATTCGGTATATTATTGTAAATATGTTGCATCCCTGTGGTTCGAAAGTGCTGCAGAGTGGCGCAGCCAAAGGGCTTGCGGTGCTGCACTGTGGCACCTTCTTGTAAATGAGGCCCTGTGTATTTTACAAATCAGTGCGGACATTGCTATGCAACCGGCACATCTAGGACATCCAGCTAGCTATCCCATAGAGTGCAAATGCAGGTCTTGGGAGGCACCTAGGAGTCTAGAATTGAGGGGTGTCTTCTGGAGCGAATCATCCTTCAAAAACAATGTCATAAACTTAATGTTGAAGTAAACTATTGGAAGAACAGGTTACCCAGCCAATCACAAAAGCCAAGAGCATTTATGGCGTCTCAGGCGGTGAACTGAGTCTGCACGCCATATGAGTTGCTCACTATCAATTAAGAAACTCTCGGGCGGCTCCTCTGTAATGGCGGAGGAGCGTCACCTCAATGCTGAAAGGCAACAGATGAAAAATTAAATGATAATAAAACCTTTTTTATTATCATTTTATTTTTCACTTACTCAGCCGAGCTCACTGAGTTTAGGGAGGGGTGGGGCCTTGCTCTGCATCAGCAGCAGCCAGGCTCAGGGAGGAGAAGTAGTAGGTGCAGTGTAGGCTGTCTTAGGATGGCCAAACCAACATGCGCACTTGCATTTCTCCAACCCAGCTGTCTTGCACAGTCAGTCCGGAGAAGAGCAACAGGCTCCTTGTCCCTAACCGACCAGCATTTCAACCCACTCAGACCAATCCCAGTGCTTCTCTCAGGCTGGGTAATAGCATGAGAGCAGCGTCTGGACTGGGTGATGAGGGGCGCAGAGGAGCACCGAGGTGGCTGGAGTAGAGGAACACAGAGGGAGCACCCGGGAGCAGCAGGTCATTTCTGTTTTTTAATTATTATTCCCTCCACACTCCTCCACCCAACACCGACTCCCCTGTGCTGCCGAACCAAGTTTTAGTGGCAATCAGTCACCACTGAAGGACCTGTGACAAAGCTGCCTTCAAGAGTATAAAAGGATTAATAAAATGACAATGTGTTTCAGACCTCAGGGGCTTCAAAATGAGCTTTTATGTGTCCAACTTGTATGTGTCCACCGCAATGTTCTTTCGTACCGAAGGCAGTGTGACCTAGCACATGCAATCTATAAAATGCATTGGTCCAAGCTAAGGGCAGCATACATGAGGTCCTGCAGGCATGCAATGACGTTGGTGCAGAGAAGCATAGTGCAAAGGAAGATGTGCATGTCACCCTTGTGATCCAGGCCTTCAAGCAGGAGTGCAAAGGTTGGTTGTATTGGGTCACAACACTCTCCATTGTGTGAGGCGCACATGAACTACAGACAGACGTGAGTGCGCACAAGGTCTGCAGATGCACCAACACTGCCTGTGAAGCAAGGCAATTCATGGAGGTAGAGAGGGTGGGCACAGCATGAGCTCATGCCAGTGACATACAAAAGAGAAGAGTGATTACAAATTTGCCAACTGAGAAGCAGTGGTGGCAATTCGATTTCCAGTGTGCTTCTCCTGAGGTTGAGGACAGCTCTAAATGACAGAAAAAGATATCTCCATCCTTGGAAGTTCAGACTGCATGGATGTGGTTCAGGCGTGTTGTGACAATCATGCAATGTACATGGAGTTAGGCACCTTGCCCAGCTTCATTCAGGGGCACATTCAATGACTTTCTGACACAACGTACTTCAGACACACCCAGTTTTCAGATCCTCATTTGCGATGGTAGGGAAGGGAGCACTGTTTTGGCAGGGTAACTAATAAGGAAGGAGTGCAGAATGGATAGGGCTGCTGAAACAACACCTTTTTCAGCACCAGCACTGGAAGACGGAGAAGGTGGTTAGTCCTGTTTAATTTTTCTTAATTTTATAATTATTCATTCATCTCTTGCCTTTAATTATTACATCTTCTATTTTAACAGCATTCTTCAGGCATAGGTGGTAGAATGTGAATTTGTAAAGCTATGAACCATGCCACATTACATATTTTTTTAAACCTTTGCTCGATTGTCATTTAAGGAGCAGGGGAAGTTTTAGATGATGAGTAAAAGGCAGCTAAAAGATGCATGTGTAAATAGGATAATACGTACTAGCACCTTATCGTATATCTCTATCGGAGCTGCCAAATTTCTGGGCTGGGCGTGGGTAATAAGGCTAAAACTTACAATAACATGAACAAATTTGACTGTTTAAAACTAGATAGCCGTAGATTGATTGATACAATGAAAATTATATTGCCCAGGCAGCAGATTTACTCTATTGTTAAAACTAACTGGCAGTGAACAAATGAAATGATGATACTGTACAAGTTTTCTTTATCTGTCTTTTAAGGTAATTTTTTTTACTTTTTTTAATTGTAACCTGCTCCAGTGTTAATAACTATTGTAGGATGTTTATCTCTTTGTCACATACTTTACTAGATTTTAGCTGTATTCCAGAATAATAATGTATACTTATGTAAAATGCTTTTATGACAAAGTGTCGAATAAAGCATTTTGGACTGGACTGCATGTGTAAATATGTTCATGTTGCTGTTGCACCTCTCCACTGTGTGATCACTAACCCCACACTATATCTCACAGTGTCAGCACCACCTGACAAGCAGACCACTTCCAATTCCACAAAGATGGAAAACCAGTACAGAAGAACTCTCAGAAGGTGATTGTAAATGAAAAGTATGCTGCTCATTGTGGGCAAGACTTGAACAACAATAGGGCATCACAAGCATCTACAGAGGATAGGTTTATGTTACTGCCTATCTTGTGTGTATAGAACGCACTGCAAAAACTTAAATGCTTCTAGACGCTGTTTAAAAAAGAATACCTGTGGTTGGATTGGGGATTAACAGCAGAAGATAGGCCAGCTGGCTGGTTGTTTCTCTTCTTTGATATTCATCTTCCAGAGAAAGGGTGGTTGTAAAAAGACTGCATAAGAACAAAGAACTGACGGTGGAACCTTCTTAATAAAGCACCTAACCTAGTATACTATACCTCTTATTAATGACCCATTTATTGCTTATGGGGGTAGTGTGCACTCTGAAACGTACCCACCATCACAGTACTAGTCCCAAATGGAACTTTTTAGAATGATTGAAAAGCAAAGCACAGGTACACCACTCAGTAAACAACTTCCGCTTGCACATTGTTTTGGGGGTTATCGCAATTCACGTCTTATTTTT
Organism: Triturus cristatus; assembly: GCF_964204655.1. Taxonomy (NCBI): domain Eukaryota; kingdom Metazoa; phylum Chordata; class Amphibia; order Caudata; family Salamandridae; genus Triturus; species Triturus cristatus. The sequence goes on from NC_140593.1 coordinate 1,167,654,523, forward strand.
ACTGATGTAATGAGTTCATATACAAGCCTTCTGAGCGGAATATCCTACGCTTAAATCATCTGTCGTTGCTTTGCTAAATGTTTTCGCCCAAGTATGATATTTGTTGGGGTTTAACTATATCGGAGAGGGCCTGGACTTACTTTAGGTTTGACTCTATGTGATCATTGCTTTCTGGACTCCCGGTTTTTCGTCAATCTTGAGGCTTTGGATTAATAGGTTGCTCATTTATTCAATCAAGGTCCCCGATTAAGGCGAGCGTGCACGGTGTGAGTCGGATAACTCTAAATACAGAGATTCTGTGGAATCGTCACAGTACCGATGAACGCTTTAGACTAAACGATGATATGGGTTGAGGTAGTAAATACTTAAACATGCTGCTTTCCGCCCGTATCATCTCTTATATATCTAGATGTGGGATCGCTTAAATGTACTACGGCTTGATATGAACCAATTTGATTGAACTTGTTTTCAATTCCCAAGCGGTTACGTTATTCCATTTGAAATTTGCTTATTCATGTCTTTTGACTTTTACCTTGGAAAATTTGATTAAGTGTGAGATGCATTATAAGCATTCTTTTTATTCACAGGCTGTCCGTCACCCTAGCCTATTGAGTTGGGATGTCCACCATAATTACTTGTGGATGTTTGTGTGATCTATGTTAAAGATAAGCACATCCGAAGTTTACTTGTCTCCGGTGAGTATATATTACTGACTGGGTGGTCCACCCATACCAAATAGTATATCATGTGTGTTCTGGTTAACTTCTTCACTTTGGTTAGCACACGTGATACTATCTCCCAGTGGTGGCCTTCACCACATGTTCACCTAAATATGGGGTGAATTTCTATGTGAAATAGTAACATTAAAGGATAACTTAGGGTCTCAGATCCTTTATTTTGCGTTTGCTTTTCAATCAGAACTGTATACTTAGTTCTCCACCTTGGCTTTTTAAATATGTCTCATATACTATCAACTTTACCTTGATATACAAGATGTTCTCTCTGTTAATTTTCAGAGGATTGTGAAGTTTTATAACTGCGTTCGAAGATCATTTATATAGAACACACATTATTCTGCAGCACCTGGAGTTTTGGACCACTTATTTTCAGTCTAAACCACATATGATCGTCGTGAAACTTTGTGGTAAATATATCTTTTTACCTTGACTGAATTTCATACGGAATCTAAAATAAAGTAAAATAGCTCAGAATAACAAGAGGCAGAATCCGTGGTATAAGAGATTTTCTGAATGGCCTTTATTCCAAAATGGCCGACTCGAGTGGCGGCCTTCAGGTTCCGTCACCACGAGGGTTCAGGAAGTGAAGTACCATACTTTATTGACAAGAAGTAACTTTTATAGGTCATACATTACAATGAAACGAATGCAAAAGGCGTAACAATTGATAAGAGGAATGACATAGTGGTACGTAATCGAAACTAGGCGTAATAAGGAGCAGAAAGAAACATGATTGGCTCTGATTATCATGCATAGGTGGATCTATAAGATAATACTTAACATAGATGCGCGCGCAGCAGCATGACGTGTGATTGACGTGCAACTAGGGAGTGAAGGGGACTTGACATTTAGCTCTACATGTGGAGACGAGAAGTCTGGGGGGTCAAGTCAACCTAATCCCAAATCATATCTAACATCCTATGTTTAGAGAACTATGTTATCCACAAGAAAAGACTCTCGGACAGAATCTATTCTATACTGACTGTGTGTGCGTGTACAAGCGTCTAAGTGTCTATATGAGATGCGAGGGGCAGAAAACTTTCCATGGCAACAGGGCTATGAATTACTTGCAGGAGGACGGAAAGGCCGAGTCCTTTGCTTGTGAGCTAAAGGAAATGTTTACCTAAATCACTAGACAGGAATGCATCGGCTGAAGAGCAAAGTAGATAATTCGAAGGTGAAATACAGCTTCTTGGCAGGCAGGCAAAACTGGCCGAGGCAGGCACCGTTAGCTGCACAGGGAGTAGGACAAAGTTCATGGATACAGATGCGAGCTCAAGCTGAAGCTGTCAGAGACAGAGAGCAGGGAAGGCTTTGAGGACAGAATCGGGCCTACTTGCCTGAACTGTAAAAATGGAGTAACTTAGCCATATAAAGTCGGTGGCCTTTCATACTTAGGAATCGAATATCCAGCCCATTGATGGCGGATCTGACAGAGAACATGTTGACGGTGGACGCACATATGTTTGCGTTTTGGAAACTGGAACTGGAGGGAACATACATGTACTTGTGACATGCACATAGAACCGTTGGGGTCCAAGATAGGGGACATAACGAATCAGGAAAATCCACATTTCCACATTCCCTCCTTGTCCCCTACTTGCCCTTCAAGAGATATCAATCTTCATCATTCCATCGATTTGCTCATGGAGCATCATTTCTTCTTCCTTCTTCTTCCGGCATTCTGAACGAGAACTTTGATATGGAATGCATGATGTGGCACACAGACCACAAATCGCTGGTCCACATTGCAGGCATAAACAACAACTGAAGAGCATAAGAAGGCCAATACCTAGGAACGATAGAACTCTCCATCCCCAGGCTGATATTACACTCCAAAACCACCCGGACCACGTCCAAGTGCCTGGATTCTCGTGTATCTGGCTCACAATCTTATGAAGGCGCGTTATAGCTTTATATACAGATGGCGAATTTTCTGGTATGAATATGCAGCAGCTGGATCCGATGACCCTGCAAGCTCCGCCCCTATCGGCCAGGATGACGTCAAGGACAAGACGATTCTGGAGAACAACAATTCTCATCACTGATTGTTCCTCTGTCAGATTGCCTAGGGCGGCTATAGTCTCGTTTACTACAGCTTCAAGAGTCTTGGTTAGTCTGCGTATCAGCTTACTATTTGATATTGTACCTATATAGGGAAAGATGCCTTTATTGAAATCTACATACTTGTCCCACGCCGTCTCAGTATAATCGACAACTGGGAGATCTCTTCGCTCTCTATTGTGTACTAAATGAACATTCCGATAATAATCAGGTGGAGCTAGGAAAACAGGTGGCAGAAGGAATGCTATGTAACAGGTACCATCCCAATCTAGAGGCAGACGCATATATGCCGTCTGACCACATATAAAGTAAGAATGGCGAGAAGCTCTAAATGAAGATTTACCTTGATCACTATATTCTACTGTAGTAACGCATTGGCTATGGCCCATATGTATGGAACCAACTTTTCTTACACATAATTCACCCTTAACTGGAAATACTGACATAGTGGGCAGAATTAGTTCAACTTCGGATTTGACATTCAGAATCATAAGATTAGGTGTAAAATTACCTAATTTATACACTTCATTTTCTAGATCAGTTCCTGTTCTACTGGGGTGACCCTCCTTATTAGGATGACAGACTTTGAATAAAACTAGATTCAGATTTCCCCATATCCAATGTTGTTGATAAACTGCTGTGTCTGGGTCTATGGAATTTAGTAAACTAAACCATGCTCCACAGGAGCCATTGTGTGTGAACGGATGTGGAAAGAAAGGCAGAACTCCTTTGTTATTCTGATAGGGAGGGAGTCGGCCACACACCCAACAATTGGTGGCATTACTAGTCTGATGGGAATGATGTAACATACTAATGAAGGTGTTATTGCGCAGCGCAAGTCTATAAGATAATTCATGTGGCGGTAGGTCATTAAAAGAATGTTCAGCAGCAACATTATAAACATGTCTAGAAATAGGATGATATATGTGCAAAATCACACTCGTAATAATTATTAAAACACTCAATAAAAACAAAATTAATAATGTCCTCATACAGTAGCTACGCAGTGATTTACAATACGCCTGTCGTTTCAACATTTCTTGGGTATTTTCTCTACTCAGGTCCAAGGGATACATGTCGGAGACAATTCAACCGCTTCACCTTGGAGAGGACTTAAACAATCAAATTGCTCGACTGTTTGGGCCTAAGCTTTAATTTATAGCACTGAGAGTCATTCTGTTCAACAAAAGGAAGTTTTGAATCAGTCTGTGAGGGAGTGCAGGGCACAGTGTCTATATCCGAGGATAGTCCATGAAATTTCTTAATGTGGCTGGAATGTATCCAGCCCTTGCGGCCCTCAACTTTCACGGCTGTTCTTGTGGTCAGCAGGACTAGCTTCGGTGCTTTCCACCTGGGCTCCAACTGGGTCTTCCGATCAAAATTTCTTACAAACACCAGATCCCCCGGAGCAACGTCATGGGGTTTCACCTCAGTGTTGTCAGGAAAAGCTGCAGCTACCTGTGAACGACAAGATTGTAGTGCAGACATCAAGGAAGCCAAGTAATCTGTCAGCATATTACAATTAACATCAGTTATTTTACGTGGTATAGGCGTCCCCCACATATTTGGTGGCCTTCCGAAGATCACCTCATACGGGGATAGCCCTGTTCGAGAGTGTGCTACCATTCTTATGTAAAATAGTGCAACTGGTAATGCTACTATCCAGTCAACACCTTTCTCCTTACATATTTTAGACAATCTGATTTTCAAAATTTGATTATGTCGTTCCACGAGACCTGCTGCCTCGGGGTGTCGGACACAGTGGAATTTCCACTGATATCCCAACAAAAGTGAGACATGTTTCATTAATTCGGATGAGAAAGGCTGGCCGTTATCTGAATATACAACACGTGGTAAACCGTACCGCGGGAAGAATTCTCGAACTAACTGTTTGGCAGTAGTCGGGGCCGTGTAATCTGATACTGGGTACGCCTCAGTCCATCGGGAGAGAGCGCAGACAACTACCAGAACATATTTGAATCCTCGACATCGTTCCATCTGGATATAATCCATTTGGAGCACTTCAAAAGGATGATCAGGAGTCTGGAATCCACCCTGTTCTACGGAAACACTTTTTCCTGGGTTGAACTGACAACATATCATACAGGTACGGACTTTTTGTTTAGCTGCTGCTCGTAAATGTTTGTTGAACCAAATGTGTTGAATGCTATCTAGCATAGCTTTCTCTCCTAAATGCGCTGGGCTGTGAATTGTAGCTATAATGGCTTGGACCATAGAGTCAGGAAGAAACCATACAGATTTCTCCTTCGTCATCCATCCCTGATCTGTCTGGATCCCTCCTAGTTCAGTCCATTTCTTTAATTCTTCTGCAGTAGCATGTGTCTGTATGTCAATTACGTCAAGTGCGGGATCCTTAATTGTCATACACTGTGTTGGTGTCTGAACTATTGGCTTTGTCATGTCTAATGTGCGATTCTGAGCAGTCTGTTTAGCTGTTCTGTCAGCTAAATCATTGCCTTGAGAAATGATATCAGTAACCTTCGTGTGTGCTTTACATTTCATAATCGATATGGCAGTTGGTAGATGTATTGCGTCTAACAAGGCATGAATGAGGGTTCCGTGCAGAATGTGGGCACCATGGGAGGTTAAATACCCTCTCTCTCGCCACAGCACGCCGAAGTCGTGTACAACTCCGAATGCATAACGTGAGTCAGTGTATACATTAACTTTCTTATTTGTGGCTTGAATACAGGCTTGTGTTAGAGCAATAAGTTCTGCTGCTTGGGCTGACAAAGTATCTATACAATTTGTCTCAATAACTTCAGTGTCTGTTGTGACTGCATACGCGGCCACTAAGTCTCCTGTACTTGCTCTCATGCACGATCCATCTACATACAACGTCAGGTCTGGATCTAACAATGGAACGTCTGTCAAGTCTTGTCTAGGTTTCGTCTTTATTTTAATAATTTCAACACAATCATGAGCTAGTGGGTCTGTTCCAATTACAGGTAATAGTGTAGCAGGATTCAATGTATTACACCGTCGGATCTCTATGTGTGGCTGAAACAATGTCAGTTCATAACCGGTAAGTCTTGCTATGGTCAAGTGTTGTGTTTGTGTTCGGTTCACAAGAACTTCTACTGCATGTGGTACTTGTACTGTCAATGGATGTCCTAACACTATGGCATCGCTTTGTCTGATTGCTAAAGCTGTTGCTGCCACTGATTTCAGGCACGCGGGCAAAGCCTGAGCTACGGGATCTAATGTACTGGAAAAATAAGCACATGGCTTGCGTGATCCTGCTTGATCCTGAGTGAGTACTGACAAAGCAGTACCTTCGCGTTCTGTAACAAAGAGTGTAAAATGTTTGCTATAACATGGTGTTGCTAAAACAGGTGCTTGGCATAAAGCTTCCTTTAGGCTTTCAAAAGCTTGTGTATGTTCCTGAGTCCAAGGGAGAACAGTCGATGTGGCTGCCTCCTGTGTGGTTAACTGAATGAGTGGTTTTGCTAGAAATGCGTACTGAGGGATCCACTGCCTACAATATGAAGTGAGGCCTATGAAAGCCCGCACCTCCTTTTGTGTCTGGGGTATTGACATGTTAGCAATTAACTGGATGCGATCTGGTGTAAGCTGCCTTCCCTCCTTGGACAGCGAGTGACCAAGATAAACAACTCGCTGGACACAGAATTGCAGCTTAGAAGGAGACACCTTGTGCCCCTTGTCGGCTAGAAAATGTAAAACTGTTAGAGAAGCCTTTTCACATTCAGGTTCGCTTCTCGCGGTGATCAGCAGATCATCGACATATTGAAGCAGTGCAGTGTTGACTGGCATGTGGATACTGTCAAGTTCTCGTTTCAGTGCTTGGCTGTAGATGCTGGGGCTTTCTGTGAATCCTTGGGGAGCGCGTGAGAATTTAAAGCTGCGCCCATTTAAACTGAATCCGAACAAATATTGGCTTTCCGGATCTATTGGGACGCTAAAAAAGGCATTCTTGAGATCAATTACAGTAAAGAATGTTGCTTCGGAATCAATTGCTGTCAATAATGATGATATATCGGGGACCACAGGAAATTGTGGCACAATGCACTTGTTTAGTTCACGCAAATCAATAACCAATCGGTATACTGGCGGAGCAGTAGGGTCAGTTCGTTTAAGAATCGGAATTATCGGCGAATTACATACATTGGAGTCTGTTTCTACAACTACTCCTTGGGCAATTAACTCATCAATGATTTTCAGCAAAGCCACTACAGCATCTTGCGGTAACTTGTATTGTCGCAATCGTGGTAATACCACTCCTGCCTTGAGTGTAACTCGGTATGGTGTAATGTTCATGCAACCAACATCAGTAGGGCCTTGTGCCCATAGATGTGCTGGTAAAGTCTGTAGTCGGGGATCCATGTCTCTAGACACATAGTGACCTTTAAAATCACGTAAAAACAACCTTATTCCTCCCGGAGAACAACATATTATGGCTCCTAGGGCTTTCAGAGTTTTAATTCCTAACAGATTTTCTGGGCATGATTTAGTAAGCAATAAATCTGTAGTTCGTGTCAAAGGTCCTATCGTAAGTGGAAGAGGCTGTGATACTTCATTAACAATAGGTTTTCCTGAAAAACCAAGGGAAACATTTTGAGAGCCTGAGAGGGGTGCCCCTGGAACTTCACTACGTTTTATAGTTGTTCGACTTGCCCCTGTATCGAGTAAGAATTTTCTATCTTGACCTAATAATTCACTATGTACATAAGGTCCTTCTTGATCTACAGGAATCTCGATAAGCGGTAAGTCAACTTCCCTCTCTAGGCTGGTTCATGCGTAACGCTGATACTCAGGATATTCATACTGTGCAGTCTGATACATTTGTCGTGTTGTGGTTTGTGTGGCAGTAACAGGCAACGGTGGTGCAGCTGGCACAAACTGTATTGGCTGTTGTGCGGCTGGCATGGCCTGGGAATGCGGCATAGTTCCTTGTTCATTCTGATCTTGTCTGAGTGGCCGTGATCTTTCTTGTGTTTTACCTATGGCGATATTATGTTTTAAAACTGGACAGTCGTGTACGTAATGACCTGGCTTTTTGCAATAATTGCATGTCCCTTTTACCGGTCCTGCTGAATCGGAATGTGTCATACCCTTTTTATGTCCTCCAGCCGGTACTGTCTGAGACACTAGCATTTTCATTTTTGTATCTTTCATACGTCTTTGTTCGTGTTCTTGTTCATCTCTAATTCTATTGTGATGATACTGTAACATTTGTAGCATTTGTGACGGAGTGTTACTTTGCCAGGTACTCTCGAATTTCAATATTCTATTCTTTACTGGAGGTAAAGCATTTTCTACTAATTTTGTCACAAATAAATGTGGATACGACTCACTATTTGTTTTTATACCACTATTTATTCCAAAACATTTTTCAAATCGGGCATAATAGTCACTTGTGTCTTCATCATGCTTTTGTTTACAGGCCGTGATTGCACCCCAATCTTCCTTTTTCGTAGTTAATAAACGTGGCAGTACTTGTACTAGTAAACCTGGTAATGCTTTGACTTTGTCCCCGAGCCCTGAACCTGCAGCTCGGGCCTTTTCTTCCGTCTCTAATGCTGTCCAATCTATCTTTTGGTCTCCCACTTCCCACTCTTTTTCTTTCAGTTTTTCATAAATGCCAGCAGGTAAGAGCACCTTTAATATCGTCATAATATCAGGATAGGTATACTCTCCCATCAGCAACATGTCCTTAATTTCTCGATGGAAACCCGCTGGGTCTTTGTCATGACTTGGTACTACTTTCTTCATTTCTAACAATTCAATTTTTGATATGGGTGTGTATACAAATACACGGTGAAACTCATTGTCTTCGCCTTTTATTGGGTGCACTTCTCGTAAGGGATTTTGTCTATCCATATAATACGGCGTTCTTTCTCTGCGGGGCAGCGAGAAAGAATCCGGACTTACAAAAAGGACATACTGTTTACGTGACACTAATATTTCTTTAATTAACTTGTTACTAGAACCTTTCCATCTGTTCGTGAGTAGTTCCGTTAATATATCAGGTAAAGGACCAGGGTCAGCATGTTGGCTCTTATATAGTATAAGGAGTTGCTGAATCATATAGATTCCAGCTAAACGTTGTTCATCTGCACTAAGGTTAAAAAACGTGTGTGCTACGGTCTTATCACCGTATTTTCCAGGACTGTCAATCCAGTGAACGGCTGATCTGGCCAATTCTTGCTCATCCATGGAATCGAGGAGGTGGTAACCCCTTCGTTCTCGTAGTAGTTTATCTGCGGCTTGGAACAAATGTTCAGGAGACTTTAAATTTATTACAGGCGTCGGATACGTTCTGCTATTATTTGGACATTCTGAGTGTATGGGATCAGAAAAGCATCTAGTATTATCACAGGATCTTCCTCTGCCTACGTATGCTATGGTTTCTGACTGTCTTGTGGAATTCCCTGATTCGGATACTTCATCTTGCTCGAACTCGTCTGTTTCCAATCTTTCTTCGTGAATACGTTCTATTTCTCTACGGATTTTTCGGCACATGGCTATTATACAGTTTTTCTTATCGTGTCTCCCTTCTGATATATTCTGGCTCCATCTTGTAAGAATAAGCATTGTATTCGGGTCTACCCCCGGACGGTCTTGATTTCTGATCACACAGTTTATGAGGAAACGTAACAGTTCCCCCTGTATCTCTACTTTCTGGAATTCCATAGCTCTGTTAATACATTCTGGGTCTCGCCCTGTTTGGACAAAATGATATATGTTATCTAGATGCGTAGTCATTCCTGGTAACCTCGCTAAATACTCTGCGGCTCGTCTGATACGTAATGATGCCAGGACCATTTCGTCCTCTTTACCGACCACCGGGTCATATCTACAATCTATAAGGAGTTCCTTAAGCGTACGTTCACTTACGAATTTGGGTGTACGTGAATGCGCTGATTCTTGAAAAACAAGTTTATTTATTCTAGGTGGCGTAAAAGTATTGCTTGCACCTCCCGTGGCCCCTTCAGGGGCGTCGGGTGTGAATGGATTCGTCGAACGTGACACAGCAACTATAGGTGTCGATACCACTGTAGAATTGATTGCGGGGACAGATGCGGAAACAGATGTGCTTGCCGGAGCTCGTGTCGGGACTTGCTGTTGCACGGGGACAGATACCTGATCCTGACGTTGAACCCCTCCGCCAGACGGTCTATGTGGTGTGGGGTTAGCATACTCGGGAGCTGCGTCATCTAGATATGAGGAAAGAAAAACATCTTCTGCGGTTCTGGGATGCCCTTTTGGATGTACCTTAATTGGAAATAATGGGGGTGGCAAGTCTTTTGGCATCTCTGGAACAGCCTTAGGTAGTCCTTCGGCTAGGAGAGGATACATACCACTCATAAGAGCGTTTCTTTGTCTATCTACTTGTTCTGATTTCACTCGGATACCTTCCTCAATTAATATATTTTCTTGAACTTCCTTTGAACTCTCTTTACTCCTCTCTTCTTGTCTACGTGCTTTTTCTGTACGTCTATGAGATTCTTTACGCCATAACTCAACAGCGTCTTTCTGTGACTGTCTGACTTTTCTTTTCCATAACTCTTCCTCCACTTTCATGATGCACTCTGCATCCCAGGTTCCCGCTGCGGGCCACCTTTGACTTTCCGGCAATCCCTTGGTATAATCTACCCATAGATCAAGAAACAATATGGCATCTAAGCCATGCTTGTGATACATAAAATGCCCTGGAGTGTCCCTAGGAGGAATAGGAACTGCTTCTTCAAGCACCCCTTTTCTAGTAGTAATCTGTCTTAACTTCGAAAAGAGCGGCATATTGACAACTGATCTGATACTTAATCTTGAACACACTTAATACAAAAAAAAAAACACAACAATGAACAATCATTCATACCACAATATGTAGGACATTTTTAACACATTAAACATTAAACATTAAACATTTTAACCTTTAAAAATGACCAACAATGATGACAGTCTGCATAACTAATCACCAAGCAGAATTCTTGACAATAACTAGATACTTCGGAATACTTGATATACTGCTAAACAGTACATATACACTGCTAAACAGTGCAGACCGGATTTGTGTACCCAAATCCGTCTTGACCGGCACAACCTATGTGCGCGTCAACACGCCTCCCCGGCGATGGTACTCACCGGGTAGCTCCTTGAAACGGAAGGCCTCAGAGAATGGACGGGACTCGATGACTGCGGATAGCGGACCCTCTGGACATCGGGATTTCGAAAACCTGGTGGGCCTCTGTATACCTCGGATCTTGCTCTCTCAGCTAGGCTCTGGTCGGGATACTTCGCACTTCTCACCGCCTCGTCTGGGTTGATCGCAGCCTCAGTCGCCCCCGCTTGACCGGAGGGAGCTTACAGGAAATCCTGCTGGTATGCGTTTATGGTCCGTCCAGCTGTGGCAGGAGACCGGGCCTGCAACGCACCGCCGGCGCGTGAGATGAGAAAGTGTCCCTGTTCGGGCGCCATTATGTGGTAAATATATATTTTTACCTTGACTGAATTTCATACGGAATCTAAAATAAAGTAAAATAGCTCAGAATAACAAGAGGCAGAATCCGTGGTATAAGAGATTTTCTGAATGGCCTTTATTCCAAAATGGCCGACTCGAGTGGCGGCCTTCAGGTTCCGTCACCACGAGGGTTCAGGAAGTGAAGTACCATACTTTATTGACAAGAAGTAACTTTTATAGGTCATACATTACAATGAAACGAATGCAAAAGGCGTAACAATTGATAAGAGGAATGACATAGTGGTACGTAATCGAAACTAGGCGTAATAAGGAGCAGAAAGAAACATGATTGGCTCTGATTATCATGCATAGGTGGATCTATAAGATAATACTTAACATAGATGCGCGCGCAGCAGCATGACGTGTGATTGACGTGCAACTAGGGAGTGAAGGGGACTTGACATTTAGCTCTACATGTGGAGACGAGAAGTCTGGGGGGTCAAGTCAACCTAATCCCAAATCATATCTAACATCCTATGTTTAGAGAACTATGTTATCCACAAGAAAAGACTCTCGGACAGAATCTATTCTATACTGACTGTGTGTGCGTGTACAAGCGTCTAAGTGTCTATATGAGATGCGAGGGGCAGAAAACTTTCCATGGCAACAGGGCTATGAATTACTTGCAGGAGGACGGAAAGGCCGAGTCCTTTGCTTGTGAGCTAAAGGAAATGTTTACCTAAATCACTAGACAGGAATGCATCGGCTGAAGAGCAAAGTAGATAATTCGAAGGTGAAATACAGCTTCTTGGCAGGCAGGCAAAACTGGCCGAGGCAGGCACCGTTAGCTGCACAGGGAGTAGGACAAAGTTCATGGATACAGATGCGAGCTCAAGCTGAAGCTGTCAGAGACAGAGAGCAGGGAAGGCTTTGAGGACAGAATCGGGCCTACTTGCCTGAACTGTAAAAATGGAGTAACTTAGCCATATAAAGTCGGTGGCCTTTCATACTTAGGAATCGAATATCCAGCCCATTGATGGCGGATCTGACAGAGAACATGTTGACGGTGGACGCACATATGTTTGCGTTTTGGAAACTGGAACTGGAGGGAACATACATGTACTTGTGACATGCACATAGAACCGTTGGGGTCCAAGATAGGGGACATAACGAATCAGGAAAATCCACATTTCCACAACTTGACGACGTCTCTGCCTAATACTATGTAAGTGTAGAACAGACTAGGCCTCACCGTCTCTTGTTGTTCCAAAGCATGTACTAGGGATGATAAATTCTATTCTATTTTCCATATAGCCACCCTATTGACCTTATTTTATTTCATTGATCTCGGATGGGGGATTATCTATTATCGGTAAACATGGCGCCCTTACAATTACACGTCTGAACAGTGGTCAACTCCACCTGTTTCATCTGGTGGGTATACACATGATTCAATAGACTCAGTCTTCTTTGGTTATATTAGTTCTGCTAAAAGTATTAGCTGTGCTTACTGTGACAGTAGCTGGAAGAATATCTTGTAATATGGGTCTAATATAGTTGGCACATATGTTACTCTTATTTAATTTGGGTTATTTACTTTTCTTTCTTGTCCTCCCTGATCCGTACATATATACTTTTAAATATGGGTGCAATCTGATTGGCAAATATGTCACCCTCATCTCATTTGGGATACTTATCTTTTCCTTGTCTTTCCCTGCCCCCTGTATATATATTTTTTAACTTGCACTTTATGTCTATAATTTTCACCTTCACTATCCTGTATCTTTTTGGACAATAGATACTGTTTGTCCTGCAATAAATCTCTAACAAGGCTCAAAATATTTTCGGTCAAAAGTTGGTGTCGGCTGACACCTTCTAGAACAAGTGATGTACCTCTTCATCAGCTGGACTTTAAGCCTGTTCTGTGTTAAGTTAGATAAATATTCTTATATAATTGTTAGTTTTTGTCTTCTGTCATTGTTTTTATCGTTGAATTGTAATGTACATTTTATTTGTACTTTCTGTAGTAAGTTATGTTTTTATATATTTATGTATTGTATTGTTTATATTTGACAGCCCTGAAGAAGTCCCATAAGGGGACGAAACGCGTCGGCTGTTTCACTTGCAAAACATCGCAGGTCTTCATTGAAAAAAGAAAAATGAAATAATAAAAGTGATAAAGAAACATAAAATATAAATGTTGGATTCTTATTTGAAGATTCTGTATATATCCATTTTTTTGTCTTCTATACACTTTTTCTGACAAAAGTTGTTTACTGAGTGGTGCACCTGTGCTTTGTTTTTCAATGGTTGTAAAAAGACGTTGCAGCTAGCAAATATTTAGATGGAAAATACAGCAAGCATTGGAAAAACGAAAATATCTCATCTATGGAACAGCTATTGACTTTGCCAATCTATTTTAGCAAAACTTTACACCAGTGTGGCTGCTTTTCAGCATGGCTAAAAATTATTAGAGTAAAGGAGAATGGCATGGATTGTCGTAAATTGGAGTAGAGTGGAGAGTTATGGAGTGGTGTTGAGTAGCGTGGAGTGGCATACAGTAGAGTGGCATTGAGAGGAGTGAAATGGAGTGTCATGGAGTAGCGTACAGTGTTGTGGAGTTTCGTTGAGAGAGTGCAGTGGTATAGAGGAGTGGAATTGAGTGCATTGGCATATAGTGCAGTGTCGTAGAGTGGAAGGGCATAGAGTGTCATGGAGTGGTGTCGAGCAGAGTGGAGTGATTAGAGAGTGTTGTGTAGAAAAGAGGCTTGTAGAGTAAAGGTGCATAGAGTGGAGGAGATTGTCATTGAGTGGAGTGGCATAGAGTCGAGTAGAGTGAAGTGGCATAAAGTCCAGTAGCGTAGAGAAGATTGTTTCAGAGTGGAGTGGAGTGGTGTAGGGTACAGTATAGTGGAGCAGGGTAGAAGGCAGTCAAATGGAGTAGTGACGTAAAATGCTGTGGCGTACAATAGAGTGGTGCAGCATTGATTGCAGTGACATAGAGTTGAGTGACAATGATTGGAGTAGAGTGCAGTTGAATAGAGTGCAGTGGTGTAGAGTAGATTGCTTCAGAGTAGAGTTGTGTGGTGTAGAGTGGAGTGGAGTAGTACAAGGTAGAATGTAGAGGTGCAGGGTAGAGTTTAATGTCATAAAACACACTGGTGTAGAGTACAGTGTTGCAGAGTGAAGTGGTGTAGAGTGGAGTGGCGCAGAGGTAAGGTGGAGTGGCTTACAGTGGAGTGCCATAGAGTGCAGTGGCTTAGTGTATATTGTATATATTGTTTCAGGGTAGATTGAAGTGGCATAGAGTCAAGTGGTGCAGGGAAGAGTGGAGTGGCATAGAGTAGTGGCGTAGAGTGCATTGGTGTTGAGTGAAGTGTTGCAGAGTGGAGTGGACTAGTCTGAAGTGGTGTAGAGTGCAGTGGCGAAGAGTACAGTGGTGTATAGTAGATTGGGGTAGAGCACACTGACATAGAGTAGACTGGTGCAGAGTAGAGTGGCATAAAATTCAGTAGCATAGAGTTCAGTGGCAGAGAGTGTAGTGTTGCAAAGTAGAGTGTTGTAGACTGCAGTGGTGTAGAGTGGAGTTGCGAAGAGTGCATTGTTGTAGAGTGCAGTGGTGCAGAGTGGTGCAGAGTAAAGCGAAGAAGAGTGCCATGGTGTAGACTGGTGTAGAGTAGAGTATAGTGGCGTAAAGTACAGTGGTGAAGAGTAGATTAGCATAGAGTGCAGTGGGGTAAAGTGTATTTGTTTTGAATAAAGTTGCGTAGTGCGCATTGGTTTAGAGTGCAGTGGCAGAGAGTGCAGCAGTGTAGAATAGAGTGGTGTTGTATAGAGTGGAGTGTAGTGGCACAGAGTGGAATAGAGTGGCATAGACTGTAGTTGCATAAAGTACATTGTTTTAGAGTGGAGTGAAGTGGTGTAGAGTGCAGGGGTATAGAATGTCATAAAGTGCAGAGGTGCAGATAGATTAGAGTAGCTTAGAGTGGATTGGTGTAGAGTGCAGTTGCGTAGAGTGGAGTGATGCAGAGTAGAGTGGCATAGAGTACAGAGACGTAGAGTGCAGTGGCATAGAGTAGAGTGGCAAAAAGTAGAGTGGCATAAAGTAGAGTGGCAGAGAGTGCAGAGTTTCACAGTATGCCGTCATAGAGTGCAGTGGTGTATAGTGGAGTGATATGTAGTGCATTGGCATATTGCAGTGGCACAGAATAGAGTTGCATAGAGAGCATTGGCATTGAGTACAGTGATGCAGAGTAGAATAGGGTGCCGTAGAGTGCAGTGACAGAGTACAATGGTATAGAGTTCAGTGGTGTACAGTACAGTTTTGCAGAGTGCAGTGGTGCAGAGTAGATAGGCGTAGCGTTGAGTAAAGTGGCACAAAGTGCATTGGCATGGAGTCCAGTGGTGTAGAGTATTGCAGAGGAGAGAGGAGTGGTACTGGATGCAGTGGCATAGAGTAGATTTGTTCAGATTAGAGTGCAGTGATGCAGAGTAGATTGGAGTGAAAGAGGGGATTGGCATAGAGTGCACTAGCATACAGTGGAGTGTTACAGAGTAGAGAGCATTGACGTACAGTGCAGTGGCATAGAGTGCAGTGTTTTAGAGTAGGATGGCATAGAGTGGAGTGGCATGGAGTGGTGGAGAGTGCAGTGGCAGAGAGTGGAGTGGTGCGTAGAAGAGTAGTGTGGGGTAGAGTGCAATCACATAGAGTAGAGTGGAGAAGTGGAGAGTAGAAAGGCACAGAGTGGAATGATGCAGAGCAGAGTGCAGTAGCGTGGAGTGGTGCAAAGTAGAGTGGAGTTGGGTAGCGTGGAGTATGCATCGTATGGTAGCATAGTGCCAGAATTTAAAGTGAAGAAAACCTTTTCTATGAAACTTTAAGTATTAATGTCTTTCTCCACTTGCAGTCAGGCCAATTACATCTTAATGTTTTATGAAGCATGTTTCTTTATTTAAAATCCCTGCTATTTAAACATATGCATTTTTCTGTCATAAATATGGCACCATGGCTACAGGCCACTGGGAGCAAGATATTTGGTCTTGCAAATGTGACACTTGGAAATGGGAGAACATTAAAATGATGAGTTTTATGGAATCCATAAAAACAAAGCTAACACTTTGGTTTAATTTTATTGACACAGTGCCATATTTATAAGTAAAAAATACAGCCATTATTTTAACTGGAAATTATTTAACGTGCAAAAAAAGTTCTGTATTTTGAACATTTTTTTCAGAACATTTTTCTGTACTTTGAATTTTGCACATTTGTATTAAACATGTAACGGTGCCACATATGGCGAACGTTATGTCCTGTGCCGCAAATACATACGACATAGGCTCTCAGTCACCCATACACATATATCCCATTCAAATGCACACATGTTCATGCATCCCCAAAGTCCAAGCTCTCACTGACACACATTGCAGCACTGTCATAGTGCCCCTTGTCAAACGATTTTGTTCAAACCATTCTACCTCCTCTATGGACATCAGGCTTACAGACAATTAAGCTGGGCTTAGGGGCATATGGTAACAATGCGTGAGTTGCTTAGCCTTCAGTAGCTCACAATGATTTTCATTGATTAGAAATAGCTCTCACTACAGAGACCCTTGCTCTAACCTCAAGCTCCAAGAATGAAAGACACCAGTAATCTTTGATGTAAAACAACAGAACGTTAGCCATCTAGTGGGTGAAATACACAATATGGGGCCGATTTATGAGCCCCTTGCGCCACTTTTGCGTCACTTTTCCCATGTTAAAAGTGACGCAAAAGTGGCGCAAGGGGCTCATAAATCTGCCCCTATGAATCTAGAAAGCCTGGAATCGGCCTAGGCTCCCCTGCTTGTTTTTGTGATCCTAGGTGACTATGCCATTTCTCCGAGCTTCCTTTTTATAAATCACATAGGAGAGAACCTTCAAATGTGTGACTTTAGGATGTTTGCTACATAAAAACCGTTCTTGTGTTTAATTTAACAGACTATAATGTTCCTCCATCTATAATATGAAACTAGGTCACATATAGGGTATACATGACAACATGCTTCCTTTTCATTTCAGTAATGGCATTGTCCTCAGGGACAGGGCATTAATGTTTCTTAATTTTCATTTGAAAACTATCACTGCCTCTCAATTCAGTGACAATCTGATGTATTAAAGTGAAACGGTCTCTCATTTGAAAGAATAATCTGTTTGGATTTTGAAGAGACAGCCTTCATCATAGTTTTAAATGATGGTCGCTGTATGATTAACACGGCAAAACAAATCACGTCTCCTCTTGTGCATGGGCTTTAGAGCCAAGTTAGACACTTTGCTCCGTTCTGACTCAGATCTATTAATTTCTTGACTGGTCCACCTCTAAAAAATTATCAGACAAATCCTGTAGGAAGATGTTTCCAAATACTTCCCTGACATTGGAATGATGGATGATCACGCACTTAGTGGAAACGGGCAAGGTAGATAACTATTAAAAGTTTGGTCTAACAAATGGTGTCTCTCTCTTAAATTGGCATTAAAAAAGCTTTGTACATCCCTGGTCCATGCTAAGCCCATCGGCCATGGCTTCTTCCACACTGGGTTGTCTCCGAGGTCAAAAAACCTAGCCAGGATCAACAAAAGAACACTAACAACCCAACTAAAGAAAAGGTCAGGCATGTAAGTTCCACCGCCTGCATGTGTTTACTTTAGTCCTTTTTTAGTGTCACCAGTAAGTATCAACATAGTGGTGCTCTCCCAGGTGTTTATGAAAGCTGCCAAAAGTAAAAGGTGTTCATGGTGTGCAAAAACTTTCCTATATAAGGATCAGTGGTCGTTCACTATTTACCAATTAATTTGGCACTGGACTTCTAATTCATAAAATATAAGCAAGTATTAAATTGGAGGCACGTGACTGTCATATATGCTGCGTGTATTTAGCATTATAAGACGGCGCATACAATACAGAACATTTAAAGCAGTTTCTTGGTTCAATATTCACTTGCAACCTCCTACACCGTTGGTGATTTTGATGGCGAACAACATTACAAAGATTTTGACATATTGAAAGGCAGTAGCTTGATTCACTGTGGTCCACAATGTACAACAATACACCAGGCGCAGGAAGGACTCAGTTGCTGTGTCACTTACAAGGAACAGGAGCTTTAGAAATCTATGTTAACTGGCAGGTTTACACTGGTTTAGAAAAACAGATAGCACTAAAAAACAAGCATTCCACTGCAAAGTTCATGCCCCTCATGGATGATTTTCTGCGGAAGAGTCAGGTGTAGGGAGGCCAATGGGCCCAAGAAAGATAGGGGGGTTTATTGCCATGATGCGGTGTGACATGCAGTATTGTTGTAGGGTGCTGCGCTGAGGAGTGTTAAGAAAAGAAAACAAGCAATGACAAACAGGAATGAAAGAAAACAATAGTCTCCCAAAACAACACATAAACTCAGAAGCATAAAGATACAAGTAATTGGGCAGTGCTCTGTGGGAGGACACAAAACAAAATACAAAAAGGAGGGACAAAGAGGAAGGATTAACCACTATCAGGCAAGCATTTATGAAAGACAATCGAAGGGAATACCAAAAAGGCAATGGATGGGCTGTAAGTCCACAGAGTGAATACAGCATGTCTCGAAGAGACAGACCATGCACTGCCTAGGCTTGACATAAAAATGGAGAGCAAAAACAATTTACATTTTTAATAGTATGTTATTGAACTCTGCTAGGCATACATACATAGACATATTTTAACAATTACAGAATCCCAGCTATTCAATCCTTAATTCAAAGTCAAGCTCTTTTTCCTTCACACCCACCATTTTTTCTCTGTCATTCTGTGTGTGATGCCCCGAATCTCCTCCTGTCCCTTCCTTCTTCCACGTCTTCCTCTCTCTCAATCACCTACATATTCTATTGCTCTACCCCATTACTGTGCCCCAGCTCCCAACCCGAGCTTGACTTAACCCTATCCAAATCCTTCATTCGTACCCTAACCCACATACTTTCTCATACCTCACACCTTTCATTCCAGACTCCTAATATTGCACTAACAAAATGCTTTAAGATACCCTCAACTCACGGGTTTCTTTTATAATTCATACTGTTTGCTGCAGACAGATGCATGGTACTGTGAATGTTCTGATGATGGAAGATCATGGCACTGCTTAATCTGAGATTAATGCCTAGGTGTTTTTTTATGACTTGCTACTTCTCAAAAACCTTGCACGAAAAATAAATGTACTGTATATAAGTAGTGTCATTCGTAGAACATACTAGTGCAGCAATGAATATGTGATTCACACACCTGTTTACATTGTTTTAAAAGTGTGTTAATTGCCAGTTTTGTTTTTCAATGTCTGTAGGCGTTCAGGAACCATATCTATATCTATTACATATCAAAAATAGACAATTAAAGTTCAGTTTTGAAATACTCATACTTATATCGAGAAATGGAGTGCAAGAAAAGGAAGGTCTTAGAGGAGGGATGGGAGGAGTAGGAGAGGGGTGCTCAGACAGTTAACAGATCTTACCTGCTTTGCATAAAAGAGCTTAAATGGTCCTAGAAGACCTGTTTAATATGATGGAAGTTTGTTCTCCCCTCATGCAGGGCACCCCATGTCAGAATTCATCTTTTCTTGGACCATACTCCAAGCTTTACCGTCCCTACGTGATCATCTAGATCATCTCTTGGTGGCCATACATCTTTGACTGTAGACACTTTGTGGAAAGATGGAACCAACTCAAATCTAGTCAGACCTCTCATGGGTTTCCTCTTTTTTTTTTATAAATATTAACTTATTGAAGAAGATGGCTACTGCTTTTGATACATCAGCTTAGGAGAAAAGATTATAAATTAGACTTTTCTTTTCTGATGCCAAACCAAGTTGCTGTGCTGCATTGCGTGAAAGGGAAAAACTCCTTTTCCATAAAGACATGGCGCTGTTCTTCTTTTCCCAGTGTAGGGTAACTTGATGGCTGCCGTGTGCCACACCATATTGCAAAGGTGTGAGTCTTGCATAGGCTTTGCACTGGAAGAGTACCCTTCTAGTATAAAATATCATGCTTCGATTTGCTTTTAAACTTCTAGCACTTTGTGTGTTCTGCTCAATACAATCCACATGCAGAGTGACAAAAGTTTAGAGACAATGGGCCATATGTAGGTAGCTAAATACCGGTCGGTAACGGCCGAAATTCGGTAAATATCCCATTACCGGCCGGTATTTAGCTATTTGAGATGTAGGAGGCATGATTTAAGGATTCGGTAATTTACCGAATCGGTAAGGGATCGGTAAAATACCGAGTTGGTAAAATAGAGATTCGGTAAATTACCGAATCCTTAAATCATATGTAGGGAGCACTCAAAAGAGTGAATTCTAGTATTAAGGAGTCGGTATTTACCACCAACTACAGGTTGGTGATAAATAACGAATACCTTTCAAAAAGCTATATTTTGCTGATTTAAAAGTGCCATGTGGCAGACGGCATGTATGTGTGCCACATGTGCACACATGCACGATTCAGGGGTGCAACAGGGTGTCAATGTGACACCCTGCCACCCATGTATATGCTTCCCCTATTACCGATTCGGTATTTACCGAATCGGTAATAGTGAATGGCTTCCCATTCATTCCTATGGGCCTCCAGGCCCATAGGAATGAATGGGAAGGGATGCATTATTACCGAATCGGTAAATACCTATTCATAAATACCGAATATTACCGATTCAGTAATAATTACCGAATGTTTACCTACATACTATTAACCGATTCATAAACACCGAATCGGTAAAATTCGGTATTTATGAGTCGGTAAATATAAATTATCTACATATGGCCCAATATATAGTATGTCCTTCATTGCACTTACCTCAAGGTGGAGTCAATTTTTGGCGTAAAGCCCTGTCTACCAATGTTAGTATATAGGGTGTTGGATTAAAATACCTGTCTACCATCATTAGTACATAGGTTGTTGGATCAAAAGCCATGGCTGGCTGATTGGCAACACACAGACATAAATCTAAGGATGCTGGTTGATGTAAAGTCCTTTAGACAACATTTCAAAAGCAAATCAAAATCAACAATTTTGGGTGATATTGCACTGACACAAAGCATTGATAAATCTGGTCCACATTTTCCCGCAACACTTTTACATTTTAAAATTACCTTTGTAGGTCCAACAATTGGACCGGGTCCACTGTCCCATAACTGTAAGTAGTACCAGCCATTTATACCCCCAAAAATCTCTGAAAAAGCAAACATGACTGCACTGCTCTTGACAGTATTCAAATTTTTCAGACAGAGATAAAGTTTGTATGATTAATACAAATTTTGCCATAATTATGTCAATCTTGATGGACGCTTCGCAAAGCTTAAAATTCTGTTTGAAATGAATGACAATTTCAGCTATTAAAAGGGTGCAATGCTATAACCATCCATTTTACAATTAAAACGCAGCCTGACACTTCTTATTATGCATAGGGATGGGGTAAAGCATATGGACATAAAATAAACCACATAGTGTAGGATTCTAAAAAACATCGATACATGTCTGGTCAAAGACCACATTTGCTAAAAAAAAAGCGTAGTGGCTTCTCATGCTGTGCGCCTGTCGCAGCTTGAGGTTGTGTTGTGAATGCTGAGACGGTGATTGTCTCTCAGATAGGGGTTTGCAGACTAGTAAATTCATCTAACCGGTGCGGTTTGAGGAAAAGGCAGATCATCTGCAACAACTCTTCACTGTAGCGAGAAACTGGTCCTGCTGCCAGGAGGGGCCCTAAAGGACAGCACGTGACGTAGAAACCCCGTGCTTGGACTCCCACCCACTCTCACGGATCAACTACCTGGCATGGATGTCCCAGCCTCAGCTTCCATTACTATGGCCACTTAGTCTCAAATGACTACTACAATCATTTTGCTGCTGGTACTTTGGGGGCATATTTACAAGGGCTTTATCTCCGCTTTTTTGGCTTACAAAGCCAAAACAGCGGTGATAAAACCAGCGCCCTATTTACATATGCGATTATGCATGTTAGCACCCTTTTTCCCAACTCCTCCCTTTGCATCTCCAATGAGATGCAAAGTGGGTGCTACTGGGCGTACCCAAGATGGACTACTTGCAAATATCGCTGATGTTTACATCGCGATATTTACAAGGCAGCCCACATGATTTTAGCACACATTAGATTTTGTCGAAAACAGCCGTTTTCGCCAAAACCTAACGTCTGCTAAAATCCTGACTTAGCTATCCCTAACATAGGGGGTGGATTATGCTGATACGACCCTGTGGGTCTTATCAGCAAGGTTATCGCCCTTTTGAAGAGAACATCGCTGGAAAACCAGTGATGTTCCCTGCAAAAGGGCGATAACCTCGCTATCTCTGGAATTTTTATTGCCCCGGAGTAACGTGTTGTTAATAACGCGGTACCAGGGCGATAAATACCAGAGAGAGCCTGCGATAATATAATTATTGCTAAGCACGGCCAGCGATAATTATCGCTGGCCGTTGTTAATGTGCCCCTTGGTCTTTTGGTATTGAGAGTTCCATGCCCTTTTTCAGGGGAAACATCATCACCTGATTCTGTTCCTGCAAAGAGACACAGAGGAAAGCCAAGCTTCCATTTTTGATATTCCGAGGCCTTACATATTTTATAACAGGATAATTAATCTTCTGCCTGATTTCATATTCTAAGTGGGTTAGTTTAGAACGCTTTAAAATACTTTGAAGTTAATCTCTATTGTATTGACTGTTTCAAGATTTCAAAGTGGTCAAACCACCAGCTGATTTCCCCACTTTTTCACTGGCATCGACAATATAATACGAGTCATTTTTGTAAAATGTTTGCAATGTGGCAGCCTTAAATTGCATCAGAGGAAGAAATCACTAGAACTTGTGTCCGTAGACTGTCCTGGCTGCATTTTATAATTTGACATCCACTTCCTATATGTCACTTCCTGCGGCTAATGAGTGCCAAAAATCACATGATACCAACTTCTATGATGTCATCAAGGCTAACGACCATGTGATGCCACACCCTTTGATGTCATGGGGTCAAATGGCATGTGATGTCACTTTCACCACCCCAGGCATGTTGGTGAATCGACCTCCAAGGGTGCCACTTTTTGTATTTTTACTTGTGCAATATTTCATTGAGCCAGCCCTAAGAAGCTTTAGCATTGAACCACCCTGTTCTCAGCTGATAGGTCAATGTCTCTCCCAGAACAAGAAGTCCGCTTGGAAGGATTCGCCTGCTCCTGAGGAAATGAAAGGCGCAGGGTGACTGACTGACATGCACTGACAACCCAAAGGGAGAACAAGCAGTCCTTCGGCTCAATTCTTACCAGCCGTTGCCTTCCAAGTCGTGGAGGGAAGAAAAGTGTTTTGGGTGGGAAGTGCCAGGCTAAAAATATGGGTTGATTTAGCCTCTTTGAAACATTCCAGAAAGCTGTGCAGGAGAGTGGTGCCTATCTGTGCGCTGCCCCACGAGGTGGACAGGTGGCACCTCAAATAAGGAAGAATGGAAGGGATCTCAATTTGTATATCTTGGAATCTTTTTGACTCTAGAGCCAGAGGCACTGGATTCCTCATTCCCTTTGTGAACAGGAGAGAATGGACTTGCTGGGAGCCTGAAGGAAGGTAGTTCTATTGGACTTCTGTGGGCTCCTTCTGTGGTGGATACCATTGGAGTAGGTATCATTGACTTCTGCTGGAAAGACAGGAAAGTAGCCAGGAATTCAAGCACAGAATGTACTTTTCCATGGGGCAGTGGCACTTTGCAGCAAGAGTTGAAGCAGAGTAAGGCTGTGTGCCCCACCCCACTAGAGTAGGGTAAGGGTCAGAGGAGAATCATCCCAGGGGCTCAGGGGCAATGTCAGGGGCTTCTGAAGGAACGAGCGCCCCTCTGCACTTGCAATAGCCAGAGGGAGCAGGAGAGAAGGAAGACTGCGGCAGAAGAGAAATTGGCTCCACTATCTGGTTAAAAATCTGTGTGGCAGGCAAGAGGATGAGCTAAGCTGAATATGCAGGCTTTAGGGCTCCCAAGTAGTCCTATATGAGTTGTGTGAGGCTGTCAAACAATTTAGCACCCGAGGAGAATATAATGTACAAGCGCTTATAATGAGACTTCTAAAGAAGAGGAAAAACAAAAGCAGAAGCCTAGCTAGAAAAAATGGAGGTCCACAAGCACAGGGGAGCATGAAATAAGACCAATTAGAACATTGGAATGTGGAGCACTCCATTGTAGACAATGGAGTGCTCCATGCTTCTACGGGCTGGTAAAGGCCCGCAGAGCAACATTCCAATGTTTTACAAAAGCCTCTCGAAGTTCGAGGGGATTTAAATCCCCTTGAGCTTCGAGAAGCCTTTGTTTAATTTGTTAGAACATTTTGCCCTCTAGTGGCAGAATGTTCTAATAGCCTTATAGCCCTTCGTAGCAGGGCTATACCGCTATTAAAGTCCCGCTGCTTTTGTTAAAGTCCCTCGCCTGCGGCTCGGGCCTTTAACGCTGCAGCGGGCCTTTAATAGCCGGTATAGCCTGCTACGGCGGGCTATAAGGCTATAGTAAGGGATGAAACATTACTACACCATAACTGGCGGTGCCCAAAGAAGGGCAGAGATACCACCGGAAGTGTTCTGTTGTGCTTGGAAGACACCCGTAGAGTGGCTTTCAAGTTAGCCAAATCATTATATCTCTTTGGCAGGTCATTCCTAAAACACAGGTTTGATTTCTGTCCACTATTCAAGAGAAACCAACACAAAAATGGCTATTACAAATTGCTACAAGTAACATAGTCACAGGCTTTACACAAAACCCATACTTAAAATTGAAAAGTGTTAAACTTAAATGTCCAGAACTATCTGAATGTCACATATGTATTCTCCCCTGCTACATAAACTTGAATTTTTTTTTTTTTTGGACTGTGCAGTTTCAACAGAGAAACAATCTGAAGGTAAACATGCAGAACATGATTACAACACAGTTAACATATTTAGTGGTTTTACAAGTGTGAGTATGTTAAATAGTTGTGGTTAATGGAATTTGGTCCTAATCAGACATAGTCCAAGAGTCTGAAAATAGTTTTAATTGCGATGCAAACTTTAAGATGATTACACATGGCATTCTGCCAATAATTAAATCACAAGTAGATGCTTTACTGAATAAATAAAAACGTTTTGGACATATTATATCCTCTTCTACATTGTTAGGCACAATCTATGCATCTCAGCTATGACAATACAGGAGGAACCTCTGACAGATTCTCAATGAGTGCCATGAAAGATTGCCAAGTTAGAGTGGACACAAATAAATATCAGGTGCAAGAAAACAGAGGTTAGAATTTGTAGAAGAACAAACATTCAGTGGGGGCAAACAAATGAAATTCAACAAACGTAAACCAATAAGAAAATTTCTTTATCAGTGTTGCTAAGAAGGATTTACTGTTCAGGAGCACTGGCACGCACAACTTGAATGAGGAGTTACAGCATCAATGAATAACTTAAGAGACAAGCAAACCCTGACTTTTCAAGGAGGATACGTTTTATAGGCACACTCTCAACAATATTTAAATGAACATTGTGCAGAATATTCCTTAAACACAAAACGCTAACAAGTAAAATTAACAATCAACAAGAACATGGATAAAGGTCGAAAAGGATGTGAGTCCTGGAACAATAAATATACATATTTGCACTTTGTGTATATTCTTTTGTGCCTTTTCTGATGTTTGTGACATGATTCATTCTGGCTGTATTCTTTGTAGACGACTCATGCTACAGCTCATGGTGTCTTTCGTAATTCCTTTTAAAAACATCTCTTCTCTTCTGGCTTTAAACATCATTCTTTCCATGGTTGTTAGCTCAGAGGACACCACAAGTTCTCCACTTTGTGTCTTTGTTGAGTCTTGTTTCTCAATGATACTATCATGCAGAAACATGTTTCTGGATATGCTCTTGTGCTTTTAACACTGCTCAGTGATCAAAATGACAAAAGGTTTGGTTCCATCTTTAAATTCTGATTGATTCTGAAGACTGGATATATCACTTTCTAAATCTTGTTCCAAAGGATATCGATAAGCAACTGAAATACAACCCTCAAGTATTCTACATTAAATCTAACAAACAGAGCAGCAAAATAGAGGGCAGTGCAAGCATGTCATTCATTTCATACTTATTTATTAAAGGTCATAATTGCTGTGAAAGCTACTACAATTTCAATGAATAGGAACACAAGTACAAACATCAGAATGTATCTAAAAAGGAAAGAACAATTTTAGTTGAATAAGTAAGTGTCAGATACCTAAATAGGTGACAGAAGAAGACAGTTAGCAAGGCCAAGCCACATTAATCACAGTTGTATGTTTTTAGAGTGAGGGAAATAAATCAATTATTTTGAGGTCAGTGCCTTTTCATTCAATCATTCAACACAACATTTTTCAGCATCTGCTCTTAAGCAACCTTTTTACAGTTTCTAGCAGATATTTCTGATTTAGAGACCAAACTATCCCTTGTATTCATTGCTGGTTTCAGATATATTATGTAAACCTTGGGAGCAAAGATACAGTAGAGAAGGCCAGCACCAGAGGACAAGATTGCAAAAATCTCAACAGCTACCAAGTACTTTCCTTTTGTGCTGAGATAAGCAGGGATAAAACAGAGCCAGACACTCACAAACACCAGCATGCTGAAGGTGATGAACTTGGCTTCATTAAATCTGTCTGGCAATGTCTGCGCGAGATAAGCAATGCCAAAACTCACACATGCCAAGATTCCCAAAAAGCCCAACATGCTGTAGAACATCAGGATGGAACCCTCGTTGCATTCAGCTGTTATCTTTCTAGATGTGGCACTGTTCTGGAGATCTGGGAATGAAGGAGACAATCCAATCCATATAAATCCAAGTACCAACTCTATGAAAATACAGATCAGCACAATGGAATAAGATGTCCTGGAACCAATCCATCTTCTTAACTTGCTGCCAGGCTTGGTGGCCCTGAAGGCGATGACCACCATGATTGTTTTTGCCATCACACAGGAAACAGAAAGTGAGAAGGATATGCCAAATATCACCTGACGGAGCATGCAGGTCAATCTTGCTGGCCGACCAATGAAAATAATTGAAGAGAGGAAGCACAGCATGAGGGCAACAAGAAGAATGTAGCTGAGTTGTCGGTTGTTGGCCCGCACCACAGGAGTGTGCCGATACCTAATGAAAATACACAAAGTGCCAGAGGCATTGAAGAATAGGAATATGGAGATCAAAGCCAAGATTAAACCCAGCGGTTCATCAAAGGACAAGAAGTCAATTTCCTTTGGTGTGCATGTGTCTTTTTTGTAGTTTGACCAGTGATCGTCTGGGCACTTCATGCAGTCTAAGGAATCTGAGAACAACAACAGGCAGTTAATTGGATACAATAGCTTGATAGTGTTGTATTTACTATTACAGTTAATGGATCATACACCTGCACCCACTACCACTGTACAGAATTGTTTGAACAACGAACAAGTTAACGTTTTTGAAGGATGAACATTTTGTTTTTACTACAAGTTACCATTGTAACATCAAACTCTGGGTGATCTTTTGTCTTCTAATATACGACTATATGCTGTCTTGAATCTGTTGTTCTGAGTTCTTGCATGCATCAACATATATAACAACCTAAAGAGAGTTTCATTTGAAATGCTAACTTTGCTGTCATTTGACATTGGGCAGATACTACCAAAATGACACAATGCAACCTTCTCCAAGCTCCGTGTTGACCTTCAATCTTCCTGAATATTAGAATATGGAAACCCTGGCATGCAAGATTGAACACTGAGCCAGTCACACTGCTCTCCGGCTGCATCATGTAATTCCAGTGCTAAAGAGAATGCACTCTGTGAAAACAATGATTATAATTCTCTTTCTATGTAGTATATTTTTTAAACTTGTGTTTGCGATAAATGACAACATTCAGTCAGTCTTACAAATTCAGATAGTATTAGGCCAACCTTGAAAGTAACATGTTGCTTGCTGGCCATGGTAGGATTGATTGAGACCAGTTGTACCTAAAGATTGGGAAGTCATTTCTTGAAGAAACTTGAGAACTTGTCTCTGACATATTTAAAACTCGGGTGACCATGGATTATTTTGATGTTTAAAAAAAGAGAACAAGCTGGTAAAGTTAAACAGTTTCTGACTATCAGCAGGCTGAACACATTTCAGTGTGTTAAGGATCTGTGACTTCTTCAAGAAAATGATTAAAAATGAGTGGTGACTCCTGATCTTTGTGACTATAATCAATTTCTCTTGTGTATTTTATATATGGTTACATAAGTCACTTTTTCCTATGAATACTTGTGCCCATGCATCCAAAGGTGATTTCCATGTGCTATACAAATTGTCCTTTACTAATGTCTAGGGTTTTATTACCAATGTCGTTTTTAGTTATTAGCCTTAATATGAATGTACGATTTAGGTTCTATAATAAATGTTGTACTTATAGGTTAACTGTGCTCACTAATAAGCTGGCGATTTTTGTATTTCTGATTTGGTCTGACGTAATGAATTTTCAAAATAGGCATATATAATGACCAGAAGAAACAACATCTTTTGGAATCACCTCCATGCCACATGTTTCTGATCTGAATTTCAAAAAAAATTCTACTGAATAAAGGACTTTATTTTGTTCACTATGTGAGATAATATTGTGGCAGTCTTCATATGCTCCTGATGCATTGATTATTTACTGGTTTGCTGCTTAATTATAATGTTATGGTGAGCTAAAGACCTAAAGTAAGTCTTCCTCAAATGTTCTCTGCCTCTCACTCATTTACCAACCTTTCTATGTTCCACTCTTTCTCCTGCAACTCTTTTAAAAACTGGGTTTCTGGTTGACAGAGTATGCACCCTGTACAAGCAGGAACCACAATCCTAGTCAGGGTAAGTCACTCTCACTCCTCTATCCTGGGTTCCAACCCGTAGTAGGGTAGGTATACTTACATGGTCCTGAAGAACTGCCACTGACCCTCAAGGCGATGAGGCATGGAATATGACCTCTATGTACTCTTTGTTGAAGCTATCTTGGTACATTACTACCAAAGATAGCTCCCCTGTTTTTATTTAGTCAAGGGTCCCACCTCATTAATAAATCTTCTCTGATACCCTTTAGGCTATTTTAACTATCTGTGCACCTCCCTACACGTATACTCCCCATCACCCACACTCATCAAAAGGCTAGGTTCAAAAGATCTCAGCAAAAGAGGCACCAGTGAGGGGCCCGTCAGTCATTGCAGTGCCGACCCGATGAGGAGCAGCCTAATGATGAATCATGACACCCTTTTGGGTGTGTGAGGGCATTCAGGTCTTGTTGCAGAGATTCTGCTCAGGAACAGAAGTATGCTTGGGACCATAGAACATTTTACATGTTGGAACTGAGTCACCATACTACCTCAGTGTCTATGAGCCTAAGTCCGACTAGCTATAGTGCCTCACTTTCTCTCCTAACCTGTCCAGAGATACAAGTGAATTGGCACCCCAGAACACAACACTCTTGACCCTCTCAGGGATCGCGATAATAGGACACACCTTTTCACTCTCTCACTTGTACTTGTCCCAATAAGATAAACTAGAGACACAAAAGAAGTTTACAATATTTATTTAAACTATCATGCTCTAAGATGCAGTATTTGTGGCACAAATAGAAAACAAATGCATACCAAGAATATTGTTACCATGGTTAATAAACCATATACCATAAAAAGCCCTGTCATATTATATGACAGATAAACCTCCCCCTTCCCCTTCTTCTACTGAAGGTAAATGATTATATATTATAGATATCTGGTTTTAGTGGCAGACCTTAGCATACATAGGTGGGTGTTCTTCATCTCAGCTGACACATCAATCTTGCCTCAGGATCTTCGTTCTGTGTGCATGTGTGTTTTTTTGGAACCCTTGCCCTCTGTTATATGATAAGATGTGTGTGTGTGTTTGCAAACAACAGCTGCACTTCCTTGTTAGGTCTTGTGCTAGTGTCTGAACAGAGAGAATAACCAGGGGCTTTGTTGTCTGACCGTGTCTAGTGTGTTCAGACTAGATCCCAGGAAAATAACAGAATATGAAAACATGTGCAAGTTCTGTGTGTAAATGAAATGTGGCACAAAGGAAGTATGTTATGTAGTAATGTATGCAAAAATAAAGGCAGCCTACAACATAAACAAGTGGGCTAACATAGGACAAACCACAATTTGTTATACAGGAAATATATGACAATCTGATCAATCAGTTTCCACTCCCCTCACAGGTTCCTTCTGGGTTGACTTGCCAGATAAATAAAAAAAATAATCCAGCACTTGTAAAGCTCGAACTAATCACTTCTAAGGGTCTCAAGGCATGGGGGCCATTGGGGAGATTAAGTGAGCTATTCCCCAGAGTCACATGGTGCTGAGCTGAGCTGCTGCCAGGGATCGAACCATGATGCCCACGCTCCAGAGTCAGCCACTCTGGCCACTACACCACACCTCTCCCTGACAGCCTTCTCCCTTCCCCTGGGGAACTGCACCCTTCTTTGAACTAGATTGTCCAATTAGGAGCCTGGGCACTGGGTCTGTCTAACCCGCTCCTTGTCCCCCCTCTTTCATTTATTCTACCTTTTACTTACACAGCACCCTCAGGAGTGACTTATGTGTAATAAAAGTGGAGTTTAAGGCTTGGCAAAGGGTTTTAAATGCCAAGTCGAGGTGGCAGTGAAACTGCTTACACACGCTCTGAAGGGCAGGCCTGAGACAGGTTTGAAAGGCTACTTTTGTGGGAGCACAATTAGTGCTTCAGACCCACTAGTATCATTTAGTTTACAGGCCCTGGGTATATGTTATACCACGTTACAAGGGACTTACAAGAAAACTAAATATGCCAATTGTGTATACACCAATGTTACCATGTCTAGGGGAGAAGCACATGAACTTTAGCACTGGACAGCAGCGGTAAATTGCTCAGAGTCCTTAGGCAAACAAAAAGGATTCAGCAAATATGAGGAGATGAAACCAAAGGCTTGGAGGAAGACCACCCTAAGGATGCCAGGTCTAACACTGACCCACTGGCCCTTCTGTGACATACTTTAGATTTCTAAGTCTTTAACACTATTGCTTCCCCTCACTCCTTTTTTCCACAGGAATGTGGTTAAGGATTGCAGTAATGTTACCCCAGTGCTACCCCTAATGACCATGTGTACTGCTCCCTACATGGTGGCAATTTCACTTGGTGTACCTTTTCTTACATAAGTCCTCATCTTCCAGAAGGCCCCGGGCAAAGCAGTGCACTGTGCCCTGCCTACACAACCACTCACACAACCACTCACAGGAATATAAATGTTTAATGGAAAATTAGTGGTCAGCATGGGGGCCACTATGCTTGTGTGGGCCCCTGGCAAAATCACAGCATTCCCATGTGTTAAGACGACAGTGCCTATAGGACAAACAGGCATTGTCCCATGGGCTGGTCTGACAGGTCAGTGTATGCAGGGCTGGCTCTAGGGCGGTGCGACCGGTGCCACCACACCGGGTGCTGACTTAGCATGGGGGCGCCTGTTTGCTAGTGTATGATGTGCTTAAATGTAGGGGTGGGCGGAATTTGCGAAAGCGACTTTCGCAAATTATCGCGAAAATGTTAAAAATCTCCGCAAACAAGCGGAAATATCGCGAAGATGCGGAAGTTTTTTTCCCGCCCGTTCGCGATATTTTCTGTATGGTTGCGGGTCGCTAACTTACCCCTGCGGATGCTCGCGGGCGCGGCCATCTTGTTTTCAGTTGTCTCGCGGTGCATGATCGCGAGAAGAAAGACGTGATCGCGCGACGCATGACGTCACTGCGGACGCGAACTGTCGCGAGACAGCGCAAATGGCTAAAACAATACAACATCTCATGGAGAACGCGACCGGATCGGGAAAACTTGTCGGCGAACGCGGGGATTCAGGTAAGGCGATCGCGCGAGAATGTATTATTTTACAGCGCGAGTAAGAACCAAATTATCGCAAAGCTGCGGAATGCGGAAATTTTGACATTTCCGCGCTCTCCGCGGAACGCGGAAATGCCAAATTATCGCAAATTCCGCGAACGGAACGGAAATTTTGCCCAGGCCTACTTAAATGCACCTGCTGCCGCATTCATGGCCTCCAGCAATTTTCAGGCAACAATTAAAATGTCAAGAAAACTCCGGTGATTAATGTTCTTCCTGGGAAGATCGGGGTTTTGTCTAGTAGAAGTTTTGACTTGTGGAAGTTTTGATTCATGGTAAGGTAGCGCAGAGGGTTAATATGCCTGCTGCAAAGAACATGTCCCATGCAGATCACAAAGTGAATATAATGTAAACAGGTCAGGGGGTTACTGCTTTTGTCAGAGACTTCTTTCTTTTTGTTAGTTGCAGTTTACAGTGAGCTATTAACTGTCATCAAAGAACTGCGTGCAGACTTCAAGGTATGGATTAGAGCGTATGGATTTTTTCCCCAGACATTCATTATTGTAATGTTTGTAAAAAGGGTTCATTTGGATACAAATCAGTTCTTGGTATTAAAGAGAGCCCCATTGTGTTACATTTTAAATTCAGAGTCTGTGCTTCTCCAGACCAAGTACTCTTCATCTATACTGCCTACCTGTATGGATGACATGTGAATCCACCCCTTGTTGTCCTCTGTCTTATGTAACATTTTCTATTCACTGATTTACACACCCATGATTGATTGTCTCTGTGTAATGTGTGTGTTATGTAAAGTGCTCTGACCCCCTTCACTTTTATGAGTGACCCTATAAATTGTATTAAATGCATCTGAGAGAGAGTGGTTATGGAGACTGTTAAAGGGTGGTAGAGAGGGAATCCGCGGCAGAGGTAGTCATTGGGGGGGGACCAAAAGACATTGTCGCACAGGGCACCACCAGTGCTAAAGCCGGCCCTAAGTGTATGGGCAGGTTTTAGCTCTTTATGGGCCTGATTTGTGGTCTGCTCGGCTGATGTTTACTGTTAATTTCTCTGTTATTTGAATGTCAATAAAATTGTCCCTGACTCTTATTTGTCTTTCTAACTGTATGATTGTATTTCAATAGGACAGTGACATTGCACAAGTGAGCGTACTAAGAAACAACCACTTCAGTAGACAGAGAAATCCAAACACATCATGCGCTAATAAAGATCTGTGACATGGCACATTGGAGCTGCCCAATGCCCATTCATACTATGACAAATAATGCGCTGCACCGACATTTTGCCAAACAAAATGAATCAAGACTGCATTGAATCTGAACAATGAGTTTGTCAGCATTCAAGTGTTGCCTCAGCTTTCCCTGCTAGGCATTCCCTGCTAAAATGTAGAAACCATCCCCAGCCCCCTTCCTGCTCTCTTTTTGCAATCTTTGTCTCTATTTTCACTCTCTGTGACATTCTTCTGCTCTCTTTCTTGACTATTGCTCTTGTTGACCAGCCACAGCTCTTCCATTAGGGTGGAGGAGAGACACCCCACTAAACAAAATGCTGTAGAGTGAAAAAAGAAAATGCTAATAAAGTTAATTTATTACCATTTTATTTTTCACTACTCACAGGCAGAGTGTCAGGGTGGGGTGGGCCATTGCTGCTGAGTGGCAGCAGCAGGGAGAAGTGGTGAGCACTTAAGTTTAATGTGTGCATGTCACTTTGGCCAGCGGTCTTCGGACAGCCACCCAGACATGCTCCCTTTAAAGCTCTCCAACTGGAGCTGCCTTAGAAGACTGGGTGGAGCAATCACAGGCCCCCAGTGCCTGAGGGAGTGTCGAGCCAGCACGCTCCAACCAATCCTCACATGCGGCTTAACAATATCAGCTGCATGAAAGCAGTGTCTGGAGTGGTTAGGGGTGTTGACTCTTGAGCCACGTGCTCCTCGCAGGACCGAGGAGCACCGAGAGGAAGAGGAGAGGAGGAGGCGAGCCAATTGTTAATGTTATGATTTTGACCCACTGATAGGCACTTTGAGAAACTTGCACTGCCTTCAGGCTCAACTCCAGAACTCTCAGCCATAAACACTGTTTATAATGAGCCATGATTGAGAGCTTTGACATTGACCCTACCTTCATTCACAAAGTCCCAGTGGGTCAATATGACTGATTTGTGCACCCCACCACTTATGGTGAAATAAACCCCACTATGAGACACACAGGCAGGGTTCCTTGACCTTCAAGACAAGGCTTCAAATGGCTCCAACCCCTCTGACCTCTTCATCGCTGGAAATCCCCATTGGAGTCGAGAACTTGTAGGTGAAAAAGAAATCGTGTGATATTGTCAGGATTCTTCTGTAGCATAAAATCTATCCATCTGTTTGCTCTAATAACTTATTTTAAAACGATTTAGGCAGCTCTACAATACCTTTTAAATTATGTTCTTATATGGTTGCTTTCTTACATTTTTTCAGACAGAAAAATACTGGAGTTCACAAATTTTCCCACGATTTTTCCCAACGTGGCTTTTACAATATAGGCCAGGCTGGTAAAAACCTGCTAGGTGGCACCCCTAGATGGAATAATTGGCAATCCTGCTCTGCCCCTGAAAGGGCTACAGGGCCCTCCATGTAGGAGAAATGCACTGCACAGATGCTGGTTACATAAACTGTCCAACTGCCTTGCTATCATAATTCACTCAATATACCAAATTATGTTGTGCCCAAAAATTTCAGTTTTTTTCACAATAGATGCTTTTCACTAGTTTACAATAACCTTAGGTAAGATGCCCGGGGTTCTTCGTTCTTGCCCCTTGGTTTTTATTGAACATTGATAAAAGGGACTGCACCCACCTGTTTGATTGGAGATGCTCCCAACAGGACAGGGCACACAGGTGAAACAACAGCTTGGACGTCCTGAAATGGCGGACTT
The DNA here is from genome assembly GCF_964204655.1 of Triturus cristatus. Classification (NCBI taxonomy): domain Eukaryota; kingdom Metazoa; phylum Chordata; class Amphibia; order Caudata; family Salamandridae; genus Triturus; species Triturus cristatus. Next base: position 1,167,689,606 of record NC_140593.1, read on the forward strand.
CCTGTATCCGGGAGCACAGCTCTCACTGCAGACTGACACAGGGACCTGTAAAGAAAACAGCGGTGAATGTGCTTGTGAATGACTGCACTGCCCGCATTAGGCTGTGGTGTTTCATCACTGTAGATAGTGATGCATAGCTGACTTCCAAGCAGACCTCCAAGTTTGCAAATAGATCGTAGCACTTTCCTTCAACGATTCTTACAAAAGTGTCACAATGTTAAAAAAAATAGTCATTAAAATAACCAGGCAAATCCTCCTTTTATTGGCTCAGTGACAGAGCACAGACAATAGAAGGAGGGTGAGACATAGGCCATTTCTTCCAGCCAGATACTGTTAGGCCCATGTTCATCAGTCTTTCACACAACACAATGCAGCAAGGTAGTGCATGCAAGGGGGAGGACATTCCTGCTCTCTGCCTGAACTGGTGCACAAACTGCTGCCTAGTGCCAACATGTGTTCTAGGGTGCCTGTGTTGTAAGCAGGACACTTTCCTGCACAAAAACAATCCTCAGAGGCATTTTACTCTTTTTGCGTGTGCTGCAAAATCCTATACACTTAGAAAGAGGTAACAGAGAGTATGTGCACGCTGGAGGGGAGACGTACAATTCTGATGCATTCCCAAGTCTACTATTGTTGGTAAATCTGGGAATGTATCAAAATGCATGAGTGGATATGTGAGAACACATACACTCCACCTATGGCATTCCTCCCTGCCACAGGGCAATGCAAGGCAGCGATTTGTGCTGCCTTGCGTTTAGATTTAGCAAGCCACGAGGTGGCCATGCGGACTGGAAATTCTCGTTTAGGTTTTGCATCGCCCTTGCATCTCTTGCAAGGGCAATACAAACCTTGATAAATGTGGGCCACAATTCATAGGACAACACACTTTTTCTACCATCTGCTACGAGAGTCCACTGCTTTAGCCTGAGCAGGAAAGTTCTTGCTAGTAAGCTGTAATGCTTTTTTAAATTTGATGGAAGTGAGTGTTGCTACTGCTGACAGATGCAGTGATTGTTAGTCTGTTCTTGCCAGGGCTGTGGGAGTATGACAACCTCCTATTCCGAGAAACACAGCTGGTGGACACTGCTAGGTCATAGACTTTGACTTGAGTGTTCAGGAATGAAATACCAAAAGCCAAGCTTATTTTTATGACAGGCACATTTTCTGCCTGCTACAAAATACCACAAATTTTGAGGTTGGGGACTGCACATTTTACTTTTTGTGCTATCAAATTTGCCATCACAGATGGCAATATAATGGGGGTTCTAAAGATATAAAAGAATCCTATGTAAATGAACCCCTTTTAGATGCAGTGGGATTAAATTCAACTCATAACTATTCAGGCTGGCAAATCAAATATGTCTGCTGCTGGGGCTAGGTGAAAAAAGTAGAACAAATGTGAAAGAGTAGAAATTTGTAATTGTCTAAAAGCCGGCAAATGAGACCCCAATTCAGAGTCAAGCAGAGTGAGACACAAGGAGTATCACCCCACCTGATTCAGTATGAGTAGATTTTTCTACATCCTTTTTTCCAGGTCTCGGTGACCCTATCTCATTTTCCAGCTGGTAATTCTGGCAAGAAAACTTGCATGAGGCGATGCCTGGAGAGCAGGCCAAAACTCACTCCCCTTTTTGGGCAGAAAAAAACCTTCCCATTCTCACCCCCACTCCACCACCTCCCTCCATCACCCCTTCCCTCAACAGATACACAGCTCAGAGCTGGTGGTAAATCTATGCATTAAAATGGCATTGGAATTGGACATTTTTTGTGGTTTGGGGGCCAGAAAAATCAGTCCATAAAGTAATTCATATTCTATAAGGTTTTACTTGTGACTGCTCGGATTTACCGCATGATAAGGGTAAAATCACATGTGATTTTACCATTTCCCCAGCATTGTTTAATTTTCAATTAAGTCTCAAGTTATCCAATCAGAACATCTGCTTCTCAATCAAACTGTATTTGGTCTTCAGTTTATGATATTTCAGGTTCTTGCTCTGTAACCAGTCAGAATTTGGAGGGAATCCAATGTGTTACTGAACTGCCTATTCTTGGCAGCACATTCAATTTTCAATGGGGAAACTTAACTTGATATTGATATGCTTCTGTAGTTGGGGCTCTCCACACATTGGCCTTCTTACTTTTGTTTTTACACAAAATGGTTTTAAGCCGAATTCGATGAATTTTTCCCACATGTTGGCGATACTGAAGGTACCCAGGGTTTGTGCTATTTCCTGGAGGGAACCAAGAAAATAGCCAAAATATTGCAAAATAACTTTTTTTTATTATCTAAAAATGTGCTTTGCAAGAAATTGTATATTTTGGGTTCTAAAAAGGCATCAAAATGGATTGCTGCACTAAGATCACACTCTTACCAGCTTTCAAAAACAAGCTGTAACAAAAAACAGATCTGACCAAAGTTTTTAAGTGGTTGTCTATTTTTCAGATTTTTGTGGTTATTACCATGTTGCTGTTTGCAGTGGAAACAAGCATGAGAACCATGGGTGAAACTGTAAAGTTCTACACTTCTAAATATTACAAACAACTCGGAGTTCAACAAAGGGATATTTGTGCTGTGCCAAGCAAATGAAACCTGATGCTCCTCAAGAGATAGCCACATTTTGTTTTTAATTTGCTAGTGGTGTTCCCATATGTGAAATACCTACATTGTGCTAGGGTTAGCATTTTGGCAGGAGTTTTACCTTCAATGTGCTACTAGCAGCATTTTGCACCTAGAAGGCATGCATTGAAAAATAGTGCTGCTAGCACCTTGGAGGTAATTGCATTTACAATGCCAGTATCAGTAATATACCATAGCAAAATTATGGCATTAACACATTGAAGGTAATCACCTCCAATATGCAAGTACTGGTATTTACTATTTTAGTATGGGTGCACATTATGCCAAGTGTTATGCCAAGAACTCTGTGACATTAATTAGGCGTGCCACATATCGGGAACCACTGCCATCCTCCCTTCCCCACCTACTTTCCTTCTCATTCACATTCTCTAACACAAACTCACACTCATTTTATCCACTTCCTGTCACCCACTCTCAATCACTTACTGTCACTCTTACTCTCAATCAAGCTTACTGACTCATTCTCATTCACTACCTGTCACTCACTCTCATCACTCACTTTTGCTCACTCACATACATGCTCTCACATTCACATGTCAACTTTCAAACAAACACACTTCCTCCTGACAAACGTACAAACAACATATACATTTAAAGGCATTTTCCTTTTACTAACCTCAGCCGCCAGTAAAGGTTTCATTCCAGCTCCTGGTACTAAATTCTGTATTATACTAATAGTGAATTCACTATTACTATAATATAGATGGCCAGAAAACAAGGAGAGCAGAGCTCTTTTCCCATAGAGGTGAGCTGTCTCTGTATTCCTGGCAGTGGTTTTGCCCCCTTCTGTTGTAGGGATTCTGCCCAAGAACAGAACTATGCATAGGATGATGGGACCTTAGTGAGCAGGGACTGAGTCTTCCTACCACCTGAGTGCCCATAAACCCTGGACCGACTAGCTAGAGTGTCTCACCTCCTCCTCCCACACAGAGACACAAGTGATTAGACACTCCAGTACACAACACTCCCCGAATCTCTCACGAATCACGGTAACAAGACACACCCTTTCGTACTTGTCCACAATAAGATCTGACAAAGACACGAAACAGTTAAAAATATTTATTGTAACTAACGTGCCCTGACGTGCCGTATAAGTGCCACGACAAGCAGAAAAATACATAGTACAAATCTAGTCAGCATAGCAGTTAGTCTGTATATCATCAAGGAAGATGTCATTATACAGAATTAAAGGGGGCAAGCCTATATTGCCTATACTCCCCTTGCTAAGAAAGAGTATTATTATATAATAGACGATCCCTGGGCTTTGTCAGCATACCCCATACCTTAGACTATAGGTAATAGCTCTACATCAGTGGTGCTGTCTCACTCTTCTCCCTGGAAAGATCCCTCTCCAAGTCTGTCACCCCATGCATGCATCCCCCATCATATCAAAGTATGAGTTTTCTAACAACAACTGCACTGGTATGTTTTGTCTAGGTGCTAGGGCCTGACCAGAACAGAATAACAAGGGGCATTGTTGTTTATCGACCTTGCTCACAATGTTCAGACTAAATTGGAATGACAGAAAACGAACACTGCAGACAGTTCTCATATGAAAGGCACCAACAAATGTATTTTGCAAAAAATAAAGTCATGTAGTAACGTGCGCAAAGCTGCCTAATGGCTACCGGGCTCATGCTAACTTAGTGATGTAGACAATGTCCCATCGGCCACATGACACTTCCTTAGCCAGGGGTCACAAAAAGAGTTCCAGGGATTTCGAGGTGCAAGTCAGGGCTCATAACTGTGACCTGGGGGTGATCTTTAAATTATAGACCACTCATGGTTTTACCAGAGAAACTAATCATTGAAATGAAAAAAGTAAATGAAATAAGTAGGAAAAAATTTAAATATGTAAATTTGTGGGGCCATAGGCCCCCATGCATCTTCAATGACCACACAGACACAGTTAGGTAGGGTGTAGAACTAGCCCAGGTCAGCCCGGCCCCTTTTATTGTCAGGGTCACATGTCCTGTGAAGTCTGTGCTGGATGGGTGTGGGGTGGGGTGTAAGCTAACCCTCTGGGAGTGGCTGGTGCTGACAACAACTAGAACAGTGACCTGCAGGTCACTACAGGTGACATATTAATCTTACATTTTTTTGCCCCAATTGCCAATTTACAAACAGCCAACAACTTACCTGCAACCAAAATGATTTTTTTAAGTGAGTACAGACTCTGCAACAACTTATGTGGTAAAATCTAATGAATTAAAAATGTGTATGAGGGAAAGGTATGCATTTGTTAAAATATACCAAGGATCCTGAGTTTAGAGATAATAATATCAGCACAACTGTGAATTTGGGACTTCACATATTATCCTGTGATTCAGAGATAATTTTGCAGAAAAGCTGTCCGTTCTTGCACAGTAATTTTCATTTTTGAAACCAAAATGGAAAGAAATTCAGTTGATAATAACACATGTTCTACTATTCGTTGTTCTAACACCTCTCCAGATTATAAAGGAACCAGACTTGAGTGTCTGTGTCCAATGCCCATTATACAAAAACCACCAAAAAGCAACAAAAGAATTGACCCATTCAAGTGATGTGGGTAGTTGTGGTATTCAGAATCAGGCTAGTTAGTCCACCACCCTGGAAAACCTATCAATCCAAGACATTCTAAAAACTAGACATCTGTGGGAGTCCTTGGCAAAGTGACCAGCTCCGATCCCACTACGTTTTATATCCCAAAAGTCCTTCAAACATCAAACTTTGGCAGAAATGACAAATTGTCCTCATATTTATTCAGGCAAAGTTATAGAATCTGCAGAAATTCAGAAATGTCCTACCTCCTAGAGTTGTCACTCTTCTTGTGTTAAAATGTTATGCCACTTGTATGGCTGGACATATTGCTCATTTTTGGGATCTTAAATTTTGCTGTGTTTGAGAGTGGGCTTTGCCATCCCCCAGGGAAACCTACCAAACCCAGACATTTCTGAAAATGAGAAACACTGTGGTGCACACGGTGCTTTCTTACACAGAATGCTCTGTAAATGTCACATTTTTTATAACATCACACTTTCCTCAACTTTCTGTAAGAGAAAGTTCTAGAATTTTGGGGAGTACACAAAATGCAAATACAATAGCAACCTTTGATTCCCCTTTCCTTGTTATTAGTTATCTCCCATGAAGGGAGAAAAGCTGAAAATTAATTATGTCTGACTGGAGGCAATCCCCTGTTGCAAAAAAATGTCATGGGTTTTGCAAAACGTAACTTTTGGAGAAGTTGCCGTGCACTTATCAGGATAAAAAAAAAACATTGGGTAAAAGTGTAAGAAATTGGGTATTGATTGAAGGGGGTGAAAGCCTACTCAATCAACAACCACAATTTTTGTCAGGGATGCCACCAAAAGCCACTACTTGTGCTTAACCCTCTAGTAGCCTCTCATTAAAAGAGGCTAAGTGCAAAGTACTTATGCAACACACAAACAGTAATACAGTGAAAACACAACACAATTAAAATACCAAATCAACTTAGAAAAATAGCATACATTTTAAAATAAGAACAACAATAATAAACATCCAATCTGTAGACCAGTGATATGCCATTTTAAAGGTCTATGTAAAAATAGTGGCAAGAAGCAGGAAGCGGTAACTGTGGGTATCTGGTTGTTCTAGACCGGGTTCAGGCCAACCAAAATGGAATGAGGGCCAGATATAGGGACAAGGTTAGTCCCGCTAAAAACGTTATCTTCTCAAAGTCAAATGCACAGATTTCAAATCTTCAGGTTTTCAGAGAAGCTCAACTGATGCCAGCCTAGGGACCAGGATTTGGGGAGGAAGTCCTTGGGGATCAGGAACTCACTCCATCGGAGGCCAGCATGACTCAGGCAGGTCCTATTGCAGGTCCAGTCATGTCCAGTTACATGTTCCATCAGGGTCAGCTGGACGGTTGCAGACAGGCCTCAAGAGCTTGTTGTGTTCCTGTACCTCAGAACAGGAGGTCAACCAACAAGCCCTTGGAGTCACTCAGGTTAGCCTGGGATGAAGAGAGTAGGTCTAGTCTTCCTTCTCGCAGAGCAGGACAGGCCTCAAACTTCAGAGAAGTCCTCTGAAGAACATGGCAGGCCTCGTGCAGAAGGGTAATCCTCTGGTAGCAGCAGGGCAGTCCTCTTAGGAGCAAGGCAGGCCTCAAGCAGCAGAGCAGACCTCTGGGGAACAAGGCAGGCCACTAGCAGCAGGGTAGGGCAGTCCTCTGGTGAAGAAGGCAGTCCTAGTTCTGTATTTCCACAAGTCCAGGAGTATACTGAGGTCTTAGGGTCCAATATTTGTACCTGATGCCAGCCTTTGAATTGTGGGGTATCGTCTAAACCTTCCCCCACACCTGGTTCTGGAAACTTCCCTTCTCTCCCCTGCCCAGGCTCCAAGAGGTCTAGGGTGACAATGGGCTGGTGCCAAGGTCTTGTAAAGTGTGCTGGAGGCTGCCATTTGAAATACAAGTGGGGCAGGGAACAGCTCCACGCCTCATTCTGGCCAATGACCCATCATGCCAACACCTAGCCTCCCTTTGTCTCATTCTCTGGGAGGAAAACACAAGGGTCAGCTGCTAACTACAGCCCGTCACGCAACCCAGGACACATGATGCAGGCACCAAATGCTTAGGACAGGAAAATGCCAGCTTTTTAAAAGTGAAAAAGCAAAACTAGGACCCAAGTCCTAGACAGATGGCGCACTACCTTGAAAACTCAAATGATGAGTGTATTAGCTAAATGTTAATCAGAAACCTTTTACATTAAGTCAATGTTATGAAATCAAAAGTTCATATAATAACAGAAATCTTGCAACGTTTCCAAAAAATGATGATGGCAGAATCCAATGCTGAATCTTCAATTTACTTTATTCAAAGAGGATTTCTTCAACTGATATCCTTAATGATTGTTAAATCAAAATGATGCATTTAAATGTGGATATTCATTCCCAATGCATTTCGGGTGTGCTTTCACCCTTCGTCAGGGGAAATCTACAGAACAAACATATATATAATAATGAATCTAATTACTCAATAAAAAAGACTTATAAAGGTTCCTACATCCGGAGCGGTTAGTGCTAGTGCAACTCATGCAGTCAAATATTGATTTGTTACTTGATCATTTCACGATCATTCAGAGGGTTAGTTGTAAGTTCCTCTGTGTCAACAGAAATCAATGGAAGAAATAGTTTGAAAGCCAGTTTAGCCCTGAGTAGATGGAAGGAATCTAAAACTAGCGTGACAGGCCGTGTTTTGAAAGATGATAAAATGTGAAATGAGAATCATGATAGAATGAAAAATGAGAATCACCTGTGATAAACGTGCGTGGTGAACCTGATAAGTTAACTACCGTACCAAAAAACTGTACTTTAAAATACTGTTGCGTAAATTGAAAATCACCCGTGAAAGATGTGCGCAACGTAAACAATAAAAATAAATACCTCCAATTCAATGCTGAAGAGAGTATACAAAAGTAAACTGCAGCACTGTCCAAAAAGTTGCCGTTAATCAACTCGTGACGCAAAACTATTGGCCTCAAATCAAGGACCCTGCGATGAAAATAACCATAATTCGTGATCTCCCTGTTACATCTTCAAATGCGTAACTAATGTTGAAACAGATTAAGAATTCGTGTTTACCTTCAAATTCGTAACGCTACTGGTGACTGTGCGAAAGCTTATTCAGTAGTTGTCAACTGTCCTAATGGACTCCTTGGTATAAAAACTGCAAAAATGTTAATTAAAAGAAATGTAGATAACCTTAAATGCTCTAGTGTACTATGTAACGTCAATGAATAATACTATCGTTGTATGAAGCTCACCTCGTCTCAGACGTACAAACACTTCACACGCTATAACTGGTAACTCCCGTCAGCATCTGTGGCAGAAAGTGTATTATAAGTCAAAGCCTAATTGTAATTCTGTCCCCAACCTCCATACAAGGTGAAACTCACCGTAGTATAGTAGACTGCACATGCGCTAGTCTCAGCAACCTGGGTCCTGATGCTACCTCGTCTCCTCTTTGTGGGTTAAATGCGTTATACTAACTCCGGCTTCTACCGTCACTACGTGCACCATTAGATATAGAAATAGGACAGAACAAAAGAGCTGAATCGAAGGAAGTTGCAAATGGCAGACATCTTAACAGGTATTAAATTCAAGTGGTAACGTCATGTTTTACAATGGTCATCAAAGAGATTTGAATGTTGAAATGATGAAAAAACAAAAACTGTTACACAAACAAGTAACATTAACAGCCCAGGTTACACATCTCTGTTTCTAAATAAACGATTCCAAGTTTCTCAATTAATATACGAGCAGTGACTAACCATCATTGTGCTACAATGTCGTTATCAATTTATGGCCACAGTTTCACACTTGCATGATAATCAGAGTTCAAATCTGCTCACAAAGGTTGACAAGTAAAAAACCCAAACATATGCTCAAATGACAGCTTTTTAGAAGATGCTAACAGTGGCGCTTGGTAAAAGATTACATTATCATACATATATAAATATGTGAACATACTTGCAGGAAACCTGGTGCAATAAATCATAGTGTAACATGTTCATACAGAGGTGGATTTCACCACCAACTACACCTGAATAGTTAAATCAATGGAATGGGTTAGAATGTGACAGAACCACTGAACATGATTCTTTGCGTGTATACTAAGAATAAACACAATGCAAACATTGGAAAATTAAATCAATGAAATGACTAAGCTTATTACAAAACCATTGAACATGATTCATTGAAGGTACACTGTACATAAACACAGAACAAAACATAGTGTGCTATCTAAAATGGTTTGTGTGTAAACCGAATCCTATCTTGGCATGTGGTGCTGTTGAAGTGCGCTATGCTGTATACTATTTCACAGGAAACACGAGAGTTCCAATTTATCATTGAGACCCTTAGGGCTCATCGTGTCTAGATACCTAATCCAGCAATCTCACGCTGGGTAATAAATTTAGACATGTCTCTGTCTAAGTGACTCTTGACAATCTCCAATACTGTAAATCTGAGTTGGACAATCGTGTGGCGAAACTCAACCCAATGACTCGCTAAACGAGAAGAGATCCCCCGGGTTCTGATCCTACTTTTATGTTCAGTTATTCGTGTGCGCAATGACCTCTCCGTCTTGCCTACATAGTACAGGACACATGGGCACCGTATGGCATAAATAACATTTTGAGAATTACAGTTGGCAGTGAATACCAGTTTAACAGATTTACCCGACCAGGGGTGTGAAATTGATGTCCCTTGCAATACATTATTGCAATGCGAACAATTGTGACGCCTTTGCATACCTCTTGCTTCTCCCATGTTTGTGTCCTTTCTCTTTTTCAATGTTTCTCTGATATTGTTTGATCTTTTGTATGCGAAAATTGGAGGGTCCTGAAAAAGATCGCCAAAGTCTGGTTCCGTCTGTAAAAGCTCCCATCTTTTAACAATGACTTTTTTGATGGCTGTTGCCTGTGTCGAGTATACGGATACAAACACTTCTCGTCTACTCTTGGTCTTCTCTTTTTTGGTGATTAAATCTAATCTTAAGATTTCTTCCCTGCTTCTAGCTGCTGCTTCCACTACCTCCTCTGGACCACTCCTCTCTAGAGAACTTTTCTTGAATGATTTCATGGTGGTTTGAAATTGACTGTGATCAGAGGTGATGCATTTAATGCGCATGAATTGTGAGAGCGGAAGATGTTTTTTAAGAGACTGGGGTGGAAACTTGTGTACAATAGTGTGTTGCTGCGGTCTGTTGATTTCATAAACACCTTAGTGACTATCTCAAGATTATTCAACACAACCTTCACATCTAAATATGAGATTGATCGTCTGTCTATGTTGTGTGTGAACCCATTCAACTGACTCAGCTTATCCTATAGTTCATGTGCCGTTCCTTGCCATATGATGAATATATCATCGATGTATCGATGATACAGTAGCACATGCGCTGCCCAGTCTGGGTCACACAATATATGCTCTTGTTCAAACCTCATCATGTATATATTGGCATAACTAGGTGCCCCGGAAAAACACATAGAGGTTCCGGTGGTCTGTAAAAAGTACCTGTCTTGCCACTTGAAGTAACTATGGTATAGGCAAAACTGCAAAATTTCCAACAAAAAAACTTTGTCAGCTTGTATATCCTCTTGTTGAAGTAACGCCCACTCGACTGCCTCAATTCCCTCAACGTGTGGTACGGATGTATATAACACTACTACGTCTATCGTACATAGTCAAATTTCCACTCCGGTCGGCAGTGTCAAGTTGTTTAGTAATGTCAAAAAGTGAGTCGTGTCCTGTAGGTATGTGATGCCAGTTTGAACAATCGGTTCTAAAAAAGTATCTAAATAGTGTCCAAGAGACTCATGTATCGACCCACAGCCAGAGACTATGGGGCGAAAGTGGGGCCCCTGAGGGTTTTGTGTATTTTAGGTAAGATGTAGATTCCTGGTCTACGCGTAAACCTGGTGAAGAGAAATTCCAAAGTTTTCCGAAATCCACCCTACATTCTTGGCATTTGTCAGAATCTGTAACAGAATCTTCTGGAATTCTTGGGTGGGGTTATTATTCATCGGTAAGTATGTAGTCCCGTCAGAGAGCATATGTTCGTCCTTGGTTTCATAAAATTCACAGTCCATGACCACTAAAGCGCCTCCCTTATCTGTTGGAAAAAAGACAATCGAACTATTTTCACGTACATTTTTAAGAGCTTTTCTATCAGTTCTGGTCAAATGTTGTCTCTTCTTAGAAGGGGACTGTAACTGTGCCAAATATCTCTTGACTAACGTTTCAAATGAGTCCAACACCTTATGGGTAATTGTAGCCACAAACGTACTCCTAGATCTAAACTCTTTGAAATCTGTTGTTCTAAACTTTCTGAAGTAAACTGCCTGTTGTTAAAAAAATACCGTAGCCTGAGCTTTCTCATGAATTTGTATAAGTCAATCTCTGTGTTAAAAGAATTTGTGTGAAAGGTGGGTACGAATGTGATACCCTTGTTCAAAAGACTGGTTTGAGCTTCGGTGAGTGAGACTGATGAAATATTGACTACTAGTGTTTCTTGGTTCTGCGACCTGTGCTCACTGGTTTTACTCCCTCCACGACATCTCTGAGTTTTTGTGCTTTTGACTGTACCACTGATTGATCTAACGGAGGATTGTTGGCTGCTGGGCTGACTTCTAAAAAAGAAACCTTTGTGGCTGCTGAAGTGAATGCTTCTGTGTCTGTCGGTATACTGACAGATGGAACTGGTGCTCTTGTCATACGTGTATCGCTGACCGAGGCTAAACTCTCATCTGAGGAGGTGGTTCTGCTCTTGTGAAAGACCTCCGCCCAGGAGTACACTTCATCTAATTTGTAATGTATCGTGTCTCTCCTAAATTTGCGGACCTTTCGATTATGAATCTCTTTTTCGTATGTGTCAAGTTTGATGTTAATCTCCTCTAGTGTCGTTACCCAATTATCTGTCTCCAGTCGTTGTTTAATACTTTCTTGTAACTATTTGATCTCTTGTTCTAAGCCTATCAAGACTGTAGTTAATTCTTCTACAATTAAAAGTATAAGGTCGAGCGAACATTTATTAAGTATGGAGTACCATTTATCCATGAATTTTTTATTGGCTTTAAACCTCATGGGTTTCAATGGGAGTCTCAGCCCTCTCGGTATCCTGCTTGCCTTGTGATATTGAATTAATGTCGTGGCATGTAACCTCTGATTAATCTCATGACGCATTAAATATTCCAACTGTCGCAATTGTTGTGTGACAGCTCCTTGGGTCATATCCAATTACCTAACCTCCCAGATCAGGCCATATATATCCTGTGCTTCTGTGGCACTGTAAACCTTTGTTTCCGCTTTGTTGTCAGTAAGGTCTAAAATATCCTTAAATGACATTTTGTTGGTGCAAAAAGTGCTGTCTTGGGCAAAAAAATGAAATTGTATGAATGAACAGCAGTAATGCACTCTATTTCTCAACTATATGCACAATTATACTATGAAACAGATGATTGTTAAAATTGGTGTGCGCCTTCTGAAGTGGTTCCACCCTACCACCTGTTCAAAATTGAAAAAGCAAAACTAGGACTCAAGTCCTAGACAGATGGCGCACTACCTTGAAAACTCAAATGATGAGTGTATTAGCTAAATGTTAATCAGAAACCTTTTACATTAAGTCAATATTATGAAATCAAAAGTTCATCTAATAACAGAAATCTTGCAACATTTCCAAAAAATTATGATGGTGGAATCCAATGCTGAATCTTCAATTTACTTTATTCAAAGACGATATCTTCAACTGATATCCTTAATGATTGTTAAATCAAAATGATGCATTTAAACGTGGATATTCATTCCCAATGCATTTCGGGTGTGCTTTTACCCTTCGTCAGGGGAAATCTACAGAACAAACATATATATAATAATGAATCTAATTACTCAATAAAAAAGACTTATTAATGTTCCTACATCCGGAGCGGTAACTGCTAGTGCAACTCATGCAGTCAAATATTGATTTGTTACTTGATCATTTCACGATCATTCAGAGGGTTAGTTGTTAGTTCCTCTGTGTCAAGAGATATCAATGGAAGAAATAGTTTGAAAGCCAGTATAGCCCTGAGTAGATGGAAGGAATCTAAAACTAGCTTGACAAGACGTGTTTTGAAAGATGATAAAATGTGAAATGAGAATCATGATAGAATGAAAAATGAGAATCACCCGTGTTAAACGTGAGTGGTGAACCTGATAAGCTAACTTCCATATTAAAAATCTTTACTTTAAAAGACTTTTGCGTAAATTGAATATCACCAGTGAAGGAAGTGCGCAACGTAAACTAAAAAATAAATACCTCCTCTTCAATGCTGAAGACAGTGTACAAATGTAAACTGCCGCACTGTCCAAAAAGTTGCCGTTAATCAACTCGTGACGCCAAACTATTGGCCTCAAATCAAGGACCCTGCAATGAAAATAACCGTAATTCATGATCTCCCTGTTACATCTTCAAATGCGTAACTAATGTTGAAACAGATTAAGATTCCGTGTTTACCTTCAAATTCGTAACGCTACTGGTGACTGTGCGAAAGCTTATTCAGTAGATGTCAAATGTCCTAATGGACTCCTTGGTATAAAAACGGCAAAAATTGAAAATGAAAGAAATTTGAGTTTTCAAGGTAGTGCGCCATCTGTCTAGGACTTGGGTCCTAGTTTTGCTTTTTCAATTTTGAACAGGTGGTAGGGTGGAACTACTTCAGAAGGCGCACACCAATTTTAACAATCATCCGTTTCATAGTATAATTGTGCATATAGTTGAGAAATAGAGTGCATTACCGCTGTTCATTCATACAGCTTTTTAAAAGTGGCATCTTCAGAATTGCAATTTAAAATCTAATTTTTTGGCATACCCCCCACCTCAACAGTGTATGTACGGACCGTACCCCCACCCTGTATGCATGGAGCATACCCCCCACCCCAACAGTGTAAGTATGACCCGTACCCTCACCCGCGTAAGCATGGAGCGTACCCCCCATGCCAACAGTGTACATACGGACCATAACCCCACCCGCGTATGTATGGAGCGTACCCCCACCCCAACAGTGGACGTACGGACCGTACACCCACCCGCGTACGTATGGAGCGTACCCCCCATGGCAATAGTGTACGTCTGGACCGTAACCCCACCCCGTATGCATGGAGCGTACCCCCACCCCAACCGTGTATGTACGACACATACCCCCACCTCATATGCATGGAGCGAACCCACACACGTGTATGTTCTAAGCGTACATATTGTGAAATAGGAGGTGTGTGTGCAGAGTCCTCCCAGCAGAGCCCAGAGACAGGAGGGGTGGGTGCCTAACACTCCCAGCAGTGCCCAGAGACAGAAGGGGTGGGTGCAGAGTCCTCCCAGCAGTGCCCAGAGACAGGAGGGGTGGGTGCCTAACACTCCCAGCAGTGCCCAGAGACAGGAGGGGTAGGTGCAGAGTCCTCCCAGCAGTGCCCAGAGACAGGAGGGGTGGGTGCCTAACACTCCCAGCAGTGCCCAGAGACAGGAGGGGTGTGTGCAGAGTCCTCCCAGCAGTGCCCAGAGACAGGAGGGGTGTGTGCAGAGTCCTCCCAGCAGTGCCCAGAGACAGGAGGGGTGGGTGCCTAACACTCCCAGCAGTGCCCAGAGACAGGAGGGGTGGGTGCAGAGTCCTCCCAGCAGTGCCCAGACACAGGAGGGGTGTGTGCAGAGTCCTCCCAGCAGTGCCCAGACACAGGAGGGGTGTGTGCCTAACACTCCCAGCAGTGCCCAGAGACAGGAGGGGTGGGTGTCTAACACTCCCAGCAGTGCCCAGAGACAGGAGGGGTGTGTGCCTAACACTCCCAGCAGTGTCCAGAGACAGGAGGGGTGGGTGCAGAGTCCTCCCAGCAGTGCCCGGAGACAGGAGGGGTGGGTGCCTAACACTCCCAGCAGTGCCCAGAGACAGGAGGGGTGGGTGCACAGTCCTCCCAGCAGTGCCCAGAGACAGGAGGGGTGGGTGCCTAACACTCCCAGCAGTGCCCAGAGACAGGAGGGGTGGGTGCAGAGTCCTCCCAGCAGTGCCCAGAGACAGGAGGGGTGGGTGCCTAACACTCCCAGCAGTGCCCAGACGCAGGAGGGGTGGGTGTAGAGTCCCCCCAGCAGTGCCCAGACACAGGAGGGGTGTATGCAGAGTCCTCCCAGCAGTGCCCAGAGACAGGAGGGGTGGGTGCCTAACACTCCCAGCAGTGTCCAGAGACAGGAGGGGTGGGTGCAGAGTCCTCCCAGCAGTGCCCAGAGACAGGAGGGGTGGGTGCCTAACACTCCCAGCAGTGCCCAGAGACAGGAGGGGTGGGTGCAGAGTCCTCCCAGCAGTGCCCAGAGACAGGAGGGGTGGGTGCCTAACACTCCCAGCAGTGCCCAGAGACAGGAGGGGTGGGTGCAGTCCTCCCAGCAGTGCCCAGAGACAGGAGGGGTGGGTGCCTAACACTCCCAGCAGTGCCCAGACGCAGGAGGGGTGGGTGTAAAGTCCCCCCAGCAGTGCCCAGACACAGGAGGGGTGTATGCAGAGTCCTCCCAGCAGTGCCCAGAGACAGGAGGGGTGGGTGCCTAACACTCCCAGCAGTGTCCAGAGACAGGAGGGGTGGGTGCAGAGTCCTCCCAGCAGTGCCCAGAGACAGGAGGGGTGGGTGCCTAACACTCCCAGCAGTGCCCAGAGACAGGAGGGGTGGGTACAGAGTCCTCCCAGCAGTGCCCAGAGACAGGAGGGGTGGGTGCCTAACACTCCCAGCAGTGCCCAGAGACAGGAGGGGTGTGTGCAGAGTCCTCCCAGCAGTGCCCAGAGACAGGAGGGGTGTGTGCAGAGTCCTCCCAGCAGTGCCCAGAGACAGGAGGGGTGGGTGCAGAGTCCTCCCAGCAGTGCCCAGAGACAGGAGGGGTGGGTGCAGAGTCCTCCCAGCAGTGCCCAGAGACAGGAGGGGTGGGTGCCTAACACTCCCAGCAGTGCCCAGAGACAGGAGGGGTGGGTGCAGAGTCCTCCCAGCAGTGCCCAGAGACAGGAGGGGTGGGTGCCTAACACTCCCAGCAGTGCCCAGAGACAGGAGGGGTGTGTGCAGATTCCTCCCAGCAGTGCCCAGAGACAGGAGGGGTGGGTGCAGAGTCCTCCCAGCAGTGCCCAGAGACAGGAGGGGTGGGTGCAGAGTCCTCCCAGCAGTGCCCAGAGAGAGGAGGGGTGGGTGCCTAACACTCCCAGCAGTGCCCAGAGACAGGAGGGGTGGGTGCAGAGTCCTCCCAGCAGTGCCCAGAGACAGGAGGGGTGGGTGCAGAGTCCTCCCAGCAGTGCCCAGAGACAGGAGGGGTGGGTGCCTAACACTCCCAGCAGTGCCCAGAGACAGGAGGGGTGGGTGCAGCGTCCTCCCAGCAGTGCCCAGAGACTGGAGGGGTGGGTGCCTAACACTCCCAGCAGTGCCCAGAGACAGGAGGGGTGTGTGCAGAGTCCTCCCAGCAGTGCCCAGAGACAGGAGGGGTGGGTGCAGAGTCCTCCCAGCAGTGCCCAGAGACAGGAGGGGTGGGTGCCTAACACTCCCAGCAGTGCCCTGAGACAGGAGGGGTGGGTGCAGAGTCCTCCCAGCAGTGCCCAGAGACAGGAGGGGTGGGTGCCTAACACTCCCAGCAGTGCCCATGGAACGCAAAGGGTGGAGTAGCCACAGATACCATGCCCACAAATGTCAGTCAGGTGCACAAAGACCCTGCAGTACATGTACCACATGTGTGCGAGGCTGGGAGTATACGCATGCATAGTGGCGAAAAGAAAACATGTCCACATGAAGTCATGTCAATAGTCCACATACACAAGTACAATGACTACCAAGGATGCCACGAATGATGCAGGTGGAGACATCGCTCAGCATGCATGTGCAAAGTTGAAGGAGTCCGTCACACACCCAGCTAATGTACACACAGCTCAGCGCTAAATATTGGGAACACCCTGCAGGGAAGATGTCAGGGTACACAGAGGAAGGAATACACCTTGGGACAATTTCACCATGCAGTAACTGCTTACATGAACAGAGAAACCTAGCTAACACCGTGTGATGGCACACAGATACCAGGGTCCCACCTATGACCAGCACACTACTACATTTCCCACACACCCAACACATGATTACCACCCAAAATCATGTAGCAGCCCCACCAACAGCAACATCAGAAAAGCAGTAGTGTTCAAAGGAAACAAAAATGGCTTTAATCAGCATGATCTTAAATAGTGTGTTTGTAGAAAGTTCAATATTTACAAAGCCCATAGGGCAGACCATCAGTCACAGCTGGATGGGGGACACAGTGGGACGCGTGTCCCCTAGCTTGCCTGCACAGTCAGACTCCTTCGTCTTCCACAGCGGGGAGGGCATCATGTGGGGGGGGAAGGACCAGGCACCGCAGGGACATTAGGGCGAACGGTAGGCGTCGTGGGTGCAGGGATGGAGGACTCCACCACACGGGGTGGGGCAGGGCCAAAGGCGGAGGCCAGGATCTCGCTGCACACCTTAGCAAGGTCCTCCAGTGTCTCCCCTGCACCCGAAGGAGGGATGGGTCGCAGCGCCACTGGGGGAGGGTGGAGAAAGGGGGGGGACTCAACCACCCTGACCGGGGACTCCCTTGACCGCTTGCGGGGTGGTGTCACAGTGGGGCTCAGGGACAGAGCGGCCATGAAGGAGTCCTTGCCGGATATGTGGCCAGGAGAGCTGAGGGGAGGGGAGGGGATTTGGAGGGAGTGGATTGGGCGGAATGCGGACTCCCACTCTGGCTGCGTGTCTTACGTTTGCCCCCCGACCCAGTGGGTGTGCCTACTTCACCCTGTGTGTGCGTGCTAGGAGGTGTGCGTCTGACCTTCCCTGCTGGTGTGGTGCCTGTGTCTGTTGTGGTGGGTGCATGCTGACGTCTGGGTGTACGTGGGACAGGCATGGGAGTGGGAAGTGTGGATGGGGCAGGGGTAGGGGGTGGGACGTAGCGCTGCAGGAGACCCACTGCTGCAGTCAGAGTCGAGTCTATGGACCTCAGCAACTGGCGTTGGTCAGCCTGCGACGAAAAAATGCCCTCCAAGTATGCCTCCATGTTGTGCAGCACTTGGCTGTGGCCATGGAGGACATTAAGGATCGCAGCCTGACGAACCTGCAACTGCCGCTGGATGTCCACAGACTCGGCATTGGCGGCAGCAGTGGAGACAGGGGCAGGGGGTGCGGTGCCTGGCACGAAGGAGACATGTGGTGACCGGGGCCGTTGGGAAGGGACACGAGCAAGTGGGAGGCGGCTGATGGCAATGGAGGGGGCGGGGTGCGATGTTGTGCCGCTGTCAGCTGGTGGTGCAGCCTCCGCCCACTCGGAGAGATCATCCTCGGACCCGTCCGCTTCATATTCGGTGGTGCCAGTGGACAGGTCCTCGGCCTCACTCTCCTCCGCCTCTGTACCACTCAATGTGCCAGCCACGATGTCAACGCTGGCACTGGTGCTCGGTCCCTCCGCTTTGTCTGTGCTCATGTCTCCCTCCGTGTCCCCCGACGATGCTGTGGGCAATGTGAAGAGACAGCAATGAATCACACACCTGTATACATATGTCACATGAGTCCAATCTACATAGGTTACAACGCATAGCCTGCAAAGAAAGATCAGTAACATCTACAAAACAAGGTACAGATGTAGGGCATGCAACACACAGTTGGTTGACCCACCATGCCAATGAAAATCCATGGAGAGCATGACACAATAGCAAATGACATGAAATGGAGTTTGACATAGGAGCCAGGCCCTGGGGACAATCCAGCACTGCATCTGCACCACACAGCGTTGCCGACAATAGGGATGAGGAGGGACCAAATCCATGAACTTGAGGCACATGCTGCATACGTAATACTGAAAACTTGCCCACCATGACTGGCTCACTGCACCTTGAGTGTATGTCCAGACAAACATCACACACTGGCCAGACCTAGCAAGGAGAATTCTGGTTTTGACATGTAGGCTTGGCCCGCACCAACCACCCCCTACATGAGACAATTTGTTGAGACACAGGTGGCACTTACATCTCTTAGTCTGGGTGAAATACACAGGGGCTGCATAAATGCAAGAATGGACGCCAAATACCCAAGGTGCGCCTGTCCAAATAATCATGTACAAATGGCCATCAACAGATGATTGTAACAAGACACACAGGCACTGGCCACTGTGACTATGAACAAGGAAAATCAGGTCAGGCTGTACAGTGGGCACTTGTACTACATTTCACGTCAATATACATGGTGCCAGGGGACAATGGCACAGAGCACAACCTAGGCTGTAGACACTGAGAGTGTCCACGTGTTGTGATGACACACATGACACCTAGGAAAATATGCCCCAGGGGACAGTAGTGGCAACACAACTCCATGGTCCTAAATGGGAATGACTGCAACACACCCCAACATCCCTGCACTATGCGTATCGCACACTCATGCACATCATGTCACAGGCCACAACATAGGACATGCGCGCTGTAAGGCATGACACTTGTGAGACTAACTCCCATGTCTGGAATCTGCATCAGTGCCAACTGACATGGAACCCACATGTACTGAACTGGACAGGGCACAGCCAAGTTCCCCAAACCTGTTACACACCACCCCCACACATGATGCTACAGGCATAGTTCACGTGGAGAAAGCGCCAGCCTACATTACCTTGTGAAGGCGTGACTACACACAGACCAGGGAACACATTGCAAGGAGGGGAAGGGAGGCATGAGAGCACCGCTATACTGTGGGTAACTGGATCTGCACAGCACCTTTAAACCCTGGCAGTGTATCCATGCAACTGTGCACCTACAAATGCTGGTGAAACACAACAAACACACATGTACCTACCCCCTTCCTGCTGCTGCTTCTCCTGTAAGCGCCTCTCCAAGTCTGGAAATACCACCGGCAGCACACGCTTGTGGATGTGGGTCAGTCGGCGGCGCCCGCGGTTCTTATGGGTCTCAGGTGAGTCCCCCAGCAGGACCCGTGCGATCCTCCGCATCCAGCACCGGATATCCTGCCAGCGTTTCCTCACCTGGGACAGGCGCCGCTTCCGACCATCCGCACTCCTCACGGCGCTGACGGCGGTCAGCCATATCTGCTCCTTGGCTGAGGCGCCTACCTGTGAGGATGAACAAGTGACACTACATCAATACACCTGGCACATGTCACAGAGACACATATGAGAACACATTTGCTGTTTACAACAAGGCATAGTATGCATCCAACGCATTGCACCTTTGTCATAGGGACATGATCCTCTGGGGAAGGGCAAAAGCAGTACGTGCCATTGAAAGGACACAGGTGGAATGAGGGCAACTACACAATCAATGATCCAGGCTCACACTGTGCATCACAAGCTACACCAGGATAATGTGCAGCACCTCTAAGCAGTCACATGCGACAGGCCACTGACGCTACCGCAGCAGAGTACACAGACACACACAGGCACAGGACATTCACCTGCCATTGCCAAATGCAGCGACATACCTCACTCTGCACATGTGCCACTAGCCGGGGGGGGGCTCACAGGTGTGGGGCTGGCTCTGCACGTCAGACACACAGCACTGCTCCCTGCTCACATCACATGGCCAGGGTATATCCATCCCTCATGCAGCTGGGGTGCTACACTCCACATATGCACCCACCCACATGACAGGGGACTTACACACACACCCATGTCCAGGGTATGAACACATCATGTGGACACTCTCAGCACAGGTACACAGAACTAACACACATCTGTGGGTACAGTCACCTGTCACACTGGGCTGACCACAGAATCACATGAGGACTGTAGAGGCTACATTCCCAGGAGGACAAGACAGGCAGAATGTGGCATGCACCATGCAGTGATTGTCACAGTAAACACCATGCTAGTGAGGACGGCAGACATGCAGCACAGCATGCTCTGGCCTGGAGACATCAGGCATTCCCCCCCCCTGGCACCCCCCCTACAGTATATAGCATGTGTGTCACACCTGGACACAATGGCAGAAGTCACAGTCACAAAAAAGGGACACAGTCTGTGCTAGTGGACTCTGCACTCACCTGATAACCTGGTCGCCCATACAGCAGGGGGTACTGTGGGAGGATCACATCCAGCAAAGCCAGGTTCTCCTCCAGGGTGAATGGCTGTGACCTCTCCACAGCCCTTGACATGGTTCCAGGGAATCAGTAGCAGCAGCTGGGTCGTGGAATACAAAGATGTGCAGGCAAGTGCTCCCTCATGGGACCTGGCTGCCTTATATCTGCCTTGCTGGCCTGTTTCATGCACAGGAGTACAGAGTGATTGGCCACTCACATTTGCATCCTATGTTTCCTCCAATCCCTTCAAACCTAGCAGTCAGTGGGTTCTTATTGTATTTTTTTCTTGAGCATGATGTCAACTCCACAAACACATTGCAACAAAGTAGATTCATTCCAACTGACTTCTGCTGTGCACCTTCCGGAAAAAATTCAAACTTTAAACTTGGTCTCCATGACAACCAGCATGCATGTAGGCCTTTATGCTTGTCCCTCATGTGTCCCCTATGTAATTTGGAGATTCACACACAGGTACGGTGCGTTCCGGGGCCCTAGGGCACCCCAAATGCATAGCAACGGCCCGTACAGGCGTGTGTATGGTCCGTACCACTATGGGTGTTCTCGCGTATGCGTACTCATGGTGGTACGGACCGTACCCACGCCTGTACGCTCACTATCACTATGGGTGTTCTCGCGTATGTGTACTCATGGTGATAGTGAGCGTACAGGCGTGTGTACGGTCCGTACCACCATGAGTACGCATACGCGAGAACACCCATAGTGATAGTGAGCGTACAGGCGTGTGTACGGTCCGTACCACTATGGGTGTTCTCGCGTATGCGTACTCATAGTGATAGTGAGCCTACAGGCGTGTGTATGGTCCGTACCACCATGAGTACGCATACGCGAGAACACCCATAGTGATAGTGAGCGTATAGGCGTGTGTACGGTCCGTACCACTATGGGTGTTCTCGCGTATGCGTACTCATAGTGATAGTGAGCGTACAGGCGTGTGTATGGTCCGTACCACTATGGGTGTTCTCGCGTATGCGTACTCATAGTGATAGTGAGCGTACAGGCGTGTGTACGGTCCGTACCACTATGGGTATTCTCGCGTATGCGTAGTCATAGTGATAGTGAGTGTACAGGCGTGTGTACGGTCCGTACCACCATGAGTACGCATACGCGAGAACACCCATAGTGATAGTGAGCGTACAGGCGTGTGTACGGTCCGTACCACTATGGGTGTTCTCGCGTATGCGTACTCATAGTGATAGTGAGCGTACAGGCGTGGGTACGGTCCGTACCACTATGGGTGTTCTCGCGTATGCGTACTCATAGTGATAGTGAGCGTACAGGCGTGTGTACGGTCCGTACCACTATGGGTGTTCTCGCGTACGCGTACTCATAGTGATAGTGAACGTACAGGCGTGTGTACGGTCCGTACCACCATGAGTACGCATACACGAGAACACCCATAGTGATAGTGAGCGTACAGGCGTGTGTACGGTCCGTACCACTATGGGTGTTCTCGCGTATGCGTACTCATAGTGATAGTGAGCGTACAGGCGTGTGTACGGTCCGTACCACTATGGGTATTCTCGCGTATGCGTACTCATAGTGATAGTGAGTGTACAGGCGTGTGTACGGTCCGTACCACCATGAGTACGCATACGCGAGAACACCCATAGTGATAGTGAACGTACAGGCGTGTGTACGGTCCGTACCACTATGGGTGTTCTCGCGTATGCGTACTCATAGTGATAGTGAGCGTACAGGCGTGTGTACGGTCCGTACCACTATGGGTGTTCTCGCGTATGCGTACTCATAGTGATAGTGAGCGTACAGGCGTGTGTACGGTCCGTACCACCATGAGTACGCATACGCGAGAATACCCATAGTGATAGTGAGCGTACAGGCGTGTGTACGGTCCGTACCACTATGGGTGTTCTCGCGTATGCGTACTCATAGTGATAGTGAGCGTACAGGCGTGGGTACGGTCCGTACCACTATGGGTGTTCTCGCGTATGCGTACTCATAGTGATAGTGAGCGTACAGGCGTGTGTACGGTCCGTACCACCATGAGTACGCTTACGCGAGAACACCCATAGTGATAGTGAGCGTACAGGCGTGGGTACGGTCCGTACCACTATGGGTGTTCTCGCGTATGCGTACTCATAGTGATAGTGAGAGTACCATGCGTGGGTACGGTCCGTACCACCATGAGTACGCATACGCGAGAACACCCATAGTGAGACGGGCCCAACACCCGTGCGTACGCTCACTATCACTATAGGTGTTGTCGCGTATGCGTACTCATGGTGGTACGGACCGTACACACGCCTGTACGCTCACTATCACTATGGGTACACATACAGCAGCACTCCCATAGTGATACGGGAACGTACACAGGCCCTCTTAGGGAAAGTACGGTGCCTTTCACACATCACAGTGGTGACAGCCAGCACACAGGAAGGAATAGGGCTGACATACTTGTCCATGGATGGACATCAAGGCATTGTCTGGCCAGTACTACATGTGTGGGGCACAGGTGTGAAAGGCTGTGATGTGGCACATTACTCCTGAGTCGAGAAGGCACCAGATGTATGATGAGATGTGTACACATGTAATGTGTGACGGTGCAATGTGTGCCAGGCATGCCCTTGACTCCTTTGACATGTGTGCATGACGTAATGCACACTTGGGATGAGCGTCACTGGCATGGCACGGTCAACAACACACGCAAGTGTCACCTGAGGCCCGCTACAGGGGTTACCACACCAGACATGTCACTACCCACGGTGCACGATGTGACTATGTCATGTATGTGTGGGGGGTTCACATTAGGTTGATGTTGGAGCTCCCTCAAAAGCATCAGCTGTTGCAGCAACCAACATGTGTCTGTGTGTCGATAGAGATGGCACACTGTTCCGCACACCAGGCCACATGTGTTATCGGATGTGAGGTGCGTATGTATGCATGGGACACGGAGTAGCGGAACAAGGACATGTCTGCATCCTCTCTATGAATGTGTGGTGAGTCATGACATGTACAGCTTCATGGCAAGGTGTGTGGGCTGTCCTAGTGTACTGTCATGTGACCTGTGGCTCTAGTGTTCCGCTACCAGTCTCTGCAATCGACATCCTACTTCTGCTGATGTGTGGATGCATGTCACTCCTGTGTTGCGTCTGGCTGTTCACTTACACTGGGACACAGCTAATCCCATGCCATGGCATGTGGAGGTTCACAATCTCCGTGTGTAGCTGGGTCTTGGTAGGAGTGTCACCTGCCAGCCATACGTGTCCAGGGCATGTGGCACATACCTGACTCCGTATGTCGCATATGTGTATTGACAGATGAACATGTGCTCAGTACATATAAATTGTTGTAGTGCACTCACTCTTCCTTGTCACTTCCAAATTACTGCAGGGCGCCGCCTCTTCCCCGACCAATTCCGGACTTGGCTGACATGCGGGAGAATGACTGTATCGGTGCCACTCACAAAATCCGAGTTACTGCCGCGTTGAAGGACGTCTGGGAAGCGGACTAGCGCCAAACTTGCCTGGAGAAACCTCTCGAGGTCGCGCTGCTGGTGGGAGCTCCTCCTTGATCGACGGAGTGTCCAATAGCTCCCAGCGTGCGCTAGACCCCACTCTAGTTGGCTGCCTGCACCGGGGGACTGCGAGGACCAGAAGCCTTTGCTTCCACCACCTGGTGCCTCTTCCCCCGGCGGTAACGCCCATCACCTGCCGTTCTCTATTTACCTTTCGTGACACCCGCTTCGCGGGTGCCACTCACAAAATCCGAGTTACTGCCGCGTTGAAGGACGTCTGGGAAGCGGACTAGCGCCAAACTTGCCTGGAGAAACCTCTCGAGGTCGCGCTGCTGGTGGGAGCTCCTCCTTGATCGACGGAGTGTCCAATAGCTCCCAGCGTGCGCTAGACCCCACTCTAGTTGGCTGCCTGCACCGGGGGACTGCGAGGACCAGAAGCCTTTGCTTCCACCACCTGGTGCCTCTTCCCCCGGCGGTAACGCCCTTTTACCCCCCCTTTAAATTAAACCATACTTCACGCAACGCGGGACGCGCGCGAGGAGAAGCGCGAGGCGAAGCCCGGGCCAAGGGCGGGCCCGTTTCAGCCCGTTACAGACTGTGCAGGACTGGACTGGGCCATGGTATTTCTATTTGTGTTTTCATGTCTACATTTCCCTCCGTCCACTTGCTGCTCTGTGTGGTCATAAATTAGTGGGACCTCATATTCTAGTTGTAACAGCGACACTAGTTTTGCTCGCGACCCACAAGTTATTGCCCCTGTGACGCAGAGCGCTTAATTATGTCCAGAGTCACTAGAAGCAAAAAAACAGACAAAACCACCGATATAACGGGTCCACTTGACCTATTCCTACACAAGGCCAATGCAGCCATCGACAATACCATCCAATTGATAGATCGCCGAGTGTCTCACGAATTGGAGATGGCCAGAAAAAGATCGTCTATGGGCCCGCTGGCCTCAGCACAAACCCCTATACAAAAGGGGTCGATCATACCCCTGCTGAATCCAACAAGTGCACTAGTTCACACAGTTTCAAACACTGTGGATTTGTCAGCAACACAGTTGTCACTAGGTTCCGATTCTGATTCTAGGGAGGATCTGGAAAAAACACCAGTTTTACAACCCCTACATAATCATGAAATGGTTACAGAATCAAACACCACGGGGGCCAGGGAGGGCGCCATACCTAAGAGGTTAAATAAGGGGTCGAACCCAAATGTGCATTTATTAGCTCCACCAAATGGTGGGATTCCCAGCAACCTGAACATAAACAGTAACAACACCGTAGTGTTGCAAACACCACCACCAACCAATAGTGTGATCCTAAACACGCCCCCACGGAACATCACGCCACTGGGGAACCTAGATACACTAGGCGCAGTAGGGGGCATACAAAAACCCTGTACCTCATGTGTGACACTACACGATTTTCTCACAAACAGCATGGGGGAACTGTTAAAATACCATCTGAAACCCCTGGAGAAAAGCATAAGGGTAATTGAAAAACAACTTGCCAAACTAAATACTCCTGCATTTATGCAGAAGTCACTTAGCACCCTAGACATGGGGGAGGGGAAGACCAAACAACCAAGTAAACTGGCCAAATCGGCTAAACCAACTCAACCATCTACAACACCAGCTGTTTGCCCAAAGTCCTGTGGACCAGATAAAGAAGGGAACATCCAGACCACTAAAAATGTCAAACAGAATCCACAAAATACTCCTAAACCCCAAACTGCAGAGGGAAAGGGCCAACTCGTCACCACTAGTGATAACGCACAACCCACCCCAGCCCTAGTAGCTCTAAATACTCAGCTAGCAAACCTAAAGGAGAATACACAAAAACTCCAAAAATCTCAGCCCTCTCAAGCCCAGGGGAAACAGAGGACGGGATCTAGACCTAGACGGCCTTTCCATCTTCCACCTGAGGCCACCCCGTTCACTGTTGTCCTAACAGGGGTCTCAGAACTAACAGAGGGCGCGGATGAGCCCCAGTGGTCACTGAGAAACAAAGTTCTGCAATGGCTTAGCCAAAATAGACCTATACAGCCATCGCATCATAGCAGAATCAACTCAGTTAGAAGAGTGTTTTGGATTGGGGAAACTAAAAAAAGCTTACAGGGTGACTGCGTTATAGTCAACTGTGACGATCCTGCTATGGCTGACTATATCTCTTCCTGGCCAGCACTTGAAAAAAGGGGGGGGGTGGATGTACAGCGCCTTTCCTTTTTTTATCCTCCGTTAAATACCCCGAATTATGAAAACAGAACTGGATGGGAGGATGCTCAGGATTGGCCCTGGACACAGGTGGGGTACACTAATAGAAACAGAAATAGGAATAACAATAATAATGGATGGAATAGAGGCTGGAATTCCCGCCCCTGGTACCATAGTAGAGGCAACCCAAATTTCGATTACTGGGAGGGGGTTCCCATGAGGAACAGATTCGACTGTCTAGACATGGTCGATTGACCAATAAAGGTCACCACAGGGGTTTTAGAAGTCACTGCTCCCCTACATAAGATCCATGATGTCCCTTCCCTAGTAGAAAATACTAACCCCGTGATGTCAGAGATTATACTAGTGCAAGACACGTGTGGAGGAAACCGGCTAAGCCAGCAGTTAACAGAAAAATCCAGCAGGTCACGGACTGAGAACGGAACTGGGCCAATAACTGAAATTATCAACATAAAACCATATCTGAGTACAGTAGATAGGACTAAGACCCAACTCGATAATGAGATCGAAGCCTTGCAAGAGGGCATGGTCTCACAACCTAGGCAGGAAGAACCCTGCCCCATCACTGAGGGGTTTTGTCTGCTTAAGATATCTTCCTGGAATATTGCTGGGCTTGCGAAAAAAGCGCGTGACCAGCTATTCCTAACTTTTATGGAAAAGCAGGATATAGTCTGCCTACAGGAGTGTTGGGACCCATATGAGACATCAGTAGAGGGTTTTAGCACTTTCTACGTTCCCTCGATCCAGGGTAACCGAGGAAGGGGCTTGGGGGGACTTTGTATTTTTACCTCTAACCTTTGTAACATAGAACAGAACATGTATGAGGCAAATGGGCCAAAAGCAGGTGTAGGGAGTTCACTACAAGGATTGTCTTTTAAATTAAATGGGCGCTCCTTTTTTCTGATAAACCTTTATAATAATATGCCAAAAGTAGAGGTAAAAATTCTAATAGCGGAACTGGATTCACTGCTAAACAAAGGCGGCCAGGCGGCAGACTGCTTACTTATAGCAGGGGATTTTAATTGTCACCTATGTCCCTATAGCCAAACAAAAAACTGTGGCATTTTTGACTCACAAGGGGATCCCACCACACATTTTGAACATTCCCTAGCGGGAAATCTGCTAAATCAATTCATGCATGAATGGGATTTGGCTTTTGCAAATGAACTTTGCCAGCCACCTGTAGTGTTTCAAACAACCTTTTTTGGTCATGGGGCAGGTACTGTAATAGACTTCATCCTGGTTTCAAATAGGAACCAAGGTTGGGTGGGCGGGTTTGAAACGGAGGGCCTAGCAATAAGTGACCACTTTCCCATTAGTACTTCCCTTAAATTAGGGAAACGGGGCACGCAAAAAATAAGCACCACGGATATATTGCATGGCCGTTCAGTGGCACTGGCCAGGAAAAATGGCTATGCCATTAAATGGGCAAAAATTGAACCCATGAACTTTCTGAAAGATCTATTACAGAAAGAAACTAGTCAATTTAACACCTGCCTGGAACTAAGCATTAACCCAGAACAAATAATACAGGCATTCGATGAGATTAAAACAGAAATAAACGCTAAGCTAACCAAAAAATTAAAGGCAAGGGAGGAAACGAGAATATATGGCTGGTTTAACCGAGCCTGCACAAGTGCCCATAAAGCACTTTTACAGGCTTTAAAGACTATACCCAGGGATAGCAGACAAGTCAAGGAGGCTAGACAAGCTTACAAGCTGACTCTCCTGACAAGGAAGAAAGAACTCAAAAATGCAGCTTGGGAAGCCTTGATAAAGGCAAGCGCACTAAGGGATAATACGTCCTTCTGGAAAGAGGTAAATGCCCCCTTTTTTCTAGATAGGAAGGTAGACTCCATGGAAATTGGCATAGCTGAAGACGTCTGGGTCAAGCATTTTACTGCGCTTTACAAGAAAGACTCACTTATGTTGACCTCACAAGAGGAGTTGGCTGAGGGGAGTGAGATCCTTTTACAACCACAGGGAAATTTCCCATTAAAAGTAATGTTCACCCCTGCAGACCTGGAACATGCGATTTCTCAGAGTGCAAGCCTAAAAGCTCCAGGGCCTGACGGTGTACCCATTGATCTATTTAAAGGGAATGTAGATCTCTGGGCACCCTTACTGGCAAATGTCCTAAATGCTTACACCAAATTAGGTTTCCCCAACACATGGAAGGAAGCGATAGTCATTCCAATATTTAAAAAAGGAGATAGACAAGACCCAAAATGTTATCGCCCCATTTCTCTGTTAGATAATTTAATGAAGGTTGCTGGCAGGGTGCTACTAACCAAACTACAAACCTGGTCCAAGACTAATGGGATACTCTCAAAATTTCAATATGGTTTTAAGTCGGGGGTGGGAACCATAGAGCAGGGTTTAAACCTGTCCCTTATAATAAACAAATACATTGGATCAAAAAAAGGGAACTTGTTCCTGACATTTGTCGATTTAACTTCGGCTTTCGATTGTCTGGATCATGGAACCCTGTGGAAAACCCTGACTAATATGGGGATAGATAAAAACATCCTAACTTTTATCCAGGAACTTTACAGAGATGCAGGAGCTACGGTGAGATATGGCAAAAACGGCGAGCAAACCAGAAAATTCCCAATTGCAAAGGGCGTTTGCCAGGGTTGCATCCTTGCACCGTTTTTATTTAATTTGTATATAAACGAGGTAGCAGACTCGATGAATGACCTGGAGGTGGATTACCCCAAGATAAACGGACTCGCAGTCCCGTTATTGTTATACGCTGATGATGCGGTGATTATGGCCCGCACTCAGCGGGGACTCCAAAAGGCACTAACAGGCTTTGCAACCTTCATGAGCTCTAGAGGCCTTATAATAAATGTGGGGAAAACTTTCACGATGTCATGCACAACGAGAAAAAAAGTACCAGACTGCAAAACCTTTGTTAATAATTCAAAGATAGCGATGTCGAAAACTTTTTCCTACTTGGGTATCATTTTTAATAATAGGGGGACATGGTCTGCAGCGGTTACCTCCCGAAACCTGGCTTTTGCCCGCGCAATAGGGGCGGTTAAGCAATTTGCTAAAAAACAGGGCGGGAAACCGGTAGACACACTACTTAAGATCTATGCAGCTAAATGTGTGTCCACAGCTGTTTATGGGGCGGGGATTTGGGGACTTGCAGATAGTTCCGAAATTCAAAGGGTGGAGAATGCTTTCCTGAGGTACCTCTTAGGAGTCCCGCGTTCCACATCTACTACTATCTGCCACAACGAACTGGATAGATCTCACATTAGTGACATTATAAAGATAGCGCCAGTTATGTTGTGGCATAAGATCTGGACATGCGAGGACACAACCTTCAATAGGGAGGTAATTCAGGATTGCCTGCAGCAAGGAAATGGCGCTAAACAACCTTGGCTAGCCTACGTTAAAAAATTCCTGAACTCCATCGGCAACCCAGAATTCTTTTCAGACCCAATATCATGCGCCCAAATCCCCAAAAAAGCACTAAAAGAGACGTGTCTTGGCCTATTGGAGGAGAGGAGATATTATTTAGATGGGAATAAGTCCACCATTATAGCCCACCGCCAGATTTTGCATGAACATGGTTTACATCCTTATCTGGCGCCAAATATCTCCCCTTACCATAGAATGCTGCTGGCTCGTCTGAGGACAGACTGTTTCTTCAGGTTAATAACGTTCCCTACACCGAATGATTGGTCAGTGAAAATGATTCATTGCCCGTGTGACGGAATAGCCACTCAGTCTAACATACATTGCATACTGTTCTGCAAGTACTATCAATGGGGTAGGAAAAAACATCTATTGCCTCTGTTAAAACTGTGGGGCCTGAGAAGCTGTAAAGCAGCCCTCCACAGATTGTATTTGCTTCAAGACGAATGTACTATTGGAGTGATGATAAAATTCCTGTCGTTTATTATAAAATGTAGAGGGTCTATGAGAAGCGATTAGTAGGTTGAGGGTTTGTAGAAGTATTATTCTGTGCCTAATAACACCATATAATACATAAATATGTCATATTTACCTCGACCCTTCTATCATGCAAATGTAACGATACATATATCAATCGCTTTCTAGAAAAAATTTTTAAATGGTTTTTAATATTAGATTAATTGAATGACTAGGGTAATGAATATGTATTTCTTCTTAGTAATCACCTTTTAGTATGTAAATGTTTAAATAACGTTGTTTTAATCGTATTTTTGTAATGTTTGCTTATATGGTGCTTGTCAAATACCGAATAAAGCTATCTTTGATTTGATTTGATTTGATTTGACTGTATCGGTGCTGCCGCTTCCCCCAACCGTTGATTCTGGAGTTGACGGCAAGACTGGCAACACACCTGCAACCGCTGCACAGGTATCCTACGGCAGTGACACCCAAGCTGAAGGTAATGGCAGCCCTACATTTTCTTGCCACGGGTACCTTTCAAAATACCATAGCTCATGTTGGTGGCATGTCCCAGAGCATGTTCTGCCGTGTGCTGCATGATTTCTTAGAGGCCATGTTGCTTCACCTGGATGAGTTCATCCATTTCCCAACCCCTGAAATGTTGACTGGTGTCAAGCATGGATTCTATGCCCTGGGAGGGATGCCCCATGTCATTGGGTCCATAGATGGGACACATGTGGCTTTGGTACCACCACAGGCACAGGAGGTAGCTTACAGGAATCGCAAACACTACCACTCCATCAATGCCCTTGTGGTGTGTCTGTCCAACATGGTGATTTCACATGTCTGTGCTCGTTTTCCAGGATCAGCACACGATGCCTACATCATGAGGCGTAGCAGGGTGCCTGAAATGGTGACGCAGCTGCGCAACGAACGAGCATGTGTTGTTGGTGGGTACACTCTGTCTGTCCCGTATATTGCGTAGACTTCCAGCACAACCGCTTCTCCTGTCCTACTTATGTCCATGTGGTTTCCATGTAGGGGACGCTGGCTATCCCAACATGCCATGGCTGATCACACCTCTCCGCAACCCCATCACGCCGGCCCAGCTCCGCTACAACACCGCCCATGGCCGGACAAGGCGAGTGATCGAGAGGACATTTGGCCTCCTGAAGAGCCGATTCCGGTGCCTCCACAAGACCGGTGGCGCCCTCCCATATGCCCCGGCGAAGGTCTGCAAAATCTTCATGGTCTGCTGCATGCTGCACAACATGGCAGTTGAGAAAGATGTGCCACTCATCCTGGATCATGATGATCAGGACCATCCACCCGTGGAGGACCAAGGTCTTGGCAATGGGGCTAGAGATGTGGAGGATGTGGTTCCGCAAGAGGACATCCGGACTCGGCTCATACGCGACTTCTTTGCTTAGTGGTGAGTACCAGTGTCTGTGTGTGCACGCATTGGTCCCCGTGTGGCATGTGTTGCGATGTGTGTGTCCATCTGCATGTATGCCACATGATTCAGAGGTGTGTGTGGATGTGTCACTGGAGTGATGGTGCCAGTGATGAGTGTATTTCCCCAGTCATAATTGTGACATGGCATGTTGTCATCCTTACATGTGTCGAGTACATGCACATGCAAGTGTCTGTGCTTTTTGAGGCTGACTTCTTGTGTGTCTCTCATCCCCAGGTACTTGCGCATGCCGTCTGCTGGTTGCATTGTTGTGGCACTGCTATTCCTCATGGACACGTCATCGTGTGCTGACTCAGCATTACACGCACGGACAAGTTTGGAAGTCTCCTTAGGGTAAGGGATGCATCAGGGGTGTATTGGGTGTGGCTGTTCTTTCGGATGTGTGCACACTGCCCCTGTCGATGTGTGGTTCCTCTGCAGACATGTCGCATCACCATGGTACACATTACATGCAGCTGGGTACACCTGAATAGATGGTGGGCCTTGTTGACAGTCATCAGTGATGGGATTGTGGAATGTGATGATGGCATCAATGTGTGTTACACTGCCCTCGGACACATACGGTTTGCATTGGCTTGACATGGTGTGGGACTTCCACATCAGTGGATCAATGGTGTATGGCAGCCTCTCCGTGAGCAGCAGGGGGTGTTTAGCTGTTAGCCGACACTTGTGTGCCAGTTCCATGGCTATCACGCATTTGTGCTGCAGAAGGGGGGTGTCAGTGTTGGACCCACATGTTACTCCACATGACCCGTTCATGTGTACTCCGAGTTGCCTCTGCAATCCAGAATACATGACTAATAAAGGTGTCCCTATGCCTCCAAGGTGCCTCTTCTCAGTCAATGCTGGTGTGTTGCCATGGGGCATCCGGCATGTCTGGCATGGTTTTCCGTGATAGTGGCTATGTGCCTATGTGTAGAGTAGCAAGATCCAAGCTGTTTGTGTGGGATTGGACTGTGTATTGTGCATGATGTCCATGACTGTGTGGGTATTGTGACATGTGCCATCCCCATGCATCCAACGTTGGCCAGGCCACCATTCTCTGCATCCACCTGACTCAAGCTTGCAGGACATGGTTCTGCCACCTGTCCACACATACCTGGGTGCCCCGCAGGACACTCCACATGATCCCTGACCTCTGCGCATGGCTGTCGCTGTACTCAATATGTCTGTCGGCACGGTTGTGCGGCCACCCCATCAGCTGGTTGGGCCCATCACGGGTGTGTATGTTGCTCCATGTCTGTCTTGCCTAATACAATGTGACCCATGTGTGTCCTGTGCCAGACTCAGGCCCCAGGGTGTGGATGGTTGAAGTCAAACGGGAACTCAGGCATGGTTAGAATTTACAAGACACATGTACGGTAATAATGCAATAAGTAGGCATCTTCTCTTCATGGTGTGACTTTTTATTTTGGTTGGGGTAGGGGGGGTTTGACATGAGGGGCTTTGCGGGTGTGTGGAATCCAAAGTTCACTAGGGGAGTTGGTGTCCTTGCCATTGTAAATCCTCAGAGTCCATGCCACAGTCTTTGTCAACATTGGTCAGACAGTGACCAGCAAGTCCATGTGGCAGAGAATGTCTTTTGCTGCTGTGCTGCTGTTGCTCCAGTGGGCCAGGTGCCAGGCCAGGTGTCCTGGGAGATGGTGCTGTTGCGCCGACCCTCACGGTCTTTTCCGTGGACGACCCGCCCTCCTGCGGGGACCCTCAGAAGCAGGCCGTGACGAGGTTTGGGATGCTCCGTCGGATGTCTCCTCCTCCTCCTCCTGATCCCTCCCTGTGGGTGGTGATGTTCTACGCCTGCTGGCACAGGGAGGGTTGCCCATGTTGTCGGCCATCCGACGGAGTGTACTGTGAATTCCCGTGAACACCGTCACGAGCTCAGCCTGTCTGTCCTCCATCCGCCGTTGGTGTCGCAGTAGACAGGCATGTTGCTCCGCATGTTGCTGGGCCTGCTGGGTCTTGATCTCATTGAGGGTCCCCTTCATCTCATTGAGTGTGGACACAACCTGGGCCATGCCCGTGGTGTCCTGCCGGTATGTGTCCAGGATGTTACGGACATGGGAATATACCGGTTCCCCAGCCAACAGGTCAGGCTCGCGCCTCCGCCGTCCTCCACTCTCACCACCCCTGCCCACTTGCACCTGGCCTGCCCTTGTGGGCACATCGGGTCTCCGGGACCCCTGAGGGGTGGCATTGGCGTCGTCGCCTGCCTCCTCCTGGGTGCCCGGGACACCGTGTCCATCCTGGCCAGCCTGGCTGCATTGTGGTGTTGGGGCAGGGATCCTGGGTTTCTCCTGGGATGTGGCAGGAGTGGGGGTGGTGGTTGGCCCAGTTGTACCTGACGCTGGTGCTGCAGGTGGTTGGACACCAGAGGGGCCAGGTTGGTCGGGGTCGGGTTCGTCCACAGAGTGGTGAGATTTGTCGCTGGCGGTGGCTCCGTCATCCCGCCGAGCCGGGTCCTGTGAGTCTTCCCCCCCAGTGTTGGGGGTGATCCACGACGTTGACCTGTGTGTGAGAGAGACAATGTTAATTTTGTTCCATGCAACATCCATGTTTCATTGGTTTCTGAGTTGGCACATGTCCTCTGGGAATTTGGATATGTCTTGCATTCCACTCACAGTGCACTTGTACATGGGTAGGTCCCTTGGCCACAGCTTTTGCGACTTTACCTATGTGTGGCACAGTCTTACTTGCTGCGTCAATTGTGACTGCAGTCAGCAGTGGAGTGGGCAGGTGTGGCGAGCCATGCATTGGCGCCTTCCGTGTTGCACTGTACGTGGGCACATGGAGTGGTTCCACACACTTAGATAATGCAGGTAGCTGTCGTTGTGCTCGTGCACAGGTTGTGACATGGCCCTGTGTTTAGCCATGGAGAAGAGGGGGGGTTCTGGCACTGGCCACCCTTGTCTACATGCACGCAGTCCACCTGTGACGAGCAGACATTCCCACACCCCCAAGGCTGATTTGCTCTCCATGTGTGTCCCTTTCTCGCTCCCTCTCTGTCCCCCTCTCCCTCCCTCTGTGTGTTGGCCTCCTCCCTCTGTCCGTCTCCCTGTGTCTCCCTCTCTCTCTGTCCCCCTCTCCCTCCCTCTGTGTGTCGGCCTCCTCCCTCTGTCCGTCTCCCTGTGTCTCCCTCCCTCTCTGTCCCCCTCTCCCTCCCTCTGTGTGTCAGCCTCCTTCCTCTGTCCGTCTCCCTGTGTCTCCCTCCCTCTCTGTCCCCCTCTCCCTCCCTCCGTGTGTCAGCCTCCTCCCTCTGTCCGTCTCCCTCTGTCTCCCTTTCTCCCTCCCTCTGTCAATCTCCTCCCTCTGTCCGTCTCCCTCTGTCTCCCTTTCTCCCTCCCTCTGTCACCCTCCTCCCTCCCTCTGTCTGTCTCCCTGTGTCCACCTCTGTCTCCCTCCCTCTCTGTCCCCCTCTCCCTCCCTCTGTGTGTCACCCTCTGTCACCTCAGCCCAGCTTCCTGGGCACACATTGTTAGCAGATCTTGGAATGGCCCTTGGATTGTTGATGTGAGTTTGTTTCTGATCTCCAGGCACCCATTGGGTGTAGTGTGTGTGTCTGCACTGCTGCTGTGGTGGTGTGTGCTGCCACTCTTTCACAGTGTTGGCTGTTCATTAGCTGCTGTCATGTGCAAGAACGAGCCGTCACCCCCATGTGTTGATGCAAGGCGTCCGCCATTTGCTGGCGGGTCTTTCCTGTGTGGGGACACACTGTTTGTCTGGCTGTGACCTAGGCCATATGGCCAGAGGGCATTGTTGTCTGCTTCTCATTTGCACTATGTGATTTTTTGGGCCCACACTCCCGCCATCTGGCTTACCGTGTCATGTGTTGGTGTTTTCTGTGGCCTGTGACTTGACATTGTCCAGCTGGGTGCATGGGGCATGGTGGCGCCAGTGGCATGTGCGTGTTCATGGAGTGTGGTTGAGTCATGCGATAGCTTGGGGTGGTTGCGTGCCTGTTTGTGAGTTTGGTTGTGGATGACGTTCCCCCCATGTGAGGTGAGTTGTTTGTGTACTCACCCGGGTCTCGGAGTCCTTCTAATCCGTCCACTGCCACCACCGGCAGTATGGCCATCACCCTCTCCTCCCAGGGATGGTATTCTACGCATCTGCGGGGCGGCCCTCCTCCAGTGGCGATGGCCTGGTTGTGTTTGTCCGTCATTTTGGCTCGGACCCTCCTCCGCAGATCGTACCACCTGGCTTGGCATTCATGCCTGGTCCTTCTGGTGTCCGCAACAGCATTCACAGCATCAACGATGGTCTGCCACATGGATGTTTTTTCTGAAATGCTGGTCTGTCTGACCAATGTTCCAAAGAGGTGTGGCTCAACTCTGAGGATTTCATCGACAAGGACCTCTAACTCTCGGCTAGTGAACTTTGGATTCTTGTTAGTGGGCATGGTGAGGGGTGTTTGTGTGGATGGTGGGGGCGGTGTGGATGGTTGTGGGTGTGTGGGTGTGGTTGTTTGGGTGTGTGTGTGAATGTGATGTGGGGGTGTTTGTGAAGGTGTGTGTGTGAAGGTGTGAAAGTGTAAGGTGTGGTGAAGCTTCTAGTATGGTGCTGTAGGTTGTCTGTGGGGTCTGGCAGCAGTGAGTCTGTTGCAAAGGCTCATGGTTTGTGTGTGTGGGCCCTTTTTATTGGTCCATTGGTGGGTGTGGCTGTGTTTGAACTTTGGGTGGGTGTGTTATAAGGAGTGGTTGTGTTTTGGGCCTCTGTTTTGGATTTTGGCAGTTGCAGGTCAGTGATTGTGTTGTTTTTGAGCTTGTTGGACATGTTTAGTGGCTTTGTGCCATTCGAATGGTGTATTCTTGTGTTGTTTTGCTTTGTCCTGGTTGTGTACATGCGTTTTTAACGTGTGTACGGTGTGTACTTCGGGCATTTTGTTGTACAGTGCTGTCCTTGTGTCTGGCTTGCTATGACTCGTACATGAGCGATGTTGTGTGAAGGTGCTGGTGTTGGGGCCTGGGGTACGCTCCATACGTCCGCGGGTGAGGGTACGGTTCGTACATACAGGGGGGTACGACACGTACACGGGTGGGGGTACGACTCGAACGTACACGGGTGTACATGCACGGGGGGTGCGACTCGAACGTACACGGGTGTACATACACGGGTAGTACGACACTTACACGGGTATACATACACAGGTGGGGGTACGACTCGGACGTACACGGGTGTACATACACGGGGGTACGACACGTACACGGATGTACATACACGGGTGGGGGTACGACTCGAACGTACATGGGTGTACATACACGGGGGTGCGACACGTACACGGGTGTACATACATGGGTGGGGGTACGACTCGAACGTACATGGGTGTACATACACGGGGGTACGACACGTACACGTGTGTACATACACGGGGGGTACGACTCGGACGTACACGGGTGTACATACACGGGGGGTACGACTCGAACGTACACGGGTGTACATACACGGGTGGGGGTACGACACGTACAAGGGTGTACATACACGGGTGGGTACGACACGTACACGGGTGTACATACACGGGTGGGGGTACGACACGTACACGGGTGTACATACACGGGTGGGTACGACTCAAACATACACGGGTGTACATACACGGGTGGGGGTATGACACGTACACGGATGTACATACACGGGTGGGGGTACGACTCGAACGTACACGGGTGTACATACACGGGGGTGCGACATGTACACGGGTGTACATACACGGGTGGGGGTACGACACGTACACGGGTGTACATACACGGGGGTACGACTCGAACGTACACGGGTGTACATACACGGGTGGGGGTACGACTCGAACGTACACGGGTGTACATACACGGGTGGGGGTACGACTCGAACGTACACGGGTGTACATACACGGGGGTGCGACACGTACACGGGTGTACATACACGGGTGGGGGTACGACACGTACACGGGTGTACATACATGGGGGTACGACTCGAACGTACACGGGTGTACATACACGGGTGGGGGTACGACTCGAACGTACATGGGTGTACATACACGGGTGGGGGTACGACTCGAACGTACATGGGTGTACATACACGGGGGGTGCGACACGTACACGGGTATACATACACGGGTGGGGGTACGACATGTACACGGGTGTACATACACGGGGGGTATGACTCGAATGTACACGGGTGTACATACACGGGTGGGGGTACGACTCGAACATACGGGGGCTGGGGGGGTGTTGGGCGCGTATGTGGGCACATGTCACCATGGTTGCTATGGGAGTTCGGTGCGGATGGTGTTTTTTCCATACGGTTGTAACATCGGAAGCACGGGATGGATCTTGATTCCGCGGTCGGACTTCACTTTTCACATTTATACGGGGACGTGTCGGACACGTTTTCTGACCCGAGGACGTGTGGGGAATTATTCCCAATGCGATTCATATGGTCTTTTTCCCATGCGAATCGTAATTGGCAGTTTGTACGGCACTTGTACGATTCGTACGGTAAAAAGACCGGATACGAGTCGTACGGCCCATTTTTTTACCGGATCGTGATCGGCACCAAAGTGTTGGATAGCGGAGGGGTAAAAATTACTATTCCCACTCCAGTGACAGCAACAGTAGGGAAAGTGTTGGCTAGCGGAGGGGCAAAAATTACTATTCCCACTGCAAAGAGTGCACCAGTAGAGAAAGTGTTGGATAGTAGAGGGGCAAATATTACTATTCCCACTCCACTGAGTACAATAGTAGGGAAAGTGTTGGATAGCGGAGAGTAAAAATTACTATTCAAAGTCCAGTGAGTGCAACAGTAGGGAAACTGTTGGATAGCGGAGAGGTAAAAATTACATTTCCCATGCCAGTGAGAGCAACAGTAGGGAAAGTGTTGAATAGCAGAGGAGTAAACATTACTATTCCCACTCCACTGAGTGCAACAGTAGGATAAGTGTTGGATAGTGGAGGGGTAAAATTTACTATCCCCACTCCAGTGAGTGCAACAGTAGACAAAGTGTTGGATAGCGAAGGGGTAAACATTATTATTCTCTCTCCAGTGAGTGCAACAGTAGGGAAAGTGTTGGATAGCAGAGAGGCAAAAATTACTAATCACACTCCAACAGTTAAAAATATATATATATATATATATATATATATTAAATATAGAAAATGTTTTCGAAAAATATATAAATAATTGAAAATAATTACATATAACAAATATCTACAAATATTATATAAAATAAAATATTAAATACATGTTTTAAAAATAATTTTTTTCAACTACAAAATATTTACAAACAAAAACATTAATTAATACATAAATGTATTTATTTTATTTTCTACCTTATAACACCACACCAATAACAACACACTTCAACATTTTAAAATACATTTTCTTCCATATTTATCATAATTCATAATCAATTAAAAAATATTATTAATAAAAACAACTAATATACATTAATTAACTACACACACTTTAACACTATTATGTCCACCTCAAACACCTGAATTAAACTATCAAAAAATAAAACACAATTGAATGTTATTTTTAAATTATAAACTATTACTATAAACAACTAATTATAATGTAATTAAAATGTACGTAATACCAAATTAACAACTATATAATAATTAGTTAAACACAAATTACTTCCCACCCTTTACCCCTATAAACCCCAAAACACACACACAAAATTAATTACACAATTACCATAATTAATTACCAATATATTAATTATAATTATTTAACAACTAAGGGGCCTATTAGGATGGCGACCGCCCTAGCAGCGCAGGGACCAGCCGCAAGTGGTGCGGCGGTCCCACACTGGCAATTAGGATGCTCACAGCACCGCCCACCACAATGCAGGGAATGCACGTCGTGGTGCCTGCCACTTTGTCCATGCCAATGCAGGGGGGTATGGTACCCCTCATGTGCACCCCTACCTCCCAACTACCTGGGGGCCTGCTAAAGGCCCCCATAGGCAAAGACCACATGCCTTTCCATGGCAGCAACACCGCCATGGAAAGGCACATCTCCGCCTGCATGCTAATATGGATGGCGGTGTCTTGCAGACACCGCCACCATGTTAGACCCCTTTTCTGCCCAGTCTCCTGTGAGACCGGCGGAAAACCGGCGGACGGTCTTTCCGTCCGCCGGGGTCCCCCCGCCATCATGATATGGCTGGGGCGAAATGGGAGGCGGGAGTGGACGATAATGGCGGGCTGATCGCCACCGCCATATGGGCGGTGGCGATCCGCCCACCTTTATAATAGACCCCTAAGTATAAATTCATCAATTAAAAATAAATTACGTCCCTCCCTTTACATCTATAAACATCAAAACACACACCTAAAATTGATTACACAATGACCATAATTAGTTACCAATTAATTATTATTAATCAACAAGCAATTATTAATTCATTAATAATATATTACTGTACATATTTAACACAAAAACATCTCAATGAAACAGATATTAATAAATAAAAAATAATCAATTAATTTAATATCATTAAAATAAATTACTTACCACCCTATTCCCCTGTAAACCCTCAACCCTCTAAAATTAATTACATTAATAATAAAATCGATATTTTTGGCAACTATATTTTTGCAAACCATATTAAACACTTTGATATTTTTAAAATCGATATTACTAACCTAAAGTCGATATTCTTGACCACAATATTCTTGCTGTCGATATTTCTGAGCCACGATATTTATGTCTCGATGTTTGTACAACTCGATATTTTAAACTCGATATTCTGTCTGCACACTGGCATAAGGGAGAGTAGAAGTGAAATATGTGGATATAAGAAAATTAGATGAGTAATATTCCTATTAGTGGGAAAGAAAGCCACTGTAATTTCTTCCACAGTACTGAAGTTAATCTTTCAACCGCCCCCCAAGCTTTCCACATCATTCACATGACTCCCCATTCCACTTTTCTGACCCTGTTCTCTGAGGGAATGATATTTATTGCACTTTACCTATTGGCTGCTGTTGTAGGGGAGAGGATGTGGCTAAGGGCTGGAGCGGTCGACCTCAAAGCTGGGGAACCGGGGTCGAGTCTCGGCAGGGACGATCAACATCGTGTGATTCTGAGCAAATCACTTAACCTTCCTGTGCCTAACAAAATACATGTGTCTATCTGTAACGCAACTGGTGCTCATGTAAAGGCTTGGATACCCTTGGGTCGAGTTTGCGCTATATAAAACAAAAAAAAACTGGGAAATCCGTTGAGGGGAAAATTGATTTTTACAACCCTCATGGTACTCCCACAGATATTACTGATGAAAGAATGAGGTTACAGCAAAGCTTAAAACATGCTCTTGGTGTATTCTTCTCTTATTGGACTAAGTAACGACTGCTCAGTTGTACACCTGTTCCTACCTAAGCACACACAGTCAGCTGTTCTACATCAGAAAAGGCAATGAAGGGAAGGCTGAACATAAAATAATGTTTAGCCTCTTCAAATATTTGGTGATGATGTTCAATTTGGGTAATGCCTCATGAGCTTTTAGGAATGTTATCAATGACAACGTTCTGGACAACAATGAGGATTTACTATAATGTACAATGGTGATAAATTGCTTTACTCCAAGTCTGATACTAGCACCTCGAATGTCACAGTTGTAGTGTATCAAGTGTAAGTACATTGTTTGTCTGCAAAAGTGAGACAAAATGAATGTCGAAGAGTACATTTCCTGAGTTTTGGGTTAAATTCTCATGATCTACAAATGGATCCAAAAAATGAAGTATGAGGACAAGAATAGACCACAGTGTTTATAGGATTGCTGATTGCAATTGACGCTTCTTCGCAAGTTTCTTTAAGACTGTTTCTAACATCACAAAGCTATTCCATGCAAGAATGGTTTTCTCTTGGAATACAGAAACAGATGAGATAGTCATCTTTCTGACACAATTTTCATCAGTGCGAATATACCGACATCACTCACCCTCTCATCATGGAAGCTAACCCACTTCTTCTTGCAGCACTACCAAAAACTAATAGATTCAGAGAATGTATGGACTTTCAGCTATCAAATCAGTCCTGGATGAATGGAGGTACTGTTGGGTGATACCTAACATCTAAGTACTGTGTACGCTGATCATGATAACTTAGAGTATTCAAAATATGGAATAGGCCTAACCATTTAAAACTGAAATTGGCTTTGTGGTTCACAAGCCATGATTTGTTTGCATCACTTTCTGGGCTGGGCCATGCTGTTTGAACAGCATCAGGGCTTCTGATAGCAAAGATAACCACACTGAAGAAGACAATTTACACAGCTGTTGAAAGGCAAATTTATAAATGTCCCAATGTTGCCTTTTTTTAAAAACAGTGAGGCACAACAAATCTTCAGGCAGTTCTGTGGAAAAGGATATGTACATAGTCAATTTACTAATGGCTACCACTTCTACCAAGGACAGTTATTCGTCCCAACCTGAAGGGTGCTTTGATTGTTCACTAGAGTAGTCTTGTTGGCCATCCTGTGGGGAAACAACCTGAGCTGTAGACCACAATTTTATCCAAATAGGTGACATTGAAGTTTCTCAATCCTGTCTGGACCTGCTGAGTTACTGTAAGGTTCATGGACATTCCACGATTACCTAGACACTAAGTCAAAAAGGGTCAATTAGCTTATCAGCACCCGGCATCTGATGTTTTGTGGTGCCATTAAGATTTGAGGGTTGAATGAGTCAGGGTTTGGACATTTCCACTTGATGCTGGCCTAGACCCAATTTGACAACTTGTAGACAAGTTGTTAATAGTATCAACATTATGGATAAATCATCAAAACCTACAGAGATTCTTGGAATCACACGCAGCTCTTTTTTCCAGCAGCTGTATTAGAAGACTTAAAAACACATGATTAAAAACCACTAATAATTGCTTACGAGAAATAATTAAAACCATCAATAAGTAACCACATGACTATGTCAGTATGTGGAAAGCTATTTCTTTAAGACACTGCATACACTTAAATCAGTAAAAAATAGAAAACCTATATAAAGTTCAATTGCCTTAGTGCAGGAAAAGTCGATATGTTCATCATGAAATCAGCAAACCGGACCTGCCAACTCACAAGGTGCCAGCATGACCTACATGGCATCAGCTCCCTTCACACAGTCATTCAGTGAAGAGCCAATGTCACACAGTGGAGGGAAGGTGAGCTAGAAAGTCCTGTGCTGAGTGGGTTTCCTGCTCAAATTTGGAGGCTCTAATAAGCCAATGTCCATTAATGGATGTAAAAACACCCTTGGACTTTGGCGACAGCCTCAGCAACCTTTGTTATCTATCTTTGGCCGACTGCCTTTAGAGGTAAGTGCATTGCCTAGGCTTATTTAGGATTTACAACGCCCCACAAGTCTTGTGACCTTGCATGACTTGTAAAGTAATGTAATGTAATGCAGCAACTTGCACTGAAATGAGTTACATTTCTTAGTGGTAGTCTTTACATGGGTAGGGTATCGGCATTCCTGTGTATCCACCCATAGATTTCATGCAATTCCAGATCTACTAAGGTTTATAAAGCTGGAATTGCATGAAATTGAGGCGTCTACCACAGAAAGACGGAGTGACGAGAAATATGTATATTTCGCCCCATTACTTCCTCTTTCGATGCATGATGCATTCTGCATTGGTGTCCGAAGCTTGAATTCTGCTTGGATAAGTTACACAAGATAGTATGAGAATTTACATGGTCTTTGAGCCATGATTGTAGAGATTGGAATCACCATTTGAAGAAGTACACATCCATAAAGATGAAAAATGGCAAAATGATATTATGATGTATGGAAGATTCATTGATGGTATTTTCCTGTTATAGAATGCGAATATGAACGTCCTGGAAGAAAGAATTAACATCTGAAATTCAGTTACATCATCTGTAAGAATGAAATATTAATATTTTGAATACATTATTAACCATTCGAGACTCAGGCATCACAACTAAGGTGTATAAAAATCCGACAGATACAGATAGAAACAACACACTTCATCATTCAAGTGTTCATCCAGAAGCCTTCTTGAAAAAAACATTTACCATTTTCAGTTTTTTTTGCTATTAAAGAGGATAACTTCTGATCCCTCCAAATATGAATCCATTGCAGAA
Source organism: Triturus cristatus (assembly GCF_964204655.1). NCBI lineage: Eukaryota > Metazoa > Chordata > Amphibia > Caudata > Salamandridae > Triturus > Triturus cristatus. The sequence continues at coordinate 1,167,734,014 of NC_140593.1, forward strand.
AAATATCAGGAACGATTTTATAAGAGGGGATATCCATTAACAGTGATCAGAGTAGCAAAAATGTGAGAGGATGCACTACCAAAAGACACGCTACTGAAAAACTTGACTTAGAGAGAGAATACTAGATTGGTATTAAAAGGATTATTTAAAAAAATACGGGAATTACTTAAGGTGGAAGAAGATTTCAGTAGTTTGTTTAGCAATAAAACACTGGTTGCTTATTTGAGATCTAGGAACTTAAAAGAAACAGTAATGTCTCAATTTACTCTAAAACAAACCAATAGTACTATCAGGGGACAACAGCATGTGGACATTGTATCCACTGCAATAATGTGATTAAAGGGGCAGTGGTTAATCACCCCCATAAAGGACATTGTATTAAACTTCAACACAATGGTATTTTTAACACTAAAAACTGCACTTATGTCTTGAAATTTCCTTGTGGTTTATTGTGCATAGGGAATCAGAGAAGAAAATGAAAACAGATATCACAGAACACAAAGCAATTTTCAAAGATAACAAAAAAATCCACAGCGGATAATGATTTTGTTGAGCAGAAACATAACGTAACCCATTTGAGGTTCTAGATTTTGGAAAATGTATCAGAAAACCAGACATAGATATTACCAAAAAAGTCTTCAAAGGATAATCCTTCAGATTAAGACATTGGATACTTTTCACCCTAAAGGGCTGAATGAGTGCCTTAAAATGTCTTGTTATTTATTTTTAAGAACCCATCAGTTCAGATTGTTTAAAATATGTTTTTTTTTTTGTTAGCACAGTTTACTTTCGCAGGCAGATTGGAGCTCATGGTTAACCATTTATTTTTTGCAGGTTGAAATTCAGTATGAAGATTATTAGAACCATTATCAGGGGAGTTCACAATTTAGAATGTATCACATTTGTTTGAGTCATTAATGTAGATTCTAATAGTAACATGTTAGTTTCTCCGTTACAACATGGCTTCTACAGGGAATTAACTGATCATGTTACTTAAGCGCGGAATCTATTCAGGTTCAATTTCAGTTTAAGCACAGTAGCAAGTGTAATTAATTCCTTTTGAGGAAGTTTTGAGAAACGCAATATTAATTAAGTGGAGTTTCTAAACACATGACTAACAATGAGCATGTTGGATAGCTTTTGGTGCTTTAACACAGTAGCCATCAGTTCAAGGACTAAAGCACAGCCGGTCTCGCGTTCTGCGTGAATAGAGGAGAAAGCAAAAAATAGCTAGGTGATGTATATTTGGGGAAGTGGTTTAACCTATTTATGGTCATTTCGATGCACTTCCATGTCACTGTGAGGATGAACGGTAGCTGGGTCAAGCAGTGCTAACAAAGATACATAGGTTTTGTGACTGTCATGGTGAGCATTTAGTGTGATTAAACACGTAAGGCAACAGTGAAGCAGTTAGAGCTATTAAGAGCATTTGTAAGTCACTTAGTTGCCTGATTCAAACAGTGTTATCTGTGCACAATTGCGCTTAAGGTTATTGAAGGTGCATTGAAGGCGTTCATGCACAAAAGGCATGGGAGCATGATTGCCACTTGAGAATATTGATGTGATTTAGAGTTGGTGATACCATAGATTACACTCTGTGGAACTCAGGATATAAGTGAGTATTGTTTTTCTGTCATTTTCTCAGGGCATGTATTCCCATTTTCAGTTAAAGAATAAAGGCATCATTGTTGTTAGAGGCAATGTGGAAGGGGCATCTCAGTCATGACTGAGCTAAATTTGAATAATTGTGGAGAATTACCAATATAAATTAGAGAGCATGGACTCTCTTACGCAGTGCCTCAAGGTAGTCTCCTAGATAAAGAGGATCTATTTGATATGTGATAGTCACACATGAAAGGGACAAGTGCAACCTAGAGAGCACGCAAAAAGAATGAAAGAAGGGCATTCACTGACCAAATGATCTACGGAACTCATCATGCGTCATTGCAGAAGTAGACCATGTTCCCTTATTCCCAATGAGGCAGGAACTGCGGGGACTATTTATGCTTGTGGTTCTGGGTGGGAGGTACACTTGGCTCCACATCCGTCTCTGCAGCCCAAAAACCTTCTCTGTCATCTAGGGCCCTATAAGGTTTTTATTGAGCACCCCACCCTTCCAGTGGGCAAAGGCACTGTGGAGAAGAGTCATTGAAGAGGGCTGCTGCGCACTCCCTGTCTTCATGGGATAGGCACTAAGGAGACTATTTATGCTTGTGGTATGAGGGGGGCATGCTGCGCTCCTTTGCTGCCGCTCCTGTCTCTGAGGCTCAGCAATGCAAATTCTCTGTAATCCCAGTTTTGCAGAGTGAGCCTTGGTAGGGAAGTTGCAGGGGTTGTAATCTGGCTGCTCAAGCTGGTGGCTACTAACTTCTGAGGCCCCCGTCCCTACCACGTCACGTCTCTCCATTGATCATCAGGTAGGGGAGAGAGTGGCCCAGCAGGGATGTCTGAGCATCTCACGCCACTACTGTTGACTCCACAGAGGCAGCCAATGAGGCCTTTGACATTGCCTCTCACCAGCTGGCTCCCAGTGGACAGGATCCTGGAAGACCCCAGCACGGCTGATCCACGAGATGTATTGGCTTAACTGTGGTTTCAATGAGGTTGAAACATCATCCTCTGTAGCCTTGCTAGACCCCACTCACTCTTGCTTCACTCCACGGATCCCCCCACCTCCCTTCCCGGGCTCAGAAATAGATCCTGGCTGGAACTTAGTAGCGATGTGTCCTCTGTGGTTCCAGCTGAGGCCTCGCCCTGGTAAGGCTTGTCTAGCCACAACCTACCAACAAATTATTGCCATTAAGTGGTTTAGTTGCTCTCTGGTATCTTTGATTCCAGAAATCGTGTTATTTATCTAATTTCGAATCTGCAACTTCTGAAGTATTTGTCTTTCCTCGAAGCAAATCAAAATAGGTCTTACCTGAAAATATTTTCCACCCCATTGGATTGAATTCTCCTCAATGATCAGTTTACGGCCCAGAGTAGCAGCTGCATCATAGTTTCCCACTTTAATAAAACTGCTTGTGTCATTAGAGGTCATGTGCCAGTATAGCAAGTCCAGAATTGGTGGTGAGTCTCCACTTGCATCAAAAAGCAAATGACTGCTGTTAGTCGTCTCCATGTGAACATTTTTCAAATAGTGCAGCATCTGGACACAAATCATAAAATAAGATTTCAAAAGGAATCCAGATGAAGATCATTGTAAATGTTAACATTTTTTTCGCAGTTCAGGGCAGCAAGTCACCTTCTGCACTGCCCTGTGTCACAGGGAAAGTCCTGGAATGATTTGTATTTATCTTTATGATGCATTCCTGTCCTTTTCCCTTGTGATTGCACTTTTTTGACAGCCTAATGCCAAAGCAGACACCCTTGCACCATGGTGCAACGGTGTCTGTGTTGTAGGCAGTATTGTTTTTGTTCAGGAAGGGCACCTTCCTGCACATAAACAATCCTGAGAGGCAAAAATGAGAAAACTTCCTCGTTACGCCCCTCCTGGAGAGGCATATCTTTTTGATGCATTCCCAGGTTCACCAGGTTTGGTAAATCTGGAAATGCGTCAAAAATATGGAAGTTGCGTGGGAATACCCTTACAATACCCATGGAATGCCTCCATTGCACAGATTATTGCAACACAGTGATATGCACTGCATTGCATTCCTCCAGATTTTTGAAGCCATGCAAAGAAAATCTGACAGAAGTTTATGTCACACATGTACCACACTGTGTGGTGCAAGCATGGTGCAAATCTGTCATAAATATGCCACTTGAAGTGGAAAGTTTGGGTGTAGAACGCCCTGATTCTGAGAATGTTCCTTTTCATGTGAATGCATTTAATTTCTTGTTGACCAGGAAGCTGAGTTATAGGAACTCCCCTCCAAATAAAATCGGTGGTCTGGCATCTGAGTGGCTACTTATGAATGTCTGAACTTAGCAAATCTCCCAAAACTTAAAAATGATGCACTGGAGGAAAGCCGACCCGAAACTCTTGCTAAAATAAATACTACTATGGGGGGCTTAACTTTGCTTTGCAGCACAAGGTTTGAGGTTGCTGAAAGCTTTCCTAATCCCTATAACAGATGCTTTGTAGCACTTATAGTTTGAAAAGTTGAAGATATTTTCCTCCAGAAGTGTTTCTTAGACTGAAGGTTAGAGCTTTCAGTGGGACAAGGCACCAGCTTGTGGCTGATCTCTTTTGTGGCTGGTTTGCCACTTCATCAGTAGCTTTTCAATGGTTTTCAGGTGTAAAGCATTGATACAATGCTTAAAAGTGTGTAGAAGGGATGCCTTCAACGCATCCCTTCCAAATAAAAAATCAGTACGGGTTCTCTATCCCATTTTTGGAGTCTGAAAACATTTACAGATTCACTGATTCCTAAAATGGGATTAATACATTCAAAACAGCATTTTGCTGCCATAAACTCCAAGTTGGAGTGTTTGTAACCATCAAAAGTAGTTGTACATCTGAACCCTAGTTAACACCTTTAAGACCTTTCAAATTATGTATTTCCTTGCTTGGTTGTTTTTCTAGTTATTGCACGCATGCTAAACATTTTTTTTCTGGGGAAGGCATTGCTAGTCATACAATGTTGCCAAAGGTAAGCCGTGGATTCCTCATAGAAACTTATTAACGTTTGTGAGCCTCATTGTTTGGGCCATGTGAGAGCTAAGACCTATGTCAGGGCTGTGTTCTTTCTCTTCCACATCCTTCCCTAGGAATTCCATGAATGCATGGGGATGTAAAAACATCAGTTGCTGTGTGCAGTGGTACACTTTCTTGTTTGCAATATGTTTGATCCCCACCTAACGCTTCACTCCTAGGACCACAATTTGTAAACATTACTCAAGAGTTTGTGGATTTGTTTGCACACCTGAAATCCCAAAATCCCATTTTGCATTTGGCTTTTGCAATGAAAGGATCATTGTCAGAGATCAGTTATCAAGTGCAATAACACTCACATGCATGAACCATTACTGCAGAGGAAATTTATAGAGGTGTCAATGGCTATAGGGACAAGAGGGTCTTCAAACTTTTAGGCATAATATACAAACTTAGTGTTTTGCGGTGTCTGAGGAGGAATATCCACATTATGTATAAGGTACATACCTGCCAAGGCTTAAAATCCTTAGAATCTGCACATGACCTGTTGGTGAAGGGACCCTCATGTGGTCTGCATTTAAGCAGATCATGTAATGCCTGGGCAAAGGCATAGACGGCTTTGTATGCACAGTATGGAAACCTAAAATCATTCTTTTCAAATACTGAAACATCAAGCGACTCCAGTTCTTCTCTCCCTGAGCAAATTCTACCAGTATACGCAATGTTCCCAGCTTTTGTTTCATTAAATCCATTCACCAGTTTGCAGTTGAAGGCCTGCTCCCAAAATGGCTTCAAGAACACATCCTCAGTCTCTTTAAAAGGGTGGATATTGTGAAGGAAATCTTTGAACCCTGGGATATGTCCGCTGTACACAGCCAGTCCCAGTGTGCCATTCAGTATTCCCCGAATGTCTGTAAAGGAAAACACTTGTGAAGGAATCCAGCCTGTGACCCCAATCCATATTTTCCTGGTCATCTTAAGTGGAGACACTGCTTTAAGTACTGGGATAATGTCTGAAGCAGTGAAACAGACAATGACATTAACGGAGGACGTCTCCAGAATGTGAGCTAAATTTGCTAGAGAGGTCTTGAAGGTTTCTGTGCGAAGAGTCTCATAGAATTCAAAGCAGATCTTATTTTTTGCTGCCTCCTTCTTAAAAATCTGGCTGCCTTGTAGACTTAGGTCACTGCTGGAGGATAGAATTCCAATCCATGTCCAGCCAAAGTGGAGCAGTAACTGCACCAAAGCATATGGCTGGAATGAGACACTTGTCACTGTCCGAAGGAAAGATGGGAACAGAAATTTATCGCTTAGGATTGGGAGTGCTGCAGCATAACTTATCTGTTGAAATATAAGCACATGTTTATTTTCTTAGAAATATTTTCTACAATTTAGTTCTCTGCAGCATGGGTTTGAATGAGGGAATTCAGTCAAGAAGGCTTTATTTCAATATAAATATATCTTAAAAAGCATACATACACAAGGTACACATTAAAATATTAAAAGACATCAGTGCATTAAAAGATAGCCAAACATTTCAGAACCGCTACTGGTGTCAATAATTTAAGTAAAAGCCAAAATATTTAGATAAAAACAGATTAAACAAGATAGGAAAGCCTAGTTGATCTAATGCGCCAAGCCCAACCTAGTAACTTGGCTAACCCACAGGCAAAAAGGGGCCGTGGGTCGTTTTTTAATATTCGCATGGCCTCTGTGTGGAGACTGGTTCCAAGTTCTCTGCAAAGGGGCTTGAGCCATCTGCTCCGGGGGGCTGCATAAGCCGGGCATTCAAACAATAGGTGGGGTACAGACTCAAGCCTATTTTCACAGAAGGGGCAGGAGGAAGTTGTCTGCGTTGGAACCTTCCACCTAGATGTCAGATCACCAACGGGGAGTAAACCAACTCTAAATTGGAAGTACAAAGCCCTATCTTTGCGGTTTGAAATAATGTCCAGGTAGGGTTCACAGAAATACATTTCCTTGATCAGGAGAAAGTCCATAGATGTCCTACACAAATTGGCATCGCTATTTCTAGTACCAGCTACCCAGGCCCAATAGATCTTTTTCAACTCTAACTTAGGAGGAGCAGTTCTATTGGTCCAGTTTACGCCAAGGCCAAGGTTGAAGAGAAGACGCTTGACTTCTCTCAGCCAAGGAATCTTGGCCCAGGCTGATGAACCCAGCACGTCGGTAAGGCCGTCTGCGTAGCTGGATAGTTCTGGTGTTCTCCATATTCTTGCCCATAGGAGGAGAGGGCGAAGCTTTGCTTGATCGCTCAATGGGCGAATTCCCGTATCTAGAAACAAGGGGAGGGTTGGGGTGCTATAGGGAAGCCCCATTAGATCTTTAAGGAATTTATTTTCCGAACGGGAAAGAAGATCTACCTTTTGAACCCCCCAAAGTTCGGCCCCATATAGAGCAGCGCTAACAGCCCTTGCCCTGTAAATGTCCAGAACAGCAGCGATGGGTTTTAAGGATGAAGCGCGGTGTTCCTTGAGCAAGGCACCCACCACCCTCTTATGTGTCAGCAACATCTTTTGAAGGTGGCAATTCCAGCTCATAGAGTCACAGAGTCGGACACCCAAGTAATCGAACTCTGAGACTCTCTCCAGCACGACAGAATCTAAGGTCGGTGGTTTAGCCAGTTTTTTAGGGGGATTGAGGACCAAATACTTGGCCTTTGCAGTGTTAATAACTAACCCTCTTGCATCACAGAAGGACTTAAAGTTAGTTAACAGACTCTGCAAACCTGCCGGGGATTTTGAGATCAGGAGGGTGTCATCTGCAAATAGAAGGGTAGGTATTCTTCTACCAGCCAGGGATGGTGCGTCTGCTGGGTGTTGGAGCAGGTGCTCCACCACTCCATTAACATATAAGGAGAACAAGGTAGGAGCAAGAACACATCCCTGGCGTACCCCTCTATTTACAGGGATGCATGCTGTTTTTTGCCCCTGGCTACCCCACCTGATCTGCGCAAAGTTGTCCGCGTGAAGATTTATTAACAGGTTTAACAGATAGGGTGGGATACCCAGTTCGTTTAGCACTCTCCAGAGTTGGCTACGGGGAACTAGGTCAAAGGCAGTCCGCAAGTCTATAAAGGCAAGGTATAGACTGCCCTTGGCCAAAAGAACAACCTTCCAATAGAGCATCATTAGTCGAAAGGATTGCTCTATTGTCCCCGTGCCTGATCTGAACCCTGCCTGAAAATCAGAGAGAATGCCCTTATCCTCCACCCACTGCAATATCCTGGTTAGAACCACCTTTCCAGCCACCTTTTGTGAGGTATCTAAAAGACTTATTGGACGGTAATTAGCTGGGTCGTTCCGACAGCCTTTCTTGAAAATAGCGACGACCTCAGCACCCTTCCATGAAGTCGGAAAAGTTGCCCCTTCAAAATTAGAATTTAGTAGGGCAGAAATGAGTTTTCCCCAATGTTCTGGATTGGCACGTAACAGGTCTCCGGGAATGCCGTCCAGACCTGCTGCTTTGTTGGGGACCAGATTATTTATTGCCCCCTCCACTTCCTTGGGTGTAAACTGAAGCTCATCCTTAAATTGGGCAGAGTCGTAAGGGTGTCGAGCACTCAAGCTAACCCCCTCTTCCTGAGCCATTGAGTAAAGTTTGGTGAAGTGGTAAACCCATGCACTCTCTGGTACATTGCATGTAATCATTGTGTCCGCAGGTTTCTCCCTGGATCTCAAAAGGTCCCAAAAACCCTTTGCATCCTTCCTTGTGCTTGCGTCTTTGAGGTCGCACCAAAACTGGTCTTCCCAATTTGCCTTCGCTTTTATTAGTGCCCTCTTGTAGTTGCCCCTGGCTGCACATACTAGGGTTCTATTCTTAGCTTTTACTGCTTTTAATAGTTCCCTTTTGGCCGCTCGACAAGAATCTAAGAACCACCCGGGTGGGCCCTTCCTTGAATCTCTCTTAGCCCCCTTGCCCGCATTCTTGGCTATAAATAAGTCACCTATCGCCTTTGTGGTTTGTAAAAAAACTGCAGATACCTCTGGTGCACTAATGGAGGGGGAGTCTAGGCGCAATGAGATATTAGCCATTATAGATAGTGCCTCCCGCATCTTGGCCTCATTGCCAATAAAGGTCTTCCATTTCAGGCGCCTGCCGCAGTTAGAAGGAGATTCTTCATGTGATAGTTTCCACACATGAGGAATTGGGGTAGGAGGGCTGCCCTTCCACAAGGGAGACAAAGACAAGGGCAAGGGGTTTTGATCACTGTCTATAGACGGGCGGACCTCCATATCCACCAAGAAAGACCACAAGCAAAAGTTCAACATAATGTAGTCGATCCTGGAGGAATGGCCTATTCTGTTAAATGTATGTGCCCCCTTTTGGTCAGACTTAGATCTGCCATTGGTAGCTCTCAGTCCGTATTCCAGACAGAGCGCGTTGAGGTCTATAGCATTTTGAGACCATCTTTTGATTGGAGCAATTGACAGGGGCAGAATGCCTCTTCTTGCATCATCATCTCTATAACCCAGCACATCCTCCACTGCAAGAGGTTCGAAAGTGCAGTTAAAATCCCCCGCTAATAGGACAAGGGAGTTTGAGCCACAGTTTTTAAGTTCCTCATCAATGCCGGTTGGAGAGAGAATAGATCCTCCACCCCTAGAGCCTCTAACATAAATGTTAAGTATTTCAAGTTCCGGCCCTCCACACGGGCCTCGAAGTGAGAGTCTCTGTAAATCCGGGGAAATAGTGGCAATGCATTTAATAGAGCACCGCAGGGAAATGCTTACCCAAATTAAGAGCCCACCGGAGGGGCGCCCCTTGCCTTCCTTGGGTCGAACAGCTGGAACAAAATAGGTAGTAAAGCCCAGCTTATGCTGTGGTTCCAGGCACCACGTTTTCTGGAACAGGCAAATCCCAAAGGTTTCAATAAATGCATTCCACTCAGGGATGGCTAAGTTTCTCGCTAAACCGGCAATATTCCAACTGGCTACCTTCAGAGGTGCAATTGGGTCCTTTCCCTGACTTAGGGCTAATGCACCTGTAGTGAGAATAGAGTTAGTAATATTGTTTACATCACCAACAAGTGGAGCCACGTCATAAGTAGTCAAGAGGCTCTTAGCGGGCGAATCCCTACTAGAATCATGTGTAGCCTGAGAGTGTCCGTACGGGATCGGTAGAGATGGGAAAATACAAGTGGAGGGACTCCCCACTTGATCTCCTATGGGAGAGTTACCGATGGATAATTCACCAGGTGCTTCAATATGGCACTCATGTCTAGGGCAAGTTGTGTGTCAATAGCCTTGCCAAGGGCAACCCTGTGGCTGGCTGGGGTTTGTGTTGAATACGCTGAATTTAGAAGTGTTACCACGGGAGGGGTGGCTGTCCCAGCTCTCCCTCGTGTGGAGTCCACTTTGCCTCACGAGCGGGTTAGGAGGATTAAAATAACTAAGATCACGGGTATCGATTGAGCCCACACTGCTTTCTAAGCTATTTCCCTTCCTAGAGCCCCTACATATGTAGCTGACAACCTTTGGATCTTCAAAGTTCACTATAATGCAATCCCCTTTGATGGATTTTTTCCTACTTCCAATCCAACCCACTCTGCGTACATGGATTATCCGGCCCTCCCAAGACTCGGGCAAGGGTCTATTCTCTTTGAGCCAGAATAGGGTCTTGTTAAACAAGTCAGTATAGGGCTCACTCTTGCCCGGGCTGAGGACCGGTACACCAGTCAGCACAACCACATAGGGCTGGCAATCAGGAGGCAGATTTATATTGGGGACCCGCATTAAGGAAGGGGCCTCATCAGGCTCCACTGTGTTTGCCTTTGCAATTCCAGTTGAACTAACGGTTGGGGTCTCATTTATGCTACGAGCTGCTGGCAGGGTAGACATGCTAAATAAGTTTTCGTCGCCTGAGCCAACCGGGACTAAGGGGCGTGTCATCTTGTTGCCTGAGATGTGGCTTGGAACCTTGGGAGTCTTGGATTTAGCCACATGCTTGTGGGAGGCATGAACTGGATGACTGGCAGTATCCTCCACTAACACAGTAGGGTACAGGTTACAGTTAGGAGTTTCCAACCCAGCTGGTATCCTGTCAGTGGAGGTTACTGAACTAGATAGAGCTGTTGACAGCGAGTTGCCGTCATGCCCCCCCCCAAGTCCTTCTTCCCTCGTCTTTAACTGCATTTTTATAAAAGATTTTAGGGAAAAAAAATTGTCTAAGGTTGTCTGTTCCAACTTATCCACGCGCTCAGTTAGCCCTTTAATTCTGTCAAGTACTGGAAGGAGTAAGGATTTTATTATATCCTCCATTTTTTTAGTGGGGAGGAAATCTAGGGGGAAAGTCGCTGCACTATCCGCTGCAGAATTTTTGGACACAATAGCAGCAGGCCCCTCAAGATTATTTTTTTCCTGAAGCGATCTAAGTGCTCCTTCCACTACTTTGTTGAGATCACCCCTCCTAACGCCTACCCGCCTCTTGTTCTTACGGTTCTTTAACAGTCTGGTTATCCGGGGGGTAGCGGGTCTTGCACTCTTAGTAGTGGCCGGATGGATTTCAGCCTGAACCCCAGTGTCCGCCATAGAAGGCAAAGTTAGGGAAATGGTGGAATCAACCAAATGTGGGGAGGAGGAAAGAGTACCTAACTTAGTTACTACTGGGATGGGAGCCACTTGATTTTGGGTGTTGAGTGTCGTGGCCGTCAGACTTTCGAGGCCCTCGATGTTGGCCCTCAAGGCCGCAACTCGAGGGTGATCTAAGGAGTGGGGGGCGTTGGGCAGGGAAGTTTGAACCGGGGAGGATATTTGGGCTAGCTGGCCAATCGATGAGCGCCTATCAGTAAACGGACTTTGGGATAGCCGCGTTCAGCCATACTGATTTCCTTGTCGATGACATTGGCCACACGCGTAATAAATTGATCCATGGTGCCCACCATGCCCCCCTCGTTCCCCCTCAGACTTTTCCCAGAGCGAGTTGGCATAACTATTACTGGACAGGGCTATACCTAGAATCACAAGAAAGCCCTGAGACAAATTCAAGAGTCCGAAGAATAGCACAGAATAACCCGCACTCTATCGTGCTTACATTCAGAGAAAGTTGCCTTGGAGATTAGTCCGCTACTGACAATCCCAGTCCACAACCTCTGTAATATGCAGGAATTCACATGAATCAACAGCAGTACCTGTATGGGGCCGGTTATGGCGATACCAACAATTTAGGGGGTTAGCCCAGCCCGGCCTCTTCCGGCCCCGGACGGCCACAGACGGTCCCGCCCTTGTCCCGGGCTTCTCCCTGCGCCGACCCGCGCGTGCTCCCATGACGCGGAGGGAGCCTCGGAAGATGTAGCGCCTCCGGGCGCGTAGTCCGGCGGAAGTGGGCGGGGCAAAGGAGAATGCTGGGGCTTGTGGTTCGACCCTGTGGCGGCCTCAGGTGGCTCGAGGCGGTGGGGGAACCAGGCGTCCACAAGGGTGCAGGAACTGTTGGCAGGTGCCCCAAATACCAGGTGGGTGCTGCGCTGTGACCACACTTGCTGGCTTCTTTGCGTTGAATGAGGGAATTGTTAATTAATATGTAGACAATTATAAATCTTGACATGTTTGTGGGGAAGCAAGACCTGGTCCCATGAATGAGAGATTGTGGAAGGATGAACGGGTGGGTGGCGTAAAGGAAGAAAAAGTGAATGAATGAAGGAAGAAAAATAAGAAGAGAAGCAAGTATAGATACGAGGAGTCGATAAGGAAGGATTAAAAGCAGGGAGAAAGAGGTAAGGGGTGAAAAAAGGAAGTAAGAAAGGAAAAGAAGATAGGAAGAAAGAAAATAGCAGAGGAAGAGAGGGTGGGAGAAAAGCAGGAAGGAAGTGAGGAAGGATAGATAGAGGAAAGGATATAGTGTGAGGGAATGCAGTATGTAGGATTGGGTGATCTTAGTTTTTTCAAGGACATCCATGGTCTCTTGTCATTCCAAAGAAATTTGTTGAAAAGATCATCTAGTTTGCAAAATAAACCTTTTGATAGGGAGATCGGAATCATAGAAATGATAGAATGAATCATGGGTGTGAACATCATGATTAGGGGCCGATTCCGATCCGGGTCGGAAGGGCACCGAACGCGTTCCGGCCGGAAAAACTACGAGCCGTACGCGTCTTTTCTGCCCGACTCGTACAGTTGTACGAGCGAGCCAGTATGATGCAAGCTACATGAAAATCACCGACCGAGTCGTTTCCGGGTCCGAACCGCTCCGTACGTGTCGGTCGTAAGCTAACCATGGTGTGCAATCGATGTGATTCACGACCGAGCCAATATGATGCATGCGTCGGACATTCCTGTGCGAGCTGGAGTGTCCGGCTCGCAAAAGCTCCCGGAGTCGGACTTCGGGGGTCCGCTGTCGGACCCCCCCGACACCCGCAGCTGTACGACTCGCACACAGGGGGAGACACATGGGACTCCCCCACACAGGCATGTACTGCATGGATGGCACCGATGCGTACCCACTGTAGGGGGTGCACTTGTTCGAGACGTACCCATTCAGTCAATGGGAGCGCATGTACGCGTCGCACAACTGACTCCCATTGACTGTAGGGGTCCGGCTCGGTCGGAAAACACTCCGGATCCGACTCGGAGTGCTTTCCGACCCGGATCGGAATCGGCCCCTAAGTATTTCAATTCTCCCCCACCAAGTCAGACATTTTGGGGACCAGCTTTCCAAGATGTTTGTTATTTTCTTGTAATGAAATAGATTCATTATGCTTAAGGGATTCATTCAAATCATCATTAAATTCAATACAGAGGTACTTTAAAAATGTGTTTTGCCAAAATAGGCCAGACATGCCTAGTACTTCTTTGCTCCCCATCTTATTCAAGGGCATCACTTCAGATTTATCTTTATTTAATGTATATCCTGATACTCGTGAATAAGCTTCAATAGTTTTTTTCAAGGCCTGAATAGAGGATACAGTTTGGTAAATTACTATATATCTTTCATGTATGCTGCTGCTTAACTGTAAGATTACCAAATGTAACACCTGCAATATCCTTATTGTCCCTTAAGGCCCGTAATAAAGATTGAACGTGGACAGTCTTGTCTCATACCCTGTTTTGGGTCAAAATAATCAGAAACAGTACCTCTGAGTCTGGCTCTAGCTTTAGTCTGAGTGTAAAAGGTCTGAACCATTTTAATAAAGTCTTCTCCTAGGTCAAATTTATTTAGAACTGCTTTCAAAAAGGGCCAGGATACCATGTCAAGTGCATTTTTGGTATCAAGGGCTATTGCAACTGTAGGGGAAGTTGACAGCAAGGCCTTTTCAATAACATGGTAAAACAACCTAATATTATCACTGGACAGTCTATTTCTAATGAATCCTACTTGGGTGGGGTGAATTAGTTTAGGCATCAGTTTATCCAACCGTGTGGCAAGAACTTTGGCATAGATTTTGCAATCTATATTAATAAATGATATCGGCCTGCAATTTTTCAGAAATGAAAGATATTTACCTTCCTTAGGACTGACAAAAATGGTTCAGTGACTAAATATCGAGGGACAGAATATAGAATGCCTATCTACAAACAGGTAAGTACTAAAATATTGAGTACAAAATATAGAATGTTAAAATATAGTTAACTAAAAGATTGAATTTTTTTAATGTAATAAAAATACTATAAAAGTAATTAAATAATAAACACAATTAAAAAAAACATAGTTAAAATAAGTTCAAAAAGCTTAAAATGTAAAAATAATAAATGTAATGTGAAAAAAAGTTTTTAAATATATATTTACTTAATAATATTATAAGATAATTATTAATCTTAATTATAAAATATTTAAAACATTATTAAAAATATATTGACATATATATATAAATAAACATATTACCTAAATATAAAAATAAATAATATATAATAATTAAAATAATTAAAGTAATAATTTTTATGTTAATTAATAATGAGTGCAACAGTAGGGAAAGCGTTGGATAGCGTAGGGGTACAAATTACTATTCCCACTCCAGAAAGTGCAAATATAGGGAAAACGTTGGATAGTGTAGGGGTAAAAATTACTATTCCCACTCCAGAGAGTGCAACAGTAGGGAAAGCGTTGGATAGCGTAGAGGTAACATTTACTATTCCCACTCCAGCGAGTGCAACAGTAGGGAAAGCGTTGGATAGCGTAGGGTTAAAAATTACTATTCCCACTCCAGAGAGTTCAACAGTAGGGAAAGCTTTGGATAGCGTAGGGGTAAAATTTACTATTCCCACTCCAGTGAGTGCAACAGTAGGGAAAGCATTGAATAGCGTAGGGGTAAAAATTACTATTTCCACTCCAGAGAGTGCAAAAGCAGAGAAAACGTTGGATAGCGGGAGGGTAAAATTTACTATTACCGCTCCAGAGAGTACAACAGTAGGGAAAGCGTTGGATAGCGTAGGGGTAAAAATTACTAGTCCCACTCCAGTGAGTGCAACAGTAGGGAAAGCATTGGATAGCGTAGGGGTAAAAATTACTATTCCCATTCCAGAGAGTGCAACAGTAGGGAAAGCGTTGGATAGCCGGAGGGTAAAAATTACTATTCCCACTCCAGAGAGTGCAACAGTAGGGAAAGCATTGGATAGCGTAGAGGTAAAAATTACTATTCCTACTCCAGTGGGTGCAACAGTAGGGAAAGCGTTGGATAGCGCAGGGGTAAAAAATACTATTTCCCCTCCAGAAAGTGCAACAGTAGGGAAAGGAATGATTTAATATGTAAATAAAAAGAAATGAATTATCAATACCAATTTAAAATTAATAAAAATTAATTAGCAATTAATAAAAATTAATTACCAATTAATAATTAATTAACAATGAATTAAGTATCAATACATATAAATGAAAATACATATTTACTTAATTACAATTAAATTACTTTCCACCCTATTCCCCTATAACACACAACCCACTCCAAATAATAAATTAAAACAATTAACATAATTATCAATTAATCAATTAATAAAAATTCATTACCAATTAATAATTAAGTAACAATTAATTAAGTATCAATACATACACATAAAAATACATATTTACTTAATTACAATTTAATTACTTCCCACCCTATTCCCTTATAAACCCACAACCCGCTACAGAACTAAAACGCAAAATTAAATTAAAAATAATTATTAATTCATAAAAAACTAATATTTAAATTACTATAACTAAATTACTTCCCACACTATTCCCCTATAAACCCACAACCCGCTATGGAATTAAATTATGCAAAAATTAAATAACATAACATTCATTACTTTAAAAATATTGAACATACATTATAAAAATAATATATATTTTTAAGACATATACTAACATACATAACAGTTAAAAAAATCGATATTATGGAAAACGATATTTTAAAATACCTTAATTTCGCTATTCTGACCTACTATATTTTGGTAATTCGATATTCTGTCCACTCTATATTTTAAATTCGATATTCTGGGCAGTCGATATTTCTGAATCGATATTTAGGGTGTTCACTGACAAGGATAACTGCTTCAGCCAGTGTGCCGGTAATTTCTACTTTAGAGAAAAATGACTGATATAAGTCTAACAAATGGAGAATTCTGTTTTGGCCAAAAATGGTTGTAGAAGGATGCAGTGTATTTATCATGACCTGGGATCTTGGAGGTCTTTTATTGTTTTAAGACTGACCAAACGTTCTGCACTGAAAGAGATGCGGCAAGAGTTGCTCTCCACAGTAATGTAGAGAATCTTCACACACTGCTCAGAATCAAATTGTTTGTTGATATCATATAGGTCCATATAGATATTTCTTTCAATTCAGCTTTCCGATCTGGTTTGGTGTGTATTGTACAATCAGAGTCTCTTATATTTGTTAGTGAATATTTGTTCTCTTTAAATTTCAAATAGGTAGATAGCATCTTACCAGCTCTGTTAGCTTTGCGCAACCGGATACTTTTTTGTTTTTTAATCCAGACACCCGGCCTATTACTCTGTAATTTATTTTTTAGCACACTTTCTGTTATTTGGTGTGGTTAATAACTGTGTAGTAGATATCTTGCCCATATTGGAGGGCAAACAATTGAATTTATTTTTCTAAGTAATCATTGAGACATTAGTTTGTTTGTTCATGAAAATCTGATGCTGATGTGTGTACCTCTGATAGTAGTTTTCAAGCTTCCCATCTCGTAAGAGGAGAGGTATCACTAACTGGGTTAGTGTCAAGGAAGTTCCAGATTTCAGTACAAATTTAACTTTGTGTTCAGTGTCATTAAGAACCTTGTTGCTTAATCTCCAGAGGCTTTCTTAATAATTGGCACAGCCCATATAGCTTATATAAGCGATTGTGTAATATAGAAGCAGCTTTATTCGATTTTTAAAAGACAAAACCATAAAAGCAGACATGTATCACATTTCATTCAATGAAACAGACTTTAAAGGTTAAAAATATCGACATATTAAAAATAATCTAATTCATGGAGATCCTGAATCTAATAACGGTTTTTAGGAACATAGAGACCGAAGAAATAAGAAATTCATCATCTAACATTTGTAATCTGACCAACGCCACTCTACATTGTCTCAACCCTAACTTTTTTAAAACGGGTCGGAGAATACTTTTTCTAGGTTCTGAATAAAATTTACAAAAAAGAATACAGTGAAGGGAAGATTGGACAGAAACCAGATCACAAGGACAAGGAATAAGTTCCTTGAGCCAACAATTCTTCTCAGGGAAGGTGACCATTCTAAAAAAGATGGCAGCCCTAAAACGAGACAACAACATACGAGTATAGCAACTGGGGACTAGTTTCAAATATGGTTGGATACCCAGGTTAGTAATAAGTAACTGATTGGCCATAACAGAGCTCTTACATTTCTCTGACATCCAGCGTTGCTCTGAAAGGAAATGCAGACAAATTTGCTTAAGCTTCTTTCTTGAGCAATACGTCATGCTATCTGGAGAGTCAAAGAACTCTGGGTGGCCCAACTCCATAAAGAAATTCCTTACGTAATTTAACCATGGAATTTTCAGGGCTCCGTCCAGGCCTAGACAGTCCTTAATTATATCCCTGTTCAGGTCTGTCTCAGTTCCAGACCAAACTTTATGCCACAGCAAAATGGGCTCCAGTTTAATGAGATCTATAATATAAGGCACGCCCAACTCTTGATGACAGGCATAAGAAGAAGTTGACCCCGGCACAGCCAGTAAGTACCGCAGAAAAGCATTCTGACAGATCTGAATTTGAATACTTGGGGTATTCACAATCCCCCAAATTCCTGCGCCATATAGTGCTATTGATATACACTTAGCCCTATAGATATCAAGCAAGACTGGTACCGGACGGCCTCCAACCTTGTTTGAGAAATGTTTGACCGCCCCAATAGCTCGCGAGAATGCTAGCTTTCGGGATTCACCTGCCGCTGTCCAAGTTCCCTGTTTATCAAAAGTAATACCTAGATACGAAAAAGTATTAACAGTCTCAATTTTCGTGTTAGATAAAAATGAATTACAGCTAAGATTCTTCTTTTTTGTGCAGCACATGTTAAATGTTTTGCTTATGTTAATCTTTAGGCCTCTGCTACCCATATATTCAGAAAAACTGGTAATCGATCTCTGGAGACCGATTTGGGTCCGGGCCATGATTACAGCGTCGTCTGCATATAAAAGAATGGGAATATAGGAGTTTCCAATTTTGGGATAATCCTGCTTATCTTCCAAGAGGTGAGACGCGACCGAATTAATGTATAAATTAAATAAAAAAGGTGCTAAGATACAGCCTTGTCTCACACCCTTTTCAATAGGAAATTTGGAAGTGCAGTCCCCCTTCTCCCCATAACGTACCCTTGCACCTGCCTCCCGATATAATTCTCTTATGAATATTAGGAGGTTTGGGTCCACTCCCATATCCTGCATGGTTAGCCAAAGTTTATTGTGGTTGATGCAGTCAAAAGCCGAACTTAAGTCCACAAATGTTAGAAATAAGTTCTCTCTTTTTGCCTCGACGTATTTGGCTACTGGGAGTGCTAGATTCAAACCTTGCTCTATTGTTCCTAGGCCTTCCCTAAAACCGTATTGAAATTGGGAGAGAGTACCTGTGTCGTTCACCCATATTTGTAATTTGTTAAGTATAACTCTCCCCGCGATCTTCATGAGTGAATCAAGTAAGGAGATCGGTCTGTAACATTTCGGTGAACTGCGGTCTCCTTTCTTGAAAATGGGTACCACAATGGCTTCCTGCCAAGTCTTTGGGAAGCCCGTTTTTAATAAAACTGTTGAGGACATTAGTTAACAGTGGGGCCCATAACTTACTGTTAGCCTTAAAAACGTCTACGGGAATTCCATCCGGACCCGGGGCCTTTCCCGCTGGGCTCTTATTGATGGCTATCAAAACTTCCTCCATAGAAAAATCAATAATTATTGGGTAGGGTACTACATCCTTATCGCCTGAGTTAAAACCCCCTTCTGTCTCAATCTGAGAGTCCTTTATATAAAGTTCCCGAAAGTAAGACACCCAACCCTCTTCCGGGATAGCTGTTACGATAGAGTCTGTTAGATCATTGGAGAAAAAAGGAGCATTCACCGCTTTCCAGAATGCGGTATTATTTTTAGAATTACAGGTTTCCCGAAGAGTACTCCAGGCTTCCTGTTTGATTTGTTTTTTCCTTTTTTTAACTGCCTGTTGGTAAGCAAGTCTGGCTGATCTAACTTCGACCATTACCCTAGGATCTCTTTTTAGTTGTTCCATTAAATGAGCGTGGGTCTTACTACACTCTCTATCAAACCATCTCTTGGTTTTGTTTGCCCCAGAATTCAGTGGTCTCGTGAGTAGTTTTTTAATTTCCTCTGAGATACTAAGGAATGCGTCATTGACTTTAAGAGGTTCAACGTGCTCTGTGAGACAGATATTAAATTCCTCTTCCTTGGAACGAATTAAATTTCCTAGGAAGGCCACTGGTTCCACTTTGTCCCATTTTAGGGTATAACCGTTCTTCCTTGCAAGTTCTAATCTAGAATCATAAAGGGTCTGAGTCAAAGTAACAGTGTTGTTTTTACCCGTCATTATAGTAAGGGACATACTAAGCGGTAAGTGATCACTCATTGCTACCTCGCATGTTTCAAACGCGAGGATATAATGAGAGTAACGTTTGGACATTAACATGAAGTCAATTATTGATTTGCAGCCCCGTCCAATGAATGCGGGGTTAAAAGAGACTGATGGGGAGCATAGTTCATTCACAAAGCCCAGGTGTAATATAGTAATGGTCAGAGATATGTCTGGTTTCTATACTAGTGGTGTCAGTGCAATGAGTGTGAGAAACCAAAATCATTAGAGAGTCTATCTTTGAGTAAGAAAGGTGCTGTGGAGAGAAAACCATGAAATCCTTTAGATTAAACCTTAAGCATAAATTTTGTATAACTCTATGAGCTTTAGGTGGGCAGTAGGAAAACCTGAATAATCTATCTACTGTATAATCCATAGGTAAATAAACATTTCCCCCATAGAGGCAAATATATCGTCCAGTATAAAAGACATATTTGAAGAGAGCTCTTCCCAAAAGCCTTGTTGTTTCCCATTCAGCACATATACATCAATAACATATAAGGATTTCCCCTCCTTACAAATTCTGAAATTATCCATCTGCCCTCTATGTCAGATTTACTAGAATTTACGGAGATATTAGAACATTGGAATGTAGAGCACACGATTGAAGACAATGGAGTGCTCCGTACTTCTATGGGCCGGTAAAGGCCCGCAAAGCAACATTCCAATGTTTTCACAAAGACCTCTCAGAGCTCGAGGGGATTTCAATCCCCTCGGACTTTGAGATGCCTTTGTTTTATTTGTTAGAACATTCTGCCGTCTAGTGGCAGAATGCTCTAATAGCCTTACAGCCCTTTGTAGCTGGGCTACACCAGCTATTAAAGACCTGCTCCCTTGTTAAAGGCCCTCGCCTTCGGCTCAGGCCTCTAGCACTAGAGCAGGCCTTTAATAGCCAGCATAGCTCGCTACGGCGGGCTATAAGGCTAAATTAGATGTCTTAGTAACTAGAGTTAAAATACCATTCTCTTTACCCATCGCAGGAAAGTAGGCCACATCACTTATCCATTTGTTTAGAAAAGAGGTAGATTCCTTCTCTTTGATTTCAGTCTTTTGAAGTAGAATACTATCCCCTTTCAATCTATAGAGATAATCGGTTACTTTGCACATTTTAACTCAGTGATTCAGACTCTAGTCATTGAGCGAGAGGAAGGTGAGATTATTTTTCATTTAAGCCATGAGTTAATATGAAAAAGATGGTGGAAATACATTTCCCAACATGGACTCTGGGTAATAGTGCGACACAATTAGATAAAAAGAATTCCACAAAGGAAATGTAGTGCAGAAAAATAGACCAAAAATGGTTACAACTCTCCAAGAAGTAAGAGACAGTAAAGAAAGAGAAGAAAAAAGAACCAAGATAGATCTAAGAACTGGACTATAATGGAGTCACTAGATTCCATCAAAGGTTAAAAAACATTTACCCCAAAAGGTAAAACTGACGACTAAACAGGAATTCAAACCCGAAGCCTTGAAAACCCCTTCCAACCCCTCCTTCCCCCTCTGAGAAACAGGAGTAGTCAGAATATATTACGATTACATGAACGCAGGTAGAAGCTAGCTGTAGCTATAATAAATGAACAGTTAATAACCAATCTGGTTAACCCATTTTGAAAACATCACACTAAATGACTGTTTTGAAGGCAATTAGGAAAGCAAACTAGGACATCACAAGAAGTCAATAGTAGTGCAGGAGTACAAAAATATTAGCAATTTGATACCTAAACTGATACAGATTCCGATATTATTAAACATAGTAGTACTTTGTGTAACAGCGTCATGAAGAACTGGATATAGCAAATCTCCTACTTGTTTCAGTCTGAAGAAGATTTAGACTTATAAAATGAAGTATCCATGTCAGTATCATCAAGTTCATTCAGGGATATTTTCAACACTGTTTCTGATGCAAAGATCCATGTGAAACAATTCCGGGAAACTCAATATTTTGACAGCCCTGCAAAAGAAAATTCAATGTTCCTTGCTCTCAGCCTTGGTCTAAGGGCCAAGAAGGGTTTTCTTATGTCCACTATGGTTTACGAGAAATTTTGGGAGATATATATCTAGTGACCTTTCCAGATGCAGTAGTTATTTTTCCTCATCAAGCTCAGTATGAGTTCTATGTGATGGAATTTGAGAGGTTTACACCCAATTGGTCTCGAAGACTTCTTATTTAGATTGATACAGCCTGGGCCCTATGAGCTTTTTCTAATGCAAAGTCTTTTTTACAGGCTAAGCACATTATTTGAGGAATCCATGTATCCAAGCATTTAATAAAAGCATTAAAGTACTGGCCCTTTGATCCTTCCGGTAATCCAAAAATGTGAATGTTGCCCCTTCTGTTCCTGTCTTCCAAATCTGCTATTTCTCTGTGCAGTGTGAGAGAGCTGGCCATAAGAGTAGCAATCTATTTCACATGTGAAGAATCTCTATACTCCACACTGCTGATTCAGTCTTCCCCCACTGAAATTCTGCTGTTGATCTCCTTAACCTATTTTTTAATCATAGTAATGTCATATTGTCCTAGTAGAGTTGGCCAGATCATGTACTTTTTCCAGTTTATTAAGTTTTAACTTCGTCGTAGAGAGTGATTCAGATTAGGGTTTAATGGGGGACTCAGGAATCGGAGGACTTGTCTTTGATCTTTTCATGGCCTCTTTTGTTCCTGCTGGTATCTTTCAGCCATATTCCTGTTACACCTGTATTGAGAGTGAAGGAACCGTACACTGACATTGAGATCAACTCAAATTTATGTGGCAGGATATTCAACCTTTAGTGGATGCTGTGCTGCTAATGAGGAAGAACAGCACATGCAGCAGGTCAAGGATATAGTGTTACAGCACAAAGCAAGTGTTATAATGACTATGTTATTTAAGTCACAGTCAGTAGGCTTTGGTAGACTTTTGGTATATAGGGATTATCATATCTCAAAGAAATCAGAGGTTTGAAGATTGGGTTGTATTAGTAGGATTGACTTGAAAATGCCATGAGTGTGGAAGGAGCAATAGCTGAGTTTAATGGTTGTAAGGCTGGTCTCTGATCTACAGGAGTAATTTGGTGAGGTGCAATGGACAGGTATTAGATTTGCAGTAAGCAAAGAGTGGGACCCATGTTCCCAAATCTAGTCCAGATGTGGAAGATTGTATGAAAACATTAAATGAACACTTTTAGAGCAAAAAGATTGAAAAATCACCTTTTCTTCAACAGATATTGCATGAAGGTAAGCACACTCATGGATTGCAGATGTAGCAATTACCCAGTTCCTTTCAGAGTGCAATTGGGTAACATCATAGTGGTGGCTCTCCAGCCATTGAGAAAGTCAACTTGGGAAACACTGGCATAGTAAAATCTGATTTAAGTGCTGTTTCAGGATATGGCAATGATCCTTAGGTGCTCCACCACTGCTTCCAACCTGTCTGCGGCTTCAGATGTATCACAGGCATGTGCAAGGCTTCCCCATCTCCCACGCTGTGTCGGAGCTGCTGAACGAGGCGGCCATCTTGAGCCACAATGTATCCACGCCCAACTCCAATGCAAATTTGTATCTACAGAGAATTGTGGTTTTAATTTGCACCACAATTCTGAGCTGCCTCAGGGCACCTCTAACAAGGAGCAAAGATTTCATTTTTTCTCTTTATCCCACTTTGCATGTGTGCTACATTGTATAGCGCACATAAAAAGTGATAAAAACCTTAAAGCATAGTGCTTGTACTGAAAAGGGACACTTTCCAGCACAAACCAGATGCTTCCCACAATGTGGACACCCTTGCACTATAACACAAGATTGTTCAGGGAGAGAGATGAAGAGCACCACATTTTAGTAGCACTATTCTGCTCCCTTCTTTTCAGGTAACAAAGTGCAACAACTTTACTTGCTGTCTTGCATTTCGTGACTGTAAACCTGGTCCTTGGTGTTCATGTCACTGAGTGTCATAGAGTGGAGAGCTTCATTCTCTATAGATCCTGCTGGCAAGTAGGCCACATCCGCTCTCAAGGCTTGACAGCCCAGGATCCACTAAGCTATTTACAGTTGTAATGTAGGTCTAAAGGGTTCATATAACCAAAGCTATACACTTGTGGCCACAACAGGCATAACACATTTGTATGGTGGTGGACATAGCATTTAGCTGTAGACCTCAGCTGGTGGCATTAGCAGCACCAAAAATGTGTACAAGGTGCTGGTGGCACTGACATGTCGCACGACTTTGCAGTGCTCAACAAAGAACAGTGTGCCTTTTTATTCTATATTTTCTTGGAATAATGGCTGTCTGTTTCTGTACACAATTGACAAAAAGGTTAAACAGTCCTGAGTAAAGGAATGATCATTGCATTCAATGCTTACTTCCATTCAGTGACCACATACACCTTGTCTAAAGCTCAGACAGTGTGCTCACAGCCTCTCTCCCCATTTGCTAGACATTCAGAATCAGCATCCATTGTTTATAGTGTATCAGGCAGAATATTTAGCTTGGTATTTGGATGTGAGGGAAGATAAAATGTGTTGAAAATGGCCCTTTCTACAGGCTTACCCTAAACTTTTTGCCTTCCTCCTCCTAATTTTTCAAATTCTTTTTTTTGCTTTAGGACTCTGTGAACTTTTTCATTGCTAACCAGTGCTAAAGGGCTTGTGTTCTTTTACTAAAATGTGGGGACATTGGCCTGTATACAAGCGGCATCATTAATTTACTTACAAGTCCCTTGTAAAGTGCACTACATGTGCCTAGGCATGTAAATTAAATGCATTCTGCAGCACTATAGAAAGAAGAAAATGCCTCAGGAGATTGTTTTTGTGCAGGAATCAATCAATCAATCATTTGTAAAGTGCACTACATACCCGCGAGGGTCTCAAGGCGCTGGGGGGGCCGCTACTGATCAAACAGCCAGGTCTTGAGTATGCTCCTGAAGGTCAGCAGGTCTTGGGTCTGTCGTAGGCTCAGTGGGAGGGTGTTCCATGTCTTGGCAGCGAGGTGGGAGAAGGATCTCCTGCCGGTGTTTGTTCTTCGGATGCGCGGGACTGTGGTGAGTGAGAGGTCGGCGGAGCGTAGCTGGTGGTTGGGGAAGTAGAAGGAGAGCCATCTGTTGAGGTAGGCTGGGCCGGTCTTGTGGAGTGCTTTGTGTGTGTGGATGAGGAGCTTGAAGGATATCCTCTTGTTTACGGGGAGCCAGTGCAGGTTTCTCAACTGGGGGGGTGATGTGGCCGTGTCGTGGTACATCGAGGATCAGTCGCGCCGAGGCATTTTGGATACGTTGTAGTCGTTTGATGAGCTTGGTCGGGGTGCCCGCGTAGAGGGCGTTTCCGATGTCTAGTCTGCTGCTGACGAGGGCCTGGGTGACTGTCTTTCTTGTATCTGTCGGGATCCATCTGTAGATCTTGTGGAGCATGCGGAGGGTGTTGAAGCAGGAGGAGGAGACAGTGTTGACTTGCTTGGTCATTGAGAGCGTTGAGTCAAGGATGATTCCCAGGTTGCGTGCGTGGTCAGTGGGTGTCTGGGCTGCCCCCAGTGCTGTGGAAATGTGGATTTTCCTGATCAGTTATGTCCCCTATCTTGGACCCCAACGGTTCTATGTGCATGTTACCAACACATGTATGTTCCCTCCAGTTCCAGTTTCGAAGACGCAAACACTTGTAGGGTCCACCATCAACATGTCCTCTGTCAGATCTGCCATCAATGGGCTGGATATTCAATTCCTAAGTATGAAAGGCCACCGACTTTATATGGCTAAAGTTACTCCATTCTTGCAGTTCAGACAGAGTAGGCCCAATTCTGTCCTCGAAGCCTTTCCCTGCTCTCTGCCTCTGACAGCATCAGTTTGAGCCCGCATCTGTATCCATGAACTTTGTCCTACTTCCTGTGCAGCTAACGGTGCCTGCCTCGGCCAGTTTTGCCTGCCTGCCAAGAAGCTGTATTTCACCTTCGAATTATCTACTTTGCTCCTCAGCCGATGCATTCCTGTCTAGTAGTTTAAGTAAACATTCTTCCAGCTACCGAGCAAAAGGGCCCAGCCTCGCTGTCTTCATGCAAGTAAATCATAGCCCTGTTGCCATGGAAAGTTTCTGCCTCTTGTATCTCATATAGACACTTAGACGCTTGTACACGCACACACACAGTCAGTATAGAATAGATTCTGTCCGAGAGTCCTTCCTTGTGGATAACATAGTTCTTTAAACATAGGATGTTAGATATGATTTGGGATTAGGTTGACTTGACCCCCTAGACTTTTTGTCTCCACATGTAGAGCTAAATGTCAAGTCCCCTTCACCCCCTAGTTACACGTCAATTACACGTCATGCTGCTGCGCGCGCATCTATGCCAAGTATTATCTTATAGATCCACCTATGCACAACATCATGACCAATCATGTTTCTTTTTACTCCTCATTACGCCCATTTTCGGTTACGCGCTTATAGCATCGTTTCTCTTATCAATTGTTACGCCTTCTACATTGGTTTCATTGTAATGTATGATCTATAAAAGCAATTTCCTGTCAATAAAATGTTGTTCTTCACTTCCTGAACCCTCGTGGTGACGGAACCTGAAGGCCGCGACTCGAGTCGGCCATTTTGGAATAAAGCCCATTCAGAAACCTCTTATACCACGGATTCTGCCTCTTATTATTCTGAGCTGTTTTATTTAAGATTCCGTATGAAATTCAGTCCAGGTAAAAGAATATTTACCACATAATGGCGCCCGAACAGGGACACTTTCTCATCTCACGCGCCGGCGGTGCGTTGCAGGCCCGGTCTCCTGCCACAGCTGGACGGACCATAACGCGTACCAGCAGGATTTCCTGTAGCTCCCTCCGGTCAAGCGGGGGCGACTGAGGCTGCGATCAACCCAGACGAGGCGGTGAGAAGTGCGAAGTATCCCGACCAGAGCCTAGCTGAGAGAGCAAGATCCGAGGTATACAGAGGCCCACCAGGTTTTCGAAGTCCCGATGTCCAGAGGGTCCGATGTCCACAGTCATCGAGTCCAGTCCATTCTCCGAGGCCTTCCGTTTCAAGGAGCTACCCGGTGAGTACCATCGCCGGGGAGGCGTGTTGACGCGCACATAGGTTGTGCCGGTCAAGACGGATTTGGGTACACAAATCCGGTCTGCACTGTTTAGCAGTGTATATGTACTGTTTAGCAGTATATCAAGTATTCCGAAGTATCTAGTTATTGTCGAGAATTCTGCTTGGTGATTAGTTATGCAGACTGTCATCATTGTTGGTCATTTTTTTTAATAATGTTTTAATGTTTAATGTTTAATGTGTTAAACGTCTTGCATATTGTGGTATGAGTGATTGTTCATTATTGTGTTTTTTTCGTATTAAGTGTGTTCAAGACCAGGTATCAGATCAGTTGTCAATATGCCGCTCTTTTCGAAGTTAAGACAGATTACTACTAGAAAAGGGGTGCTTGAAGAAGCAGTCCCTATTCCTCCTAGGGACACTCCAGGGCATTTTATGTATCACAAGCATGGCTTAGATGCCATATTATTTCTTGATTTATGGGTAGATTATACCAAAGGATTGCCAGAAAGTCAAAGGTGGCCCGCAGCGGGAACCTGGGATGCAGAGTGCATCATGAAAGTCGAGGAAGAATTATGGAAAAGAAAGGTCAGACAGTCACAGAAAGACGCTGTTGAGTTATGGCGTAAAGAATCTCATAGACGTACAGAAAAAGCACGTAGACAAGAAGAGAAGAGTAAAGAAAGTTCAAATAAAGTTCAAGAAAATCTATTAATTGAGGAAGGTATCCGAGTGAAGTCAGAACAAATAGATAGACAAAGAAATGCCCTTATGAATGGTATGTATCCCCTTCTAGCCGAAGGATTACCTAAAGCTGCTCCAGACATACCAAAAGACTTGCCACCCCCATTATTTCCAATTAAAGTACATCCTAAAGGACATCCCAGAACCGCAGAAGATGTTTTTCTTTCCTCATATTTAGATGACGCAGCTCCCGAGTATGCTAACCCCGCACCGCATAGACCGTCTGCCGGGGGGGTTCAACGTCAGGATCAGGTATCTGTCCCTGCGCAACAGCAAGTCCCGATACAAGCTTCGGCAAGCACATCTGTTTCCGCATCTGTCTCCGCAACCGATTCTACAGTGGTGTCCACACCTATAGTTGCTGTGTCACGTTCGACGAATCCATTCACACCCGACGCCCCAGATGGGGCCACGGGAGGTGCTAGCAATACTTTTACGCCACCTAGAATAAATAAACTTGTTTTTCAAGAGTCAGCGCATTCACGTACACCCAAATTCGTAAGTGAACGTGCGCTTAAGGAACTTCTTATAGATTGTAGATATGACCCGGTGGTCGGTAAAGAGGACGAAATGGTTCTGGCATCATTACGCATTAGACGAGCCGCAGGGTATTTAGCGAAGTTACCAGGAATGACTGCGCATCTAGATAAAATATATCATTTTGTTCAAACAGGGCGAGATCCAGAATGTATTAATAGAGCTATGGAATTCCAGAAAGTAGAGATACAGGGGGAACTGTTACGCTTCCTCATAAACTGTGTGATCAGAAATCAAGACCGACCGGGGGTAGACCCAAATGCAATGCTTATTCTTACAAGATGGAGCCAGAATATATCAGAAGGGAGACACGATAAGCAAAATTGTATAATAGCCATGTGCCGAAAGATCCGTAAAGAAATAGAACGTATTCATGAGGAAAGATTAGAAACAGACGAGTTCGAGCAAGATGAAGTGTCCGAATCAGGGGATTCCGTCAGACAGTCAGAGACCATAGCCTATGTAGGTAGAGGAAGATCCTGTAATAACACTAGATGTTTTTCTGATCCAATACACTCTGTATGTCCAAATAATAGCAGAACGTATCCGACGCCAATAATAAATCTGAAGTCTCCTGAACATTTGTTTCAAGCCTCAGATAAAATACTCCGAGAACGAAGGGGTTACCACCTCCTCGATTCCATGGATGAGCAAGAATTAGCCAGATCAGCCGTCCACTGGATTGACAGTCCTGGAAAATACGGTGATGAGACCGTAGCACACACGTTTTTTAACCTCAGTCCAGATGAACAACGTTTAGCTGGAATCTATATGATTCAGCAACTCCTTATATTATATAAGAGCCAACATGCTGATCCTGGTCCTTTACCTGATATATTAACGGAACTACTCACGAATAGATGGAGAGGTTCTAGTAACAAGTTGATTAAAGAAATATTAGTGTCACGTAAACAGTACGTCCTTTTTGTAAGCCCAGATCCTTTCTCGCTGCCCAGCAAGGAAAGAATGCCGTATTACATGGATAGACAAAATCCCTTACGAGAAGTGCACCCAATAAAAGGCGAAGACAATCAGTTTCACCGTGTATTTGTATACACACCCATAACAAAAATTGAATTGTTAGAAATGAAGAAAGTAGTACCGAGTCATGACAAAGACCCAGCGGGTTTTCACCGAGAAATTAAAGACATGTTACTGATGGGAGAGTATACCTATCCTGATATTATGACGATATTAAAGGTACTAATGCCTGCTGGCATTTATGAAAAGCTGAAAGAAAAAGAGTGGGAGGTGGGAGACCAAAAAATAGATTGGACAGCATTAGAAGCAGAGGAAAGGGCCCGAACTGCAGGTTCAGGGCTCGGGGATAAAGTTAAAGCATTACCAGGTTTACTAGTACAAGTATTGCCACGTTTATTAACTACGAAAAAGGAGGATTGGGGTGCAATCTCAGCCTGTAAACAAAAGAATGATGAAGACACAAGTGATTATTATGCCCGATTTGAAAAATGTTTTGGTATAAATAGTGGTATAAAAGCAAGTAGTGAGTCGTATCCACATTTATTTGTGACAAAATTAGTGGAAAACGCATTGCCTCCAGTGAAGAATAGAATATTGAAATTCGAGAGTACCTGGCAAAGTAACACTCCGTCACAAATGCTACAAATGTTACAGTATCATCACAATAGAATTAGAGATGAACAAGAACACGAACAAAGACGTATGAAGGATACAAAAATGAAAATGCTAGTTTCCCAGACAGTACCAGCGGATGGTCACAAAAAGGGTGTGACACATTCCGGAGATTCAGCAGTTCCTGTAAAGGGAACATGCAATTACTGTAAACAACTAGGCCATTATGTACACGATTGTCAAGTCCTGAAGCGTAATATAGCTATAGGTATTGCAAAAGAAAGACCACGACCACTCAGACAGGATCAGAATGAACAAGGAGCTACGCAGCATGGACAGTCCATGCCAGCTCAGCAACAGTCTATGCCAGCCTCACAACAATCCATACAGTTTGTGCCAGCTGCACCACCGATGCCTGCTGCTGCCACACAAACCACAACACGACAAATGTATCAGACTGCACAGTATGAATATCCTGAGTATCAGCGTTACGCATGAACTAGCCTAGAGAGGGAAGTTGACTTACCCCTTATTGAGATTCCTGTAGATCAAGAAGGACCTTATGTACATAGTGAATTATTAGGTCAAGATAGAAAATTCTTACTCGATACAGGGGCAAGTCGAACTACAATAAAACGTAGTGAAGTTCCAGGGGCACCCCTCTCAGGCTCTCAAAATGTTTCCCTTGGTTTTTCAGGAAAGCCTATTGTTAATGAGGTATCACAGCCACTTCCACTTACGATTGGTCCCTTGACACGAACTACTGATTTATTGCTTACCAAATCTTGTCCAGAAAACTTGTTAGGTATAAAGACATTAAAAGCCCTAGGGGCTATTATCTGTTGTTCTCCGGAAGGAGTACGATTGTTTTTACGTGATTTTAAAGGTCATTACGTATCCAGAGACATGGATCACCGATTACAGACTTTACCAGCACATCTATGGGCACAAGGCCCTACTGATGTTGGTTGCATGAACATTACACCATACCGAGTCACATTAAAGGCAGGAGTGGTACTACCACGAATGCGACAATACAAGTTACCGCAAGATGCTGTAGTGGCTTTGCTGAAAATCATTGACGAGCTAATTGCCCAAGGAGTAGTTGTAGAAACAGACTCCAATGTATGTAATTCACCGATAATTCCGATTCTTAAACGAACAGATCCTACAGCCCCGCCAGTGTATCGATTGGTTATTGATTTACGCGAATTAAACAAATGCATTGTGCCACAATTTCCTGTGGTCCCCGATATCTCATCATTATTGACAGCCATTGATTCCGAAGCAACATTCTTTACTGTAATTGATCTCAAGAATGCCTTTTTCAGCGTCCCCATAGATCCGGACAGTCAATATTTGTTCGGATTCAGTTTAAATGGGCGCAGTTTTAAATTCTCACGCGCACCTCAAGGATTCACAGAAAGCCCCAGCATCTATAGCCAAGCACTGAAACGAGAACTTGACAGTATCCACATGCCAGTTAATACTGCACTGCTTCAATATGTCGATGATCTGCTGATCACCGCCCGAAGCGAACCCGAATGTGAAAAGGCTTCTCTGACAGTTTTACATTTTCTAGCAGACAAGGGGCACAAGGTGTCTCCTTCTAAGCTGCAATTCTGTGTCCAGCGAGTTATTTATCTTGGTCACTCGCTGTCCAAGGAGGGAAGGCAGCTTACACCAGATCGCATTCAGTTAATTGCTAACATGTCAATACCCAAGACACAAAAGGAGGTGCGGGCTTTCATAGGCCTCACTTCATATTGTAGGCAGTGGATCCCTCAGTACGCATTTCTAGCAAAACCACTCATTCAGTTGACAACACAGGAGGCAGCCACATCGACTGTCCTCCCTTGGACCCAGGAACACACACAAGCTTTTGAAAGCTTAAAGAAAGCTTTATGTCAAGCACCTGTTTTAGCGACACCATGTTACAGCAAACATTTTACACTCTTTGTTACAGAACGCGAAGGTACTGCCTTGTCAGTACTCACTCAGGAACAAGCAGGATCACGCAAGCCATGTGCGTATTTTTCCAGTACATTAGATCCCGTAGCCCAGGCTTTGCCTGTGTGCCTGAAATCAGTGGCAGCAACAGCTTTAGCAATCAGACAAAGCGATGCCATAGTGTTAGGACATCCATTGACAGTACAAGTACCACATGCAGTAGAAGTCCTTGTGAACCGAACGCAAACACAACACTTGACCATAGCAAGACTTACCGGTTATGAACTGACATTGTTTCAGCCACACATAGAGATCCGACGTTGTAATACATTGAATCCTGCTACACTTTTACCTGTAACTGGAACAGACCCGCTAGCTCATGATTGTGTCGAAGTTATTGAAATAAAGACAAAACCCAGACAAGACTTAACAGACGTTCCATTGTTAGATCCAGACCTGACGTTGTATGTAGATGGATCGTGCATGAGAACAAGTACAGGAAATTTAGTGGCCGCGTATGCAGTCACAACAGACACTGAAGTTATTGAAACAAACTGTATAGATACTTTGTCAGCCCAAGCAGCGGAACTTATTGCTCTAACACAAGCCTGTATTCAAGCCACAAATAAGAAAGTTAACATATACACTGATTCACGTTATGCATTCGGAGTTGTACATGACTTCGGGGTGCTTTGGCGAGAGAGGGGTTATTTAACTTCTCATGGGACCCATATTCAGCATGGGTCTCTCATTCATGCGTTGTTAGACGCAATCCATCTGCCCACAGCTATATCGATTATGAAATGTAAAGCACACACGAAGGTTACTGATATCATTTCTCAAGGCAATGATTTAGCTGACAGAACAGCTAAACAGACTGCTCAGACTCACACATCGGACATGACAAAGCCGATAGCCCCGACACCAACACAATGTATGACAATTAAGGATCCCGCACTTGATATAATTGACATACAGTCACATGCCACAACAGAAGAAATAAAGAAATGGACTGAACTAGGAGGGATCCAGACAGATCAGGGATGGATGACAAAGGAGAAATCTGTATGGTTTCTTCCTGACTCTATGGTTCAAGCCATTATAGCCACAATTCACAGTCCGGCGCACTTAGGAGAGAAAGCTATGCTAGATAGCATTCAACACATTTGGTTCAATAAACATTTACGAGCAGCAGCTAAACAAAAAGTCCGTACCTGTATGATATGTTGTCAGTTCAACCCAGGAAAAAGTGTTCCCGTAGAGCAGGGTGGATTTCAGCCTCCCGATCATGCTTTTGAAGCTCTCCAGATGGATTATATCCAGATGGAACGATGTCGAGGATTCAAATATGTTCTTGTAGTTGTCTGCGCTCTTTCCCGATGGACTGAAGCGTACCCAGTATCAGATTACACTGCCCCGACCACTGCTAAGCAGCTAGTTCGAGAATTCTTCCCACGGTACGGTTTACCACGTGTTGTATATTCAGATAACGGCCAGCCTTTCTCATCTGAATTAATGAAACATGTTTCACTTTTGCTGGGATATCAGTGGAAGTTTCATTGTGTCCGACACCCCGAGGCAGCAGGTCTCGTGGAACGACATAATCAAATTTTGAAAATCAGACTGTCAAAAATATGTCAGGAGAAAGGTGTCGACTGGATAGTAGCCTTACCAGTTGCACTATTTTACATAAGAATGGTAGCACACTCTCGAACAGGGCTATCCCCGTATGAGGTGATCTTCGGCAGACCACCGAATATGTGGGGGACGCCTATACCCCGTAAAATAACTGATGTTGATTGTAATATGCTGACAGATTACCTGGCTTCCTTGATGTCTGCACTACAATCTTGTCGTTCACAGGTAGCTGCAGCCTTTCCTGACAACACTGAGGTGAAACCCCATGACGTAATCCCGGGTGATTATGTCCTTGTGAGGAACTTTGACAGAAAGACCCAACTGGAGCCGAGGTGGAAGGCACCCAAGCTAGTCCTGTTGACCACAAGGACAGCCGTGAAGATCGAAGGAAGAAAAGGTTGGATCCATTCAAGCCACATCAAGAAATTTCATGGACTTCCTTCAGATATAAACAGTCCTCCTCGTGTGTCTTCACCTATTGACTCAAAGCTACTTTTGGCTGAGGCCAGTAGCACAGACCTTTACAAACTGAAACTTAGACCCAGGCCGTCGGACGATTTGACTGTTTAAGTCCTCTCCTAGGTGAAGCGGTTGAATTTGTCCCGACATGTATCCCTTAGGTCTGAATCATGAACAATCAAGAACAATGTTGAAACGACATGCATACTGTAAAGCACTGCGTAGCCACTGTATAATGACATTATTAATTTTGTTTTTCTTGAGTTTTATAATAATTACTGCAAGTATATTGTTGCATATGTATTATCCTGTTTCTAAACATATTTTCAATATAACTGATGAACATTCTTTTAGTGACCTACCCCCACATGAATTATCTTATACACTTGCGCTGCGTAATAACACTTTCATTAGTATGTTACATCATTCCCATCAGACTAGTAATGCCACTAATTGTTGGGTGTGTGGCCGACTTCCTCCCTATCAGAATAACAAAGGAGTTCTGCCTTTCTTCCCCCATCCGTTCACACATAATGGCTCCTGTGGAGCATGGTTTAGTTTACTGAATTCCATAGACTCAGATACAGCAGTTTATCAATACCATTGGATATGGGGAAATCTGAATCTAGTTTTATTCAAAGTCTGTTACCCTGATAAGGAGGGTCACCCCAGTAGAACAGGAACTGATCTAGAAAATGAAGTGTATGGATTAGGTAATTTTACACCTAATCTTATGATTCTGAATGTTGAATCCGAAGTTGAACTAATTCTGCCCACTATGTCAGTATTTCCAGTTAAGGGTGAATTATGCGTAAGAAAAGTTGGTTCCATACATATGGGCCATAGCAAATGCGTTACTACAGTAGAATATAGTGATCAAGGTAAATCTTCATTTAGAGCTTCTCGCCATTCCTACTTTATATGTGGTCAGACCGCATATATGCGTCTGCCTCTAGATTGGGATGGTACCTGTTACATAGCATTCCTTTTGCCACCTGTTTTCCTAGCTCCTCCTGATTATTATCGAAATGTTCATTTAGTACACAATAGAGAGCGAAGAGATCTCCCAATTGTCGATTATACTGAGACGGCATGGGACAAGTATGTAGATTTCAATAAAGGGATCTTTCCCTATATAGGTACAATTTCAAATAGTAAGCTGATACGTAGGCTAACCAAGACTCTTGAAGCTGTAGTGAATGAGACTATAGCCGCCCTAGGCAATCTGACAGAGGAGCAATCGGTGATGAGAATTGTTGTTCTTCAAAATCGTCTTGTCCTTGACGTCATCCTGGCCGATAGGGGCGGAGCTTGTAGGGTCATCGGATCCAGCTGCTGTATATTCATACCAAAAAATTCGCCATCTGTATATAAAGCTATAACACGCCTTCATAAGATTGTGAGCCAGATACACGAGAATCCAGGCACTTGGACGTGGTCCGGGTGGTTTTGGAGTGTGATATCAGCCTGGGGATGGAGAGTTCTGTCCTTCCTAGGTATTGGCCTTCTTATACTATTCAGTTGCTGCTTATGCCTGCAATGTGGACCAGCGATTTGTGGTCTGTGTGCCACATCGTGTGTTCCACATCAAGGTTCTCGTTCAAAATCACGGAAGAAGAAAGAAGAAGAAATGATGCTCCATGGGCAAATCGATGGATTAAT
The DNA here is from genome assembly GCF_964204655.1 of Triturus cristatus. Taxonomy (NCBI): domain Eukaryota; kingdom Metazoa; phylum Chordata; class Amphibia; order Caudata; family Salamandridae; genus Triturus; species Triturus cristatus. Next base: position 1,167,769,253 of record NC_140593.1, read on the forward strand.
GAAGATCGATATCTCTTGAAGGGCAAGTAGGGGACAAGGAGGGAATGTGGAAATGTGGATTTTCCTGATCAGTTATGTCCCCTATCTTGGACCCCAACGGTTCTATGTGCATGTTACCAACACATGTATGTTCCCTCCAGTTCCAGTTTCGAAGACGCAAACACTTGTAGGGTCCACCATCAACATGTCCTCTGTCAGATCTGCCATCAATGGGCTGGATATTCAATTCCTAAGTATGAAAGGCCACCGACTTTATATGGCTAAAGTTACTCCATTCTTGCAGTTCAGACAGAGTAGGCCCAATTCTGTCCTCGAAGCCTTTCCCTGCTCTCTGCCTCTGACAGCATCAGTTTGAGCCCGCATCTGTATCCATGAACTTTGTCCTACTTCCTGTGCAGCTAACGGTGCCTGCCTCGGCCAGTTTTGCCTGCCTGCCAAGAAGCTGTATTTCACCTTCGAATTATCTACTTTGCTCCTCAGCCGATGCATTCCTGTCTAGTAGTTTAAGTAAACATTCTTCCAGCTACCGAGCAAAAGGGCCCAGCCTCGCTGTCTTCATGCAAGTAAATCATAGCCCTGTTGCCATGGAAAGTTTCTGCCTCTTGTATCTCATATAGACACTTAGACGCTTGTACACGCACACACACAGTCAGTATAGAATAGATTCTGTCCGAGAGTCCTTCCTTGTGGATAACATAGTTCTTTAAACATAGGATGTTAGATATGATTTGGGATTAGGTTGACTTGACCCCCTAGACTTTTTGTCTCCACATGTAGAGCTAAATGTCAAGTCCCCTTCACCCCCTAGTTACACGTCAATTACACGTCATGCTGCTGCGCGCGCATCTATGCCAAGTATTATCTTATAGATCCACCTATGCACAACATCATGACCAATCATGTTTCTTTTTACTCCTCATTACGCCCATTTTCGGTTACGCGCTTATAGCATCGTTTCTCTTATCAATTGTTACGCCTTCTACATTGGTTTCATTGTAATGTATGATCTATAAAAGCAATTTCCTGTCAATAAAATGTTGTTCTTCACTTCCTGAACCCTCGTGGTGACGGAACCTGAAGGCCGCGACTCGAGTCGGCCATTTTGGAATAAAGCCCATTCAGAAACCTCTTATACCACGGATTCTGCCTCTTATTATTCTGAGCTGTTTTATTTAAGATTCCGTATGAAATTCAGTCCAGGTAAAAGAATATTTACCACAGTGCCGTCGGCCACCAAGAGTCGTCCCAGGCTGAGGGGTTGGAGCCGAGGATGAGGACCTCCGTCTTGTCCAAGTTCAGCTTCAGGCGGCTGATCTTCTGCTGCTTCCTGAACAAAAAGACTCTTGCTAACAATGTACGCTCCCTTGCACCATGGTGCACCACTGTCTGCGTTGGTGCTAGGCAGTACAATGTGCTTCAACACTGAGAAAAAGCTGGAATGTGTCTATTGTGATACATATAGTGCATTCTTGTCCTTTCCCTGTAAGCAGCACAGCAAGGTGACCAGAAGGGGGACCTGCTCTCTAGTGGAAGAGCATATAGCTCCAGGTGAAGTGATTTAAAAAGTATGGTAAGCTGTCCTGGAGTCATGGATTCAATGTTTATTTTGGTTAATGTTGCTGGGGCTACGCTCCCTACAGCACTGTACAACATTTACAAAAAATGCTTGGTGGTACCCCTGCCTCTTCTAGGGCCACCTTCAAGATAAAAAAAATATATAACTAAAAAGCCCTGGCAGGGCATTATTGGCAGCTCCTTGCCTGGGGAAGTGAATAAAAAATGAGCGACTCCTGTCACTCATTTATAAAAAAAATAATAATTTGGGGGCATTATGTTATCACCTGGGACACCTACACTTTATTTTCACTTTGGCACTGTGCACGGTGCCCCAAGGCTCCATCAGCCCCTGACAGTCCCCCAACCCACACCCATCCTAGGTGCCAGCAGGACATAGCCATATTTATATTACCATGGGTGCCCCAGAGTTCACCCAGTGGCACCCACACATTTTATAAATACTGAGCACATGGGGGGAGCCCCAAGACCCTCTCAATAACTGCTGGCTACCCAGCTAGCACCCATCCACCTTTGTCTTACTAATCCCGCCGGGCGGGAGCAAATCTGTGTTCCATACCGGGGAACGCCACTGTATAATCCCTCCCCAAAATATGTAAATTAGTCTACCTGGATCAGGTCCCCAGCCCCTGGAAAAGCCTCAGGGAGGGGGACCACATTTCCCCTTGCCTAAATATGTCCAAGGGACAATCACTCAGGCCTTGGCAAAGCCCAGGGCTTTAAAATTCAAAATTGCTTGCCTTTAGTTTTTTAACACAGATCGTCCACAGTCTGCAATACCAGTTAATAACAATTACACAATAGGCCCGGGGGCAGGGAGATGCCAGAGCTAAACCCTCCCCATTGAATCACTCATAACATGTAAAATTACATTATTGATGGCATTACAGATGACCTCTCAAATTACATCACAGACCACATCAGTGATCACATTACCCAATATTTCTCTCCACAAATAGAAAGAATGCAGTACTGGAGACAAGTCTCATTCAGTATGGTGCAAATGATATGGTGGACGCTATAGCTAGTGAAGTTTTAGGTGCAAGCAGCGCTTCATTAAAGCAAGTTCATGACTACTTGCCCCTAGTCTGAGTTACAGTCTTACAATATATTATTCTCTTCTGGATGTCTGTGTCAATGCGACCGTTAAAGATTTGTTTTGTTTTGCTATAGACAGTTTCTATAAAAACTGCAGATTTATATAGTGCAGATATTAATTTCCAAAAGTTCAGTGAAAATTCTGAGAATTAAATTGTTGTACCATATATAACATATAAGTGACTCGCTGACATGCAGTTCAAATCGCAATACTAGAGAGGGTTGTTTATAAGGTCTTATGGTGCATGCCTTAAAATTAACTAAAGTATGGAAGGGAAGCCTTTGAATTCTACGTCAGATGAGGCATATATGCATGTCATTAAGGAGAATAGTAACCAAGCACTGTTTTTGAACAGTGTTCACTGTTTAAGAAGTTGTTAATGTCAATAAGGTCTACAGAGCCATTACATTTCTTATGCACCTCAATACCATTAAAATAAAAGAGCATAATACCTCTTTAATGAGGGTGATTTCAGAACTATGCTTCACGCAAAAGGATATGGCCATTAGAACTACAGATGTTATGGTAAACTGGGCCTACAGTGAACCTTGATGAATACCTTTCAGCATGAAAAGCTTATAGCAAATTATCATATCCAGCGGATGTTGTCATCAGTTTTCTAAACCTTTAACATTTGAGTTCTGCTTATTCAGACACTTGAACCTGTCTGTTCATTTCAAAGTGTAAAAGTATTTTGCTAGCTTAAAACTAGTAAAAGATGTCCATACAATTGTTTAATACTATGAGATTCATGATAGTTTTATAATCAGATTTTAAAACAGACTTGATCTATAATCATTATTCAGTACTGAACATCTATACATTTTGTAGTGTGTGTCAATCCCTGTGTCATTTCATGTGATTTTGTATGCCAATGGTTTGACACTAATAAAAGCTGTCTGTAGTTGGGCAGTTGTTTTGAGATTGGCATAAACTATTTTGGTGTTCTCTGAACAGTTGTATACAGATCGAACACCGTACTCAATGGGCAACCAATGGTACTACAATGCCCTCTCATAGAAAATAATGGAGGTAGGGACTTAAAGTAAAACCCCATAGGAAATAACGTTAAATTAAATCAAATTAGTTTAAATAGTTAAAAACATAAATAAATATAAATTATTGTTTAAACATATATAAAAAAGTACATATTTATTATTTAATTGTTTTACTATATTGGATAGTATTCTGGGGGAAGTCTTGCGTAATTGTGATGTCATCAGTGATGTCATCAGTGACGTCACTGATCATGTCATGAGTGATGTAATATGTGAGGTCATAAGCAGTCCATTGCGGGGACGGGAGTTATAGTTAGCTCAGCTAACTATAACGGCTGAATTTCTCTGGTTTTGTACGAGTGAAATCTGACCCTAATTATAACGTCCCTGTAACCTTTGTGTTTTTTCTGTGAAATTCCAAGGTTTTTTAAATGCTAATTCCTAAGTATAGTGTCCCTGCAACCTTTGTTTTATTCAGTGAATTTCTATGGTTTTTAACTAGTAATCGTGATTGCAGAGTGGTGAAGAAAGGTGGCTGGGACTCCACCCAGCTTTGAGGAATCCCACTGTGTAGGACTTACAGGAGGTACCAGGAGGGCTTTTTGCCCCCAAGGTCCCTCGGGAGAAAAGTGGACTTCATGACCCAACCAGTAGTGCACCACGGGCTGCGTTTGCAGAGTGGTGGAGAAAGGGGGCGTGGCCTCCAAAGACCTCTCAGAGTTCCTACTGTGTGGGATATACTGTAGATAACAGGAGGGGTAGTTGGCCTCCAAAGACGTCCTTGGGGGCTAACTACCCCTTCTCTTACCTCCACTAAATCCCACACAGTAGGATTGGTGAGACCTGGGAGGAAACCACGCCCCTTCTCTCCACCAATCTGAAAACACGCTTCCTGGTGCACTACTAGTAGGGGGATGAAGTCCCCTTTGCTATTGACGTTCCTTGCAGGCCAACTAGTCCTCCTGTTACATACAGCATGTCCCACACAGTGGGTTTGCTCAGAGGATTTTGGTGGCCATGCCCCCTTTCTCCACCACTCTACAAACAAACCTCCTGGCTCACTACTAGTTGGGTGATGAAGTCCCCTTGGCTCTTGAGGGTTCTTGGGGGCCAACTAGCCCTCCTGTTACTGCTAGTAAGATCCACGCAGGTAGATTGTTAAGAGGTAGTCAGAGGCCACGCCCTCTTTCTTCACCACTCTGCAAAAGCACCTCCTGGTGCACTACATATTGGGGGAAGAAGTTCACTTTAGTCCTGAGGCCCTCAGGAGGCAGGGAACCTTATCCCCCCACCAGCAGTGCACTGAGTGGCACATTTCAAAGAGGTGGGGAAAGGGGGCATGGCCTTCGACCACCATTCCGCAATCCCACTGTGTGGGGCTTGCTGGGGGTAGCAGGAGGTCTTGTTGGCCCCTAAGGACCACAGCGCCAAGGGGACTTAATCCCCCAAATAGGAGCGCACCAGGAGGCAAATTTGCAGAACAGTGGAGAAAGGGGGCAGGGCCTCCGGCGAGTTACCAACATTTTATTATTTAAAAAAAAATATATATATAAGGAAGGGGGGTCAGGTTGTCCACCTTCCCTGGACCATTTTGGGCCCCGGGGACCCCATCCCTCGAGGCCTGATCCTTTAAAAAAAATGTATTTAAAAAAACAAGAGGGGGCCACGCGACTTCCGAGCCCCGGGACCCCATCCCCTGGGGCCAACCCTTTTTAAAATTATTTTAAAAAATTTAAAGGGAGGGAGCAGCATGACCCCCTACCCGGCTGAATCGAGCCCGGGGACCCCATCCCCTGGTGCCCTGCCTGTAGTGTGGGGGCACTGGTCCCAACCCAGGGTACCCACATTTACCAAGTTGGGGACCGTGGGGGGAGCCTGAAGGCTCCCGTGGTCACAGCCAGCTCCCCACCTCCTGCAGGTGCCAGCATGCGTTGAGTTCCAGGGAGCTGCTGAATATTCAGCTCCCTGGGTCCCAAAGCAATGTCTGTTTCCCTGCTCTCTTCACAGCGAGCAGGGAAACAGACATGCTCCGCTTTCAACAAGCGAGAGCATTTTCTATTCTTGCTTGTTGAAATCGGAGAACTGTTTGCTATGGCATGGCAAGAACAGTGCACTGCTCCCGCCATGTCATTGCAATGTCCTGGGGGTGGGCACCCGAAGACATTGTGGAGCCCGCCCTGGGGGCTGGTAGTTCCCAGTGCCATCTACATCCCCCCTCCAACATTAATTAATTAAGGAGGTGGTGGTCGCCAGGGCTGCAGGGGCCGTGTTCCCCCGTATGTAATTTAATAGAGTTGCCCCGGGGATGTGGCTGTCCCTGGGGCTGTTGGGGGGCGGAGGCTCCATGCATTCATATTTAATATAGGCCCTGGAAGGTGGCAATTCTGGTGCTGCAGGGGGCCTGCGCAGGCCCCCGATCATTATTTTCATAATGCCAAGGAACCTGGTCCCCTCGGGGGCTAATTAAGTTAAAGCCTGGGAGGGCCTGCTTCATTTTTCTTTTCCATTTTCGACTGGAGTCGCAAATCCAACACGACTCCCGCTGAGTTTAAAAAAAAATACTTTTTGGGTCGTGGGAGGTCCCTGTGGGACAACAACAAGGGGTCTAGGGGATCAGGGGGTTTCAACCCTGTCCCTGTTTCTTTTTTTAATGTTGTTTTGGCTGCCAACACTTCCTGGTTTGAATTGTTGACAGCCAATCAGATCTCAGGTATGAGATCAGGAGGGTATGTGGATCCTTTGCATCCCTAGGTATACAACTGGAAATGTATTTTAATTTCTCAGCAACTACTGAACAGATTTTCACCACAGTGCTTTCTGGACCAAGAGCTACCTGATGGGCAATTCGACCACCAACTCCCAGCTTTATAAGTAAAATTGTGGGGCTGCAGGGACCCCCTCCAATAATCCCCTTGGCCCAAGGGAACACCCCTCCCCATGTTTATAATAATTGGAGGGGTCTGTGTGACCCTCTCATGGTCCATACATGGCCGGGGGTACCACCACCTCCCCAGGGGCGGCCAGTGCAGAAGAAAGGTTGGGGGCTACACGGCCCCCTCCTGGAGCCTTTAATGGGCCTGGGGACCACCATCCACACAGCCGGCTCCTCCTATGTCCTGGGGTGCCCAGCCCTAAGCCATAGCTGTTTGCTTTTGCTTGGTGGAAGCTTTGACAGCTGCTGCCAAGCAAAAGCAACCGCTCTGCTTCCAGCAACCACTGTCAAACAGCTGCCACTTGCTGGGAGCAGAGTTTTCATCTCTTTTCTTTCCCACAGACATTTGGGCAAGGAAAGGGATGAAAGGAGTGCTCCCACATGCAGGGAGATGCATTTATAGCAGCTCCCTCTGTGCAAGATCAATACCTGCTCCCTTGGGAGGCGGGGAGCTGGCTGGGACCGCGAGAGGCTTGAGGCTCCACCCGTGATCCCAGAGCACAGTAGGTGCCCTTGGTGGGCTCTAGGGCACTCAGGGACAGATGGCTGGGCCCCAGGGGATGGGGTCCCCAGAGCACAAATCGACCTGAGGGGAAGCGAGGCCCCACTCACACATTGAATTATGACATGCCCCAGGGATAGGGTACAGGGGGCCATAATCGGCCTGGGGAGGGGAGCTACCCGGCCACCCTTCCCCATTGAAACTTGGCTTGCCTTATAGTTAGAGGTGCCCTGTGTGACAATCATTTTTGTTCCCCCACATGACCTTCTCCACAGATTCCCTCACCACCACCTTCCAACGGTGTCACTCATCTCTCCACAACCATTCTCTTACATACATTTATTTTGTTTTACAGCACTGAAATACCAATCCTAGGGTGTCTTAGCACTTTATATCAAACACACTTCATATAAAGGGAATGAATATCATGTGTGTTAATATGTCTATAGGAAACGTTACACAAAATAATGAGTATTACTGTTTTCCAATCTGCATTGTACATGTTCTTTGCAGCAGGCATATTAACCCTCTGGGCTACTTTATAATGGGTCCGACTGCCACTAGATAAAACTTTGATATCTCACCAGCAGAAACATTAATCACCTGCACTGACATTTTTATTGTTGCATGAAAAATTCTGGAAACAAGGAAACAACAGGTGCTTATGAAACCAAAAGTTATTTCTGAACACAGTCCCTCATCCGAGGGCAACGCCGCTGCACCTGTCGCACTGTCCTTAAGCCAACCTTGCATTTAAATTACAGCAGGCCCCCTTCCCTTGGAGGGAGAAAAATGAGCACAAAAAAGGAAAGCAAAGAGCAGAAAACCAAGCAGAAAAGACAAAACAGAGGGCAGAAAAGACAAAACAGAGGACAGAAAAACAAGCAGGAAAGGCAAAACGGAGGCAGAAAAACAAGCAGGAAAGGCCAAACTGAGGGCAGAAAAAGAAGTAAAAAAGACAGAACAGAGCAGAAGAGGGCAAAACAGACAGCAGAAAACGCAAAACAGGAAGCACAAAAATGAACAGAAAAGAGAAAACAGAGGGCAGAAAAACATGCAGAAAAAGCAAAACATAGAGCAGAAAAGGAGCAAGGAAGGCAAAACAGAGGGTAGAAAAACAAGCAGGAAAGGCAAGACAGAGAAGAGGATGAAACAGAGAGCACTCATACACTTACACATCTACTCATAGAACTACTCGTACATTCACTTTCAAACCCACTCAGAGACTCATGTACCCACTAACAGACCCACTCAGATACCCACACACCCACTCACAGACCCACTTAAATACTCACACACCCACTCACAGACCCACTCAGACTCAGGCACCTACTCACACCCACTCAGACTCACACACTCACTCACAGACCCCACTCAGAGACTTATGTACGTACTCTCAGACCTACTCTGAGACTCATGCACCCACTTACTGACCTACTCAGACATTCATGTACCTACTCACAGACCCACCCAGAGACTCATGTACCCACTCACATACCCACTAAGAGACTAACACAACCACTCACAGACCCACTCAGAGACTCATGCACTCAGTCACAGACCTACTCTAAGACTGTTGAACTCACTCACAGATCTACTCAGAGACTCATGCACTCACTCAGAAACTCATGAAATCACTCACACACTCACTCAGAGACTCAAGTGCTCACTCACAGACTCACTCAGAGACTCACACACCCACTTACAGACCCACTCAGACACTCATGCAATCTCTCTCAGACTGACTCTCACACTTATTGAGGCACTTGCAAACCCACTCATACACTCTGACACTAAGTCACAGACCCACTTAGACACTCACATACCCACTCAGACAGCTACCAAGACACTCAAGCATCTACTTCCAGACCCTCTCAGACACCCACCCACTCACACACGTGGTACAACACTTATGTAGCCACTCCCAGATCCAATCAGACACTCACACACCTACTGACAGACCCACTTGGACACTCTCACACCCACTCACAGACCTACTGAAACACTCATGCACTCACTTACACACTCACTGTCAAAGGTTACTGCACAGTTAGGAAATAAAATTAAAATCTTAGGACTTGACTTAAAAAACAACGGGTAAAGGGACATTATAGTCAGGAAAAAATATTAAGAAACTGTAGCAATGCACTAAAAAAAACGTTACAAGGACATTGTATTTAGGAAATAAAATTTTAAAATACCTTAGAAATTCACTGAAAAAAATAGATGTTAAAGGAATGTTATAGTTAGGCTCAGATTTTACTTGTGCAAAAGCATGGAAACTCAGCAGTTAGTTACCTGAGCAAATTATAACTTATGCCCTGCAATGCCCTGCTTATAACCTCATATATTACATCACTCATGACATGGTCAGTGACATCATTGATGACATCACTGATGACATCTCAAATGACATCACTGATGATATCACTGATGACATCATCCACAGAACCACTCACATACCAACTCACTCACCCACCCACTCACATCCTATTCACAGACCCATATAACTACTCACACACCCACCTACTCATGCATACAGCCACACCCATTCATCTACTCATACAGCCACTCACATAACCACTCACCTATACAACTACTAACATACCCATAATTTTATTTCCTAACTGTAGCAGTAACCTTTGATAGTGAGTGTGTGAGTGAGTGCATGAGTGTTTCAGTAGGTCTGTGAGTGGGTGTGAGAGTGTCCAAGTGGGTCTGTCAGTAGGTGTGTGAGTGTCTGATTGGATCTGGGAGTGGCTACGTAAGTGTTGTACCACATGTGTGAGTGGGTGGGTGTCTGAGAGGGTCTGTAAGTAGATGCTTGAGTGTCTTGGTAGCTGTCTGAGTGGGTATGTGAGTGTCTAAGTGGGTCTGTGACTGGGTGTCAGAGTGTATTAGTGGTTTGCGAGTTCCTCAATAAGTGTGTGAGTAGGTAATATATAATTTCACTGAAAAAAATAAAGGTAACAGGGATGTTATAGTTAGACTCAGATTTTACTTATATGAAACCATAAACATTCAGCAGCTATAGTTACTTGAGCTAGCTATAACTTACTCCCCCTCGATTCACTGCTTATGACCTCACCTATTACATCACTCATGACAAGGCCAGTGACACCACTGATGACATGTCATATGATATCACTGATGATATTACTGATGAGATCATCTAATAAACATAGCTGCATGAGTAAGTGAGTGGGTGTATACGTGATTGAGTAACTGTGTGAGTGACTAATGTGGCTGAGTGAGTGGGGGTGTAAATGGTATATAGATGAGCAGATTGCTTTTCCATATGGGGAGCAGCATGTAATTCTAACCGTACTTACCAGTAACTTGTATTTCCTTCCATAGGAATCCATTGTGTGGTTTTCACCAGAAAAGTTTCTAAGGGTCGATTTTCACAAAGTAAAAATAATCCTAAAAAATCGTCTGTATGACTTAAACACATTCTTTCAACTGTTTACAGGAGATGCACCAGTGCTGGATCCAGGATACACCACTGAGTAAGAACAAGTAAAGATAACACTACTTACCTACTTTGGTTTCAAATATGTCACTCTGTATTTTACAGTGAGTGATGAAAGGTTATACTAGTGTATGATGAGGTGTATCTGATTGTCACGTGGATGATGTCATCAGTGATGTCATTTGAGATGTCATCAGTGATGTCACTGACCATGCCAAGAATGATGTAATATGTGACATCATCAGCAGTGGATTGCGGGCGCGCGAGATGTAGTTAGTACAACTAACTATTTTGGAGGAATTTCAATGGTTTTGTACGAGTGAAATGTCCAGCTAACTATAACACCCCTAAAACCTATGTCCGTCGCCAGTAGATAGTTATAGTTAGGACCTAGTTTCCATAGGAAAAGCGTTTTTTCTTTTCCTAATAACTTTGGCGCCGGTTGACGATTTGTCCTGAAATTTTCAAAACTTGTGGCCCACTCCGGGCAGCTCCTATCCTGAAAATTTCGTGGGGATTCTCCAAGCGGGGGCCAAGAAAAAAGGGGGGTCCGAATACATGTTTTCTCCATGTTATTCTCCATAGGAAACTTTAGACACGGCTACAGCCCGCACTGCTGAACGGAATTACACCAAATTTGCCAAAAAGGTAGCCCTTGGTTCAGAATGAGTCCTTTTTGTTAAGTGGTGTAAATCCGTTCAGTAGTTCCTGAGAATTTTTTTTTAAAAAGAGGTCGTAAAACGAATTTCCCATAGGAAACTTTAGACACGGCTACATCTCGAACTGCTGAACAGAATTACACCAAATTTGGCAAAAAGTTAGTGCTTGGTTCAGAAAGCGCCCTTTTTTTAAATGGTGTAAATTGGTTAAGTAGTTGCTGAGAAAATAATTTCAAAAAAGGTTCGATATTTAGAGGCGCGGTGCATCCGTGGACCCTCCCGACCACAAGCTTTAATCCAATTGGCTGTCAACACTCCAAACCAGGAAGTACAGAGTCACAAGAAAAGAGAAAAACAAACGCAAAAAACAAGAAAAGGGGGCAGGGTAGAAACACCCTGACCCCCTAGGCCTGCTCAGGGGGTCCCACAAGGACCCCCAGGGCAAAAAAAAGCATTTATTTAAAACAAAAAATTGGCGAGATTCGTGCACCCAGCGCGAATTTCAGATGAAAATTTTTAAAAAATGAAGTGCGGGCTCCTGCGCTTCATTATTATTCAGCCCCCGGGTGGGCCATGTCCCGGGGGCATGACATATTATAATTGCGGGGGCGCAGGGAGGCCCCCGTAGCCCTGGGGACCACCACCCCCAGGGTTTTCCTTAAATATTGGCGAGTGTACACGGTCCCCCGCAGCCCCGGCGACCACCACCCCCAGGAGCTTGGTTGAGGTCAAAGGTGTGCAGTGACGTGTGGGTGACAGGGAGGCTGGAGAGGGGAGACAGTGGTGAACCTGTCGCACCCCGGGCCAGAGATCTCAAGGAGGAGGGGGCGGGTTAGCGGAAGATGTGGGTGTCAGAAGGAGGGAGGGCACGGACTTGAGAAATGAGAGAGGGGGCACTGTTAGGGCATTTTGTTCTTTCGTTTAAACTCACTGTTCGTATTTAAATCTACATGCACGTTGTTAGCGCTTCGAAGGAGTTCTATATAGTAATCGAGATAGTAAACACCTTTCAAATATGAAAATGTAAGATACTAACTTGCAGTTTCACATACAAGAATGCATGTAGCAGAGCAGCAGCTACCCAGGCGCTCGTGGTGGATGTGCCTGCCTGTGTGTGCATGCCTGTGTGTGCGTGCATGTTCGAACCCCTTCAGGACTCTGGGGAGCCGAGCACTGGTTTGATGGGCATTCCTGAAAAGCAGCTGCACTTAGAGTGTAACACTAAATATGTGCCTATGTAGAGCAGTGAGCCCTGATGGTGTGTGTGTTGTAAGTACACACCACTAGCACGGCCTCTGGCTGTGAGCACCACACACGAAGCCACAGCATCCCTGGACTGGAAACTAAAATCTATAATAAAATAAATAAAAGTTAGAAAACTGAGGTGAGGGGTCTCTAGAGGCTCCCAGGATCTCGGACGAGCCCTCTCCCCCCTCCCCTAATCCGAACCAGCACCAGAGCCTCCTTCACTCTCCCGCCATCCAGAACGGATCGGAAGACCTCTCTCTTCACAGGACACCAGCTAGCTAATGCATGTGGCTTTCTATAGCGCCAAGAGGCAGTAGAGCGCTGTACAGGCCCAAAACACTTAATATTACGACTATTCCAGTGCTTCATTGCTCTCTAGCCAGGTTTGTTTTATATAAACCCACATACACATGCTCAAAGCAGTCTGGGCACTGACGTGTGCACAGAAACACGTGTAGGCAGCAGAGCGCCGTTATTTTGTTTGTGTCTGCACACAAGCGTCTGCAGCCTAGCTCTGATGGTGTATTGTTCATGCACTGAGGTGTCTGCAGCAGTGAGAGTAAACTCTGATGGTGTGTGTGTAAAGGCGGGTCTGCAGCAGTCGATGCACTCTTTGTGTGTGTGAACACACATCTGCAGCAGTTAGAGCAGTTATTGTGTGCACACACTTGTCTGAAGGAGAGCCCTGGCGGTGTGCGTCCACAGACACGTGTAGTGCAGTCTATGCACTGTGTGAACACACACGCCTGCAGCTGTGAGATCACGCATTGTGTGTGCGCATGCACTTGTAGGCAGCATTCCATGCATTGCGTGAACACATTCACGCCTGCAGCTGTGAGATCACGCATTGTGTTTGTGCACACACTTGTGTGCAACAGTCCATTCACAGCTGTGAGATCAAGTATTATGTGTGTGTGCACACACTTGTGTGTATCAGTCCAGACTCAGGCGGTATGTCTGTGCGCTCTAGGCCCCTCCCACCACATGTCCCCTTCAGCAGTCACAGACGGTCTCTGCCTGTCTCTCAAGGTGGAGGGAAAGATGGGGGATCATCTCGGATGGAGGGAGGGGGGGGTCTGCTCTGAGCCGATCAAACCCCGGCCCATCTGCACATCTCTGACTGCCTCTGATAGAGGCTCAGCCGGAAACACGGAGGAAGACGGCCTGAACTATGGTCTGGAGGGACAAGCATTAGGGAAGGAGTGAGAGTGGGTAGAGGGTGTGAAAGGGCACCCAATGGGGATGAGAGAGAGAACGAGGGGCAGGCGAGGAAACTACAATGAGGATGAGAAGGGGTGAGAGGTAGGAGAAGGGGCGGGAGAACAACTACTGGGAAAGGGGTGAGAGGACGAAGGCCTGGGGAAGGAACTACTGGGGAGGGAAGGGGTGAGAGGGAGGGAAGGCTTGGGAAGCAACCACTGGGAGGGAAGCAGTGAGAGGACGAGGGCCTGGGCCTGGGGAGAGAAGGGGTGAGAGGAAGGGTGAGGGCCTGGGAAGAAACCACTGGAGAGGGAAGAGGTGAGAGTGAGGGAAGGCCTAGGAATGAACCACTGGGGGAGGGAAGGGGTGAGAGGACGAGGGCCTGGGAAGCAGCCACTGGGGAGGGAAGGGGTAAGAGGGAGGGTGAGGGCCTGGGGAAGGAACCACTGGGGAGGGAAGGGGTGAGAGGGCAGACGAGGGCCTGGAGAAGGAACCACTGGGGAGGGAGGGGGGAGGGGGAGGGTGAGAGCCTGCAAAGGAACCACTGGGGAGTGAAGGGGTAAGAGGAAGGGTGAGCGCCTAAGAAGAAACGACTGGGGAGGGAAGGGGTGAGAGTGAGGGAAGTCCTGTGAATGAACCACTGGGGAGGGAAGGGGTGAACGGACGAGGGTCTGGGAAGCAGCCACTGGGGAGGAAAGGGGTAAGAGCGAGGGTGAGGGCCTGGAGAAGGAACCACTGGGGAGGGAAGGGGTGAGAAGGAAGAGAAGGGTCGGGGGAACAACTACTGCTGAAGGGATGGGAGGACGAGGGCCTGGGGAGCGACCACTTGAGAGGGAAGAGGTATGTCACTTCAAGTCCGATGGAGACGTGAGAGAAAACATCTTAATTTTAGTTTACAAATATAACTCTGTGGATGAATCCCGCTACTGGTAGAAAGCCATGACCTAACATTTCCCTCAGTGGACAAGTACACATTTATGTCATAGTTCGATGGTGTGCATACGTGTATTAACGACTAGTGGGCATCTCTCCGCATTTGCTTCAATTATGGACCAGGAGTTCTAGACATGAGGACATGCAAACCTTATTGACCTTTTAGAGCATCAAATACCCTGCCTATTATGGGGCTATAAGCAAATACCCCCTCCCACTCACTTGAAAGCAGCCAATAAGAGTGGTCCTGATGAAGGTGGAAGTTAATCTTTCCCACCGAAACGTACGTTGACCAGCTTACTGGAAACCCCCAAGGAGGACACCAAAGCGGATCAAGATTGTGATTTGTTCAGTCCGTCATGTTTTGTCATCAGTGTATGTTCGCTATGTATTCAAGGTTCTCTTCAGATTCATAAAAAATATTTTGTGTGAGGCTGTACTGATTGTGAGTGTGGTATGCAAGGATAGATTGCATGACATGAGGTTTATGTGCTTGGGGGGTTTGTTTCTGTATCATTAGGATTCACACATGTGTTGTTCTATGTACTGTACCACTAAATAATATATGTTGTATATGCCAAATGAATAGGACATCGCACTAATTGTCTTTCATGAATATGTATACACTTTTACAGAGATGTTACAATTATATAAATTGAAAAAGAAAAAGAAGAATAAAAATACAATTTTGCATATTCACGTATGGCAGGATTGATTATTGAAGTACAGCCCAATTTGAACTCTATGCAGGCCACTAGATAAATAGATACAGGTCAGACAGGAGTATTATTTTTGATGTTATTTTGTTTCTGTTTCTTTCCCCCTGGCTCCTGGACCTAAAAAGTATATTTAGGGGGCACCTTTCTCAGAGTATTTAGCAACCACGGGTGAGGGAAGGGGTGAGAGGGAGGTTGAGGGCCTTAGAAGCAACCACTGAGGAGAAAAGGGGTGAGAGGGTGGGTGAGGGCTTCGTAAGCAACCACTGGGAAGGGAAGCTGTGGGAGATAGGGTGAAGACCTGTAAAGCAACCTGTGGGAGGGAAGGGGTGTGAGGGAGGGTAAGGGCTGGGGAAGCAACCAATGGGGAGGGAAGGGTTAGAGGGAGGGCCTGGGGAAACAACCACTGCAGAGGGAAGGGGTGAGGGAAGGTGAGGGCCTGTGAAGCAACCCGTGGGGAGGGAAGGGGTGAGAGGGAGGGTGAGGGCCAGGGAAACAAGCAATGGGGAGGGAAAGGGGTGAGAGGGAGGATGTGTGGCTGCAGGTTTAGGGATGGATGTACAGACAGTTGCACAGACAGGGTGGGAGAAAGTGACAAGTGGTGAGAAGGCAGCAGGTAGGACAGATGGATATAGGGGCCAAGGGATAGTGCGGTTTTGAGGATCATGAATGTGGGAGTAAATCATGGTAGGGGTAGATTGGGGTCAAGGGGGATCTCGAGGGAGATTTGATAGAAGAGAAATGATTATTAATGAGTGTGTGCTGGTTGGGGGTAGGAGGGTATTTGTCATATATGTCGAGATAGTGAGATGTGGTGGTGAGAGGAGTGGGAGACAGAGGGGAGAGCAGGAGAGCTGGGGACTGAGCAGGAGGGGCAGGGGATGGCATTGAGGCTGGCACCTGACAGTCTGAGACGAGGGCAAGAAATAAACCAGAGCAAGTTTGCAGCCAGTGCTTAATTTGAGCTGGTGGTTTCCAGTGCTTGGCACCAGCAGGTAATTGTCAACACCAGCGCTAGTGACAGTCTGCCAAAAGGTGGCGCTGTCTGGCTCATTTAAAGATGACCACAACAGTTAATTATTAATTCAATATACATTAGACTATTACCTTCTGCCTTTGCAATTCTTCTAGCTTTTGGGGCCTGAAATAGTCTGAATTGTCAAAGTTATAGGAGTGTGATGGTTAGCAGTTGTGTTGTTACTATCATTGACAGTGTAGCAGGGGCAATGTGTGGTGCAAGCTGCGGTGGCCTCCTGGCCAGAACCCTGGCACTTTTTTTGTGTGCAAATTAAGCACCCTTTCTCCACCACTCTGCAAAAACGAATACTAGTTAAAGTAGCATATTTCTGCACCTCTGACTTAGAGGTAGTTTTAATCCCCTGCCCTATTATGTACTAGTGCCTTACAGAGGTGGTCATGCTAATCACAGGGGTACCCCAACGCATAGTGTTCTCAAGTGTATGTAGGTGTTTTCACTGTATTATAAGTGTCTTTTAGCATAGCACTGGCTCTAGGCCTGGTTAGTCAGAGTGAGTTACCACCAGTACCCGTCTGAAAAAGTTGTGGGCACAGGATGATTTTGCACAAATGCCTCTTTCTGCTCCTCTGTTGGTTCTTTCTGTACATCTCTTCTTCTTCCTGCACTTTTCTTCGTCTTTCTGTACTTCTGTTGCCTCTTTCTGCATTTGTCTTGCTTCTTTCTGTGCTTTTCTTCCTCTTTCTTCACATGTCATACCATTGTAGGCATAGTTAGAAATTAGCATTTAAAAAACCTTTGAAATTCACAGAAAAAACCATAGGTGTCAGGCACATTATAGTTAGAAATTAGCATTTAAAAAACCTTAGAAATTCACTGAAAAAACCATAGGTTTCAGGGACGTTATAGTTAGATGGAGATTTCACTTGTACAAAACCATAGAAATGTGGCCGTTATAGTTAGTAGACCGAACTATAACTCACGCCCCCCTGCAATGCACTGCTGATGACATCACATATTACATCACTCATGACATGCTCAGTGACATCACTGATGACATCTCAAATGACATCACTGATGACATAATCCACATGATCATCTGATGTACCTCCTCATACCCTAATAAAACCTTTCATACACCCACTCTAGATTACAGACCACCAATATCGAAACCATAGACAGACCAATAGCAGTTAGTACACACCTGCTCAGTGATTCATACATCTACAAACACATCAAATCACTAACCCATACAGTCACTTATACACACAGTCATTCATCTTTACAGCCACTGATATATCCACTCATAAACCCATATAGACACTCACACACTGCCACTCACTCAAAGAGTTACTCACACACGTAGTCAGGCATGCAAATAATTAGTCACACTCCCATTTACTCACTTATACAGTTATACACACACCAGCTCACTTACTCAAACAAATACTAGCACATTCTTACGCTCTTATACAATCACTGATACAAGCACACACTCATCCATACAGCCACTCTCACAATCACACACTCTCACATATAGCCATTTATATACTCTAACACACATATATACTGCTTTTCACATATGTAGTTACTCACACATGTACCACCGAGATATACATTTACTCACTAACACACACATATACACACTCACTCACCCATACAGTCCATCACAAATGCACTCTTGAAACCATGCACCCAGTGAAGCACCCACTCACACATCTATGCACAGAGTCAAACACACCCCACCCACACAAACCCTCAGGCACCCATACAGATACTCAGACAACCAGTCAATAACTCATATAGACACTCATGTATCTATTTACAAACCCATGCAGCCGCTTACACACCAACAGACAGATGGATACAGACATTCACAAAGTTTAGTCAATAACCCATGCATTCAGTAAGAAACGTTTAATCACTCACTTATAGAGTCAGTCACGCACCAACTAAATCACCCATTCAGACACTAATACGCCCACTTATTCTTCAATATGCCTTTCCCTATATATGTTAAAAATATTTAAACTCTACAGAAACACACAGTCACTGGATAATGTCACCAGTGATGTCACCAGTGATGTAATTTGAGATGTTATCAGTGATGTCACTACCATGTCATGAGTGATGTAATATGTGACGTCATCAGCAGTGCATTGCGGGGGCACGAGTTATAGTTAGCTGAACTAACTATAACGGGGCAATTTCACTGGTTTTGTACAAGTGAAATGTCCAACTAACTATAATGCCCCTGAAACCTATGGGTTTTTCAGTGAATTTCTAAGGTTTTTTAAATGCTAATTTGTAACTATAACGTGCCTGAAACCTATGGTTTTTTCAGTGAATATATATACATATATTATAACACAATTGTTATTTGATGAGTGTTCAAAGCTCTGATTATGGTGCTGATTCACCTCAATGTTCTCCTCAAGGAACTGGCCAACATACACACAAAGAATCCTGGATATGGAGACCATCTGCAAGTGCACTTTTCATATGTGTTGGAGCATCAAAATAGAAAGTGGACGGGTAAAGACGTACACCACAAATGTGTATTCCTCATGCCTTGTGAAAACAGTAGGTTGTAGGAAATTGACCTTTTCTATGTCATCACCCCAGAATTTGCACCTTTTGCTAGATTCTACATTTTTGCTGGCTTTTGAACTTGGTGAACTTTACTCATACAAACCAGTAGTAAAGGGCCTGTAACCCCCTTTAAAATTGTTTGAATAGATATCCACCAATCTGGCATATATAACTTGCCTTTAATTTCCTAGTATATGATACAAAGTATACCCTGGACCTGAAAGTTAAATGTTGTTTTTGCATTTGTCACACCGAGTGGGACGGGTATGCCCAGACATGGTCCTGTGCTCTCCATTCCACTGGAATCAAGCTATCCTGGCTGACGAGGGGTGAAACCCCGAAACCAGTCCTAGGATGCTTGTTTCCAGTCCAGGGAGGACCTGGTTTTGCAGTTTGGGCTGAACTGTTCCCATGAGGCACAGGGTCGATCCTGATTTGCATACGGCTGGGTCCAAACTGGAATGACATGGTGAGCAAAAAAACAATGGATTTAGGCCCAGATCTCTGTACTGGGGTGAATGTATGACATTGTTCTGCATTCTGTCCATCAACTGTTGTTTTTGCATTTGTCACTCCAAGTGGGACTGGTATGCTCAGACGTGGGTCCCGTCCTCTCCATGCCACTGGAATCAAGCTATTGTGACTGAAGAGAGGTGAAACCCCGAATTCGGTCCTAGGATGCTTGTTTACAGTCCAGGGAGGACCTGGCTTGGCAGTTCCCATGAGGCACAGGGTCGAGACTGATTTGCATATGGCTGGGTCCAAACTGGAATGGCATGGTGAGCAAGAAAACGAAGGATTTAGGCCCAGATATCTGTATTGGAGTGAATGTATGACATTGTTCTGCATTCTGTCCATCAACTGTTATTTTTGCACATGGTATACAGCAGCACTTATTGTCCCATCCACTACTGTGGCACTGTAAATATAGCTTCAGTCCTACCATTGTAGACTGACTGTGCAGGGTAAAACCTGTAATTTGAGAATTCAGACTAAACCCTTTTGTAAGTTCAAAATCTCTCTTTTAAATATTAAGGTCACACCCCATGAAGGCCTTATAGGCCACATGGTAGGGTACTTAGTATTTAACACTAGGACATGTGGAACTTTAAGGTTAACATGTCTTTGCAGTAACTAGTACCCACATGCTATTTTAACTGTAGGCAAGCTGGCTGGCCACTAGAAAAAATACTGGGAAGTGATATTAAATGTTAATACTGTATCTCAGGAGTGGGACCACCAAGAAAATTATTTTTATAAAAATCTGATTTAATTGCGAAGTCTTATTTTTAATAAAGATTAAGGAAAAGCAAATTTTAGAAAGGTAATTTTCCATGCCTCAGGTTCCTGGAGGATCATTTGCACTAGGCCTCTAGCTTCTCCCAGAAAGCAATTAACCTTGAATAGGGTGAATAAGTGTGAAATTCCTTCCAGGATCGAACAATAGGCTGTCCTGAATGGGGAGAGGAGACTTTTTCCAAACCCAGAGACTATGTAGGGTGGCGGTCGCATCATAATGCCTATGTTGGGACCACCGATAGTCTGTAGGGTGGTCCCGATTTCCGATACGGTGCTAGGCGGACGTCCGCCCCCATCGTAATCAGCCCTTTAGTGTGGACAAATACTTTCACCATCTTGAAAAATGCCCAAAGTAGGTAGAGTTGGCCCCTGGAGATTTTACCCCATTGGTTAGGGCATGACCCAAGGTTACTCCTACCCACTAGCTACTGCCACGCATAAAAGTGGCATCTTCCAACACTTCCTGGACCTACAGAAGATCATGAGAGGACTGGACCTGTTGTCTGTGACCTGAGAAGAGCCTTGAAGACTGAAACTCCTTCCTCTTGTACCAAGACAAAGAAGTGGGCTCCAAATGCGATAAGGTTAACTTCATGTTCAAGCTACAGGGATACACGATCTACATCGGTTCTTTCCTAAAATGACTCAGCTGACAGTGGCAACTGGACCTGGAGGGGAACCTGCTGCTTGCCTTGGGGCTTTAAAAGCCTTCTCCTGTGGTGAACTGGAACTTAATTGACTCAGAAGGTAAATTCTGTAACCGTGGCGTACCTTGTTGGTGTATCCGACCATTTCTCCACCATGTTCAGCCTGAAATTGTTCCTAGGTCCTGTTCTACAGCAACCATTGGTTATCATCACCATGTTGTGCTTCTTACACTATTTTTACTTAAAACGTTAGAAATTCAAATCCCTGGTTCCCTTTATTAAATATTTGTTGTTTTGCCATTTTGATGGCATTTTGTTTATTAAATTGCATTTGATTTCTCTAAGTTGGTTTGGGACTTTAACTGTTTTGCATAGTTATGACTGCTTTCGTACTGTTTAAATACTTTACACATTGCCCTAAGTTAAGCCAGCATCCTTGGTGCCTTAGCTACCAGATGGTTGCGCTCAGGTTAATTTTCTGACTTAAAGGATTCACCCTGACGAGGGCAGTGATTGTTCCTTAAAGTGGGTAGTCACCCGCCCACCCCCTAAAAATATTTATTACATAGGGTTCAGGGCTGAATCTGTTAACTGCAAGTGGTTAAGTAAGATATTTCAGTTTTTATGCACCACGTAGTTCTATCAGAGGAGCTGTCTGGGTTCACATTTTTGGCTCTGTGAATGTACACAATACAAGTATAGTAATCTCGCATTTC
Organism: Triturus cristatus; assembly: GCF_964204655.1. Taxonomy (NCBI): domain Eukaryota; kingdom Metazoa; phylum Chordata; class Amphibia; order Caudata; family Salamandridae; genus Triturus; species Triturus cristatus. Next base: position 1,167,790,817 of record NC_140593.1, read on the forward strand.
CAGTCAGAAAGGTATTGTAACTAGACAATGTAATAATTGGTTTTAACTGAAGGTTTTACTCTGTGTAAGAATACAGACCTTCTTGCAGATGTCCCCTCACTTGTTGCCCCCATTTGGACAACTAGATGCTGGTTATCGACCCCGACAGTGCACTGAAGCCTGCTAACCAGTCCCCAGTGCCAGTTCTCTTTCCCAAAAAGTAATATGTGTGAATTGGCATCCCCACTTGACAAGGACTTTACCCCCCCCCACCCTTATAAGCCCCTAGTATCTAGTACCAGGGGTTCCCAGGGCATAGGGATTAAAGAGGTCCCCAGGTCTGCAGCATGATTTTGAGCCACCCTGAGTGACCCAAGGAAACTACAGAAGGTAGCCGGCCATTGCAGACCGCAGAAACAGTGCAAACTGCTTCATGTTGACTTTAACCTCACCATCTGTGTTAAAGTCAATGCACTCCTATTAATATATGGCAGTCATCTCTAAGGAGGGCTTCCTGAGCCAAGCAGACAGGGTGCAGTATATTGAAGGGTAAGGACATGTAAGTACAAGCTTATATGTCCCTATAGTGGCCTTTACCATTAAAGTACCCTATAAGTGAAAGGTGGTCCATAGGTTAACATGGGCTTGCACCCAGACACTCTGGTTTGCTAGCGTCATTATGGTACAGCTGAAATATGTGATGGTTGGTATCAAACAATGTGCCTTCTCACCCCTGCCATGATTCCCGTGATGAGGAGGAAATGGCATGCACCCAGGTGTCTACCTTAGAGGTGCCTACCCGGTTGCCCCAGCTATGCTGTGATCTGGCTGGCAAGCCTGCACTTTCCTGCACCTGCTCCCACCACAGACATGAGTCTGACCTCCTGCTAGGCAGTGTGATCACATCCAGTATTCAAGAACAAAGAAATTAACAGCAAGGAGGTCACACCTCCCTTCCCCCATACAGGCTAGTGAATGGGCACATAAAGGATAAACATCATTTACAACGAAGTCGATCCAATGCATGCCATTACAACACGGTCATTATAACAATCAAGTTGTTACATCGCATAACATTACAACGCAAGTTGTGTTAAATCCAACACCTTCCCTACTGTTGAACAGACTGGAGTCGGAATAGGAAATTATACTATTTCAAAGTCCAGCGACCGTGTTGTAATGGCATGCATTGTAAATGCGTGCATTGTAACGTGTCCTATTCCACATAAAGGAGTTGAGCTTCAAAGGCTGCCCCACCTCTGATATGCTTCAGGGCTGACTCCCAGTGGAGGAAACAGCCTTCCCCCTACCCCAGGCACATTTGCTCATGGAGAGGCGGGAAGTTAGCTATGCAAGGTAGTGTACACACCCAGAAGGCAGACCACCCCTCCAGGGGGAGCAGCTTGGTTTGTACACTAACACCCTTATGCATCAAGCCAAAATCCAGTCGGTAAAATACCGATTCCTTATTAGCTCCCGGTATTAAGTAAAAAATACCCAATCCCAATGCATCAACCCAAAAGCAGAAATCGGTATTTAAGGAATCCTTAAATAGCGATTCTTTAAATAGGGATTCCTTAAATACCGATTCCTTAAATAGCGATTGCATTTAAGGAATCCCAAAGTGAGATTCCTTAAATGCAATGCATCAAAGTTAAAAAATTAGCGATTTCGCTAATAAGGGGAGCAAATTACCATGAAGATGAACTGCATGGTAATTTGCAAAAACTTTGAAAAATGCACTTTTGTGCATTTTTCAAAGTGTCATGTTGCGCACACACATGCCCTTAGAGCATGTGTGTGTGCAACATATGTGCACATATCATTTTCAGGGGTGCAACAGGGTGTCCTTTTGACACCCTGGCACCCTTGAAAGTGCTCCAGCTATTAGCGATTCGGTAATACCGAATCGCTAATACAGAATGGCTTTACATTCATTCCTATGGGCCTCCAAGCCCATAGGAATGAATGGGTAGGTATTCCTTATTACCGATTCGGTATTACCGATTCGGTAATAAGGAATGTTAAGGAATCGCTATTTGAATAGCGATTCCTACATGCATAGCCTTTTGCTATTCCTTATTAGCGATTCCTTATTTTTCGCTAATAAGGAATCGCAAATGCTAATGTTGATGCATATGCCCCTAAATGTTGTTTTCTGATATGTTTAGGAGTGGCAGAATAGTGGGTTCTGGGTAGAAAAGGTGACCCACACTACCCGATGTGGTCACCTCGGGCAGATTAGCTGCAGGAGCTAGGAGAAACTCATGGAGCGCTCAGATTACGAGTCCCCTGCTAGGTACTCTGTTGTTAGCCAGTCGAGTTGTGGTACGAACGAACCTTTGGAGCTGCTGCTCCTGAATTATGTCAGTTGTTGCCCCGCTTTGAATTTTTTAACTTGCTCAATTGCACATGCTTTTAACTGCCATATTTGCACATCTCTCAATCTTAAATCGTTTTTAACTTTTGTTACCTTGATTGCTGACTACTGCATCTCCCGGTCCGCTACCCCTGACCCCGTTCCGCCACGGCTTGTGCCGATTGAGCGGAGGGTCGGCGGGGCTAGCAACCACTTCCGGCTGAACTGGGCACTGCAGGTCAGCGCTCTAGCGTTGCACGTTCCCCTCTCTACTTAACTGGACGGAGGGCGCGGACGCGCGCAGCGGCGCTCAGATTACGAGTCCCCTGCTAGGTACTCTGTTGTTAGCCAGTCGAGTTGTGGTACGAACGAACCTTTGGAGCTGCTGCTCCTGAATTATGTCAGTTGTTGCCCCGCTTTGAATTTTTTAACTTGCTCAATTGCACATGCTTTTAACTGCCATATTTGCACATCTCTCAATCTTAAATCGTTTTTAACTTTGTTACCTTGATTGCTGACTACTGCATCTCCCGGTCCGCTACCCCTGACCCCGTTCCGCCACGGCTTGTGCCGATTGAGCGGAGGGTCGGCGGGGCTAGCAACCACTTCCGGCTGAACTGGGCACTGCAGGTCAGCGCTCTAGCGTTGCACGTTCCCCTCTCTACTTAACTGGACGGAGGGCGCGGACGCGCGCAGCGGCGCTCAGATTACGAGTCCCCTGCTAGGTACTCTGTTGTTAGCCAGTCGAGTTGTGGTACGAACGAACCTTTGGAGCTGCTGCTCCTGAATTATGTCAGTTGTTGCCCCGCTTTGAATTTTTTAACTTGCTCAATTGCACATGCTTTTAACTGCCATATTTGCACATCTCTCAATCTTAAATCGTTTTTAACTTTTGTTACCTTGATTGCTGACTACTGCATCTCCCGGTCCGCTACCCCTGACCCCGTTCCGCCACGGCTTGTGCCGATTGAGCGGAGGGTCGGCGGGGCTAGCAACCACTTCCGGCTGAACTGGGCACTGCAGGTCAGCGCTCTAGCGTTGCACGTTCCCCTCTCTACTTAACTGGACGGAGGGTGCGGACGCACGCAGCGGCGCGCCGGCGGCGCGCCGGCGGCGCGCCAAAGGCAAGCCCGTCTGCGCCCGTCCGCGCCAAGTCCGCTGCACGCTGCCAGTCCCCTTGTGCCCTCTGCTGCTACTATGCCAACATACACACGCGAAGGGCTTCTCTCCCTTTGGGACCGTTCAATTTGCACCCCCCACCTCCTCTACCCTGGCTCACCTATGGTGCAATGCCCTCACTGTGGCTACACCACTACGGAGACCCCCTTACTCCCTGACAAGTTAACACACCTCAAGGTGTTCAGTTTGAACTGTAGGTCCCTGGTTAGTCACTATGAGGATATTTATGATCTTCTGGCCGACCAAACACCTGACATTTTGTTTCTTACGGAAACATGGCTAACTAACGATACTTTAGCCATTCCGACCTTGTCCCTTCCACCAGATTACTTAATACAAATTCAGAACAGACCTGTAAAGAGAGGGGGAGGTCTAGCAGTGATTTTCAAATCCTCCTTTTCCTGCTCGCTCTCTCCGGCTAATATTGCGGATTGTGAAAGCTCTCTCTTTAAAATAAAGATCCTGGATACCTTCACTCTAACCGGGCTTCTGATTTACCGCCCACCTGGCCCTGTTAGGTCATTTCAGGACTCCCTGATGGCCACTATCTCTGCTATGATTTTAAACTCCGCTAATTTTAACCTATTGGGAGACTTAAACCTACATTTTGACTGCAGTGAGACCTCGACGGTGAAAGGTCTCCTAGATGATCTAGAAGCATGTCAACTCACACAATTTATTAAAGGGCCCTCCCACGCTGCTGGCCACTTATTGGACCCAGTGTTCTCAAACATTCCGGACATTATTGCTTTTTCTCCAAGCCCCCTCAGTTGGACAGACCATTATTTGATCCACATTTCTATCCGGATAGCCAATGACTTTCAAAGACAGCTTCCCCCTCCTATCCCAAGACGCCCATGGCACAAACTAGACAGTAGTCTGCTTATAGACAACCTGAAAACCACGTGCCCTGTTTGGCCGGCGAATCTGGAGGAAGCAGATGTCGTATATAGAGAGTGGATAAATAAATCGTTAGACCAGCTGATTCCTGCAACACTGTCCAAGTCCAAACGTGGGCAACCTCATCTCTGGTACTCAGAAACTCTTGCTGGACAAAAAAAGCATTGTAAGCTGCTTGAACGCGCCTGGAGAAAATCCTATGACCCCCAGGCCAAAATTATTTTCAGGTCTGCAACCAAAAAGTATCATAAACTAATAAAAAAAGCTAAGGCCAGCTATTACACTGACAGGATTTTGTCAAGTGCAAATCAACCTAAAACAATATTCGCCATGGTGAAAGACATGACTAAGTTACCAGAAGGCCCTAACAATACGATCACTTCCAACGCTCACTGTGATGAGATTGCCACCTTCTTTATAAGTAAAGTACAGGGTATTTACAAGTCCTTCCCCTCGACTGCTGTAAGCCCCGAGTCTACCAAAGCCGAGTTTTTACAAGATCTTCCTTATTCTCTTTGCACTCTCCCTCCTATTTCGGCGGATCAGATGGATAGACTGACTGCAAAAATTAAATCCGGATCCCCTGAAGACCCTGTTAAACCAGAAATGGCGCGACTTCATAAGGATCCCATTTTGTCAGAAGGTCGTATTCTGATCAATAAAACCCTGGAACTAACTACTATACCCAGATCCTGGAAGCATGCCAAGGTCGTCCCCCTATTAAAAAAACCTACCTTGGATCCCTCTAAGCCGGAAAATTTCCGACCGATATCCCTGCTGCCTTATTTATCCAAGATAGTGGAATCTTATGTAAATTCCACTCTGATTAATTATCTAGAGGTCTATGGAATTCTAGAGGACTCTCAAAACGGTTTTCGGGCGAATCATAGTACTGAATCGGCCCTATTAGCCGTTACAGAGCAACTGAGGGAGATACAGGACCAAGATGGTACAGCGGTACTGGTCCTGTTGGACCTAAGTGCAGCGTTCGACACGGTCTCCCACGAGATCCTCTTAAAAAGACTGTGGGAGATCGGAGTCCGTGACGGAGCACTAGAGTGGTTTGTTTCTTTTCTGACAGACCGCTCCTTTCAGGTCCATGCTCCGCCGTATAAATCAGGAAGGTTCCCGCTGTGTTGTGGCGTTCCCCAGGGATCCGCACTCAGCCCCACGCTATTTAACGTATACGTCCGCCCCCTGGCCGCATTAGCCAGAGCTCGCAACATCAAATTAACATCATATGCGGATGATACACAGTTAATTTTTTCCTTTTCCAGTGATACAGAGGCAGATATAACTAAATTTCAGGAAGATCTATTGGCAATTGCAAACTGGATGACTGAAAATCGCCTCCAGCTTAATTCATCTAAGACGGAAATATTACTGGTCGGCAAGGAACCTCAAAAATGGAACGATCAATGGTGGCCTTCTGCATTAGGTCCTGCACCCACCCCTAAGAAGGAAGTCAAAAATTTGGGTATTATGGTCGATAACCGCCTAGACCTTGACTCCCACGCCAAAAAGGTGGCAGGCACGTGCTATGGCCGAATACGGTCTCTGAGACCCATCCTGGGCTTTTTTGAACCCCAAGTTCGTCAGATGATCATCCAGGCCACGGTGCTGTCTAATATTGACTACTGCAATGTCCTTATGCTAGGCTCCAATCAATCCACAATCTACAGACTTCAAAGAGCGCAGAATGCGGCTGCACGCAGTCTGTTCGGTCTGCCTAAAAACTGTCATATCTCCCCCATACTTCATCGTCTGCATTGGTTGCCTGCAAAGCAACGCATTCAATTTAAGGCACTGTGCCTTATCCATAAAATTCTCTACTCCTTGGGCCCAAAAATTCTGCATAATCTAAGTTCTCTATATGTCCCTACTCGGGCTCTCCGTTCTGCAGATTTGCTTTTGGCCCACATTCCTAGGATCCGGAGAAGTAGAGCTGGAGGTCGTTCCTTCAGATACCTGGCCCCAAAATTATGGAACACAATCCCACTCGAAGCTCGTGTTATTACGAATCATCTGTTCTTTAGGAAGAGAATTAAGACCTGGCTATTTGCCACTCTCTAGCCAGACTCTGTGGCTCCTCCTACCTCTGGCCTGGTTGCTCAGTATCTAGTCCGTCTGCAAAGCGCTGGGACGCCCCGTTGCTGGGGTAGCCATGCGCTATACAAGCTACCATAACATAACATAACATAACATAACATTGGCTTCTATTCTCCACACCCTTAACTCCCCTAAACCTAGGATTCAAGGGACCCTCCCAGACAGCAAAACCTCAGATCTGATGGACCTGCTTCAAAGAAGCACCAAGAAGGAATCTGTGTCTATGACAACAGGACTTTGCTCACCAGCAAACAGCTAAGGAGGGATACTCTGTCCCTGTGGCAATAGACTTGGAACTGTGAGAATGAGCCTCATCCTTGGCTAAACCTCAGCATCCCTTGACTGCAAGACTGAAGCACCTTCAGACTTCCCTGGACTAGTGGCACTAGTGTTCTGCACTCTGTAGATAAAAACACTTACAGGATTTTAAGAATCGCTGGTCATCGGGGCCTCTGAGGAATCGATGAAAACCAGATGGTCCAGTTAATTGTGGGAGTTGTTCCAGTGCATTGTGGGAGTTGTAGTCCCTGTCCCAACGTTTCAGGCCACTACTTCACTCTCTGGATTCTGTGAAGTGCCCATACCTTTTTGCTGGTTTACTGCTGCCAAGGAATGTTGGTCGATAATCTGGAAACTGACCCCCACACTCAATGCTGTATTTACAGAGAACACCATGCAAACCACAGCCAATATAGACAACTGTGTCCCATTTGTGTTTTCCATCTTTTTTCTTGCAACACAGTGTAAGCGGCAAAATCAGCACCAACCTAGGCTCCTGGTCAGCAACACAGACAGCCAGAGCACCTCTGCATCCGGACTCCCTGGGCTAGGTAAAAGTTTACTGAATGTCGTGGCCTGGTCCTAGGGCCTGCACAACCAAAACCCAGCAAGGATGTGATGGAACTCGAACTCAAAGTGGCCCGATTGTCCCTAGTAGTTTTTCCCGTTGACCACAATGTTAGGTTTTTCATGTATTATTTTGCACTCATTTAATTTTGCTTCTAAAATCTGTACGTTGGGTTATATGTATGCTATTCCTTTTGTTTTGGTGTCAAAAATAAGCTACAAATACACTCTATTTTTATAAATGGGTGTCAGATTTCTATCCAGACGTGTCAATTACTTATTGTCCATGTTGGTACTCTGAAATGCATAACACATCCTGTAGTAAAGCCTGACTGCTCTTTGCCACACTACCAGGACTGAGCTAAGGATTTATTAGTGTGAACATCTTTAGAGTAATGTGATATTATTACATGGTGAGGACTAACCCCCTCACCACTAAATATTCCACTTCCTACACTCTGGTTTTACGGTTGTTTTTCAGACTGAGGATTTAGCAGCATAGATCAGTCTCCAAGCTTTTCCTTTGTTTTTAAAGAACTAGTGCTCGTGAATTTCTAGTATGTCAGTATGGGAAATGCTTACATTTATAAGATAGTTATGTTATGTTATGTTAAAAGGAACTTTTATAGCTCTCGTTCACCAACGGTTTCTTGGTGCTGAAGGAGGTACTTTCCAGAAAGAGTTACTGGTACGGATGGTCCTGGTCTAACTGTAAGCTTGGGTGAAGAGCCAGGTCTTCAACATCTTCCTAAAATAAAAGAGGTCTGACTGAAGTCTCAATGGTGGCAGAAGGGCGTTCCAGAGTTTGGGTCCTAATATTGAGAAGCGTGAGCCTCCTGTTCTTTTGCGTCTACAAACTGGAACCTCTAAGTAGTTCATGTGCATAGATCTTAAAGTACGGTAGGGGATGTACTTATGAATTTTTGATGAAATGTACTTAGGGCCGGTCCCATGCAAGGCTTTAAAAAGAATACAACCGGCTTTAAACTTGGAGCGTTGCTCCACTGGAAGCCAGTGAAACTCTTTTAGCAACGGCTTGATTTGACATTGTCTGCCTTGTTGGAATATAATTCTGGCTACCTGATTTTGTATTAGCTGTAGACGATGTATCTGATTGCGCTGAAGACCTAGGTATATAGAGTTAGCATAATCAATTCTTGACATAATCAAAGAGATGACAATTTGGATACATGCCTCTCTACTGAAGAATCTTCTGATTTTCCCCAGTTTCCGCAGTTGGAGGAAGCAAGCGGAGGTAACTGCTCCAATCTGCATGTTCATGTTTAGGTCTGAGTCAATGTGTATGCCTAGGCTTTTTATTGAGTTTTTTAATGCCGGAGGCAGGCCTAACTTGGAGGGCCAGTGGGCGGGGGTCCAATGCTGGAGTTTATTGTTGGGAATGATGATTTCTGTTTTTTCGGCATTTCGTTTTAATTTATTTTTGTTCATCCATTTCATGATGAACAGCATGTATTTTTTAAGAAATTCCTGGGACTCTGTAGATTCATTGATGGGTAAGACTAGCTGCATATCATCAGCATAGTTGTAGTTTTGCATTCCCATCTGTCGTACCGCAACAATAAGAAGACAGATATATATATATTGAAAAGATGTGGGGATAGGGATGAGCCCTGTGGCACTCCACACTTCAGATTTACTGCGCCCAATTTGTACGGAGAAAGCCAAACTGGCTGTTTTCTATCCTGAAGAAATGATTGAAACCATTTCAGGGCCATGCCACTGAGACCTGCTGCAGCCAGACGGTCCACCAAGATGTTGTGGTTGACGGTGTCAAAGGCTGCAGACAGGTCAGGAGAATCAGTGCTTGAGTACGGTCTACATCTGCCTTCCCTTTTAGGTCATCCATTACAGACAGAATAATGGACTCCGTGGAGTGGGATGCGTGGAAACCGGCCTGATGTGGGTCTAGGAAGTTTGTTTTTTAAATAAAGGAGCTGAGAGTCCTTGATGTGTGTGTCTCCAACACCTTAGCCGAAAAGGGGAGGAGAGATATTGGCCTATAATTGTCCAGTCTCTGGGGATCAACTCCCTATTTTTTCAGAAGTGGAATAATCACTGCTTCTTTGAAAGCTTGTGGAACTGTCCCTTGAGTTAAGGATAGATTCAAAAGAGAGAGGGTGATCTTAGGGAATGCCTTGAAAATTGATTTTTGTACTTCAGGTGGACAGACATCATTTGGGGAGACCGATTTTATTATGTTTAGGTACTCTAAGAGTAGATCTTGGTCTATGCATGGGAAGGTAGTCAGGATGTCAGTGTTGGTATTTACAACCCAATTTTCCATCTCCTGATGTTTGGTATCTATGGATTCCTGAATTTTCCCTATTTTTTTCAATAAAGAAATTGCTTAGGTCATTGCAGAGTTACTGAGTAGCGGGAATTGGTGGAGTGACACGATCAGGGTTAGATAATTCCCTTACTGTGTTGAAAATATCTTTGGTTTTATTAGTTGAGTTAAACACCTTGTTGGAGAAGAGTTGTTTTTTTGCCTCTATTATGGCGTGTTTATATTTCCTTAAATTAGTTTTATAGTGTTCTTTGGATTCAGGTGAGTAGGAGTTGAGCCATTTCCGCTCTGCCTGGCGAGTTTGGAGTTTGGATAATCTTAAGTGTTCCGTAAACCATTTAGGTGCTTCGTGTTCCCTAATGCTTGAGGTTTGAGGTTTTAGGGGAGCATGAGAATTGATAGCTTTTGTTTGCCAGTCTGCAATTTCTCGCTCCAGATTATTTACATTAGTCTTAGTTGTAAGAGGTTTCTATTTTAAGGTGTCAGATAATGCTTCCAAGTTAATGTGGTGCCAGTTTCTCGATAGGGTCTTTTGAGAAGGTGTTGTTCTGGACATGTAAATATTGCCTATTACAAACCTGATTATATAAAGGTTATTCCATATACATGGTTGTATTTCCAAATTATGGAGAGTCAGATTGATCGACCATACTTGGTCAAGAGTGTGACCTTTGTTGTGTGTTGGCGCTTGAATGTGTAGTGAGAGATTCAGGCTTTGTAGGGCGCCGGTCAATTCCCTGGCACTTTTCCCCTCTGTTTCTTCATTTACCCAATAATTAAGATCACCAATGACTAAGACTTTGGAAAAGTCAATTGTTAGGGATGCTATACAATTTGCAAAAGTTTTTTGGGAAGTTAGGCATAGCAATTGGAGGTCTGTACACAAGTACACATTTCTTGGTGCTGTTGTGAAAGTCTAGCTTAAAGACTAGGCTATCCACTAATTGTATCTCCAATGGAGAGACGTTAATGGCGGATAATCCTTTTTTTATAGCAGCTGCCACTCCCCCCCCCTCTTTCTTTCCTGTTCTATTTGCGGAGAGCAGGTAATAATTGTCTGGCAGTGCAGCTAAAATATCAGGCGTGGCTTCTTCCGTCAGCCATGTTTCTGACAAGAACAATATATCGGGTGACTAGCGGTGTGCGACCCACTTAATGGTTGAATTTAAAGCTCCCTCGAGCGATTGGCTGACGAGTCAGGATCCCGCACCCGCGCGCCGTGAAAGGTATTTAACCTTGTATATTTGGCAGTCTACCGGCACCCCACATACAGACCTGCTCCCTGCTGACGAGAGGCAACTACCTCGAAACACGTGTCCAGGGATGGCATTTATTTAACACTCGTAGCATAGGTGTACTCGCCGCTGCTACTTCATTGTCCAGAATCCTATGGGGCTACTTGCTAGTAAGACGAGCGGTGTGCGACCCACTTAATGGTTGAATTTAAAGCTCCCTCGAGCGATTGGCTGACAAGTCAGGATCCCGCACCCGCGCGCCGTGAAAGGTATTTAACCTTGTATATTTGGCAGTCTACCGGCACCCCACATACAGACCTGCTCCCTGCTGACGAGAGGCAACTACCTCGAAACATGTGTCCAGGGATGGCATTTATTTAACACTCGTAGCATAGGTGTACTCGCCGCTGCTACTTCATTGTCCAGAATCCTATGGGGCTACTTGCTAGTAAGACGAGCGGTGTGCGACCCACTTAATGGTTGAATTTAAAGCTCCCTCGAGCGATTGGCTGACGAGTCAGGATCCCTCACCCGCGCGCCGTGAAAGGTATTTAACCTTGTATATTTGGCAGTCTACCGGCACCCCACATACAGACCTGCTCCCTGCTGACGAGAGGCAACTACCTCGAAACACGTGTCCAGGGATGGCATTTATTTAACACTCGTAGCATAGGTGTACTCGCCGCTGCTACTTCATTGTCCAGAATCCTATGGGGCTACTTGCTAGTAAGACGAGCGGTGTGCGACCCACTTAATGGTTGAATTTAAAGCTCCCTCGAGCGATTGGCTGACGAGTCAGGATCCCGCACCCGCGCGCCGTGAAAGGTATTTAACCTTGTATATTTGGCAGTCTACCGGCACCCCACATACAGACCTGCTCCCTGCTGACGAGAGGCAACTACCTCGAAACACGTGTCCAGGGATGGCATTTATTTAACACTCGTAGCATAGGTGTACTCGCCGCTGCTACTTCATTGTCCAGAATCCTATGGGGCTACTTGCTAGTAAGACGAGCGGTGTGCGACCCACTTAATGGTTGAATTTAAAGCTCCCTCGAGCGATTGGCTGACGAGTCAGGATCCCGCACCCGCGCGCCGTGAAAGGTATTTAACCTTGTATATTTGGCAGTCTACCGGCACCCCACATACAGACCTGCTCCCTGCTGACGAGAGGCAACTACCTCGAAACACGTGTCCAGGGATGGCATTTATTTAACACTCGTAGCATAGGTGTACTCGCCGCTGCTACTTCATTGTCCAGAATCCTATGGGGCTACTTGCTAGTAAGACGAGCGGTGTGCGACCCACTTAATGGTTGAATTTAAAGCTCCCTCGAGCGATTGGCTGACGAGTCAGGATCCCGCACCCGCGCGCCGTGAAAGGTATTTAACCTTGTATATTTGGCAGTCTACCGGCACCCCACATACAGACCTGCTCCCTGCTGACGAGAGGCAACTACCTCGAAACACGTGTCCAGGGATGGCATTTATTTAACACTCGTAGCATAGGTGTACTCGCCGCTGCTACTTCATTGTCCAGAATCCTATGGGGCTACTTGCTAGTAAGACGAGCGGTGTGCGACCCACTTAATGGTTGAATTTAAAGCTCCCTCGAGCGATTGGCTGACAAGTCAGGATCCCGCACCCGCGCGCCGTGAAAGGTATTTAACCTTGTATATTTGGCAGTCTACCGGCACCCCACATACAGACCTGCTCCCTGCTGACGAGAGGCAACTACCTCGAAACATGTGTCCAGGGATGGCATTAATTTAACACTCGTAGCATAGGTGTACTCGCCGCTGCTACTTCATTGTCCAGAATCCTATGGGGCTACTTGCTAGTAAGACGAGCGGTGTGCGACCCACTTAATGGTTGAATTTAAAGCTCCCTCGAGCGATTGGCTGACGAGTCAGGATCCCTCACCCGCGCGCCGTGAAAGGTATTTAACCTTGTATATTTGGCAGTCTACCGGCACCCCACATACAGACCTGCTCCCTGCTGACGAGAGGCAACTACCTCGAAACACGTGTCCAGGGATGGCATTTATTTAACACTCGTAGCATAGGTGTACTCGCCGCTGCTACTTCATTGTCCAGAATCCTATGGGGCTACTTGCTAGTAAGACGAGCGGTGTGCGACCCACTTAATGGTTGAATTTAAAGCTCCCTCGAGCGATTGGCTGACGAGTCAGGATCCCGCACCCGCGCGCCGTGAAAGGTATTTAACCTTGTATATTTGGCAGTCTACCGGCACCCCACATACAGACCTGCTCCCTGCTGACGAGAGGCAACTACCTCGAAACACGTGTCCAGGGATGGCATTTATTTAACACTCGTAGCATAGGTGTACTCGCCGCTGCTACTTCATTGTCCAGAATCCTATGGGGCTACTTGCTAGTAAGACGAGCGGTGTGCGACCCACTTAATGGTTGAATTTAAAGCTCCCTCGAGCGATTGGCTGACGAGTCAGGATCCCGCACCCGCGCGCCGTGAAAGGTATTTAACCTTGTATATTTGGCAGTCTACCGGCACCCCACATACAGACCTGCTCCCTGCTGACGAGAGGCAACTACCTCGAAACACGTGTCCAGGGATGGCATTTATTTAACACTCGTAGCATAGGTGTACTCGCCGCTGCTACTTCATTGTCCAGAATCCTATGGGGCTACTTGCTAGTAAGACGAGCGGTGTGCGACCCACTTAATGGTTGAATTTAAAGCTCCCTCGAGCGATTGGCTGACGAGTCAGGATCCCGCACCCGCGCGCCGTGAAAGGTATTTAACCTAGTATATTTGGCAGTCTACCGGCACCCCACATACAGACGTGCTCCCTGCTGACGAGAGGCAACTACCTCGAAACACGTGTCCAGGGATGGCATTTATTTAACACTCGTAGCATAGGTGTACTCGCCGCTGCTCCTTCATTGTCCAGAATCCTATGGGGCTACTTGCTAGTAAGACGAGCGGTGTGCGACCCACTTAATGGTTGAATTTAAAGCTCCCTCGAGCGATTGGCTGACGAGTCAGGATCCCGCACCCGCGCGCCGTGAAAGGTATTTAACCTTGTATATTTGGCAGTCTACCGGCACCCCACATACAGACCTGCTCCCTGCTGACGAGAGGCAACTACCTCGAAACACGTGTCCAGGGATGGCATTTATTTAACACTCGTAGCATAGGTGTACTCGCCGCTGCTACTTCATTGTCCAGAATCCTATGGGGCTACTTGCTAGTAAGACGAGCGGTGTGCGACCCACTTAATGGTTGAATTTAAAGCTCCCTTGAGCGATTGGCTGACGAGTCAGGATCCCGCACCCGCGCGCCGTGAAAGGTATTTAACCTTGTATATTTGGCAGTCTACCGGCACCCCACATACAGACCTGCTCCCTGCTGACGAGAGGCAACTACCTCGAAACACGTGTCCAGGGATGGCATTTATTTAACACTCGTAGCATAGGTGTACTCGCCGCTGCTACTTCATTGTCCAGAATCCTATGGGGCTACTTGCTAGTAAGACGAGCGGTGTGCGACCCACTTAATGGTTGAATTTAAAGCTCCCTCGAGCGATTGGCTGACGAGTCAGGATCCCGCACCCGCGCGCCGTGAAAGGTATTTAACCTTGTATATTTGGCAGTCTACCGGCACCCCACATACAGACCTGCTCCCTGCTGACGAGAGGCAACTACCTCGAAACACGTGTCCAGGGATGGCATTTATTTAACACTCGTAGCATAGGTGTACTCGCCGCTGCTACTTCATTGTCCAGAATCCTATGGGGCTACTTGCTAGTTAGACGAGCGGTGTGCGACCCACTTAATGGTTGAATTTAAAGCTCCCTCGAGCGATTGGCTGACGAGTCAGGATCCCGCACCCGCGCGCCGTGAAAGGTATTTAACCTAGTATATTTGGCAGTCTACCGGCACCCCACATACAGACGTGCTCCCTACTGACGAGAGGCAACTACCTCGAAACACGTGTCCAGGGATGGCATTTATTTAACACTCGTAGCATAGGTGTACTCGCCGCTGCTACTTCATTGTCCAGAATACTATGGGGCTACTTGCTAGTAAGACGAGCGGTGTGCGACCCACTTAATGGTTGAATTTAAAGCTCCCTCGAGCGATTGGCTGATGAGTCAGGATCCCGCACCCGCGCGCCGTGAAAGGTATTTAACTTTGTATATTTGGCAGTCTATCGGCACCCCACATACAGACCTGCTCCCTGCTGACGAGAGGCAACTACCTCGAAACACGTGTCCAGGGATGGCATTTATTTAACACTCGTAGCATAGGTGTACTCGCCGCTGCTACTTCATTGTCCAGAATCCTATGGGGCTACTTGCTAGTAAGACGAGCGGTGTGCGACCCACTTAATGGTTGAATTTAAAGCTCCCTCGAGCGATTGGCGGACGAGTCAGGATCCCGCACCCGCGCGCCGTGAAAGGTATTTAACCTTGTATATTTGGCAGTCTACCGACACCCCACATACAGACCTGCTCCCTGCTGACGAGAGGCAACTACCTCGAAACACGTGTCCAGGGATGGCATTTATTTAACACTCGTAGCATAGGTGTACTCGCCGCAAGTACTTCATTGTCCAGAATCCTATGGGGCTACTTCCTAGTAAGACGAGCGGTGTGCGACCCACTTAATGGTTGAATTTAAAGCTCCCTCGAGTGATTGGCTGACGAGTCAGGTTCCCGCACCCGCGCGCCGTGAAAGGTATTTAACCTTGTATATTTGGCGGTCTACCGGCACCCCACATACAGACCTGCTCCCTGCTGACGAGAGGCAACTACCTCGAAACACGTGTCCAGGGATGGCATTTATTTAACACTCGTAGCATAGGTGTACTCGCCGCTGCTACTTCATTGTCCAGAATCCTATGGGGCTACTTGCTAGTAAGACGAGCGGTGTGCGACCCACTTAATGGTTGAATTTAAAGCTCCCTCGAGCGATTGGCTGACGAGTCAGGATCCCGCACCCGCGCGCCGTGAAAGGTATTTAACCTTGTATATTTGGCAGTCTACCGGCACCCCACATACAGACCTGCTCCCTGCTGACGAGAGGCAACTACCTCGAAACACATGTCCAGGGATGGCATTTATTTAACACTCGTAGCATAGGTGTACTCGCCGCTGCTACTTCATTGTCCAGAATCCTATGGGGCTACTTGCTAGTAAGATGAGCGGTGTGCGACCCACTTAATGGTTGAATTTAAAGCTCCCTCGAGCGATTGGCTGACGAGTCAGGATCCCGCACCCGCGTGCCGTGAAAGGTATTTAACCTTGTATATTTGGCAGTCTACCGGCACCCCACATACAGACCTGCTCCCTGCTGACGAGAGGCAACTACCTCGAAACACGTGTCCAGGGATGGCATTTATTTAACACTCGTAGCATAGGTGTACTCGCCGCTGCTACTTCATTGTCCAGAATCCTATGGGGCTACTTGCTAGTAAGACGAGCGGTGTGCGACCCACTTAATGGTTGAATTTAAAGCTCCCTCGAGCGATTGGCTGATGAGTCAGGATCCCGCACCCGCGCGCCGTGAAAGGTATTTAACCTTGTATATTTGGCAGTCTACCGGCACCCCACATACAGACCTGCTCCCTGCTGACGAGAGGCAACTACCTCGAAACACGTATCCAGGGATGGCATTTATTTAACACTCGTAGCATAGGTGTACTCGCCGCTGCTACTTCATTGTCCAGAATCCTATGGGGCTACTTGCTAGTAAGACGAGCGGTGTGCGACCCACTTAATGGTTGAATTTAAAGCTCCCTCGAGCGATTGGCTGACGAGTCAGGATCCCGCACCCGCGCGCCGTGAATGGTATTTAACCTTGTATATTTGGCAGTCTACCGGCACCCCACATACAGACCTGCTCCCTGCTGACGAGAGGCAACTACCTCGAAACACGTGTCCAGGGATGGCATTTATTTAACACTCGTAGCATAGGTGTACTCGCCGCTGCTACTTCATTGTCCAGAATCCTATGGGGCTACTTGCTAGTAAGACGAGCGGTGTGCGACCCACTTAATGGTTGAATTTAAAGCTCCCTCGAGCGATTGGCTGATGAGTCAGGATCCCGCACCCGCGCGCCGTGAAAGGTATTTAACCTTGTATATTTGGCAGTCTACCGGCACCCCACATACAGACCTGCTCCCTGCTGACGAGAGGCAACTACCTCGAAACACGTGTCCAGGGATGGCATTTATTTAACACTCGTAGCATAGGTGTACTCGCCGCTGCTACTTCATTGTCCAGAATCCTATGGGGCTACTTGCTAGTAAGACGAGCGGTGTGCGACCCACTTAATGGTTGAATTTAAAGCTCCCTCGAGCGATTGGCTGATGAGTCAGGATCCCGCACCCGCGCGCCGTGAAAGGTATTTAACCTTGTATATTTGGCAGTCTACCGGCACCCCACATACAGACCTGCTCCCTGCTGACGAGAGGCAACTACCTCGAAACACGTATCCAGGGATGGCATTTATTTAACACTCGTAGCATAGGTGTACTCGCCGCTGCTACTTCATTGTCCAGAATCCTATGGGGCTACTTGCTAGTAAGACGAGCGGTGTGCGACCCACTTAATGGTTGAATTTAAAGCTCCCTCGAGCGATTGGCTGACGAGTCAGGATCCCGCACCCGCGCGCCGTGAATGGTATTTAACCTTGTATATTTGGCAGTCTACCGGCACCCCACATACAGACCTGCTCCCTGCTGACGAGAGGCAACTACCTCGAAACACGTGTCCAGGGATGGCATTTATTTAACATTTGTAGCATAGGTGTACTCGCCGCTGCTACTTCATTGTCCAGAATCCTATGGGGCTACTTGCTAGTAAGACGAGCGGTGTGCGATCCACTTAATGGTTGAATTTAAAGCTCCCTCGAGCGATTGGCTGACGAGTCAGGATCCCGCACCTGCGCGCCGTGAAAGGTATTTAACCTTGTATATTTGGCAGTCTACCGGCACCCCACATACAGACCTGCTCCCTGCTGACGAGAGGCAACTACCTCGAAACACGTGTCCAGGGATGGCATTTATTTAACACTCGTAGCATAGGTGTACTCGCCGCTGCTACTTCATTGTCCAGAATCCTATGGGGCTACTTGCTAGTAAGACGAGCGGTGTGCGACCCACTTAATGGTTGAATATATCGGGTGAGTCAGTGTCGAGAAGGTTGAACAATTCTAACTTATGCTTTACTGCAGACCGGGTATTTAAGTACAGTATACTTAGTTCTTTTACAGAACATGCTGTGCTTAGGCTGTTTGGTGCAGTAATCTGGCTAGAGATTTGACCAGGATCTCTATTTTTGCCAAACTCAGATGACTGACCAGATTGAAGGAGGCCGAGTTCATCTAGTAATTGTTGACAGACCATGTTTAGGGGTTGTATATTCCAAGGGACTAAGGATTTAAGTTCTGTTATGTGTAAGTAATTTTTTGGGCATAGTGACTGGCCCCTTGTCCCGGTCGTCCGCGGACGGGCACAGACGGGCTTGCCTTAGGCGCGCCTTCGAAAAAATTCACTGTACCTGGTAGATAGGTAATGATTCAAACATTTAGTGAAGTATGTTCTGGACAACAATTCATACCTTCCATCTGGATTTAAGTTTAGTATAAGAGTTTTGGTAGGCTAGCGACTGCTAGATGTGTTACACAAGTAATTTCATTTTATTCTTGTCAATGGTTTGAAAAGTACTGCAGCTGAGAGGAGAAAGTTGTGATATGGCGCTTATAGTTTTCCGTGTTCCTGTCACTGGAATGGATTAGGGACTTTTTGCTGCTCTCTTGATAAACAACTTCATGACTGGGAGCACAGGTATGTCTGCTGTACTATGTGTTGTGAGAGTGTGAGAGAATGACGTCTTGTGAACAGTTGCATGTACGATTCATAAGATGCATGTTTGTAATTGGATGTGTGAGGATTGGAAGAAATCCATTGCTGGATTCAAAATGGGATGTGTAAGGGGTGAAAGAAACATGCTGCTGAATTCACAAGATGCCATATTGAAAGACACCCATTACTTGATCCCACCGTGAGGACACCTGTTGCATACTGGGATGAGTGAGAAGTGAAAGACACACAGATGCAGATTTAGCAACCTTTCCTGCAATGCAATGCAGCAAGGCAACTTGCTGTGCTGCGTTGTGTGAAAAGGAGAGAGCAGAAATGTGCCATATCTACTAAGATATGACACACTTCAGCTCTCTCATGGTGCTGTTGCACTTCAGGCAGCTAACACCAACGTAGACACTCTTGTGCCTTGGTGCAAAGATGTTTACATTCTGGGCTGAAATGTATTGTGCAGAAAGAGCGAGAACAACCCTTAGAAGCATATTCCTCTTTGATGTGTGCTGCAGAATGTAGAGCCCATGATAAGATGAATTAATGAGGAAAAATAAACATATTTCCCTTTGTTACACCTCCGATGGGTAAGCACACCATTTGTCGCAAACCCAGTTTCACTGTCTTTAGTAAATATGGGTTGGCATCAAAATTCATAGGTGGATGGACAGGATCCCCCATGCTCCACAAATAGAACGCCTCCCGACGCAAAGTAGCGCATGGCATATTATGTATTGCCTTGTGTTTCTTTTTTGTTTTACCAAGTCACACAAATCGAGATTTGCGTGGCTTAGTAAATCCAGAAATACATTTTGCTTCAGGCTGCATCTAAAAAGTGATGCAACCCCAATGCAAAATGTTATTAAATCTGGACTCTCTTGATTTATTAACAAGATGACCTCTTCTATTCTGAGTGAGAGTCGAAAGAGATCCATACCTGTGTTTCCATTGACTTGTTGGCTGTGAGTCTGATGAGCGATTGGTGGTGTTTTAAGGTGTACTTTACTTCATAAAGGTTTTGTTATGTTGAAATAATTATCTGTGAGTCTGTAGTATGCTTCTATGTATTATGCTTTGGTCCCAAAGTCACATCAACATGTTTGCCCATACTTACCTTGTTTAGGCTCTTGTCACCTGTTTGTTGTTTTTCCAAAGGAGTGCAATAATTTGTGTATTGCTTTCCCTGTGTTATATGTGTCCCAACTCCACTAAGAGTGCGATGCTCCATGGAATATTCCTAGGTCACTTAGAGTGTGTATCTACTAGTTACACCGGTTAAGACCAGAGGCTGAGCAGGGAAGTACACCCTCAAGGTGGGTATCATGTAGCTACATACTAGGAACTGAACCTGATGTTTTATGAACCTGTGTAAATCAAAAAGCTACCTGTTTGTACTGTGGAATCCAGTCTATTAACTGCACATAAGATACTTTGCAAAACTACACAGCTCTCTCATACCTTCACAATTTTATCTGCAAAACAGGTTTCACAAGTAGGTTTGGGTCACCCGAATAGAAGAATGGTAGTTGCAATAAAACAAAATGTTCCTTAATGACAAGCAAATCAGATCACTATAATCAACGTTGAAATAGGAAATTGGAAATGGTATAAAATGCTCTCTTGTTCAATCCAATTCTTTACCCTTGGATTCTCCACAGATTCTCCACAGCACCAGGATATCGACCTATCATCAGATTGTGCATCAATTGTTGTGATTTCATCCAGGTTATTCAGGATCTGTTCAGATTATGTCTAACATCATCTCTAAATATGGCTTTGTACTTCTTTTGATTATTTTGTACCTGGGGAAACCGGCTCACTCCCAGTATTCTGGCCATAGGGAGCGCTTCTGCCGATGGGCCATCTCCGATGAAGCCAGCCAGCTTTGGGTAGGAAAGACAGCTATAGTTGGGGATTGTCTCCTTTACATTGGAGAGCTGCTGCAAGGTCCCATCAATAGCCCCCACTTCAGAGAAACAAGAATCATGTATCCGAAATCCCAAGGTGGTGTTAGGCAGAAGTGTAGGACTGTTATTGATTTCATTGATGGCAAACTTCATGGCAAGGATGCTTTGGTAAAATATTGTATTGATCCTGGACATTGAAATAAATTGTTCAAGAAAACATTAGTGAACTCAACAGTGATTCATAGTCATAGACACATATTTTGCTTTTGCAATGTCATTGGGGTCATATTAATAGCAAAGCACTGATTCTACCTTGAGCAGTGGATAAAAGAACAATGTTAAAGAACAGGCAGAAGGTACAGCAATA
Organism: Triturus cristatus; assembly: GCF_964204655.1. NCBI lineage: Eukaryota > Metazoa > Chordata > Amphibia > Caudata > Salamandridae > Triturus > Triturus cristatus. The sequence goes on from NC_140593.1 coordinate 1,167,811,862, forward strand.
TATGTCATTGGGCCTACTCAAGCTCTCTAAGGAACTCAAAGTGGTTGACCATCAACACCAAAAAAATTGTCCTGTCAGCAAGCATGGGATTTACAGATATCGTACTTCATGGGTCACTTTATAGCATCAATTAGCATATTTAGCTAGACAAACTTAGTGAAATTAGTGGCTGTGAGTGTCTTTTGGAACACCGCAGGATTTACCCAGCAGATTGCACTCAGATATTGAACCACCCAGACTGCTAAGGTCAGGCAGCACTGACTCTGTCAGAGTTTTAAGCAAAACCTTTTACGTGATTTTAAATGTAAAACTGTCTATACTGTTATTTGCTGCTTACTTGTATCTTCGGTGTCCCCCTGGTTCGTCACGGCTTGTGCCGATTGTAAGGAGGGGCTAAACACCATCTTGGCTCACAAAATACTCACTTCCTTGCGTGGAATGCCAGGTCAGCGCTCCACACACTGCTGATGCACTCCCGCCCACTCCCCGCTTAAAAGCGAGTGCGCAGAGCGGACGCGTGCAGCAGATTGCACTCAGATATTGAACCACCTAGACTGCTAAGGTCAGGCAGCACTGACTCTGTCAGAGTTTTAAGCAAAACTCTTTACTTGATTTTAAATGTAAAACTGTCTATACTGTAATTTGCTGCTTACTTGTGTCTTCGGTGTCCCCCTGGTCCGTCGCGGCTTGTGCCAATTGCACGGAGGGGCTAAACACCATCTTGGCTCACAAAATACTCACTTCCTTGCGTGGAACGCATGGTCAGCGCTCCACACACTGCTGATGCGGTCCCGCTCACTCCCGGCTTAAAAGCGAGTGCGCAGAGCGGACGCACGCAGCGGTGCACCAGCGGCGCACCAATTCACGCCAAAGGCAAGCCTGTCCGCGACTGACCGTCACCAGACACCAGGCACCCTGCCCATTTTCACCTAGAATCCTCTCCTCACCAACCACTAATGGCTATTCTCAAATACTCAAGCCAGGAGCTCCACTCCATAAACTCAGCTCACATAACCCACAGCCCACCAGATAACACCACTGCCCTCCCCACCGAATGCCTTGCAGCTCAGCCCCCTTCACCTAGCCGGCAACAAACGAAAGCCTACAGCAGCATTAAATGCTCCCAAATAGATTCCACCCCTCTAACATCTAAACACTTAACATGTCTATACTCAAATGCTCAGTCCCTCCCTAAGCACGCATTAGAAATTTGGTCACTACTAGATACAGATAAACCAGACCTATGTTTTATTACAGAAACTTGGCTCTTAGATTCATCATCACCTGACATTGCAGTGGCCCTTCCCCTGGACTATAAAATGGCTACATTAGACAGGACAGACAGAAGAGGAGGGGGAATTGCAATTGCCCATAGGTCAAACATTAAATCACATTTCATAGACACCCATCTAGCAGATTTGGGTGAAATCTGCATGTTTGCAATAGAGTTGGGGAGTAAGGAGTCATGGAAAGGCGCCCTCCTTTATAGGCCCCCCGGAAACAAAGCAAATTTTGTCAACAAGCTTACAGAAACAATAGCACCACATGCTCTGACCTCTTTTAGCTTGCTTCTATTGGGGGACTATCACGCTGAATTATTACAAGACCCCCACACTAGTGACCTTATCACCAGCATGAACAAACTAGACCTAAAGCAACTGGTGACCGGCCCCACTCCCTAGATCTTCTATTCACAAATTCACCTAAAGTGGAGATCGATCAGCTATTTCCAGTCCTTTGGTCAGACCACTATATAATCAGGTTTCACATCCATGTAAACTCAACTCAACCCCAATCCAGGAAGGAATTGAATCTGAGCAGGCTCTGGAACAAGATCAGCTTAGATTCCTTTTCCATGCATTTTTCCCCCTCCCCATCACTGAGCTCACCGACCCAAACCAGGCAGCAATTGATCTAGATCTCGCTATTACTACAACCTTAGACACCATTGCGCCTAGAAAATTGACCAGATTTCCAATACCAATACCATACAATACCAAATACATACATACATACATACCCTCTCCTCATTATCTTGAACTTCAACTTTCAATCTCCATGATTACTCATTTTAAACACAGATCAAAATCCAAGAATACACTAATGACCGTCAAATGTATCTGAAAATTATGGGACAGTGGGATGTTTTTTCCTATGTCAAACAGAACTGAACATCAAAGTAATTCTCTTTGCCAACACTAAATACACTTGAATACAGGAATGGCTATCAAAAATGAAGCTAATATCCAACCTTCCCATAAAAAGTTAAATCACAGTTCTTAACACAATCTGAGACAATCCAGCACCAGTTCTCAGTCTTGTGAGAAATAACACCTTACTTCATCGAAAGAGACAAAGATCCCCATCTAAATACATTGGAGTCTCAATAAATTCCAAACCATTTTGCAAGCTCCTGTTTGCACGAGGTTCAGATTTTAAAGTTGTGCAGATTTTATTTAGCCCAGTTGTGAAAGGCAGAATTGATCAAACCTGATAAATTCCTAACTCAACAGTATCAGACTGTATCAGGTGTGACATGTGCCATATACCCTGCTGAAGTGCCGGGGTGTGTATTCAGGTACCTGGCCTTCTTCCTTACGGATGAGTGAAGTTCCTTAAATGCCGCTCCCTCTGAAACATCAAGCACTTAACCCAAAGCTGCCCTGCACATCATAAATTGGCTAAAGTAAGTTTGAATAAATATGACCACATGAATACCCCCTTATCTATATCAACTTACTTCTCCTTCAGACCTGCAAGACCTACTACATTTCCTTCAAGACAGTCTCAGGAGATTTATAAGACTTTATTGAACAGAATTTGCCATCATGAATTTGAGAAACATAAAAAAAGCAAAGGGTGAAAATGAGGGCTTCTGAAAATATGTGGAAGAATCAGATGAAGTAATCATTAAATAGGAAGTGAGCCTTGAGATGGATATAAGGTATTTACTTCCAAAGAGGTAATGTTGCCATTCTTTGGGCATTATTTACAAGCCCCTTGCGCTTCCGGTGCGTCACTATTCCCCCATGTTAAAAGTGACACACTGGCGGCGCAATGGGCTTGTAAATAAGGCCCTTTGCTTTGCTTTGTTCAATGGCACTGAATTTTTAGACAAGTACGCCATAGAATGTAACTGCCCTGAATGAACATCTCTCTGAGAGAATAAAGCCCTGATTGCTTCATCTGAGTGGGAGCGCCCAGCCAGCCTGACTTTGCAGTAGCTCCCGCTATGTTCTTCTCCACAGCAGTAAATCCTAATCAGTGGCTCCTCTCTGGAAAGATATCTGGCCTCATGAAGCCCTCATCTGTTACAGCCTGAGGCTTCATCACACTATAGAATCTTGACTTTTTAAAAAGTGGCATAATTCAAACGTAGAAATCTTCATTGCAACATCATCCAGCTGCTCCGCTATGACACAGCCTCCTCCCCAGACACAACCAGCTCCCAAAATTCTATGTACTCGCATCTATGCCCTAACCGAACAATAAAAACTCAATTTGCTAGAATATGTAGATAAATATTTTTTAAAAATGGTTTTGTCAGGCCCTCAAAGTCACCGACGGCCTCACCCTTGATGTTCACACCCCAAGTACAGTGGTGAGCAGCGTACATTTATTGGTTATCAAGCATTTACTAATATTACATGTTAAGAATTGGTCTCGTATCCCACTCATCTCAGTCTTATTGGACCAAGTAAACTAAGCCAAAATTTACCACAAGCTGGATCTCTGTGGCACCTTACATCTGGTCAAAAACAGGGCTAGTGATGAGTTGAAGGCCGCGTTCCGTACACGCTTTTGCGAGTATTGTGTCATTTCTTTTGGGCTATGTAATGTGGCAGCAGCCTTTCAATTTTTTTTAATTGATGTTTTGCAAGAGTATTTAGATCAATTTGTCATTTCTGCAACTACACAAGTGTGAGTTTCATGCCACTGAGATCAAATTCCTCAGTTTTATCCTTACTCTACAAGGGAAAATTATGATAGAAAGTAAAATTATAAGCAATGAAAGTTGGCTAACCCCAAAAAATGTAAAGACCAAGTATTTGGGGTTTGCAGACATCGATCCCTAGTTCATCCACAACTTCTCTGCAACAGTAACTTTGATTACTAAGCTACTACATAAGAATACCACCCCCATCTGGACTCCAGTAGCTGAATAAGTTTTTGCACATTGAAAAAGGCCTTCGCGACTGCTCCGATTCTAGTTCATCCAGACATAGAAAGGCTATTCATTGTGGAAGCAGATGGAGCAATCGGCGCTATATTCTCGCAGAGAGATGTTCATTCAGGGCAGTTACGTTCTGTGACGTACTTGTCTAAGAAATTCAGTGCCACTGAACAAAACAACACAATTACATAAAAAGAGCTTCTGACAATTTGCACTGCCTTTAAAGAATGGCAACATTACCTCCTTGGAAGTAAATCCCCAATTATGCTGTTCACTGATACCTCAATCTACAATTTTTAAGATATGCTAGGGCTTTAACACCATGGCAATTTGATGGTCACTTTTCTTTGCTGAATTCAAATTCATTGTGACTTTCTGTCCAGGGTCAACGAGATGAAGAGGGTAATATCTAGAAATCACTGGACCTTTCATACATTATATAATACTCTCATTTGATAGGAGTCTACACCAATGAAGTACAAACCTTCATAGATGAAATCAAAAAGGTCCACTCTTTGGTAGAACCTGAAGAAGGGTTGCTTCAGGGGAGGGTCAAAGCATTTAAGAAGCATTACCTATTTGAGGGTCCAAGATTTATGCACCTACTCCTCCTTTATGCTCCCAGGCTCAAGATTGGTGTCACCAGACTCCCATGTTAGGGCATCCAGGAAGTATACAGACTCAGGAAATAGTATCTAGACATTTTTGGTGGGCAGGAAAGCCCCACGATGTGATTGAATATCTAACTAATTGTGACATTTGTACCCAAGCCAAGGTAGATCAATCCAAATCTAGGGGGCTCTTTCTACTTTTCCCCACTCTCTCAAGCGTCCTTGGGATATTTCAGCAGATTTAACTGTGGGACTTCCTTCTATAATTAATATAGTGTTATTATGGTGGTCCTGGATCGATTGACCAAGAGGCTCACTTCATCCCATGCAAGGATTCCCCACAGACACTTAGATAGCTCAAATGATGTGAAAGCATGTAGTCAAGCTTCATTGACTCCCTTGAACTATTACTTCAGACAGAGGGTCCAGCGTACTTCCCGCTTTTGGAAAACCGGTGTTCTCATTTAGGAATTCAATTGTGTCTTTTCACCAGCTTTCATCCTCAAAGTGACAGTCAAGCAGAGAGTTCTGACCAATTTATCAAACATTATTTCCAGTGTTTCACCCAAGACATTTCCAAATCTTGGAAAGATATGCTTTGGCTTGTGGAATTTCTGTACAATATGGTACAATCTTGTGGTACAATCTTGATGTAACACAAGTAGTGATGTTTGATTTCAAAATTGTATGATATTCGATATTCTTTGGCATTTGTCAATATTGTTGTTGAGAAATGAGAGTGCTATGTATTGCTGGTATTGATAACTGTTCATGGCAATGGTTCAATGGATCATGTTATTAGCAGTGCCATAGATATATTCCGGTGACACTAGTGTTTTAGAAAGAGTCCAGTTATAGTAGTGTTGAAGTCCTCGGTGTAACTCTTTTCATGCATGTCTCCTTCTCTTGCCCAGCTACACTTACACTATGGAAATTCCAACGGGAGTCGGAGCTGCTGGAAGGCGGGCTTTAGAAGGTACTGTTCCAGAGGATCTCTCAACCTGACACTGGTAACATGTAGTACCACATACTAAGAACTTACAAATAAATTAAATGTGAAAAATATGGGTAGACTAACTTTACCATGCTTTAGGGAGAGAGCAAACACATTTTAGCACTGGTTAGCAGTCCTGAAACCAACACAAAAAATCAAGAAAATAGGTGCTGAAATCAAAATGTTTGAGTGGTGAATTTACTTCAAGCACTGCATACATCGAATTGGACCCGAGTTGAAATGTACCCTTCTGGGCATCTTACTGAAAAGACTTATAACGGCAATGGATGGTGCCAACGGTATATTCTAACCCTCATTACTTTCAAACTATATGTCTACTTTAAATAACTCAAATTCATTTTCATCTAAAATGTGAAGAACCCACATACCTTGCAGTTAGAAATGGGATTTCTGGTTGGGTAGGGCTTGCGCCTAAGCCAGGCAGAAACCACCACTCTAGTCAGGGCAAGGGAGTTACACACTGAAGATAACCCCTGCTCACCCCCTTGGTAGCTTGGCAGAGCAGTCAGGCTTATTCCAGAGGCAATATGTAAAGCGTTTGCGGAACACAAACACACAGCAGCGACACACTAGGCAAACCACAAAAGAAACTCCACACAAGGTTATGTAAAAAATAGCCTTTGTTTTACTCATAAACACATTAGATCATAATCATAAATGTACAATCAATCAATCAATCACATAATTTGTAAAGTGCACTACATACCCGGTAGGGTTTGAAGGCGCTGGGGGGAGTGGGTAGGGTGCTGTTACTGGTCAAAGAGCCAGGTCTTGAGTTGTCTCCTGAAGGTCAGCAGGTCTTTGGTTTGTTGCAGGTCGAGGGAGAGGGTGTTCCAGGTCTTGGCGGCGCAATGGGAGAAGGACCTGCCTCTGGAAGTGGTTCTCCGGATGCGTGGGACCGTGGCCAGGGCGTGGTCAGCGGAGCGTAGATTCCTGTTGGGTACGTAGAAGGAGAGTCGACTGTTGAGATAGGCTGGGCCGGTTTTGTGGAGTGCTTTGTGTGCGTGGATCAGGAGCTTGAAGGAGTTTCTTTTGTCGACGGGGAGCCAGTGCAGGTTCCTCAGGTGGGGGGTGATGTGGTCACGGCATGGGACGTCGAGGATCAGGCGTGTGGAGGCATTCTGGATTCTTTGTAGTCTGCTGATGAGCTTGGACGGGGCTCCGGCGTAGAGGGTGTTTCCGTAGTCGAGTCTGCTGCTCACTAGGGCCTGGGTGACTGTTTTCCTCGTGTTGGTCGGAATCCATCTGTAGATCTTGCGGAGCATGCGGAGGGTGTTGAAACAGGTGGAGGAGACTTCGTTGACTTGTTTGGTCATGGAGAGTTTTTAGTCGAGGATGATTCCCAGGTTGCGTGCGTGGTCGGTGGGGGCCTGGGAGGACCCCAGTGACGTGGGCGACCAGGAGTCGTCCCATGCGAAGGGGTTGGATCCGAGGATGAGGATTTCCGTCTTGTCTGTGTTCAGTTTGAGGCGGCTGCCCTCCATCCAGTCGGCGACGGCCTTCATTCCCTGGTGGAGGTTGGATTTGGCGGTGAGGGGGCCCTTTGTGAGGGAGAGGATCAGCTGAGTGTCATCGGCGTAGGAGATTATGTTGAGGTCGTGCTGTCGGCCGATGCGTGCTAGTGGTGCCATGTAGACATTGAACAGTGACGGTCTGAGGGAGGATCCTTGAGGGACGCCACAGATGATCTCGGAGGCCTCGGATCGAAACGGGGGAAGTGCGGCTGTCTGGCTTCTTTTCATTGTGCCATATGTTTTCCAGTTTTCGGCAGGTGCGTTTGGCACTAGGCAACACTTTACAGGGGATTATATACACATTACAGGGCCAATCGGGCCGCTGTCATCACCATTCGAACAGGTAAGTAATAAAAAACCAATAACCACTGGTAAAGACACTTTACATAAATCACTTTATGCAGAAACCACATTATGCATCATCATTTTAGGCATGGACCCTAAATTATCAGTGCACAAATATACGCTCATAAGGTGCACACATTAGGCAATAACTCAGTCCAGTTATAGCATAAATATCCACAGTAATGCATGTAGCAACCATCACTAGTAGGCACATCTTGTCATCCCAGCCATACGAACAGTGCACAACAATTGCCACCAAAAATGTGCGTGCACTACTTCATGAACACCCCACCCAGTGCGATACCTGCGCTCTCCTTTAGATTCTCGGGGGTCCTCCCCGTAGGCTTCTGGGCCACGTGCCCGCCTTCCACAGGGACTGCAGCCATTCCAACCACAGGGGGCCTCCGTCGAGGTCTCGCCCCCGGTCTAACCCCACCAGGAATTGCCCTTAGTACACAAAGCGTGACAGGGAGCCTGCCCCAACGGATTCAACTGGATCAGGACCCCCGTGGAGGCGTCCTCCCTGCCCGGTCCAGGATGTTGAAAGGAATGTTCCTTTTTAGGTCAGGGAAGGGGAGGCACTGACTCTATCTCCTCTCCGCATGGGCAACCCAATTGCTCAAGGCCGCTGCTCCACGAGGGTGATAGGGGCGAGAGGCTTCAACTCACCCACCACCCACAAGCTGCACCAACTCCATCAGTGCCATGGTGCTAAACCATCGGGAAACACGGAGCAAAGTCTTCACTCCTTCTGTGGACCTCGTAGCCCTAAGTTGTGTCGGACCAGGAAATGCTGCTCCCTCCTGTTTAGACTAGTCAATTTGTTGCGGAACCTAGAACTAATTGCAAAACAAGCAGTGAAGGCCTGACTGTTGACGGATCTGGCGGGAGAAAGCAGCGCCGAAGAGGGAGCCAGGCAGGAGCTGTGCCTGGTTGTGGGCGGATTCCCACGAAGGGGATCACGTTGGGAGCCTCTTGAAGGGTCCGTGTTTGAGGGAAGCAGTGCTCCCCCGCTCCCAGCCCATATAGAAAGGAGGAAGCCGACGAGTGCCCAACTAGTCTAGTCAAATTATTTCAAGAAATGGGCTAACCTAAAACTAATTGCAATACAATTTCTGTGAGTGGATTGTTATTAAAAGTTTTCCATAGAAAACGATGGTGAAAAGTTTACCACTCTATCATGACCCGTTAATCCAATATGGTGGATTTTTCAAAATGGCTGCCCATTATTTGAGATATAGGGTATAACTGTTTATATGCCCATGTGTGGTATCGTTTAATATGTTTTTAGGGATGGGAAAGTCAAAAATAACATCAAAAATTGTTTATGATGACCCTAATATCAAATAATCGCGGAATATGGCAGAAAGTTTGTATAATTTTTTCGTTGGCTTATATGACAAAGTGTGAAGGAACGTAAATATTACAATTAACTTTTGAAATACAAAAAGTTTGCTATTGTTTGTGTTTTGTTTTGTAACTTTGTTGTTATCGTTTGTTGTTTTGTTAATCAAAAATGTTTCATTTATGTGTAACAGGTACTTTAAGAGTTGCTGTGAGATACAGTGAAAATGGACGTAGAAAAGTGTTTCATTTGTGATGTGGTGTTTCAAGAAGATGACGATGTATCTGTACTCACTGAAAGAGGAGTGACTGGAATTCAAAAAACATGCAATGAGAGAAAAATATCTAAGTTTCACATTTGTGTTGGGCAGAAAGTTCACAAGAAATGTAGAGCGCTTTTTGTTAACTTGAAAACCCCGTTCCAGGAGAAAGAATCAGATCCCACAACTTCTGGTGTTCTATGGTCGTGTGAAAGCCCGTTTGATTTTAGAAAAAAATGTTTTTCCTGTGGTACTGAGTTAAGTTTATACTTCAGGGAGAGGGAAAAAAATGCGTGGTTTAATGCACGAACAGCTGAATTCAAATCATCAGTTTTACAAAAATGCAACAAACGCAATGATGAATGGGCAGACAAAGTTAAGAGACGTATCCAAAATGTGTCTGATTTACATGCTGTAGATGCATGCTACCACAAACAGTGTTACGTCAAATTTTATACTGGATAATTCATTCCCGGGCATTTCACTGATAACCCTCCAATATCTTCAGGTCGACCAGAGGACTCAGTTCGCCAGGAAACTTTTCTTCCAGTAGTTAAATACATGGAGGCAAATGATGAAGAACAAACTACTGTTAAAGAACTTGTTAATAAAATGCGAGAATTACTGCCAGAAGATAGCGAACCATACAGTTCGAAGTATATGAAACAAAAACTCAAAGAGCATTTTGAAGATGAAATCTAGGAACAGTTGCAGGGAATGATGTTGTTACTTTTAAAAGTACAGCTGCTCATGTATTGCAAGAGTACCACAGTCATAGCCATGAAGATGTTGAAGAGGATCGAAACAATCTCCTTATGGCAGCTGCTGAAATAATAAGAAATTATATTAAAGACATCCCCGTAGAACCAGAAACTTCGCCATCCAGAAACAATTATTTCTGAGTAATAATGAAAATAAGCAAGCCTTCATTGATCAATTATCGCAAAAGTTACAAGAAGCTGGGTGTAAAGCAAAGCAAGCTCATAGTGATGCAGACTTCATGGTCGTTTTGGAGGCTATTGAGTCGGCCAAAACTCATGCTACAGCCATTGTTGGCGAGGACACCAATCTTCTCATACTACTCCTTCATCATTTTCAATAAATCTTCCAAAATCATAACTGTGTATGATATTAAGAAATTAGCAAAAGCTTTAGGTAATGACGTCTGCTCTCACATCTTATTTGCTCACGCCATATTAGGATGTGATACCACCTCCAAACCATTTGGATTAGGAAAACGTGACTCCATAAAGTTGCTAAGAAAATCAGGCAGCTTCAAAGAAAGTGCTGGCGTATTCCAAACTTAACAAAAATCAACAGAAGAAATTGAAAATGCTGGTCTTAATGCTATTATAGAGTTGTATGGAGGAATAACAGGAGACAGCACACTACATGATATGAGACTTCAAACTTTCACTTCAAAGGCAACAAAATCAACAATACATGTGAAACCGGAAGTCTTGCCTCCTACAGAAGATGCCTGCAAATTTCATTCACTCAGAGTATATCATCAGGTGCAGCAGTGGATGGGTATTCATATGGATCCATTACAGTGGGGATTTGAAGTGAAAGATGGAAGATTGGCTCCCATTAGAATGAGTCAAGCAGCAGCACCAGATCAATTATTAAAATGTGTGAAATGTGGCTGTAGCAAGAGTCAATGTGCGACTCTGCAACGTATATGCAAAAGACAGGAAATAGTGTGCACAGATGCGTGCACGGATTGTCGAGGAATAAGCTGTTGCAATGCCATGGAAGTGGACATGGACGATGATTGAAATCATACTATTCTTATACTGAGAAGTGCTGTTTGAATTTATCTCTTTAACAATTTTCATTTGTCAGTGTCATATTGAGAAGTGCTATATTATCTAGTTGAAATGTATCCTTTTCAAATGATGTTAAAAACATTTTAATTAAAAAAAAGTCAAAACTATGTTTGGCATATTAACATATAATTATTGTTGTTTGTTGTATTAATCCCAATTTGATATTATGGTCATCAGAAACAATTTTTGATGTTATTTTTGACTTTCCTGAACCTAAAAACATATTAAATGATACCACACATGGGCATATAAACAGTTATACCCTATATCTCTAATAATGGCCAGCCATTTTGAAAAATCCGCCATATTGGATTAACGCGTCATGATAGAGTGGTAGACTTTTCACCATTGTTTTCTATGGAAAATTTCAATAACAATCCACTCACAGAAATTGTATTGCAATTAGTTCTAGGTTAGCCCATTTCTTGAAATAATTTGACTAGACTAGTTGGGCACTCGTCGGCTTCCTCCTTTCTATATGGGCTGGGAGCGGGGGAGCACTGCTTCCCTCAAACACGGACCCTTCAAGAGGCTCCCAACGTGATCCCCTTCGTGGGAATCCGCCCACAACCAGGCACAGCTCCTGCCTGGCTCCCTCTTCGGCGCTACTTTCTCCCGCCAGATCCGTCCACAGTCAGGCCTTCACTGCCTGACTTCCGGCCTCTGCTGATTCTCGGAGCGAAGTCTCCATTGCTCCTGCGGCCCCTTCCCACCGACCATGAACATAAAATTACGAGCACTCACCAGGCGCTGGAAGACAGGAGCCCCCTTTTAGGGCTCAAAGGAAAATTGTTTAAAAAATGCCCACTACGAGCTCCTGGCACACAGACACAGCGCTAGGGGCTCAGTGAGGGCAAGGAAGCAAAATCGCTCAGCCCATTCTTTTGGCAGATCATCTCCCTCACGCCTGGCAGTGCTCTCCTTGCACTGGGCGCGCTTCTTTGGTGTAATGGCAGGCAGCTCCCCAGTGAACCAGGGGGAAAGTCCAATGCCACCAAGGGCAGAGCTGGGCACAGGCATGCCAGCACGTAGGGACCTCCAGGTAGCAGCAGCTGCGTCCCACGGCAGTGCAGTCCTTCAGTCTTGCAGCTCCAAGTAAGCACCAACACTTTACATGGGGTCACAGCCTCAATATTTATGCCACATGTGTATTTGTTCTTAGTGCTCTGCGCCCGGTCCAAACCAGTTCTGGGGGCACTCCAACATATTTACACAGTGCTCAAACACCTTCATTGTTAGATTAGGCCCTGGCCCCAGACACACCACAGGGAGGCGGAGCCAGCATTGTACAAGGCAGGCACAGCCCTATTTAGGGTCAGGGGCTACTCCTCCCACTAGTCCAAATGCAGATCTGCCTATTGAGCCTAGCGCTTATTCACCCAGCCCCTCTGTAGCCACGGCACCTCCCCAGTCCCTGTCACTCCAGAGCCAGACATGCAATACACATCGGGCAGGCACAAAGACACATAGCACACGGAAATTACAACTTCTAAAAGTGGCATTTCTAAAATAGTGGTAATAAATCTGCGCACAACATTACGCAGCATTTATTACCACTATTCCAAACATACCAAACTTGATCCCACTGCTCCTCTCAGATCAGGAATTACCACTACACACTTATCAGGGAATCCCCAATGCATTCCTAAGAGAGGGCAGCCTCACAGCAGTGAGAAGCAAAAATTGCTGTTTGTCACTAACAGGACATGTCACACAATTAAGGTCCATGTCCTACCTTTTACCTACAATGCACCCTGCCCATGGGGCTAGCTAGGGCCTACCTTAGGGGTGACTGATATGTAGTAAAAGGGGAGTCACGGACGTGGCACCCACTTTAAGTGCCACGTCACAGCGGCAGTAAATTGTGCGCACAGGCCCTGCAATGGCAGAGGCCTGAGATAAGTTTGAAAGGCTACTGGTGGGTGGCGCAATCAGCGCTGCAAGCCCACCAGTGGCATTTAATTTACTGGCCTTGGGTATCTGAGATACCACTTTACAAGGGACTGACAGGTAACTTAAATACGTCAAACAAGTGTAGACCAATCTTACCATGTTTACCACAGAGAGCACACACACTTTACACTGGACAGCAGTGCCCAGAGTTCTAAAACCACCAACACCAGGTAAGGAAAGGAAGGACTAGGAGGAAGGCAAAAAGTTCAGGGATGACCCTGCAAGAAGGGCCAAGTCCAACACTTGCTTAATGTATGATGATGACCTTTTTTTATATTAGACTATGCAGTCTACAGGGTTTTCAAAAGAAAAAGATTGAATGACAGACCATTTGAAGGGAAAAATGGAAAAAGGTAAGGTTCGTTTTCGGGAATAGAGGGGCATATTAACAAGGGCCGGCGATAAATATCGCAAAGCGCGCTTAGCGCTTGCATATTTATCGCCGGCTATCTCTGGAATTTATCGCCCGGTTAGCGCGTTATCAACAACGCGCATTGCCGAGGCGATAAGAATTCTAGAGATAGGTGGGATATCACCGTTTTCCATGGTGGAAAACGGCGATATCCTAGATAATAGGGCCTGTGGTCTTAGCCACACAATCCACGCCCCATGTTAGGTATGCCTTAGTCAGGAATTTAACAGAGGTTAAATTCCTGAGTTAAGGCATACTTAACGCGATTTTATTTATCGCTAACCCTCCTTGATAATATCGCGAAGCTTCCTTCGCGATATTATCCCATGTTGCTTTTCACCCCCGCCTCTTTTGCATCTCATTATCGATGCGATGCGAGGTGTGTGAGAAACGGGCGATCCATCAAGGATTCACGCGCTGGCGTGCCCTTGATGATAATGCGATAATATTATCGCCGCTTTGCTCTAAAGCGACATGACAGTAGACGCAGTTAAAATACATGCATAAACTCTCATTAGATTGCAGTGTAAATAAATTATTCCAGATTTGCTGGCTTGAAAGACAAAGTAGCAAGCAAAAATGAATACAGGTTATTTTGAAGCACACAAAGACCATCAAGAGTACTTTTTGTCATCAGGGTCTTTTGGGAGTTCGGCTCATTTGCACATAAAAAGAAGGTGTTTTAATACTATCCATGCAAAATGATATGGGGAATCATGATGTGGTTCCATCCCTTTTCAATTTGCTGGACCCATTTCTTCATCATGAAATTTTAAAATATAAATTAGGATGGAACCCTCTAATTGTGGTCTCATGTCTGGCTGTAGCAGTTAATGAAAAGGGAGGCTTTTGCATATGCCCTTTAAACATTAATTGTACCATTGCCCATGTTTTAATTGATTACCCTCACATTTTTAACATGCATCTTAATTTTTGTAATTTTTTTTCTTAAAATATGGGGTAAATTTTTATTAAATGTGCGATTTCAAGATGTTAAAGTTGGTTTGGGAGATTTATTATGATCTGTGGAGAATTTAGTGTCAGATGTACGACCATTCCATTTTGCGGATGGCAAATTGCGATTTTTGAGACTCGCAATTTGCGACTCTCAAAACAGAATATACTAATGTGTCTCAGACACATTTAGTGAGTCCCAATGGGGTCGCAAGTGACCTGCCTCAGCAGTTTTCATGAGGCAGGTCGCAATTTGGGACCCATTGGGAATGGGAAATAATACAGGGATGGTGGCCTGCTGGGGACAGTAGACCTCCATGTCTGTTTGCTTTTTAAATAAAGCAACTTTTTTGTTTCAAATGCAGCCTTTTTTTTTTTTTAAAAGGAAAATGGGATGTATTTAGAAGAAACAAAATTTAATGTTTCTTTCAATTTTTTAATGTCAGGCAGAGGCCTGGGGGACCACTGCCTGCTCTTAAAAAATATTTTCGCTCACAAACACAAAGGGGAAGAGGTCCCCTGGGGGCCCCATCCTGTTTGCGACTGACTTACCACCTACCCGAAGTAGGTGGTAATTGAGATTGTTTTGCGACCACATTTGCGGTTGCAAAACAATCATAAATCCCCCTGTGACTCCCTATTAGGAAGGGACGCCCTTGGCATGCCCTTTCCTAATAGCAACTCGCAAACCCTATTTGATAGTAGGTAATAGGTTACCGACTCATTGGGTTTGTCATGCTACAACCCTCTTTCGTGGTCGGAAATGGGCCTATTTTTTGTTTGCAACCGCCAAAAACTGTTGTGCATCTGGCCCCTAGATACATAGGACCTGAATTGAATATTGGTATGCTAATGAATTTTGTAACTGTGTATTGGTTTTATGGACAAGCGTCTGAAACAACATATTTGTTACCTATCTGTCTCACTAGTCACCTTTTCTCTTTTTATTTCCCTCTCTTCTCCTATCCCATGCCTGTAGTGCCATGAGACCGTTGAGTGGTCGATGCGCTCTTTAATGTTGGACATAACATAACATTCAATGTTCTTAGGAAAGAAGAAAAGACTCTACAAAAAGAGGTATAGTTACCTTTCACAGCGCCTTGGAGGAGGGGGCTCAGCAAATGTGGTTGGAGGGTAAATAGTATCCTGGTGAACAGTAGCTAGAATCCCCAATATCACATCTCCCTCCTTAGAATACATGTCTGTGCTTCGTTTGGACATCCTGCAGTGAGGTTGTGAGTGTTCACCTCCAAAGGTCTCCGACCACAAAAGTGCTAGCATCATCAGGTGTGTCAGAAGCATTCCAAGGTGCAGTGTGTATCAGGTGTTCACTGCATGGAGATGAAACTGGGGCTAGAAAAGAAAAACTGGAGTCATTGTGCAAAGGTTAACTATTCCTAATCACATATTCATCAAAAGCACAAGTAGTTAAGAAGGTAAGCAGGACAAAAAGCATGTTGTAAAAATGAGCACAAAGGGCATTTGTGACTATATTACTAAGATCAATATTCAAGAAGTGAGTGCAAATTGAGCCTGCTCTGTTTTTCTTGTCCTGTTTACACCAGTTTCTCTCGAGTGTTGTAGTAACCTCTGCATACCGCTGTGTTGGACTTAGCCCTCCCCCGAGGAACATCTCCAAACTTGTTTCCTTCACTCCTCCTGTTATCTTAATTTTGTTTACCACTGATAACAGTACTACAGTGCTTGTGCTCTCTCCTTCAAACATGGTATCATTTTCATACACCCAATTGGCACATTTAATTTACTGATTAGTCTCTAGTAAAGTGGTACTGTATGTACCCAGGGCCTGTAAATTAAATGCTACTAGTGAGCCTGCAGCACTTATTGTGCCACCCACTAAAGTAGCACTCTGAAACATGGCTCAAGCCTTCCATTGCAGCCTGTGTGCAGTTTTGAACTGCCAATTCAACCTGGCAAAAAAATCCTGTTGCCAAGGTTAAACCTTCTTTTAAAAAAATATATGACACCTCTACTGCAGGCCCTAAACAGCTCACAGAGTGGGATGCATTGCATTTAAAAGGTAGGGCATGTGTTTTTACATTTTACGTGGACTGGTAGTGAAAAATTGCTAAACTAATTTTTCACTGCTATATAGGCCTACTTCTCCCATAGGAGGACACTCGGTTGCCTTATTACATTTAATAGGTGCCTACTTTTGACTGAGAACAGGTAGAAATGTCCAGTTTGGTCTCAGAAGAAATCCTCTTTAACCGCTGCACTGCTGCTTAAGGCCTGCCTTGCTGCTTGCTCCCAAGACTTTCAGAGTGACTCCAAGGGCTAGTTGGTTTGTCTCCTGTGTGAGCTACAGGAAATAGCAACCTCCAGAAACCTTGAACCCTGAACCTAGCCTCTCCCTGTAGTTAGTCCTGATCCCCCCCCAAGTGGTGTCCAACTAGTCCTAGACCCTTGTAAGTGGTGCTAAAATGTCTCAGTAAGTTGCATAGTAGTGCAACCTGACTTTGCTGTAGCTCCCGCTATGTTCTTCTCAAAAGCAGCATATCCTTTTCTGCTGGATTTCTCAGCACGGGAAACGACCTTTACATTGTGGTAGTTACACCGGTATGCTATTACAATGCAGTCGTTACAACAATGGTGGTGTTTCCACGCAATGCCATTACTACCCAAGTTATTACATTGACTTGCAGTAGATGGCGCGCTAACATAAGGAATAGTATAGTTTACTATTCCAACACCTTCCCTACTGTTGCATAGGCTGGAGTTGGAATAGTAAATTATACATTCCTAATGTTAGCGCACCATCTACTGCAAGTCGATGCAATGACTTGCGTAGTGATGGCATTTCGTGGTAACAACGTGGTCGTTGTAATGACCGTATTGTGAAGGTACGCGATGTAATGGCTCGTGTAATAACGAGTCATATTCGTCAGAAAGGGTATCTGGGCTTGTGGAGCCCTTATTGGCTACAGCTTGCAGATTCATCCTGCTGGAGATTTTCAAGTTCCAAAAAGGTGACAAAGAACTTTTCACTTTTACTCCCTAGTGACGATCCTCCTCCTCAGACACTGTTGGCTGCTTTTCCACACTGAACTTTACCTTCTCAAGAACATTTCTTTAAAATTTCTTCCTCTTCCAAGTCCGCAGTTAAGACAAGACTGGGCCAAATTCACCGTGTGTATCGGAACCATGCTCCATTGTGGTTGGCCATAACTTTTGACTATGCCCTGGACTCACGGACTTGATGTCCACAGTTGGCGCTTTGATCTTTTAGGTGCTAATTTTCACTTCAAACATTAAAAGTTCATAACCACTGTTCTACTGATTGAATTTATTTATTTTCATTGTATTTTATTTATTACATTTTACTCTATTTTAAAATTATTGTGGGATTTATCTTGTGTTGAGTTTTCACTTTTTTACTGTTTGTATGCTGCATGAATACTTAACACAGTGCCTCTAAGTTAAGCCTGACTGCGTTTGTGCCAAGCTACCTGAGGGTTAAGTACTGATTCATTTAGTGCCTTTTGTGGTTCTCTCTGACAAGGATTGTGGATGTTGCCTGAGTAAGGCTTCTACCCCTCTCAACCAATAACCCATTTATTTTAAAAGGGTACCAAAATTAGGTAGTGATGAGAATATAATGAGCACAAGTACTGCTTGTTAGCTTTAAACACATTCATAGATATACAATGGACGCAAACAACACCTGCAGACCAGCAGAAAATTACAGTCTGCATTTTGTTTCTGTGGATGCAATTGACATCTATGTCAAACTAGACATGTTAATCAGTGTTTAGTTTGTGGTGGTGGTTACAGGAAGTGGGGACTAGATTTTCATCATCAGTCTTTGAGCCAGAGCATTGTAAAAATAGGCAGAAAAGGGCGAATGAAGGAGGGAGAAAACAGTAACAAAGGGAGAAAGAAGGAAAGAAAAAGTACTTGCAAGATTGAGATAAGGAGACAAGACTTGCTACTATTACACCATAGAGAATGCAAACAAAATCTTGCATATATTCCTATTATCACATTTCAGATTTTTGCAAAACATTTACTTTGATACTGTATAACCATTTTAGGGCTGTTGTTCTCCAAAACCTTGTTAATTTTATTAAAATGATATGCATAACTGTAGGAAATCCAACTTTTGCCTGATCACTCTGGATTTTTTATCTTTAGCTGGTCACTACATATTTGCTGACTTTAGAAATCTGTGCACTTTACCCCTGGTAACTAGTTATCAAGTACCATATATAGTTGACACTCTTGTGGAGGAAGTTAAAACTATATCAACATTACATTACAAAAACCCGAGCCAATGGACACTGCACAAAGTAGGCCATAGACATGGTATATGTCAAGTAACTGATGTGTCAACCTCACAACTAGTACTCCTAGTCTAGAATGATGAAACATCATTGTTAAGCAAAACAATACATGTAAAGCACAGGAAACCTTGTTTATTAAAAGAGTAGACGCAGACGAAAAGGTATTATCAGAAACTACATAAGAGGGAGAAATTATCCATATAATAAACACCACTAACTCCTTGATATCCTCCCAAACCAACGGCCTAACAAAAAGGTAGGTAAAGGTTAAGAAAGGCACACAGCAAAGGCCCTTATTATGATATCGGGGGGGAAACCAACCAACAGCTCATTGGAGGCTTTCCGCCAGACATCATAGGTTTCCGTCCGACCACCGTATTATGATACTGGCGGTCAGAGGGAAAACCACGGGGGAATTTCGCTCCACTTCCAACGGGCTCACAGAGCCCATTGGGGCAGCGGGTGGAATTGTAATTCCAAAATGACAGCGGAGCCACCTTCGACTCTGCCATCGGAATTACGATATTGCTTTCCACCTGCCCTTTCATGGCGGGTCGACAGTGACTTTAGGGGGACCTAGCAAGGCTCCCTTCCCTCCTGGCCCTCTGCTATGTGGCCTGAATCATCCCTGCACCATGTGGCAAAGGCACAGGATGGTACCTGCCAGACGGTGCAAGAATGTTTGAAAACATCAATTTTTCTATTGTAGCTTGTGCCTGCCACATGGTGCAGGGGTGTTTGAAAACATACATTTTTCTATTGCAGCTTGTGCTGTGGCCCTTTTCCAGCCACCGCACAAGCTGCAATGGAGAAACTGATATTTCCGACTGTCCATAGGGTGGACGCATCCTAATACTGTGGGTGGAACCCCGACTAATAATTGGGGGGTTCCATTCCTGCTACGGTGTCAGTCGGATGCTCGTCTGACCGACATCTGAACCAAGCCCAAAGTGAACATTTTGGCCAAGTCAGCTAAAACAAAAAAACAAATGGACTGCTATTCAATTTTTAAATCTATCACACAGGATAACAGACAGAATAATACCACAGAGGTGATAATGAAAGAAGCTCCAACCAACCCAAACCAGATAATATCCCCTGTGGTTGTGACAGAGAAACTTCAACAAATGCCAGAGAGGGTGCCTTGATCATTCAATCTTCATATACCAGAAAGGAGGTATCAATAACGATCTTTGAGAAAGATCTGGCTGCATCCCGTTTGGGTAATAAGTCATTTAGGTATTAAAAGGCACCTATAGCGCAGCAGCATAATCCACCAAAGGAGTCCAAATCAATTTTTACTTTTATACAAAGAAACAATAAAGATCAACCAATCAATGACCTAAAGGTCAGTGGGGCAAAAACAGATAATGTTCAGCTATCTCCTATATCAGCTACAACCAGGCAAAATCTCCACGCGGCTGGTGATTAGTGATACAAAACTTGAAGCACAGTTTCCAATAGAAAAAACAACAGTACAATACAGGATACAACTTATTCAAATTCTACTCAGATCCTGTTTCTCCCATTATATGACTCAAGTGGCCCATATGAAATCCTCAACCGTGGCAATATATTGAAATTACTTGCATCAATCTCAGCACTCTCAAATCTAATTACTGATGCACTCAAATCTGTCAAAGTTAAACAGGATTTGTCAATTTCACCAAGGGAAATTACTTGCACTATATGGTTAAACAATGACATTGCAAATAAGATCATTGAATATTTTGCTGGATGGGGGATAGAGATCAGGAAAAATATTAACCCAAATTATCCCACTCTACTGATCCTAAAATACCAACAAAGAAAAACGTACAAACGGGTAAAATAACATCAAGGATCATAGACTAAAAAATATAAGAGTGCTAAGAGGTGCAATTGGTCCCTTACTTAAACCTGCATTATCTACAGATTTTGTTATCACATGCTCAATCACCGGGCCACCGGTGTGCGAACAAATTCCGAAGAGGCAAGGCCTGATGGAGGATTGGACTTGGCTTCAAGCGATTCTCACAGTCAAAAATCTAGAGGAAGTCAATTGATAGCTCCCTGTCCTGGCCAAATCTCATTACCTACTAGCTTATGCTCTTAGAATGCGCATGGTCTTTCTAGATCGCTGGAGGAGTGTACTACTATTTATTTTTTACATAAATTTGATATACTTATGTTCCAGGAAACTTGGTATGAAAGAAATTCTGCGATCTCAGCATATCAAGAATTTTCAATCTTAGCTATGCGCTTATCCACCTTAGGTCATGCGAAAGGTGGGCCCTCAATATACATTACTTTGGAATTAGACATTAAGGCACAACAAATTGACCTACAACTACCCTGGCTACAGTCTGTGAAATTATGCCTTCCCAAGCCAATTATTCTGCTGAAAATCTGTCTGAGCACAAAGAGATCCGTTAAAATAACCCAGTTTGACACATTTTGGGAAGTCATTAACACCCAGATGTACGTTTGTTTATTTTGGGGGATTTGAATACAGGCATCACAAAGTGAAAAGGGAAGAGCAGTCTATACAATTAAATAATTCTGTCTTGTGGTAACCATCAGCATAATACAGGATTAATACTGCTGAGAGCTAATTCATCGAAAGTAAATCTCCTATGCCAAACTATAAAAACTTCAAGTGCCACTCTATAATCGAGCACCATCATTTCCAAGGATTTGGCAATCAGTATTCTCAGGTATAATGGAGAAGCATGGGTTGAAAGCAATCACAACCTGCAAGTAATAACTTTAGCACTGAATGCCCACCGCCAATCGAAGCCTATTAATCTCTACCAAATGCCAACATCATATAACTTGCAAAAATTGATTTGGTAGTCGACCAAACAATCAGAAATAATGGGTTTCGCTGAAGACCAAATAATAAATGTTCAGCACGAATCACAAACGGGAAGATCTATGGTGGAGACCTAGCACCGAATATGCATATCACTAATAGACAAATTCCCGGCCAGATCTAAATGAAGTCTCTAAATTAAGCTTCAAGAACAGTCTACCACCAACCTTATCAAGCTGCAATCAGCGTAAAAAATAAAACTACATTAAAAACCTTGAGATTGGAATATAAACAAGAGATTTGAAGGCAAAGAGGGTATACCATGAATCGATATGGACCAAGTTACACCAGGCATGTAAACGTTTTGAGGAACCATCAGCGATCTGGAAAATGGTGGCTGTAGGGCCAATAGTGCTAATATTCAAGAATTTGGGTTGAAACGTTTATTACTGCTCTGTATGGCGAACGTTCTGGAACCAAAACAGATGACAGATTGCGAGAAATGGTAACTTTGACAGCATTAAACCACCCAAAACAATCTCTCGAGGGGTCTGGTTGTTTGCATATACTGATATGCCCTGATCCCTAAAGTTAATTTCTGCGGAATTGATAATTGATTCATTGAGCAACATCAAATCAAACGGAGCTTCCAGACTAAATGGACTCCCAAACACTGTACTCAAAGCTAATCCAGGCCAGAGGGCACCGATATTGACTTCATTATATAATGAGATCTTATTTACACACCTTATTCCCAATCATGGCAAGGAAGTATCCTACAACCCATTTATAAACATGGACCCCCAGAAACCCCGCAAACTACCGACTAATTGCCTAACTGATGTTGAGGGACATATTTTCGTATCATGTCACTCAAGGACTTGGAAGCGTGGGCTGCTCTGAACAATATAATTCCAAACTTCCAAATGGGCTTCCAAAAAGGCCAATCAAATTCTACAAATTTTGTATCGGTCACTTTAAAGGCAGAAAACAGGGCAAAAAGGCAAACATTATTTGTTTTGTTGATTTGAAAGCCGCTTTCTATACCGTTCCTCACAAATTGCTGTGGTCCAAGATGGCGGCATGGGGTGTGCAGAGTGAACTCCTTGATATGATTATTCTGTTATATACCAACACATGGGTTGATTTGACACCTACAGCAGCCTGAAGCAAGGCTGTTTGCTTGCTCCATGCCTTTTCAATCTCTACATGGCCGGCCCACCTCTCCATTTACACAATGTAAATTCACACTCACCAAACTTTGCAGGATGTAACATAAAATATTTATAATACGCTGAGGACACTATCCTACTAAGTTATACCGCAATAGGCATTCAACGGTTAATTAAGTCCTTTTACAAATAAATAACAACAAACCAGCTAAAGATTAACTTAAAGAAAACCAAAATAATTATAATAGGATGCATTGGATCAAAACCTCAAATATGGAAAGTTGGTGGAAAGGAGATCGACACGGTCAGGTCCTACAAATACCTGAGAATCACATTTGATGATACATTATTGTTCAGAGGCCACTTTAATACCATGAGAGCAAAAACTTCCTCCCTAATTATCGCTTTCAAAACCCTGCACGATAAGCTATCTTGTCCTAGTCATGAACTTTTGGTAAAAATCATTAAGACCAAATAGTCCCGGCATTAGCCTACGGATCAGTAATATTCCATTGTGCTTATGCCAAATTACTGGACCAACTGCAAATTAAAACCTTTAAAACCGTATCCAAGATCCCGTCAAACATTGGCCATGCTGACATTGGGTTGGAATTTGGCCAACAAAGTTAAAAATTAGTAAGACAGTCGGCCTTCCTGAAAAGTTTAAATATTCTGTTTTTATCTGTTCCTGGATGCTTATCCAAACTGTGTTGGCAAGAATTTATAAATCAGTGCTGTGCGAGTGTCTGGAGATCATATTTATCTGAGTAGCTTGTCTACTTTAACTACCAGTCACTTGAGCTTCCGACAATAAATAAAAAGCTTCATCTTTCATAAAAGACAAAGAGGTTTAAGCAACAAAAATGCATGTCTGGACTGTTATCATTTCATTTGAAAAACTACCGCTTCAGCCATGTTTACGGACACATGTTCCATCTCACACAAGGGATGCATTCCTCAAGCTAAGACTCAGTGGGTACCCAACGAAGGATGGACCACCCTGGTGGGTGCAACAATGGCAACAATGGCAAACAATGGCAAACAAACTTTGTAGGTTATGTGGATATTCAAAGGAATCATTTATACACATTGTTTACATCTTCCCTTGTTTACTGCAAGTGCAACATACTATGCTAAAACCATTGTTCATTTCTCTTGAGATGAGGACATGCCAACTAGTCATACTTCTCTTTGTTATCTGGGAAATCAGTCCCCCTTGCTGCCTTACCAAGTTCTTCTATCTGGTGGAAACATTGATGAAATCGATTGTATGACTATGCTGAGTAGAATTAGTATGGCCAAACTCATTGTTTACAGTTTAATTGCACTGTAATTATTTATGCCCTTTTGTGAAATTAAAAAGACAGACAAATCATGGACAGAATGCAGAACAAATCAAACATTCACCCCCAGTCAAGAGATGTGGGATAAATACATAATTTGTTTGCTCACATTACCACCCCAGTTTAGACCCTACCATATGCAATCAGTCTTGACCCTGTTCCTCCTTTAGTTAAATTCGGCACTATTTGAGCAATGACAATTTTACTAAGGTCAGCATTAGCAAAGCGCTTTGGCTATATCTTTTATATATAAATAAAGCTAGATGCCTCTGCTTTAAAGGACCTTGACTGTTCAATGTTTTTCTAGCAATGTAGTTACTGGGGAATTTTAACAATCCTTGCTTTACTCGAACAATGACCGTTTTAACTGGAAGAGTTTAATGGATGAATTTTTAGGTATATTTTGTGAAATAGCACTTTCTACACTGATCCTGATTGTTCTTATTGACTAATTTTAGTGATATTTCACACCAATGGAACAATTAAAGTTCTTTTGAATAAGGATATTAGGGCCAGATGTATCAAGCCTTTTTGCGTTCGCAAACGGGCAGATTCGCAGAAATAGCTTTTCTGATGTAGCAAACCTAATTTTGCGATTCGGTAACCTGTTACCGAATCACAAAATGGGTTTGAAATTCAATATTAGGAAGGGGTGTGTTTAGGGCGTCCCTTCCTAATAACGAATCACATGGGTATGTATGAATGTTTTGTGACCGCTATTGCGGTTGCAAAACTTTCACATTTATCCACCTACTTCAAGGAGGTGGTAACCCATTCCCCAAGGGACCCCTTCCCCTTTGTGAATGTTTCTAAAACCATTTTTAGGAGCAGGCAGTGGTCCCACATCACCAGGAACAAAGGTACTCCATGGCAAAAAGAACAATAGAGGTTATGGCCTCCTGAGTAATTCACACAGCGGTACAGCCAGGATAGTTAATGATGCAAGAAGTTTTACGCTAAGTAACTTTCACGAACAGTGAGCACAGGAAATTAATATTGCTAATACAGGAAGAACTGGGATTCCATACGCCTCACAAGATGCTCAGGGTGATAAGGAGACGCTGTACGGGATATCACCAATCACAGAGAAGAGGCTTGGATACAGGGAACAACGCTGGGAAATAACCTCGGCTTTGACTGTCAGGAACAAAATGCATGAAACGTCAAGGTCGGCTGCTCCAGTCACGTATTAACTGCCCACCTACTCCCTGTTTAACGTGATGACATGCGGCAAAGCAGAAAACAGTCAATGCACCTTCTCCAGCTTTTGTGATCTCAGAGGGCTGCTTGTGAGAGACAACAGAAGCAGAGCACGAGCGCCGCCCTCACAGCTACAGAATTGTCAACAGAACCGCTCTCATGATGAATTCAAAATGCCACATCAAGAGCCGCAACAGACACCTTACCGGTAAGCGCGCGTGCAGCACTTCTAAGCACGTAAAGGCATACCAGAGTACTTTCAAAGTGAAGTAAACCGCAATGGTCCAGAAAGCATCTTTTGACAAGGGATAAAAATGGTAGACATGCCAGGCTCCTCACCATCCATCAGGGATCAGGAAACAGATTCACGAGTGCCACCAAACTAAATAGGCGCATGAGCCGCCATCAGTGGCAATGTTTGGCACAGGTGCTGCACCTGACGGCGTGTTAAAATGCCACAACAGTCATAAAAGGGTGCTGGGAACATTAATCGCTCACCAAAGCTCATCAACAGTGGCTTTTCTGCAGCAAGGCAAAGTCCACGCAAGTTCAGCAAAAGTGCAGATCCTCTGTGTAGTAAAACAACCCAGCAAGGCACACGCAATTCACAGCTTACAAATGGTGCTGTAAATTATGCCCTGGCTGGTAGGCTGTTTGATATCACAGGACACTGGTGAGGCTGGGAGCATACTGTTCTTCTCTGAACTTCTTTTAGGTTCCTTTAAAATTCCTCTTCCAGTAGTTACATGTAGGTTAGGATTATGGTTTCTTCCTCTCAGATTGCAGCATGCGTAGACTCTTTTTCTAAATCGGCACCAAAATATTTTGTAGGAGAATGACATCTGGTCCATGTAGATATTAAGGTTGGTTTATTCAAGATAGATGTTATGATGTAGAGCCCCACCAGGAGCAGCCTTCCTTCTGCTCAGCCAAGCTCCCCTTATATGGCTGCCGCTGCGCGGTCGCGCCGCTGGCGTGCCGAAGGCACATCTAAGGCAAGCCCGTCTGCACCCGTCCACGCCTGGACCGTGCCCAGCGCCAGAAACCCTGCCCCCGCTTACGCCACGACGCCTGAATCCGCTACGACTCCAGCACCCTCCACGCACTCAACGCCGGACGATCACACACCTGCTGCCTGGTCGCCCCGAAGCGCACCCAAGGACCCTTCTCCTGCCGGAACTGCAGCTTCACCAGCATCCGGCCCACCAAATCACCCACCAAAGATCCCAACCACCTCAGATGCATCCTCCTCAACACCCGCTCCACCCGCAAACACGCCATCGAACTCTGGGACCTTCTCGATGCAACCTCCCCAGACGTCGCCTTCCTGACGGAGACCTGGCTGAACCCCACCTCAGCACCCGACATCGCCATTGCCATCCCGGAAGGCTACAAGACCACCCGCAGGGACCGTACCAATGGAGTAGGAGGAGGAATTGCCATCGTCCACAGGAACACCCGCAGAGTCTCGACCAACACCGACGACACCCTCAGCACCGCCGAACACATGCACTTCCAGATCCACACCGATCCCAACACGACCCTCAGAGGAACCCTCATCTACAGTCCCCCCGGACCCCGACCACAGTTCAGCGATTCCATCGCCGACTTCGTCAGCACACACGCCTTCACCTCCACGGACTACATCCTCCTCAGAGACCTGAACTTCCACCTCGAGAACAACAACGACACCAACTCCACCACCCTGATCGACAACCTCGCCAACCTCGGACTCAGACAGCTCGTGACATCACCCACCCATGCCGCCGGCCACATGCTTGACTCCATCTTCTCCGCAAGCTCCCACGTCTCTTTCAACCACACCACCGAACTCCACTGGATCGACCACCACTGCATCCACTCCACCTTCAGGAAGCCCACCATGCACCACCGCACCCAACAGATGCCTCGGCGCTGCTGGAGCAAAGTCACAGAAGACCAGCTTACCATCACCCTTGCCCTGAGCACACCCGCTGACCCCACCGACCCCGACACCGCCACCCGCAACCTCAGACAGTGGATCGACAACTGCACCAACACCCTTGCCCCGCTCAAGAAACCCCCCAACAGCCACGCCAGCAAGAAAACCACCTGGTTCACCTAAGACTTCCAGGCCTCCAAACGAACATGCCAAAAACTGGAGAAGAACTGTCTCCGCGAACGAACACCGGACAGCTACGCCGCCCACAAACCCGCAGACACCATCACCTCATCAGATCCGCAAAAAGAGCCTCATTCAGAGACCACCTAGATAACAACGCACACAACAGCATAGAGTTCTTCAACATCGTGAAGGAACTCTCCAACCCCAGCTCCAACACCAACGACATCCCGCCTTCGCAGGACCTGTGTGACTCACTGGTCACCTTCTTCCACAGCAAGATCTCCGACATCCACGACAGCTTCAACACCATGACCTCCATGTCAACCAACGAGACCACCTCCCCCACGACCACCACCTACACCAACTGCCTGCTCTCCTGGACCAACATCAACGACGAGGACACCAGCGAGATCATGAACACCATCCACTCCGGTTCACCGTTAGACCCATGCCCCCACCACATCTTCAACAAAGCCAGCACAGCCATCGCACCCCATCTCCGGAAAATATTCAACATCTCCTTCGAGACAGCAACCTTCCCGGAAAGCTGGAAGCACGCCGAGATCAACGCCTTACTCAAGAAACCCAAGGCAGACCCCATCTCCCTGCTCCCTTTCCCGGCGAAGGTCACCGAAAAAATCGTCAACAAACAACTGATCCGCTACCTCAAGGAGAACAACATCCTGGACCCTTCCCAGTCCGGCTTCCGCAGCAACCACAGCACCAAAACCGCCCTCATTGCTGCCACCGATGACATCAGGACCCTGCTAGACAAAGGAGAAACACAGGCCCTCATCCTCATGGACCTGTCAGCCGCCTTCGACACGGTCTGCCACTGCACACTACGAACACGCCTACACGATGCCGGGATCCAAGAGAAGGCCCTGGACTGGACCACATCCTTCCTCTCCTTCTCAGAGCATCTTTCTTCCCCCCTTCCGCTCCAATGCCACCAAGAAAATCGGCGGCGTACCCCAGGGCTCTTCCCTCAGCCCGACGTTGTTCAACATCTACATGGCACCCCTTGCCCACGTTGCCTGACAGCACAACCTCAACATCATCTCCTACGCCGACAATACCCGGCTGATCCTCTCCCTCACCAAAGACCCTCACACCGCCCAAACCAACCTACACGAAGGAATGAAGGCCGTCGCCGAATGGATGAGGAACAGCCGACAGAAGGTGAACTCGGACAAGACGGAGGTCCTCATCCTCGGCTCCACCCCTTCAGCCTGGGTCGACTCCTGGTGGCCGACAACACTGGGAACAGCCCCGACACCCACCGACCATGCACTCAACCTAGGGGTCATCCTTGACTCCACCCTCTCCATGACTAAGCAGGTCAATGCCGTCTCCTAATACTGCTTCAACACCCTCTGAATGCTCTGCTGGATCTTCAAATGGATCCCCACCGAAACAAGAAGAGCAGTCACCCAGGCCCTCATCACCAGCAGGCTGGACTACGGAAACGCCCTCCAAGCTGGAACATCGGCAAAGCTCCTGAGATGGCTGCAACGCATCCAGAACACCTCTGCATGTCTCATTATCGAAATCCCCCACCGCAGCCACATCACACCCCACCTGGGAGACCTGCAGGATAACCTTCAAGCTCCTCATCCATGCATACAAAGCACACCACAACACTGGACCAGCATACCTCAACAGACGACTCCGCTTCTACACCCCCACCTGCCTGCTCCGCTCCACCAGCCTCGCCCTCGGCACATTCCCCCGCATCTGGAAAACAACCGCCGGTGGCAGATCTTTCCCCCACCCCGCTGTCAAGACCTGGAACATCCTCCCCACCAACCTACGGCAGACCCAAGACCTACTGGCCTTCAGAAGACTCCTCAAGACCTGGCACTTCGATCAGTAGCAGCACCCCCTCCTTCCCCAGCGCCTTGAGACCCTCACGGGTGTGTAGTGTGCTTTACAAGTGACCTGATTGATTGATTGATTGATCGATCCTCCAACTGACTCTCTCACTCACCAACATTCCACAGCCACCCCACACACACACATTCAACCACCACAGTCACACTGGCTAAGCAACAGGTATAATAATAATGTTCCTTAACATTCTGGTCAATTGGAAACAATTTAGTACTTGTTAAATTACTATCACGGGATGTTTTACGTTCATGTGCGTTGTAATGATTTTAACTAATCAGACAATTAATACATTTTATTCGCTTACTTGTTTACTTAAGTTCCTTTGCTTCTTCTCAATACACAGTTAAATTGGCTTATTCCTGATTGCCATATTTACATTTCCCTTTAAGTCTCTAGAATGTGGTATTGAAAGTGCACCCATGGTATGAAATTGAAATGACACTTGAAATACTGAAGAACCTATTATGCTATCCACTACAGTGGCATACAAACATGAATTCAGTCCTACCCTATGTAGCCTGGCTGCTGCAGTTTAAACTTGCAGTGCAACCTGCTAACATAACCCTTTTGACAGGTAAAAACCTTCCTTTTAAGTAACATTTACTCACCCTATGTTAGCCTTATGGCCAACTACGGTAACCGATTCGAACAGCCGTTCTGCCCGACACAAAACGGCAGTCGGAATCTGTCTTTGGGGGCCCGTTGCGGGCCCGCCTTCACCCAGAGGTTTCCGAATGGGGCTCGAGGGGGTGCTCAAGGAACCCCTCTTCCCAAGCATGCACAATGTGGCAGTCACCAAGGGGTGCCCGCCACAGGGTGCAAGATTTTCGCCACCCACCACTTTTTTCAATGGGAGCCTGTGTTCTTGTGCGGAAAACAGACTCCCATTGAAGTCAATGGAGTCCGACTGAGCGATGCTGGGAAGCAGGACCCGGTTAGTTCGGAAACAAGTCCGAGACCAATTCGTTCGGAACAGTTTCTGAACGACATCGTAATCAGCCCCAAAGTGTCAAATCCTGCTTCACAGGTCTGTTGAGTCACTTGTAACACTTTGATGGGTATTTAAACAAAATATTGAGTTGTTTTTATTGACTTACCCAATTATCGAGTTGTAAATATCGTGACACAGACTTATCGACAGCAAGAATATCGTGGACAAGAACATCGACTGTAAGGTAAGTAATATTGATTTCCAAAATATAGAAGTCATTATTATCGTTTGCAAAAATAAAGTTGTTTAAAATATTGATTTTTTTAATAGTGTTATGTATTTTAGTATATATTTTAAGCATATGTGATGTATTTCTTTGTATAAGTATTGTTTATGTTTTTTAATATAGGTGTTACATTTTTTGTAGTTATTCATTTTATTTTAATTAATTTTGCTTTTTTCAGTTCTGTAGCGGGATGTGGGTTGATAGGGGAATAGTGTGGAAAGTAATTTAATTATAATAAATTAATGATTTTTTTTTATTAATATGTATTTCATTGATATTTAATAGTGTTAATTGTGCTTTTAATTTCTTTTTGTAAATTATATGTGGGTTGTGGAGTTTATAGGGGTAAAAGGTGGAAGTAATTCATTTTCAATGAACTACTCATTAGTTGGTAATTAATAATTAATAATTAATTAGGTGTTAAATAATATTAAATAATTAATGTATACTTAATTATGGTAATTGTTATTTTTTGGGGGGGAGCGAGTTGTGGGGTTTATAGGGGTAAAGGCTGGGAAGCATTTTGTTTTCAATTAATTATTCATTAATTGGTAATTAATAATAATTAATTTATTATTAATTGTGTTGATTGTTTAATTAACTTTTTTCGGGCGTGGGGTTTGGGTTTATAGGGCTAAAAGGTGGGAAGTAATTTATTTTTAATTAATTAATAATTAGGGGTCTATTACAATGTGGCGCGGAATTCCTTCTCCCTATTGTCGAAATTTCTTCGACCGCGACGGAGCCCTTCTGATCGACTTGGTCAGTTTGCATTCCGGCCGCCCAATTACGATGTTCGTGGTCGGGACTGAAGACCACAAGTCGTTAGTTCGATTCCGAGTCGGTGTTGGGCGTATGTTTTCCTCCCGACATCGTAATACGCCCCCATATGTTTTTATTTTTTTTAAGTTTATTATTAAATATATGTTGATTTTAATTTTCAACATATTTATATATTTTTTAATTTGCTTTGTTTTTAAAATATTATTATTTGGTGGATGATATTTTGTTTTGTTTCAATTTTGAATTGACTGGAGTGGGAATAGTACGCTTTTACCCCTCCACAATCGAACACTTTTTCTACCCTTGAACTGACTGGAGGGTGAATAGTAAATGTTATCCCTCCGCTATCCAACACTTTCACTACTGTTGCACTGACTGGAGTGGGAATAGTAATTTATACCCCTCCGCTATCCAACACTTTTCCTACTGTTGCACTCACTGGAGTGAGAATAGTAATTTTTACTCCACCGCAATCTAACACTTTCCCTATTGTTGCACTCACTGGAGTGGGTATAGTACATTTTATGGCTCCGCTATCCAACACCTTCCCTACAGTTGCACTCACTGAAGTGAGAATAGTAATTCATACCTCGCCGCAATCCAACACTTTCCCTACTGTTGTACTTAATGGAGTGGGAATAGTAATTTTTATCCCTCCACAATCCAACACTTTCCCTACTGTTAGACTGACTAGAGTGGGAATAGTACATTTTACCCCCCTGCTTTTTAACTGTTTCTTGGTGTTTTATCAGATGGAATGAGTGTAGTAAATATTGACTATGTGTAATCTATCACTTTTACAGTTCCATCTATTGGAGGGAGATTTATAAAAAGAAAATATCCAGTCTTAATATTTATGTGTTGCACTAAGTGGGAGTGGTAGATTTTTTATATATTTACTTTAATAGATTGCATAGTTTTGTTTAAATTGTAGTGGGAGCAGAATGTGTATGAAATGTTATAATTTATTTTACATTTTTATCAATTATATTATGTTTTGTTTGTTTGAAATTACAATATTTTTTATTATTAATATTTGTAATATGAGAAATTATTTTTTCTACATTTAAAGATTTTTAAATAGTTTAATGTTTTACTTTAATTAAAATGGTTTGTTTTTGATAGATTTTATTTAATTAGTATATGTTGGTAGGGTAGTTCTCAAGTTTAGGTGGAAAGCAGCTCCTGTATAGAGCACCCTCAACACCAGCGACACTCTATATCTGCTCACCTCAAATGTCTGCTTTTCTATCAAAGTCTTTAAGCATAGGATTAGCACAGTGGCATCCACGCCGCGATAGAAAGGGACACAGTATTTTTGCCATTTCGACCACAAAGTCTTTAAGCATAATTCTTTAAATATATATATATATTTAGGTGCCAATTTCGATCCTGGAAAAAATTTCCCCGTACGACTCGTATCCGGTCTTTTTACCGTACGAATCATAAAAGTGCCGTACAAACTGCCAAGTACGATTCGCATGGGAAAAAGTCCATACGAATCGCATTGGGAATAATTCCCCACACGTCCTCGGGTCGGAAAATGTGTCCGACACGTCCCCCGGACGATTTACCGTACAAATGTGAAAAGTGAAGTCCGACCGCGCAAGTACGATCCATCCCGTGCGTCCGATGTTACAACCGTATGGAAAAAACACCGTCCGCACCGAACTCCCATAGCAACCATGGAGACATGTGCCCACATACGCGCCGTACCTCCCCCACCCCCTGCATGTACGCGCCGTACCCCCCCAGCCCCCGCATGTACGCGCCGTACCCCCCAGCCCCCGCATGTACGCGCCGTACCCCCCCTGCCCCCGCATGTATGCGCCATACCCCCCCAGCCCCCGCATGTACGCACCGTACCCCCACCCGTGTATGTACACCAGTGTACGTACGCACCGTACCCCCACCTGTGTATGTACACCAGTGTACGTACGCACCGTACCCCCACCTGTGTATGTACACCAGTGTACGTACGCACCGTACCCCCACCCGTGTATGTACACCAGTGTACGTATGCACCGTACCCCCACCTGTGTATGTACGGCGCGAACCCCCAGCGCTACGCGCTACGCGCTGGGGTTCACGCCGTACATACACAGGTGGGGGTACGGTGCATACGTACACTGGTGTACATACACGGTTGGGGGTACGGTGCCTACGTACACTGGTGTACATACACGGGTGGGGGTACGGCGCGTACATACACTGGTGTACATACACAGGTGGGGGTACGGTGCGTACGTACACTGGTGTACATACACGGGTGGGGGTACGGTGTGTACATGCAGGGGCTGGGGGGGTACGGCGCGTACATGCGGGGGTTGGGGGGGGTACGGCGCGTACATGCGGGGGCTGGGGGGGTACGGCGCGTACATGCGGGGACTGGGGGGGTACGGCGCGTACATGCGGGGGCTGGAGGGGGTACGGCGTGTACATGCGGGGCGGGGGGGGGTACGGCGCGTACATGCGGGGGCTCGGGGGGTACGGCGCGTACATGCGGGGGCTGGGGGGGTACGGCACGTACATGCGGGGGCTGGGGGGGGTACGGCGCGTACATGCGGGGACTGGGGGGGTACAGCGCGTACATGCGGGGGCTGGAGGGGGTACGGCGTGTACATGCGGGGCGGGGGGTACGGCGTGTACATGCGGGGGCTCGGGGGGTACGGCGCTTACATGCGGGGGCTGGGGGGGTACGGCACGTACATGTGGGGGCTGGGGGGGGTACGGCGCGTGCATGCGGGGGCGGGGGTACGGCGCGTACATGCGGGGGATGGGGGGGGTACGGCGCGTACATGTGGGGGCTGGGGGGGGAACGGCGCGTACCGGGACCCCTAATCTGGTCGTTTTGCGGCGTACTTCGCTTTCCCGGCACTTTTTGGGTGCCGTAAAAATATTGCCGTCCGGACTGCTGTGGGTTTGAATCGTACTTCCTGGTTCGTGGAACGCAGGCTGCGTGCGTCCCGATGTCACGTCGGCGCTTTCCCGGATCAGATTTGTATGTTAATTTTCGTCGGTCGGTGTTTTGTACGATTCGTACGGAAATGGTATTTCCGTGCGAATCGTACTTGCATATTTGTAAAGTGTTACGACGGAGAAAACCCCCCGACCGACGGTTCGTACCCGGTTTTTCCAGGATCGGAATCGGCACCTTATTTGTTATTTTTTTTATCATTTTTAAATTATAAAATACATTCAAATTATTAGTTTAATGATAGTTTTAAAGTAAATATATGTATATATATATATATATATATATGTGTGTGTTTAACTTTTTTAATTGAAGTGTATTTGTTATATTTGTTAAGATGTATATTAAATCTATTTTGTTTATTAATGTTACTATTTAATATTTTTTATATATATTTAAAAAACAATATTTTGTACAACTATATTAATCACATCGATATTTTTTTCGATGTTTTTGTAATTACCATTATAAATATAGGATGTTGATATTTTTGACATCGATATTTGCAACACAATATTTTGTGTTTTAGGTGGTGATATTCTGTCAGTGAACCACTTTGTTGTATTTGAAAGGAAGAAAACAGGATGCCAAGATAATTATTGTGGATCCCCTGTCTGGTTGCTAAAGGATGCTGCTTTTGTCCTACCAAACTTCTATCTCTGGGTCTGCTGTGGGTACAGTGCCTGCTTCAAACTGGATTTTAGTGTCAGATGTGGGAGCACACTAGGTCAACTATAGTACACTCCTCACTCACACCCTCAACCTCAGAGCCCAGGTGCCAAAGACTTTTGCCATCTTCCATCCACCATTGCACATTGCATTTTTGGGCCTCTTTGCATTAAGGCAAACAGGAAGTATTGAAAAAGTGGGAAGTTTTGGCCTTGGGAATTTCAGCCCCATAATTTGCCAAAGCTATTGTTAGAAGTCATACATTCACTGTTATAGGGGACATGTACATATCACAGCTTAAGTTGTACACATCAGGAACAAATTCATGTTCGTGTTTTTGCCTGATACATACTATTGGCAAAGTAATTGCATTGTGCCTCTGACATTTTCTTATTATTTTGGAGTACATGTAATCCTCTTGTCAAAGCAGGGAACAAAGTTGGCTATTACAATACACTGCCATTGATATTTTGTGAAAGTGAATTTCTAATAAATCAGAGAGGAGTATCCATCTTTTTAATGTATAATTAATTTGTTCCAGAAAAGTCAACACAATGTTTTTTTTTCTGTTCTTCAGTAATGATATTATAAGCGAGTGGCCTAACAAATTAACAGGGAGAGCTGAACCACAGTGGATCCAAGGGTCCGGTCTGGCTCTAAAAACCTGTGCATGACAAATCCCTTAAAAATATTTGGCATGTAAATCATGCATTTTAGAATATGAAAAGTTGTCTTCAACATGTGGAAGTGTTTCATCTTTGCACATTAGATTATATCATTGCACTGAGAAGTATTTATTAAAAGGAGAGAGTTTTGAAACATGAACTAAGAAACATTCCTGCCCCTGCCCTGAAGACAATCCTACCAGTGAACAAAAAGGCAAGTCCGGGGTCATGTGTGCCATATATTTTGGCAAGATTCTTATAAAACATGGAACACAATAGTAGTCTATAACATCAAGCAAACAAGAGTTGTTTTACAGCACACATCCTGAATTCACAAATTTGAAGGTGCACTCAGATGTGATAATGAACAAAAGGAGACTCTGTGAAATAAAGTGTGCAGCGAATCAATCAGCATTGAGGAAATGTACAGTCATAAAGTATTTATTGTTGTACAGAGCAAGAATTAAGCCAATGTAAAAGGCCAATGACCTCCTCATAAAATGACACATAGATTGATTGTAAACAGTATACATCCCATAACAGAAAGTGACTCTACAAAATAATAACAACTGAAGATTCCACACATCTTCAACTCATGTTAACAAACAAATATCCAGCAGACAGAAAGCAAGCATCACAGAAACCACTTAACATAAGACTTACACAAATACATGTGATAAAGACAAAACAAGTAACAACTATTACGCTTCTTTATTCGATCTGGGCCTCTCTGTAGAATCACCCCCAAACCTACTGCCTTAACCGTCCACTTTTTTGCTGAATTCATTTTTTTTTTACTTTAGGACTCTGTCCACTGCTACCCAATGCTAATGTGATTGTGCTCAATGACCTAAAACATGGTTTGATTGGCCTGCACCTGTTTGGCATATTTAATTTACTTAAAATTCCTTGTCTAGTGGTGTACCGTATACCCAGGGCCTGTATATTAAATGCCACCCGTGAAACTGCAGCACTTATTGTGCCACCCACTAAGGTGGCACCTTAAAATATGTCCCAGGCTCGCCACTGCAGCATGAATGCAGTGTTAAACTGCCAATTCGATATTGCCAAGGCTTAAACTCCCTTTTTAGTACATATAACTCACCACAGGGTAGGCCCTAGGCAGCCCATAGGGCGGTGTTTAGCCAAAATATCGAGTTTTAAATTTCGACCTACAATAATATCGTGTTTTTAATATCGTAGGTACAGAATATCGAAGTCAAGAATATCGATGGACAGAATATCGATCCCAAGGTAAGTAATATCGAAGTTAATAATATCGAAGTAATTAATATCGATGTAAGTAATATCGTAAGTAAAAATTTCGATGTCAATAATATCGATATTTATTTAGTGTAATGTCATTTAATATGTATTTTATTTGTATGTTAAAGATTATTGTAATGTATTTTAATACATTTAAAAATAAATGTTTAGAGATTTATAATTATTTTACATTTAATTTAGCGTTTTAGTATCAGAGCGGGTTGTGGGTTTATAGGGGAATAGGGTGGGAAGTAATTTAATTATAATTAATGAATTAATATGTATTGTTTAATTGGTATTTATGATTAATTAATTGGTAATTAATTAATAATTGGTAATTAATTGATTAATTAATTGTTAATTAATTATTAATTGTACAATTATTTTATTAATTGGTTAATTATATACATTATAATTAGTTTATTATTAATATTTATTTATTGTTATTGTTAACTAATTAATTGTTAATTAGTAATTAATTGGTGATTTAATTTTATTAAGTGATTAATTGATAATTAAATTAATTATGTGAATTTTTATGTGTAGTGGGTTGTGGGTTTATAGGGGAATAGGGTGGGAAGTAATGTAATTATAATTAATGAATTAATATGTATTGTTTCATTGGTATTTATGATTAATTAATTGGTAATCAATTAATAATTGGTAATTAATTTGATTAATAGAATAATTAATTTTTAATTAATTATTAATTGTAAAATTACTTTATTATTTGGTTAATTATATAAATTATAATTAGTTTATTAATAATATTTCTTTATTGTTATAGTTAATTAATTAATTGTTAATTAGTAATTAATTGCTGATTTAATTTTATTAAGTGATTAATTGATAATTAAATTAATTATGTGAATTTTTATGTGTAGTGTGTTGTGTGTTAAAGGGGGAATAGTGTGGGATGTAATTTAAATTTATTTATTTAAATATTTATTTTACATAATTGGTATTTAATAATATTTTTTTTTTTAAAACATTGTTAACATGCAATTTTTTTATAAGAAATTATTGAATTGGTTATCATGTTAATAGAATCACTATGCTATCTAGTGGTTTCCCAACTGTTTTACTATCTGGAGTGGGAATAGTAATTTTTACCCCTACGCTATCCAGCGCTTTCCCTACTGTTGCACTCTCTGGAGTTGGAATAGTAATTTTTACCCCTACGCTATCCAGCGCTTTCCCTACTGTTGCACTCTTTGGAGTTGGAATAGTAATTTTTACCCCTACGCTATCCAACCTTTTCTCTACTGTTGCACTGTCTGGAGTGGGAATAGTGCATTTTACCCTTACGCTATCCAACACTTTCCCTACTTTTGCACTCTCTGGAGTTGGAATAGTAATTTTTACCCCTACGCTATCCAGCGCTTTCCCTACTGTTGCACTCTTTGGAGTTGGAATAGTAATTTTTACCCCTACGCTATCCAACCTTTTCTCTACTGTTGCACTGTCTGGAGTGGGAATAGTGCATTTTACCCTTACGCTATCCAACACTTTCCCTACTATTGCACTCTCTGGAGTTGGAATAGTAATTTTTACCCTTACGCTATCCAACACTTTCCCTACTATTGCATTCTCTGGAGTGGGAATAGTAAATTTTACCCTCACGCTATCCAACACTTTCCCTACTATTGCACTCTCTGGAGTTGGAATAGTAATTTTTACCCCTACGCTATCCAATGTTTTCCCTACTGTTGCACTCTCTGGAGTTGGAATAGTTATTTGTACCCCTACGCTATCCAACGTTTTCCCTACTGTTGCACTGTCTGGAGTGGGAATAGTAATTTTTACCCTTACGCTATCCAACACTTTCCCTACTATTGCACTCTCTGGAGTGGGAATAGTAATTTTTACCATTACGCTATCCAACACTTTCCCTACTATTGCACTCTCTGGAGTTGGAATAGTAATTTTTACCCCTACGCTATCCAACGCTTTCCCTACTGTTGCACTCTTTGGAGTTGGAATAGTAATTTTTACTCCTACGCTATCCAATGTTTTCCCTACTGTTGCACTCTCGGGAGTTGGAATAGATATTTTTACCCCTACGCTATCCAACATTTTCCTTACTGTTGTTTTTGTCGAAGTTGGACTAGTAGTTTTATTGTGTCTGATATTAAATATGTTTTGTAATATTTTAGCTATTGTAATATATAATTAATAATAAAAAAATTCAAATTAAAATTAATGATTATTATTTGCTATATGTAATTATTTAATATTTATTAATGTTATTGTTTTATGTGTATAGATGTATTGGTAATTTAAATAAATATTTAATAATTTATATGTTACAGAAATTATTATTAAAAGTAATTATTAAGTAAGTGTATATATTATATATTATATATATGTTTAATTAAAGTTTCATTTAATTATATATATTTATTATAAATTTTACATATTATACAATATATTTAATTATGTTTCCTTGATTTATAAGTATTATTTGGTTTATTTTACATATATTTTTAAACTAAAAAAAAAACGATATTTTTGAATTACGATATTTTTGACATCGATATTAAATTATCGATATTTTTGTACTTACCATGTTGTAGATAGGATGTCGATATTCTTGACCACGATATTTTTGTTGCGATATTTTTGTAGGTCGAATTTTTGTCTTTCGAAATTATGTCATACAATCCATAGGGCAGGGTGCTGTGTAATTAAAATGCTGGGCATGTATGTTTTACATGTCCTGGTAGTGAAAAACTCCTAAATTCATTTTTCGGTACTCTGAAGCCTACCCCTTCCATAGGATAATACTGGGGATTCTTTTTTTTCCTTTATTAAGCTGTAATTTCCATTTGGGAGCAGGAAGCTATGTATTGTTAGTTATCTATGAAATTGTGGTGATAAACCCTCATAACCTGAATTGTCATTACAATTTTGAAAATACCACTTTTAGAAAGTTGACATTTGTATGCCCTTAGCCCTTTGTGTCTGCAGCCTGTCTTGTGTCACATGACTGGCCGGAGCTGACAATTATTGAATTGTGAATTCCTCTCAGACAGTCAGACAATAAAGGGATAATGTGTGCCTCAATCGGCCTTCTACTGGCAGGATGTGGGGGCGAAGCTAAGCCCAGCCCCACTTGCAACTGACCAGGGTTTGCTCAGCCTCCACATAAAGGACCTAACAAACCCACATTGTCATTGCAGCCAGCTTGTAGCCAGGGCAGAGGAGTCAGAAAATGCCATGCACTTCAAAGATACTTTCCAGAAGCTACTTGCACCTTCCAGAGGAAGGGTACCAGGGTATAAAAATAGGACTTTCAGGCCCACTCTTCAGTTCACTCCTTGACCTGCAGAAGGTGACTTTCACAGGACTGCCCACTGCTGTGACCTGCTGTGCACTCTGGAAGACTGCTTTGCTGTACCTGGAAGGACAATTTTGCTGCCTGCAGCCAGCCTTGAACCCTCAGTGGCTAGCCCTGCTATTGAGCCCTGCACCTTCACCTGTACCCAGGCCTACTAGAATGACTCCAAGTGCTGGTTTCCTGGCCTCCTCTTCAGAGACACAAAAGGCTCCCACCATCTTGAACCCACGCCTAGATCCAGCCTGAGTGAGTCCTTGACCCTCAAGAAGTTTCCCATCAGTCCTGGACCTTTGGTTGTGATACTAAAGGTGCCCAGATGGGCAAATCCCAAAACTGAGGAGGTTGAAAA
Source organism: Triturus cristatus (assembly GCF_964204655.1). NCBI lineage: Eukaryota > Metazoa > Chordata > Amphibia > Caudata > Salamandridae > Triturus > Triturus cristatus. The sequence goes on from NC_140593.1 coordinate 1,167,852,346, forward strand.
ATGTTGGCCAAAAACTGCTCTGAGAACCAAGAGGAGGCCATGATCAACTGAGTCGCCCATCCGCCTGAGGTACATTACCGGTTCGATTGACATTGCAGCTTCTCCTGCTGCCTTCTTCTCTGCAGCAGCAAATCCTTTTCAGCAGTGGTTCACCAAAGGGGTATCCGGCCTTGTGGAACTGTCTTTGGCTACAGCCCTCTGCCTTGTCCTGCTGGAGATTTTTTACTTCCATTTCAGAGACTAAGTCCGAACACAGAAATCTTCACTGTGGCTTCAATTCAAGGCTATTCGACGACGAGCTACCTCCTCGGACACCTCTTGCAACCTTGTTCCACTGAACTTTACCTTCTCACACACTTTTTCTCAGAATTTCTTGTAAGTCCGAAGCTAAGTGCTGACCAGGCTCAAGGCACTGAACCGAGGTTGGACATACTTTTTTAACTTTGACCGGGTCTTGTGGGACTAGATGTCTGCGATTGGTGCTTTGATCTTTTAGGTGCTTGCTTTCACTAAAAACTTTGAAAATTCATAACTTTGGTTCTACTGATTGGATTTTTGTCATTGTGGTGGCAAACCTTTTTTTGATTTTCTCTATTTTTCTAAATAAGTTTGGGATTTCTGTTTTTAGTTTACCGCCTTTTGTATGCTGCATAAATACTTTACACATTGCCTCTAAGTTAAGTCTGACTACTTTTTTGACAAGCCTGGTTAAGCGCAGGTTAATTTATTGACTTTTTTGTGGTTTACCCTGCAAGGGATTGAGGCTGTTGCTTGACCAATGCTCATGCCCCAGTCAAACAACAACCCGAATTCTCTCGCTTCTGAATAAAAGAAGCAAGCAATGATGAACATCAAAACTAGAAACCTGCAAGGAGACTTTTATGTGATTACTCCTGCGAAAATGTGGAGCTTCACTTTGTTGAAAAGTTTCATTTTGCTTTGTTCCCAAGTCCACTTCATGCTATCAACCGAAGTCCACTCCATCTTTCACTGTATTTTCCATATTACAATTCATCCTGCCATAGACCCAACCATCTTTGCCAGACTTGGCCACTCAGGAACAGTTCCACTACTTGCCATTTGAAGTACATACATAACTAACCCATGTCTCAATAATTTGTACAGGTTCTCTGAATTTAGACAATCATTTTCTTAATAGCAAATTATCTTTCATGGGGACACAATTTACCACACACAATGTTGTAGCTGTCTTCTTTCTTAACCAATATTCGTGAACATATTGTACTACATTTGCAGCATGACTGGCTAGTTTAACATTGCTGCTAGACTCCTGAAACATCACACTTGTGACCTCTAACATCCCCCATCGAAAATGGTGAAAGATTTAAACCCACATTTCTCCCTTTCAACAATTCAAAAATAATTTGTCCCATGGTTGAATGTGGAGTTGTTCGGTAGGCCCACAACAATTCCCTAGTGACCCCAGTCCAATCTCTTCTTGACTTAGGAGCACTCAGGACACAATACACTAATTGTTTGTTATATCATTTTCCTTTGCCATTGAATTGTGGGTGATAGGCAGGGGAGAGGAACCGGCATAATGTCAGGGCTGCCGACTGTGGAGCTGGGAAACAAGGAGTAACGGCGTTGGCTCACCGTCCAGTGATTCTGGGCAAAAAACATAATCTACCGTGTCTAACAAAATTCATGTATCCTTGTGAAATGTAAGTGATGTTCATGTAAAACATTGCAACACCTTTGGGTTGAGTATGTGCTATATAAAATTGCAAAAACAACAGTGGTGTATGCAAGTGTTTTATCCCAAATCTTTCGCGACCACAGTTTTATATTGGACATCAATGTCCATTAAATATTCACACAGGACAACCTTCCTTTGCAAAATCTTCTTAGAAAAATCCTATGACACTTTTAGTTAGAGGTTCAAACACACTCTTTACTTCTACCCATTGGGAAAGGTGGTCAATTATCACAATGAGATACCTCCGTTGATTTAGGAAGACAGGAAATGGTCCCAGAAAATCAACAGCTATTTTCTGCCGCAACTTTTCAGGACATAGCCAACAGATTGGCTTATATAAAATTACATGATAGAATTACATGATAAACATTTTACAAAATAATATGTAAAGATGGTTCAAAATTTTTGCCTAGGATCACAAAATTCAGTCAAGCAGGGAAGCTTGGACTAATCCCAGATTTTCCAGGGTGACACTGCAATTCAGTCAGTAAATGGGTATCTCTACCTGACTTTAAGGCCCAGATTTATTAAGCCTTTGTTTCACCCTTGTGTCACACACATTGATGCAGGGAACGCAAAGGCTTATTTGGGATTTACTAAGCCATGCAAGGCCTGATTTGAGCGACATTCCGTGGCTTTGTAAAGAACTGCAATGCAACGCAGTGGCTCGCGCTGCATTGTGTTACATTTCCTTTTGCTAGGTGTACTATGTGTGGAGCATGGGCATTTTTTGTGCATCTACTTATGGACTTTGATGCAATCCCAGATTTAATCAGATCGGTAAAACTGGCATTGTGCCAGAATGCTACTCCTCCCAGACACAAGCATAACAAAAAAAAATATCTTTCTGCTTGTTACTTCCTCTTTCTTTGTGTGCTGATTGCCGCATCCATAGAAAGAGGAAAATGCCACTTGTTTTGAGCAGGAAGGTTTACCTTCTTGCACAAACACTATCCTGCTTGTAATGCAATAACACTGGCACCATGGCACAAGGGTGCTTGCATTGGGGCTACGCGGCACACAGTGCACAAGGACTAGAAGACAGCTTAACTGCCCATATCTTTCAAATATGTAACATTTCTGCTGTGTTCCTTTTCTGCAACGCAGAGCAGCGAGTTGCCTTGCTTTGCTGCATGGTGTGAAAACTTAGTAAATTTGCCCACCAATGTTATTGCGTTGCCTCTAATATTTGGAGAGTGAGATTAGACTGTGGGTGGTAGGCATCTCTTTCTGACTGCCATGGTTCCAACAGGCGGTCATTTTCCGACCACCTGTCGAGGCAGTCGCATTGCCCAGCAGAGACACAGCCGTCGGGATAATGATATCTCTTTTTGCCGGTCGTGTTGCGGCGGTCAACCCGCCACATAACGGCAGGCGAAAACATATTTGGATGCCCGTAGCTGGCCCATCTTCATCCCTGGGCCTGGGGTAAGGGAACCATAGGTGCCCCCCCCCCACATATCCCTGCACCATGTGTGCCACATAGTGCAGGGATATGCAAGAGATTTTTTTTGTATTGCGGCGGGGTCTGCCAACTGCATCCCTGCCGCAATACAGTAGATAGGCAATGTGACCACCGCGGTGGTAGTTACATCCTAATGCGGTCATTGGGTAGGCCCCTTCGTAGGCGCCCGGTCCCACTACCGCAACGGTGGCAGACGGACCTCAGTCTGTCTGCCATTGTAATGACCCCCCCTATGTTACATATTTGTTTTTCAACACAAGGAGATCTGAATGACATTCACGAGACAGGGCCGGAATTCGAACTGGTTTTTCCAGGTTAGATGGTCTGCAGCTGTAGTCACCGGACCACGTCGCCCCCCAATGAAAGCAGGGTTCGGCATGGGCTGGAGCGTCCAAAAGAACCACAGTCTGATCCAGAGCCAGGCCTGTGGATTGAGCCTGGCTCAAGCTTCAAGCGATTCGCCCTCTTCTACATGATAGTTTAGACGTTTTTACAGAATATGATGAACTTATGGTCCCAATTAGCAAAATGTAAACTAAACTAGAGTTGCTTCTGTTAATTGTGGTATTGACTCATAGGGGGCTGGCAGACCCCGATAACAAACTCAGACCCACTCACTTCTTAGGATATTCTCTGATTATTTTGTTCATCCTACAAATTCAGTAAAGAGCAATGTCTATGTGCCACGGCCATTAGTTTCGTGGTCAGAAAGAGTCATTCAGTAAGTTATGCACAAAGATGCATTGTTGTTTTTTTATAGGGTAAAACTGAATTTCACAAAGAGTTAAACATTTGTACTTCTCTGTCCCTGTTGTCAGTGCTTAATTTGAGCTGGTGGTTTTGGGTGCTCACACCAGCTCTTAATTGCCAACACCCGCACTTATGACAGTCTGCCACATGGCGGCACTCTTTGCCAAATTTAGAGATAAGGACAGCAGGTATTTATTAATTTAACATAGATTAAAAATGTAATATCTGGCGCCCATACCATTCTTATAGCTTGGAATAGACTAAATTGTTGCACTTGTAGGTGTATGATGAGTAGTGGTTGTGTTGGTACTGTCATTGGCAGATCTGGCATGAGCAATAGGGGATGCAATCTGCAGTGGCCTCCTGACGAGGGCCCTTGCACTTATCTATTTGCAGATTTAGCACTGTGTGTTAATCATGACTCTTGCAGATGCAGGTCACATTCTAATAATAGTTTTTGAGAAACATACAAACCCTTCTGCTTTGCATTGGTATAGCTTTTCTTTTCTAAGATGCCTATCAAGTTGCCATCTTGGAATAGTAAACCTAATAAACTGTAGTAAAGGAAACACGCACTAGCAAACACCCCTAAATCCAAAGCCAGAGCTTTTGGCTTTGCCAATGCTTGCTTGAATGGTTTCGCCTTTGTGGGACTGTTTCGAGCAGAAACCATCTTGCAGGGACAACGGAGCTGCACGTGCGCAGCGGCTGCGTATGGCGCGCCAACGCCCTCCCCTGTGTGGCTTACAACCCGCATTGCAACAGTATATATTGAATGCATTTTTTACGCAAATGACCGCACAAGTGTAATGTGCAGCAGATTTATTTTTGGGGAGAATTACGCTTAGTACTAATTGGAAAAAATAGTAACATTGTCAGCCCCTTCTTTAATTTGCCTTTGCGTATAACTAGCTTTTATTAATCAGCTCTTGACGGAGTCCTTATAGAGCGATTCAATTAGTGAAACCGAGATCGAAATGCCTAGGGGCTTCCAGTATTGTTATGCCCCATTATTGATCAGTTTTTATTGTTAATAATGAGGAATAATCCTCTAGAATAGTTTTTCATCATTTCACAAGTGTTGTGAGCACAGGGTGACTGCTCGGAATCTAAAAGGGCTCCAAGTCAGTGAATTGCCTCATGTAATGTAGAAAGAGGGGCAGAAGCAATTAGTATTAGCATGAATGATTTAATAAAGAGGGAACTGTCTTTCAAGGACCATTAAAATATTTCGGGTGTGATTTACCCTGTAAGGCCCTCATTTCCAGCTAGTTGCCCTGTAAGGTGTGACATTAAACGTATTTGATAAAATCCGACTCTGACGAGTCACAATTTATTGGGTGCAATAAATAACAGTCAATTATCAATTTTGGGGGGGCCTAATTTGCAGAATGTTTGTGCTTACCGCACCAAAATCCGCATGTTGCGGCCAGTATCAGCCATTGGCAGGGTTGGCCAGTCGACATTTATCACAAAACCCCAAATTGCATTAAGGGGCATATCAGCAAGCTGGCGATGAAAAATTATCGCCGCTTTAGCATCTGTTTTCGGATGAAAAGCGGCGATAATGTTATCGCTTAATCAGCAAGTTCACGCTAACGCGTGATTCCTTGCTATAGCTCCCATTCCCATAACACCCACCTTTGCATCTCTAATGAGATGCAAAGTGGGCGTTCCGTCCCAAAATAACTGGAGAAATGTCGCTAACCGACATTTCTCCATTTATCAAGGGAATCGCTAACAGGCATAGCGATAAGAAAAGTATCTCTAAACCACAGTTATCGCTACTTACCTTAGGCCTGCTTTCACCATGACTTAGCCATTATATCCAATGTAAGGTGGATATAATGGCTAAGTATGCGCTGCCTTATCAGCAAGCTAACGCCAAAATGTGTGAGATTATCGCTGGATTTCCAGCGATAATCTCACTTTGGCTGTTAGCGCGAGGAATTTTATCGCTTTTGAGATAAGCGTTGCTGATAGCACGCTATCTCAGCGATAAAATTCCACGTTAGCCGGCGATAATTATCCTAGCGCTAAGTGCGCTTAGCGATAATTATCGCCGGCCCTTGCTGATATGCCCCTAAATGCAGTAACAGGAGATACCTCACAAATCGCCATTGGCCGGGCTGCTTCTAATGACGGCCTAGAGGTGCGAAAGACCCTCTATATGCGAGATTGGGCGGACAGGACATCTGGTATTTTGTGGAGAGTGTCTCGCATCCACCAAACCCTGAAAAAAGGCCCTAAATTATATTGTTATTAATTAAAAGTCCCTCCTAATATTCAAGCATCAGTCACAGGAAATAAATTAATCAAGCAGCAAACGTCAGACCCCGAAGAAACCCTGAAAAATAAATGTACACAAACATCACAATAGAGAGTAAAATGTCCTCTTTAATAGGCAGTAAATGTGCATTACGCGTGGCACTTTATTGCTGAACGTGTATGGTGCACAAACAACAGCATCTGGAAATATGGGGGCATATCAACAACAACCGGCCATAATTATCGCTCAGCGCTCTTAGCGTGAGGATAATTATCGCCGGCTAGCGTGAATTTTTATCGCTGAGATAGCGTGCTATTAGCAACGCTTATCTCAATAGCGATAAAAATCTACACGCTAACAGGCTAACGTGAGATTATCGCTGGAAACCCAGCGATAATCACACGTTACCTTGTTGATAGGGACAGGCAAACTTAGCCATGATATCCTCCTTCCATAGGATATCATGGCTAAGTCTGAAAATTAGCAGACGTAAAAAAGCAGCGTTAACCGCGGTTAGCGCTGCTTTTTTTGTCTCTAACAGGGTTAGCGACATTCTTGATAATAGGAGAAATGTCGCTTAGCGACATTTCTCCTATTATTTTACTCTGGAACGCCCCCTTTGCATCTCATTAGAGATGCAAGGGGAAGCGTAGAGTAAAAGGGTGCTAACATGCAAATTTGCGTGTTAGCACCCTGTTGTTGATAGGGCGCTAGTTTTATCTCTGCTTTTTTGGCTTTTAAAGCCAAAAAAGCAGAGATAAAGCCCTTGTCGATATGCCCCTTAGTTTCTGTGCAGATTTTTCAAATGTGTAAAGAATCTATGAGGCATATCAGCAACAACCGGCGATAATTATCGCTAAGCGCACTTAGCGCTAGGATAATTATCGTCGGCTAGTGTGGATTTTTATCGCTGAGATAGCGAGTTATTAGCAACGCTTATCTCAAAAGCGATAAAAATCCTAGCGCTAACTGCCAAACGTGAGATTATCCCTGGAAACCCAGCGATAATCCCAGGAAGTTTGGCGATAGCTTGCTGATAGGGCCTCACATACTTAGCCATGATATCCACCTTACATAGGATATCATGGCTAAGTCAGTTTCAAAGCAGGCGTAAGGAAAGTAGCGATAACAGAGGTTATCGCTACTTTTCTTGTCGCTATGCTGCTTTGCGTGAGGCTTGATAATAGGTGAAATGTCACTTAGCGACATTTCTCCCGTTATCCTGGGGAGGAACGCCCACTTTGCATCTCATTAGAGATGCAAAGTTGGGCATTAGGAATTCAGGCGCTAAGGCAAGGTTTCACGCGATAGCGTGACCTTGCTAATATAGCGATAAAATTATCGCCGCTTTTCGGCAGAAAACGGCCACAGAAGCGGCGATAATTTTATATCGCTGCCTTGTAGATATGCCCCTTAGTTTGTTTTCATCCTTTTAAAATCTTTTTATACATCACAATCCACAATTTAAAAAAATACATTATATAATATATGTACTCACTTAGGGGCATATCAACAACAACCGGCGATAATTATCTCTAAGTGCACTTAGCGCTAGGATAATTATCGCCGGCTAGCGTGAATTTTTATCGCTGAGATAGCGTGCTACTAGCAACACTTATCTGAATAGCGATAAAAATCCTCAGGCTAACAGGCTAACGTGAGATTATCGCTGGAAAGCCAGCGATAATCTCACGTTACCTTGTTGATAGGGACAGGCAAACTTAGCCATGATATCGTCCTTCCATAGGATATCATGGCTAAGTCTGAAAAATACCAGACGTAAAAAAGCAGCGTTAACCGCGGGTAGCGCTGCTTTTTTTGTCTCTAACAGGGTTAGCGACATTCTTGATAATAGGAGAAATGTCACTTAGCGACATTTCTCCAATTATTTTACTCTGGAACGCCCCCTTTGCATCTCAGAGATGCAAGGGGAAGCGTAGAATAAAAGGGTGCTAACATGCAAATTTGCGTGTTAGCACCCTGTTGTTGATAGGGCGCTAGTTTTATCTCTGCTTTTTTGGCTTTTAAAGCCAAAAAAGCAGAGATAAAGCCCTTGTTGATATGCCCCCAATTGCTTTATATTTTGAAATATGTGTTAAGTTAATTTACATGTATTTCAGATTGGCCCTAGTTAGATAACTTTGACATACTGCAGCCATTTGTACTTTCACGCTCTCTATCCCGAGGAGATTGTCACTGGGTTGTAAAACTCACTCATTTTGCAGTAAGAGAAGGGAAAAGTAAACATAATCGCCAATCTCCATGGTAACAAAGAATAAGCAGCAATTTGTGGAAAGACAGTCTCTGGCCTTTGACCTTTGTCTTTGAACTGGCAGAAAATGCTGCAAGATAAAAACTACATCGAAAGGCCTTTTCAGTGTTCAGTTCCCTTGAAAACTCATACCAGGTTATTCTGGGGGTGCTGTAGCACCTGCTGCACCCCAAGTTCCAGCACCCCTGTGTGAGCCTGATCTTTGCACTCCCGGAGCACTATGGTGTTACAGAGGGGCTGCAGATGCTATGCAGCCCCTTGGCCTTCAGAGGGCGTTCGCTCACGTGCATCGGGACAGTGCCCTATGCAAATGAGGGAATCAGCTTGTCTGTGTCCCCGTTTATGGGCACGGGCACAAATGGCAGCAGCATCGTAGGAGGTGCACTGACAGTGAGCTACAAAAAAGGTGGTGCATTGTTTGTGCGCTGCCGGGCAGCCGCAGCCCATGCAGGTAAAAGCGGTGGGGCAGTGGGCCGGCTAGGGGCGGATTTAATGTCCTCTCGTCATTGTCCGTCTAAATCCCCCAGCTGGCCCACCGCTCTTACCTCACGGGCCGCGGTTGCTGCGTGGAGGGAGTAACGGGGACCCATGGACCCCCACCATATCCCTCTGCTGACAAGTGCAGACCCTCACTTGTGACCGGCCTTGCTTGTAGGCAGCCTCTCTGTATTTTACTGAATTTGCAGCCCCAGGGCAGCCGCGAGTTTGCAGCTGCCCTGGGAGCCGTGCATTGATTCTATGTACCTGTTTGCGTCTGACACACCTGTTTAAAGGTGCGCTGTGGAGCAAACAGGGACAGTGTGTCCATTACATAGCCCAGGTCCTGGTGTTGCCCATTTTAATGCCACATAAGTGACTTTATTGGAAGGATGAAGGGCTGAGTGGCCTCGCCTGGATTTGAGCTCTTCACCTACAGATCTCACCTGCATGTCAGCAGCAAGCACACAGCTCCCTGACCCATCCTGTTGTTATGAGCTTCTTGAAGACAAGGTACCGGCTTGTCATCTTGACACCTGCACAGACAGCCTCAGCCTCCCTTCACGGGAAGGAACAGGCTTGATTGTCCCTGCAGTGAATCTCACCGTCCCACCTTCAGGGCCACGCCCGGGCTGGGATGCATTGTAGGCCTCGGGCTTAACCCCCACTGTGATCAAAGGGCATGTTTCTGTCTTGGGAACAAGCCCAGTGTTGGCTGTACTCTTAATCCCTCGTAGAACTGTATATAATGTGCAGAACCGTGGGAGCCCACCAGGAGAGTCTGGAGGTTACAGCAATACCAATCCCTGATATAACTATAAATTGCCGCCTGTATGGGCAGCAAGAGCATCTCTGTATGCGCAGGTATAGCTGTCAAAGCTTGGTACAGCCCCAGCAGTGATAGCCCCACATGCTCGCTACAGCCTCATATGCGCAAGGTCACCCTAAGCTGCTCACTGCAGCCCTATGTGCACAAGTGCACCCTAGGATGCGCGCTGCAGCCTCATATGCACAAGTGCACCCTAGGATGCTCACTGCAGCCCTATGTGCATAAGTGCACCCTAGGATGCTCACTGCAGCCCTATGTGCACAAGTGCACACTAGGATGCTCGCTGCAGCCTCGTATGCACAAGCGCACCCTAGGATGCTCGCTGCAGCCTCGTATGCTCGTATGCACAAGTGCACCCTAGGATGCTTGCTGCAGCCTCGTATGCACAAGTGCACCCTAGGATGCTCGCTGGAGCCTCGTATGCTCGTATGCACAAGTGCACCCTAGGATGCTCACTGCAGCCCTATGTGCACAAGTGCACCCTGGATGCTCGCTGCAGCCTCGTATGCACGAGTGCACCCTAGGATCCTCCCTGCAGCCTCATATGCACAAGTGCCCCCTAGGATGCTCGCTACAGCCTCGTATGCACAAGCGCATCCTAGGATGCTCGCTGGAGCCTCATATGCACAAGGTCACCCTAAGCTGCTCACTGCAGCCCTATGTGCATAAGTGCACCCTAGGATGCTCACTGCAGCCCTATGTGCATAAGTGCACACTAGGATGCTCGGTGCAGCCTCGTATGCACAAGCGCACCCTAGGATGCTTGCTAGAGCCTTGTATGCTCGTATGCACAAGTGCACCCTAGGATGCTCGCTGCAGCCTCGTATGCACAAGTGCACCCTAGGATGCTCGCTGGAGCCTCGTATGCTTGTATGCACAAGTGCACCCTAGGATGCTCGCTGCAGCCTCGTATGCACAAGTGCACCCTAGGATGCTCACTGCAGCCCTATGTGCACAAGTGCACCCTGGATGCTCGCTGCAGCCTCGTATGCACAAGTGCACCCTAGGATCCTCCCTGCAGCCTCATATGCACAAGTGCCCCCTAGGATGCTCGCTACAGCCTCGTATGCACAAGCGCATCCTAGGATGCTCGCTGGAGCCTCATATGCACAAGGTCACCCTAAGCTGCTCACTGCAGCCCTATGTGCATAAGTGCACCCTAGGATGCTCACTGCAGCCCTATGTGCATAAGTGCACACTAGGATGCTCGGTGCAGCCTCGTATGCACAAGCGCACCCTAGGATGCTCGCTAGAGCCTTGTATGCTCATATGCACAAGTGCACCCTAGGATGCTCGCTGCAGCCTCGTATGCACAAGTGCACCCTAGGATGCTCGCTGGAGCCTCGTATGCTCGTATGCACAAGTGCACCCTAGGATGCTCACTGCAGCCCTATGTGCACAAGTGCACCCTAGGATGCTCGCTGCAGCCTCGTATGCACAAGTGCACCCTAGGATTCTCCCTGCAGCCTCATATGCACAAGTGCCCCCTAGGATGCTCGCTGCAGCCTTGTATGCACAAGCGCACCCTAGGATGCTCGCTGGATCCTCGTATGCACAAGGTTACCCTAAGCTGCTCACTGCAGCCCTATGTGCATAAGTGCACCCTAGGATGCTCACTGCAGCCCTATGTGCACAAGTGCACCCTGGATGCTCGCTGCAGCCTCGTATGCACAAGTGCACCCTAGGATCCTCCCTGCAGCCTCATATGCACAAGTGCCCCCTAGGATGCTCGCTACAGCCTCGTATGCACAAGCGCATCCTAGGATGCTCGCTGGAGCCTCATATGCACAAGGTCACCCTAAGCTGCTCACTGCAGCCCTATGTGCATAAGTGCACCCTAGGATGCTCACTGCAGCCCTATGTGCATAAGTGCACACTAGGATGCTCGGTGCAGCCTCGTATGCACAAGCGCACCCTAGGATGCTCGCTAGAGCCTTGTATGCTCATATGCACAAGTGCACCCTAGGATGCTCGCTGCAGCCTCGTATGCACAAGTGCACCCTAGGATGCTCGCTGGAGCCTCGTATGCTCGTATGCACAAGTGCACCCTAGGATGCTCACTGCAGCCCTATGTGCACAAGTGCACCCTAGGATGCTCGCTGCAGCCTCGTATGCACAAGTGCACCCTAGGATTCTCCCTGCAGCCTCATATGCACAAGTGCCCCCTAGGATGCTCGCTGCAGCCTTGTATGCACAAGCGCACCCTAGGATGCTCGCTGGATCCTCGTATGCACAAGGTTACCCTAAGCTGCTCACTGCAGCCCTATGTGCATAAGTGCATCCTAGGATGCTCACTGCAGCCCTATGTGCACAAGTGCACACTAGGATGCTCGCTGCAGCCTCGAATGCACAAGCTCACCCTAGGATGCTTGCTGGAGCCTCGTATGCTCGTATGCACAAGTGCACCCTAGGATGCTCGCTGCAGCCTCGTATGCACAAGTGCACCCTAGGTTGCTCGCTGCATCCTCATATGCACAAGTGCACCCTAGGATCCTCCCTGCAGCCTCATATGCACAAGTGCCCCCTAGGATGCTCGCTGCAGCCTCGTATGCACAAGCGCATGCAGCCTCGTATGCACAAGTGCACCCTAGGATGCTCGCTGCAGCCTCGTATGCACAAGCGCATGCAGCCTCGTATGCACAAGTGCACCCTAGGATGCTCGCTGCAGCCTCGTGTGCACAAGCGCATGCAGCCTCGTATGCACAAGGCACCCTTGGATGGTTGCTACAGCCTCGTATGCACAAGTGCACCCTAGGATGCTCCCTACAGCCTTGTATGCACAAGCACACCCTAGGATGCTCGCTGCTGCACCCTAGGATGCTCCCTACAGCCTCGCATGCACAAGTGCACCCTAGCATGCTCGCTGCTGCACCCTAGGATGCTCGCTACTGCCTCGTATGCACAGGTATCACCATGCAGCAGCACGGTATGGGCAGCTATTGCTACAAATGCTCGGGGCATCCAGACAAGCAGAGGAACCACCTATATACTCCAAGCAGCTCTCTTTTCGCACCTTGGCCTTGTAAACCTTCAAGGCCAGTGCAACCTAATATGTGCCATCACAGCCCCATATGCCCCCATCCCTGGCCCATCTGCATTAAACAAAGAGTGGGCAAGGACGGTGGAGCTGGTTCGAAACAGAGCGAACTTTTCTTTAAGGGCGAGAGGGCCTGGTGCTGGTAACACTGACAACAGTGCCAAGAGGCAAAGAGCTTCATGTCGGCGCTCGCACTCCTCACTCCATTCCAAGAGGGGTGAGAGAGGGCATTCTGAAAGTGGCAGAGAACGGTGGGCAGGGGCCCTGGTGCAAGCAAGGAAAATGGTCCCTTTTGACTGTTGTTGGGCTAGTAAAATGTAGCAATTAGCAGGGTTCAGTTGGTCCCGGTACCACTGCACCTGTTGCACCAACAGGAGCTGCGCCCTTGAATTCTGATGTGGCATTTGGAGAGGGAAACATCAACGGCAGGGCACCAAACGCCCCAGGATTCTATTAGTTGCACTCACTTGCAACATGCAAACAACTGAATCTAACCTGTAAGCGCCTAGAAGTTGCTTGAGTGCACCTTCAGATACGCTTTAGTGGACAGACCATAGTGCGAGTCAACACCTTAGGGTCGGAGCCCCGGCACATCTTCCCCTAAACAGTATATTATGATGATTGTTTATTTTGTATGTTTCCCTATGTGCCTGTCGGAAGTCTCTGCTGCAGATGTACCCTGTCATCAGCGTGATTGGTTTTGCGTTTTGGTGGGAGGGTGAGGGTGGCAGACACAAGATGACGATGGAGGAGGCAGGGTCCCTCCCCCACTTTCTATCCCCGGATGGCACCCTGTCCGGTTCACCTCTGCCCTTTCCAAATGTGCAAGTGGGCACTCAATCATTTGACCTTTCGCCCTGAGAGGGGTGCTTACTAAGGGAGGGTGTAACTCGTGTAATTTGCTTTAGTGTAATTACAAAAATGTTACGTGAAATTACACTAGGCGTGCAAACCTCTATTTAGCACTATTTTGCATTGTAAAATTCAACCTCAGAACCAAAATGGGCCGAGGATACATTTTGCACTAAGAACACAGCCCTAAACGCACAACAAATATGAGCAGCAGCGGAAGTCAGTAGCAGCTTACTAAGTTCCTTGTACCTGTGCTCCTGCTGTAGGATTTTTGCCTAAAATTACTTTTAATTTCACGAGCGGACAAAATCACTTTATTTTTGGTAATTTCACATCACAAGAGTAATGCACGATTATAGAAATGACTCTGATTGCTACAGCTTAATTAAAAGGTTGCCCAGACCTTTCCTTTTCCCACACACCCATGTATGCATTTCCTTGTTTGCTTTCACATGCCCGGCACCGTGTTTTACTCATGGATGCTTGCATGGCTCTTTCCTTCACCCCTATAAAAATTCGGCCAGCCCAGTTCACCCCCGTCAATAAACCACAGGAGTAGCTACCAGCGCCAGGATACCTGCCAGGTGACAGTCGCGCTTTATAAATATTTTAAATAAATAAATAAATAAAATAAATTTAAATAAGTATGTTAATAAGTCCCCTGCCGCTCTGTCCACCAGAATAGGTGGGACCATGCCAGCCTCCGTCCAATGGCGGCTGCTGTGAGGCCAGAGTGCTTGAACTAACAGTGGCACACCAGAGGTGGAGGCATCCTAAGGAACCCAGAGGCCCTCCACAGTCAGCCCTGCCCCATACTGTTACTGTTTCCAGCCTCCCTCCAATGGCGGCTGCTGTGAGGCCAGAGTGCTTGAACTAACAGTGGCACACCAGAGGTGGAGGCATCCTAAGGAACCCAGAGGCCCTCCACAGTCAGCCCTGCCCCATACTGTTACTGTTTCCAGCCTCCCTCCAATGGCGGCTGCTGTGAGGCCAGAGTGCTTGAACTAACAGTGGCACACCAGAGGTGGGGGCATCCTAAGGAACCCAGAGGCCCTCCGCAGTCAGCCAGGCCCCATACTGTTACTGTTTCCAGCCTCCGTCCAATGTCGGCTGCTGTGAGGCCAGAGTGCTTGAACTAACAGTGGCACACCAGAGGTGAGGGCCCCTAAGGAACCCAGAGGCCCTCTGCAGACAGCCCTGCCTCATACTGTTACTGTTTCCAGCCTGCCTCCAATGGCGGCTGCTGTGAGGCCAGAGTGCTTGAACTAACAGTGGCACACCAGAGGTGGAGGCATCCTAAGGAACCCAGAGGCCCTCCACAGTCAGCCCTGCCCCATACTGTTACTGTTTCCAGCCTCCCTCCAATGGCGGCTGCTGTGAGGCCAGAGTGCTTGAACTAACAGTGGCACACCAGAGGTGGGGGCATCCTAAGGAACCCAGAGGCCCTCCGCAGTCAGCCAGGCCCCATACTGTTACTGTTTCCAGCCTCCGTCCAATGTCGGCTGCTGTGAGGCCAGAGTGCTTGAACTAACAGTGGCACACCAGAGGTGAGGGCCCCTAAGGAACCCAGAGGCCCTCTGCAGACAGCCCTGCCTCATACTGTTACTGTTTCCAGCCTGCCTCCAATGGCGGCTGCTGTGAGGCCAGAGTGCTTGAACTAACAGTGGCACACCAGAGGTGGAGGCAGCCTAAGGAACCCAGAGGCCCTCTGCAGACAGCCCTGCCCCATACTGTTACTGTTTCCAGCCTCCCTCCAATGGCGGCTGCTGTGAGGCCAGAGTGCTTGAACTAACAGTGGCACACCAGAGGTGGAGGCAGCCTAAGGAACCCAGAGGCCCTCTGCAGACAGCCCTGCCCCATACTGTTACTGTTTCCAGCCTCCGTCCAATGGCGGCTGCTGTGAGGCCAGAGTGCTTGAACTAACAGTGGCACACCAGAGGTGGGGGCCCCTAAGGTACCGAGAGGCCCTCCGCAGTCAGCCATGCCCCATACTGTTACTGTTTCCAGCCTGCTGCACAGCGCTGACATTAAACCGCATATTATACACAGCTCTGGAATCCCCTCTGTCTGATCTTCTCCCAAGACCACCTCCTACATACTGCTCTCCCCATAACTCACATTCTTGTTTGATTTTAAAAAAATGGTGCTGCTTAACCCCCTGCCTTTCACAGTTTTCTATAATGTGCTTATGCATAACCCCATCCCAAATAAAATCCACCCATAACAAGGTTTTTAACAGCATGAAAATAGGTTCTCTGGCCCAAACTTGTGAAAATGAAGGAATATAAGTAAACATTTGGTTCATCAAAATAGCACTTACTGAATTGTCAGACAAGTCTGCAGTCTCCGACCCCTGTGCCCAGGAGCTCCGTGCCCGTGTGTGCAGTGACCCAGGAGCCAGTGGCTTCTCAGGGGTGGCTCCTTTTATGGACTCTTCCCCTCCATGGGCTAGGCGCGCCAAGGGACTTGGCTTCCATCACTCACCTGTGTGCATCCCTTGATTGCCACCTGCCTTCCCACAGACCATCCTCTGCCTGGTAATGAGTGGGCAGTGCCAGTACAAAAGTGGCACCTTCCAATACCATCAATCAACATCTTTTAAAAGGCTGGTGCAAGTGCTGGAAGCCAGCTGAGCAGCGACGCAGCAGTGGGAATTGCATCATTTCCCGAGGACGCCCCCTTTCAAGGAGGGTCCCCGGTACAACTGCTGGGACCTCCTGCGTCACGCCGCCTCAGGCTTAAACGAAAGGCAGTGGTCCATTTTGTGCCTGTCCCTCCATCGGTGTGTATCATCTTTTCTTGTGTCCTTCCACTGCTTATTTTCAGGGAACTACTTTGCTAATTCTGCTTAAGCCCTCCGCGAGGGCACCCACGCCTTCCAGGAGTGCTCTACGGCAATAACAGAAGGGCCTTTGCAGAGCCGAAGCGTCTGAACTGCATTTCCTTTCACTTGAAATGCAGATTCAACCGTGCGACCATGTTTAGTCTGCCGTGAGCGCCCTATTGCAGCAAGCAGACCTTGCAAATGTATAGTTCAAACATCCTCTGCTCCTCACCTTTTTAATAAGCCTTGCACTCAATAAATAACCCTTTCAGAGCAGCCTTAGAATCTCTGAATACCGTTGTTTTCGCTCAGGGTTATTTGCGGTCACACATCGCCCTGTCCTGGGTACATTTCCACTCGTTCTGATTTCAGTGTTTCGCTTTGCTAACTCGTGCGTATACAAAGCGCTTCAAAGCCACGCCAGGCGTAGTAAGAGCTATATAAATGCAATTCCAATCTCAGTACTCGTATTCCTCTACATTTCTACAATGGCTGGAATGGTGATGCTAATGTGTAGTCATCCTACCGTGCTCGCTGAGCCACTAGCGTCACGAAACTTGAGGGGTCCCCTGCAACCTACAGGAAGGCCCCCCTCCGGAGTCAGTCAGGAGCTGTCACGCCAGGGTACTGTGCTGAATGTATCCCTTGAAGCCCAGCCCTCCCCGCACCGCGGGGGCTGCGGGGGCCTTTGTTACGCCACTGGCTACAGCTGTCAGCAGGCCCCGCACAAGGCCTGGTTTCAAGAGGGTCGGTTAATTCCGACCCCGGCATAAACCCATTATCAGATGTGTTAAATACCTCAAACTTCATTGACTTTCGGCAACTCAAACCTGCAGAAATCTAGGAGGGGAAATGTGCAGGGTATTTACTCTACCATGGGGATGTTGGTGCATATTATTCCCCCCAAGCTTGTAATAGGAGCTATTTATCGCACCCGATCAATAAGATACCCGTGGTATTCTTATGTATCAGATATAACAGCCTCTACACTTGTAATCAGGCCAAACTGTCTTTGGCCGCCCTGCATTTCACACACAATACAGAGAACTTCACTTCAGTGATGTTGAAGCAAAGACAAATGTACGTCTCATTTCATTGATTTGTCACACCTGCACCTTTAGCTTTTGTTTACAACAATACAGTTTTGCAGTTTTATACAGAGTACATCACCACAAGGTATTGGATTGCTTTACACGAGCGCCCGTTACACTGATTCTTTAGACACTGCAAGATCACCTTTTTTTCCCCCAATCACAGGATGGTGAGGTAACACCCAGACTCGAACCTGCTTTCCAATGCTAAAGTCGGCTGCTCTGGCTGTAATGTCACATCCTCTCCCATGTTTTCCTCTTTAATTTCAGTTTTGTGCCAGTGCGCTTTCTTCTACTTTTCACAGTTCATTAGTCCCCTTCTTAAATATTTTTCATTTTTTAGGGTGTTGATGGTTTGGCTGATTACAGCAGGTGGTGGCCGATTGTCCGGAGCGCAATCCTCCCAAGACCAGCCCAGCCTTTGGAGGGCATTCCTTCGCCCATGCAGCACTTAAGAAACATGGTCAGCCCTCCTTGAATTGTGTTTCTTGCCCTGATTGTGTTCTTCAGCCCACTGGGCACTTCCGTAAATGGAGGCTGTGCTATATTAGCCTTCTGTTTTTTATTCCAGCAGAGCCTCTCTCGTTTCTCAACTCCATGCGTGAAAAGTTCATTCAGGGGATTCTTCTACATTCTGTGGCTAGTAGCCCTGAATTATTGACCGGAGGAAGCTGACCATGATAATGCATTGAACAGGACTCTGTCTTCACGGCCCCCCCTGCAATGGAAAGTTCCAGGTTCTTGGAGAAAATAAAAGGAGTTTGTGTACAACTTAGAAGTTTACGAAATGACAGTGTAACCCATTTGGTCACACAGTAAAGCTCAGAGTCAATTGATGGAATTAAGTATGGATTCATTACCAATCCAAAGCCAATCTGATATAAATCAATTACAGAAACATAGTATAAAAGTACAAAATCACTAAAGGATAGCCAAAATGGTGAATGACGTAGATTCTCAATAACAGGTAACAAGTGAGGAATTCAGTAGCAGCCATGCATAATATAATGAAAACAGTTTAATGAGTAGATGGAAAGCATCAATCCTCTTGCCTGTACATGAGATTATCTAAAAAGAAGAGAAAAAAACAGTACTACTCAACACCTGGGAAACCCTATTAACTCATAGAAATTAAAAAAGATGTCAGCATAGCAGAACTTCAGTACAAGTTCTCAAAAGTAAAGCATATTGCATAGCATTAAGCACATAACAGAGAAGGAGCAAAGAGGTGTACGTTTTAAAGCCTAAAGGGAATCTCAATCTAGTCACAGTGCAACTCCCAATTGTACCCATAAAAGAACTTTCTAAAATTCTAGGTCATATGTTTAACTGTATTTCATCTTCCAACATCAAAAAGTTGGCAACTATGCTCGAGGCTTCTTCTCCTTGTTCTGCACTTTCTAAACATTCTTTGGTTCCTCCCTACATTCATTACAACTCTTTATCCTTGCCAAAAGATGCTCCTTCCGAGCCCCACTCTCTTTCACACAATGGGCCTTTCTTTATCCATGACCATTAATATCAATGGGGTATCCCAGTAACATGCAGATTTTGCCATGAGGTATGCAACTACTTATATATTTTTCAAGGCCAGTCCACCGTTACTTAGGACTAACAATCAAAGTTACATTGAAATATATTGATACAAAATAATAACGAAAACACGCAGGACTGCAAAAATGGGAGCGATATATATTAAAAAATCATATTTCGTATACGCTGACATACATATCAATGTTCAAAAGACAGGACACATGCATAGGAGTTAAAGTTTACAAGCAAATGTGCTGGATATATTACATAAAAATGAACACAATGGAACATGTAGATAATTAACAGGAATAACAACAAAAAAACATAAAAACAGGGATCGTTTGAGCGTGCAAGAAATCACTGTTGCTCCCTAGGCAGACATATGTTTTTACATCCTAACGTAAATATGTCTACTTGGACATGGAACACTTATTCAGATTACGTATACGTTTCCACCCGCAAGAAAAAATGTGAGTGTAGTTGAATAACATCAGCATGGGGTCTTCCCCAGGACTATATATTCATGAATGTGTCGAATGCCCTAGGTGTTACGTGGGAACACCCACCCTAACGCCAATGGAACAATTCCCTATTGCAGTGTGAGGCAACGCAGTGACTTGCTCTCCCTTGCCTCACACCATATCTACGAGGCCATGAAAAGTCACACAGGTTGGCTTTACGTGGCCTCGTAGATATGGCTCTGTAGTGTGCGGCACCTGAGTGTCATTAAAAGGGATGTTCTGGTGGTTCACAGGGCTTGCAAATGAGCCCCTAATTATCTTAGGGAGCAGCGACAGTCTTTTCCATGGCATGATCAAGGCAAACCTTAGAGTAAATGAGTCCGTGAGATGCTCGAGCTGGCTAAATGCAGCCATGGAGGATAGTGAAGAAGGCGCCTTGTGCAGCAAAACTTCCTAGGTCACCATTACTGGTGGAAAAGTGTAGTAAGAGAACCAGGGAGCCCAGGCCACGGCACAGCCATCTGCCTGCGAATCTTCTAGCCCGTCTTCATAGTCCAATTTGCGTGTGTCCAGAAGTGTACATATTGTACAATTGCATTCACACAAAATATCTTGCATCAGTGCAATGGTACTTGGAAACCTTTTTCACCACAAAGAGCATATTGTGTTCTATTAAGAATGCCCTTCCAATACATGTCACCAATTTCATGGAAGCTCCTTTTCCATTCCCACCCTGGATAGGGATGTGCTTCTACCCTACACAGGAGCAAACTTTCCCAGACTTCGTAAGGGTACAGGATAGCTATTGTCTCCCACTCACAAACTTGCCCAGGACGAGATATGTTTTCTTCCTCCTCACATCCTTGCCTGTGGACCAGGACAGTCTTGTGTGACTTCACCCTCCTTGCCCAGGCATAAATAACGAAGCGGCACAGATTTCAGATATTCTGAGCCTTGTTCACATTGCAAAAAATAAGTGTGAAAGAGAGAGACTCCCCCTACCCTGCTCCCAAAGGGGAAAAGAGCAGTGGCCTTTGGCAAGGGGCGGTTAAGAAATGGTTCCCATCATTAGGAAAGGGCACACTTTTATTTAAATCTCTCTTAAGGCTTTTGTGTCCATGAGAATGACTCAAATGACCCCAGAGAATTTCCTGATGTTCCTAAATCTCAGTGCTACCTAATACCAGGAAACCAGGGTAGATCAGTGTTCGAGATTAAAAAACTGTCTTCTTTATTGGTACAATCATTGCAGTATCACAAAGCATGACCATTATTAAAGCCATAGAGCATGGTGGTTTCATTTTAGGGAATGCATCAGTGGTGAAGATATTAACAACTTTTTCCTTGAACATAGGGCCATCGTATGGCTTCTCCCAATAGACAGATTTATATAGTTAGTCATTAATTTATGTGAACATTGATTTATTTAGTATATATTTATTTTGTTTTAGACATATACCATCATCTGGTCTGAGTCAGTAGAAACATAAATAGACTCATGAGAGGTATCACTAATTGTGAACGCCACATTTTCTTTTGATAATAGGGTGCAGCTGTCCAAGCCTGTGCTGGGGCCACCCATTGAGGATGTGCTGTGGCACGGGGAACAACCTTTACAACGCAACTTTTACATCGCACTACCATTACAACGAAACTGTTACAACGCAAATGCATTGACAACGCATGCCATTACAACGCAAGTCTTTACATCGACTTGCACTAGATGGCGTGCTAACATTAAAAATAGTGTAGTTTACTATCCAAACACCTTCCCTACTGTTACGTGGACTGGAGTTAGAATAGTAAATTACACTTTTTTAATGTTAGCACGCCATCTAGTGCAAGTCGATGTAAAGACTTGCGTTGTAAAGATTTGCGTTGTCACTGCATTTGCGTTGTAAAAATTTTGTTGTAACAGCATGCGTTGTAAAAGCATGCGTTGTAACATCATACATCTGCTGTGGCACAGACCATGCAGTGCAACTAAAACATACTTCAGCACCAGCATAGTTCAAAGAATTGTACTTAGCCCCCTGGTCCATGGCATTTCCAGGACCTCAGGCGGAAACTGAAGAAATATAAATGGGCAGAGTAGAAGTACAGTCTCATTTTCATACACTTTTTGTGACAAACTTTGGGCCAGCTATATTTATTGGCTGTCGAATCATTGTTCTGCCAGGGCAACGAGCCATCAGATTTATAAATGACTGCCAAGCTGGTGATCATTATAAAGCATTGGCATGATCCGCCGTCACTGCTGTTCCAGTCAATGCATTTTGCTCTTTGGTGCAAGGCATAGCCTTGCACCAAACAGTTTTCTTTGTTTTATTATCAAAAAGAAAAAGATAATGACCCCCTTGCCATAGAAGTTATCTCCCGTGGCTAGGGGGCCTTATTTATTTTTTAATGTCCCTCAATACCAGTGTTTGGCTGCGGGTGATGGACAGCAAAAAAACAACTCGATATTTGCCCATTCTCATTGGGCGGGCGGATATATAGCCAATTCTACGATGGTCCTTACTCTGTCGGGCCATTGGAGGGCTCTAACCATGGCAGATATTCCCCATGGTTACACCAGTGTTCCACCTGGGGTACCATTATCTTGGTGGTAAGGATAGTTTGTCACCATTGCAAATTACCGCCAAGATATAAAACGGCCCCTTTGTCTTTCAAGGGGTTTGTTGCTCCAAGTACTATTCAATGAAGAGATGGAAGCATTTCTTTTAACTAGAATTTCTGGAGCATGGTGAGCTCAAGATCAATACTTTAGAGCAGTGCAATAATTGAGAAAATATCATCAATGTACAAACTGAGGGGACAAGGGAGCACAATTAATCGCATATCATTTGATTGGCCTCTTTTAAGGACTAGTAACACATTATCATCATCGGCAAAACAATTCTATCTAGCTCTGGTGGTCTCCGTTGATTTTGTGATTAAGCGTTCTCTTGTGTTCCTCTCAGGTCTCAGAAAGATAATATATATTTTTGGAGAAAAGATGCAGTACAGAAGGCCTGCCCCAGAA
This sequence comes from Triturus cristatus, assembly GCF_964204655.1. Taxonomy (NCBI): domain Eukaryota; kingdom Metazoa; phylum Chordata; class Amphibia; order Caudata; family Salamandridae; genus Triturus; species Triturus cristatus. The sequence continues at coordinate 1,167,874,951 of NC_140593.1, forward strand.
GACAAGATCGCAAAAATTTCTACTGCCACCATATATTTTCCTTTTGTGCTGAGGTAAGCTGGGATAAAAGAGAGCCAGACACTGATGAACACCAGCATACTGAATGTGATAAACTTGGCTTCATTATAGCTGTCTGGCAAATTCCGAGCCATGAATGCTATCCCAAAACTTATGCATGCCAATAGTCCCAAAAAGGTCAATGTAGAGTAGAACATCTGAATGGATCCCTCGTTGCACTCTGCTATGATCTTCCAGCTGTCTGCACTGTTGTTAAGTTCTGGAAATGGAGGTGAGGTTCCTAGCCAAGTAATTCCAATAGAAAACTCTATAACAGAGCAAACCAGCATGATGATGTAAGAAGTCCTGGAGCCAATCCATAACCTTAATTTGCTGTTCGGCTTGGTGGCTCTAAAGGCAATGACCACTGTTAATGTTTTAGCCATCACACAAGAAATAGCAAGTGAGAATGTTACACTAAAAATCACTTGACGGAGCATGCAGGTCACTCTGCTAGGCATGCCAATAAAAACCAAGGAACAGAGGAAACACAGCATAAGAGCAACAAGGAGAAAATAACTAAGGCAGACATTGTTAGCCCGCACAACTGAGGTGTTCCGATACATTATAAAAATACATAATACACCAATGGCATTGAAGAAGAGAAATAATGCTACTGAAGCCAAGATGATACCCAGTGGTTCTGCGTAGGACAAAAATTCAATTCCCTTAGGTATGCATTTGTCTTTTTTGTAATTTGACCAGTGATCCTCTGGGCATTTCATGCAGTCCAAGGAATCTGTTGGTGATAGCAGATGACAGCTTTTAGGATTAAATATCATTCAGTGATATTTAGACAGTATTTACAAAACAATAACATAGCACAGTGTTACATTGCAGTCACCAACAGTGAACATCATAGAGTGATATATCAGTGTTCCTTTTTTTTATTTTTTTTATTTTATTTTAATTTTTTTAGGTTACATACCCCCCGTGGTGGTGGGGGAGGAATTAGCAATGAAATCATAATCTTACAAACAGATAGCCATGAAGAAGAAAAAAATTGTACGACAAAGATACATTAGGTTAAAGAACTAGAAGCAAGATCATACATAGAAGTATACATGAAGGCAATGCAGAAAAACTCATATAAATTATTAATTTGTCGACCATTCTAGACAGGGAGCCCAATTCTTGAGAACAGATAAACATCAAGCCAATCCTCTAAACTTTTTATACATGAAACTAAAGTCATATAGACTGAAAAAAAAAAGGGAATTATACAACAAAAATATGTTTGGTTTTGAAACTAAAAGCAAAATCGTACAAAAATGTATAGATAGTAGCAATACATAGACTGAGATAGATTATTAATTTATCAACCATTCTTGAAAAGGAGCCCAATTCTTGAAAGCAATTAGGCGTCGTGTATTTCCTCTAAACTTTTGTACAGCATTTTCTAATTTAAACCAGGCCAACATCCTAGCCTGCCACTGAGGAAAAGTAGGTGGCTCAGAATTTATCCAAAGAGAAGTAATACAAAGTCTGACCATTGCCATTGCGATAAACAAGAAGGCCTGTATGTGGCCTGGTCTCTCAGGGGCCATAGAATATTGATAACCGGTAATTACCATTTCTGCAGAGATTTTGATTGGAGTATGAGTAATCTGTATTAGAAAAGTTTCAATTTGATTAATAAAAAGCAACAGCTCGGGGCAGTCAAAAAACATATGAAGCGAATCTGCAGACGGAAATTTGCATCTTGCACAGGTTGAGCTTTTACCCCCGATAGCCGTCCCCCATCTGACCAATTTTGCAGGTGTGTAGTAGAGATTGAACATGGCCATATAGCTTTGAGTGCGAAGGGTACCGGAAACCAAAGTGGTCCTAGCTAAGACCAATGGAAATTTTAAGTCAATACTAGGTACTCCAAATTTAATCGCCCATTTGTTATTGTGATCTGATAGGTCATCTGGGAGTTGAGACAAAAAAGATTGATATAGAGTCCCTATTTTTGCTTTCCTTTGAATTAGTTCAACTATCGGAATTTTATCAAACAAACTTGGGTTCAACAAAGAGATTTTATCGAGAAAACTTCGTATTTATAAATATTTAAAGAAGTGATTATGCTGTAATTTAAACGTATGTTTTAAAAACTGAAAAGAGGCCATCTGGCCAGAATCGGCGAGATTTCCAATATGTCTCAGACCATAAGAAGCCCAGATAGAGACTACACCCTCTTGAAATATTGCTGGAAGTAATCCAGAGGCATTTAATGGTGTATAGTAATTAAGCTTAGGAATCAAAAAATGACGGCGGACTTTCTGCCAAATCGAAAATAGAGCCCACAGCACCTTGAATCTAGTTTTCTTGAAATAACTTGGTTCAAGAATACGAGTTAGTATTCCTTTTGTGGCGTCGCCTAGTGCAATTGAGTATATAGATGGTACCAAATGGAGTGATGTCTCAACAGTCTCCCCTGATAATGGGAAAACAAATTGCTGGATCATGGCTGCCCAGTAATAGTAAACTAAATTCGGAACTGACCAACCCCCACGGTCCTGCGGGAGGCACAGCCATTTGGTGGCCCTTCTTGGCTTACGGTATGTCCATAAAAACCTTTGACAAATCCTTTGAGCTCTTATTAGAGTAGGGCTAGTAATTAATAATGGGATAGATCTAAATAGATATAAAAATTTAGGGAGGACGAACATTTTGAGAACATTACAACGCCCAAATAAAGAAAGGTGAAGATGATTCAACCTTTCTAGTTTATTATGAAGCAAATCAATAACAGGAAAATAGTTCAGGTCAGGAATCTGTTCGACTGCAGCCGAAATCTGAACGCCTAAGTATGTTGCCTGTGAGCTGATAGGAATCTGAGATACTGGCATAGCCGACGTTTGTAGGATTTGCGTTTTTGCAATATTTAACTTATAACCCGAAATTGAGCCAAATTGAGCTGCTAAAGTCTCCAATGCCGGAAAAGAGCCAGCAACATTATCTGTTAATACTACTATATCATCGGCATATGCCAGTGCCTTATATTCAATACCATGAGCTATAATTGGAGAAATATTTTGAGACTTTTCTATAAGGGACAGAAAAGGATCAATGAATAGAGCAAAAAGGAGGGGAGAACAGGGGCATCCTTGTCTGGTGCCCCTGCTGATCGGGAAATAAGATGATTCATTCCCTGAAATACGTATTTTAGCAATTGGGGATATATACAGGGTTTGTAAAGCCAGAATGAATTCCGGCGCAATACCTTTCCAATGCAGGACAGCCCATAGGTACCCCCAGGAGACCCTGTCGAACGCCTTCTCGGCGTCCAACAGGATCACCCCGAGGGGAGAATTTGTGACCTTGGCCCAATCTAGGAGGGCAATAACCCGCTTGATATGATCAGTCGTGTCCCTACCAGGGATGAACCCGTGCTGACGGAGAGAGACTAAAGGAGAAATTATTTGAGCTAACCGAAAAGCTAAAATCCTTGAATAGATTTTACTATCAGTGTTTATGAGTGCTATAGGTCGATATGATGCGGGGTTTAGTTCATCCTTACCCTTTTTCTTAAATAGTACAATTGTTGACTGCCGCCAAGAGTCGGGGATAACCCCCAACTGGGCAAGTTGAAAGACTTCTAGCAGCTGCTTCTTAAATAGGTATGAGAAAGTCTTATAAAATTCTAGGTGAATAAGATCAGGCCCAGCTGCTTTACCGTTAGAAAGAGATTTCATAGCAACTAAAATCTCTTCCCAACTGATGGGTTCAGCGAGAGTTAGATTCTGATCGGTAGAAACCTTCTGGGTATCAGAAGATTCAAAAAATTGCGCTAAACGGGTTTGTTGCTGCTCAGATATATTAGACTCCTCAGTGTAAAGGGTCGAGTAAAAATCGACAAACGTGTTCAGAACTCCCTTAGGAGAGTCCTGAATTATACCGGCCTGATCCTTAACCCTGAGGATTTGGCTAGCTATAGCCCTTTGCTGTAAACGTTTTGCTAGAACCTTTCCAGCAGCTTCCCCCACCTCGTACATTGAGGATCGAAATTGAAAATACTTAGTTGCTATATCCTCATAGAGAGGATCCAGGAGATTAGATTTGGCCAAAGCGACTGCTTTCTGGCTGATTATTACATCCTCACCCCTACGGATGTTGGTACTTAAGTCTAGCTCTGCTTGTTGAAGTGCTTCTACTCTATTTTTGAGAATCTGTTGCTCTGTTTGCCAGCGATAGGATGCAATTCTCTTGGTTTCACCGCGTAGAGCGGCTTTGAAAGTGTCCCAGACTATACTAACTGATGCGGTAGAATTATTAATTTCGAAAAACTCTGGGATCCAGACCAACATACGTTCCTGATATAATTTATCAAACAAAAGCTTCCTATCAAAGGTCCATGGTCTAATCGGATTAACAGAGCGATCCCATGAAAAGCTGAAGATAATGGGATTGTGATCAGATATGGTCCGTGGATTGATTTGGATCTTAATAGATCCCAAAACTTCGGGAGACATAAAAACAAAATCGATACGGACCATCTTTTGGTGAGGTGTTGAGTAAAAGGTGAACCCGTCATGAGTTGGGTGATTGATATGCCATAGATCTACCAACCCATGTTCTGAAAGTAACGTACGTAGCGCCTTATAGACTTGAGGCTTTCGCCCGACATAGACACTATGCTTTATAATATCTAACTGACTAGGGATATTAATATTAAAATCCCCACAAAAAATCAGTGGGTGTGGCCATATAGCTAATTCCAAATTTAAGTCCATCAGGACCTGTGGGTCATCTAAATTAGATGCATATATCGAGCACACCGAAAGCGGACAATTATTAACCAGTAATTCTGCGATTAGCCATCTGCCAGCGTTGTCCTGCTTAATCCTTTTAACCCGCCCGACCCCAGCTTTTAAAATTATGGCAACACCCCTGATAGTAGAGGTTTGTCGAGTGGAAGCGACTAGGTCATAGCCCGGAAATCTAAGAAGACGATGGTTACCCCAGGGAATATGGGTTTCCTGGAGAGAGATTAGGTCCACATGCATCACCTGTAGCATCTTATAAAAAATCCTACGCTTCTTGGGATCATTCAGTCCACAAATATTCCAGGTTGCACACGTCAGTCTAGGACCAGCCATTGATTATGGTAAAGAAAGAATATATCTAATGCAGTATTTAGAATTTTTATGAAATGTATTCCTATATACATCTTTGAAAATAAACAAGTGAACAATATCTTTAGTACTTTAGTAATGATCCTGCTGATAACTATTCGAAAAACCCTATTCAAAACTTCCACCCACCACCACAGCACCACCCAGTGAGCCCACCCAACCACCCTCCCCACCCCCTGCTGAGCCCACCCACCCTCCCAAAACTCCCCCTTGCCCCTCTCCCCCCATACGGAGCACAGGACCGCAGTCCTTGTGATGGTTGAGTAAGCGTCACCCCACGCTCCGCCGGACCCACAATTTCTCCTCGCAAGAAAAAGAATAAAAAAAGGGGGGATGACCCCAAATTTAGCAACAAAAGAAAGTTCAGAAGTTCATTTCCACGAGTTGGGTCATCCCCTAGGACCTAGAGAACGGTATAAGATATAGTCTGCTCCACAATTGCAAGTAAATAATGAAAAAAAAAAAAAAAAAAAGCAAGATGGCGGCCGTGACCTCGGCCGAGTGAGGCAGCGTTCGCTCTGCCGGACCACAACGGATCTCGAAACCAGGGCTCTTGAGAATCTCGCACTGCATTTGAAGATAAACCTGATGAATAATCTGAAAGGATAACGATATTCGTTCATGACCCTTGCTCTTCATCTGGACATCACTGGGCTTACGCTCATTCTGAAGCAGTGCTGTTTCTGCCTGATTCTCTCCGTATTTCGAACGGCGTCTTAGGAGCTCTCCCCCTTCAAACCCGCTGCTATACCCGGAGCTCCTTCCTACCGTTTTCTTTCGTCATTGAGGATGCCGCCGAAACCCCTTTCTAAAGCCGCGGCTGCTGCTCTGAAGTCCCGCAGTTCTGCCCGTAACACACAGGACATGGATTTGAAAGCCTCCGGTACTGCACACTCGAAACCCCGAGCTCAAAACACAGACAAGTCTTCTCCTTTGAACTCTGTTGTTGCTGTTTCTCTTTCTTCAACGGCTGCTAAGGGGCAGACGATTCCTGATATCTTTAACAAGCTGGATGTAAGAAAGAAAACTCCGAAGTCGAATGAAGCATCCAACTCGCTTTCTGTTACTCTGAGGGACGCCGCATCGGTCTTCAATGACTTGGCGGGTATGGAGGGGGAAAATCTGCAAATATTTAATGACTCCTCGCTTCCTCACTCTATTTCTACTGTACAAGACTCACCTCCTTCTGTGATGTTAAACTCTACCCAGCAGGAAGTATCCCGGACCCCCGGCTCTTCCAAAGCTGTATCTGTCACGGCATGCTGCATTCTGGGTAATGAAGTTCAGTTTCCTAATACATCCAAACCCGCTATTTTAGAGTTACCCGCTGACCGTTCTAATAACGCTAAGGGGTCCGAGGTTAGTGAGTCTACAGATAAATTCTACTCAGTGTCTGATCACTCTGGATCTGGGGAGGAGGATGACCCAGATTTTCAATGGTCGGATAACGATAACGATAGCGATGTGGCTGATTGGCGACTCAGCAAGCCTCCTAGGGACAAGATGGCAGACACAGTGCGCAAGGTCCCCAGATCCAAGACATCTTGCCAGCATACTGCAAAAAATACACAGAGTCTATGTCGAGAGGCTCAGCCTCAATCTGATCTGCACGCAACCCCAGGTAGTACTGGAGGGGACTCTTTTGATATCCCCGAAGAAATCTCTCTTGTGACAATCTATCGCACGATAATGATTCATAGAGAAGCCACTAGGCAAGAAAATATCCGTACTCAAGGGGTCTGCCGTAAAATGCAAAACTCCTTGCGCCGCGTCATCAAGTCCTCTGCTGAAACTGTTGCAAGGGTCGCAGAGGCCGAAGAACGAATTTCAGCCCTAGAAGATGCTGTTACAACACAGAAAGATCTAGTTATGGAGGTCAAAGAACATCGCCAGGATATCCTATGGAAACTCTCTGACCTTGAGAATCGGGCCAGAAGGAACAATTTCCGCGTCCTGGGGATAGAGGAGAACAAGGAGGGCAATGACACCCGAAAATTTATGGTCGAACTTTTCACAGAGGCCTTCCCAGAGCTTACTCAATGGGACTGGAATCTTCAGATACAACGAGCACACCGTTTCCCACTAACCAGGAAAAAACAGTCTTCTTCTAGTGCTAGTAATCCATATCCCCGAGCCATCTTGGTCTGTCTCAACAACTTTCTTGCCCGAGAATCTATATTTGATTTAGCTAGACCTAATAAAAAGCGGTCTGCCAAAGGCTGTCAGTTCTTTGTCCGTCCGGATCTTTGTGCAGAGACAGTCGAGCGCCGCTGGCATCTGCGTCAGTTAATTTCTATGTTTCAGGTGAAGGGGGCCCAGGTGTTTTTGCTTTTTCCGGCAAAGTTGAAAGTGATTTTTAAGGGACAGATAAGATTTTTTTTTTCGGAGATACCTGCTAAGGAATTTCTTGATTCAATTTAGTTGAATCTCTCAAGGCCTTGCTTTCTTTTTTTTTTTTTTTTTTTTTTCCGATATATCAGTGTTCCAATGTATATGTGAGTGCAGAAAAATAAATACAAGTTAGCCCACAACTCCCCTTAAATCCTGACCAACCTTCAGTACCCCAACTACTGGTGTGGCACAGTGAGCAAAAGAATGATGGATTCAACTCAGATCTCTACACTAGGAGCGAGTAAATGAAAGGTTTCAACACTCTGTCCATCATCATGTTGTTTTTGCTATGAGTAGCACATTGCACCCTCAGTAGTATGTTTAGTAAGACGTTTAACTATTGTATGCACTTTCTTTTTATTTGGGTGTCCTGTTTGATTTTTCAGGTGCATGGGGTGCTCATATTTGTTCCAGCATCTCCTGGCCAGTAGGTTGTAAACATTTGACCCTGCTTATTTTTGTTTATATTTCTTCGTGTACTCCAATTGCCATTTTTTTACATGGATTTGGGGCTACTCTAACTGTCACACCTTACAGGTTGAAGAGAATAGCATATGTATATGCCTCCTAAATCAACCCACTGCCTGCTCAAGTTTTATCTGTCATAGTGAATTTAGCTTGTCCTATTTTACTATGGATATTGGCCTGGGCCACCCCTGAGGTTGGCCTAAATAGAAAAGTTATTACTGATTGCCTTCAACAGAGAACACGGGTCTATCACTTCCTTGGTTAGATTATGTTGCTTCAGTTGTAAAAGAGCTTGGACACCTAGAGCTATTTTGCTCACCCGTGCGGATTATTAAAGCAGATGAAAGGGTTGTAAAAGCATTTTTCTTAGAAAGATAATGCTCCTTAAGGGAAGGGACTGAAGGATGTAAATCACTGTGCACAAGTGTAGGAAATTAGGGTCTGCTTTTATGTTCACCCCCACTTTTTGCCTGGTGCTATGTTGTTTCGTACTAGTCTGACTGGGATCCTGCTAATCAGGACCCCAGTCTCTGTGCTGTTTTCCCTAAATTGTTATGGTAAGTACATAGGTAAATCCCAGATTGGGCACTGGTGTACCCTTGTCAGTCCCTAGTATATGGTAGAAAGGTATCCAGGGCACAGGTACACCAGGGTCCCCCACGGGCTTAAGCGTGCATTATGCTACCCGTGGGGGATCACTCAAACAGCCTGTGTAAGCTGGTGCTAGCGCCACTTCAAAAGATATAGGTTTCCCTATGTCTAAGGTCACTCCACTTAAAACCTATAAGTTACCCCTAAAGCAGGCCATTACAATCCTGAAGTCAGGGTGCTCGGTTCTAAGTGTGAGGGTGCCCCTGCATGACTGAACTTAGGGTTGGGTAGTTAAGGGTCTAGCACAACCATTTCTCCAACCTCAGAGAGTTTAGTTCCCACTAGGTTAGCTAGGTGCAACACCTCACTACACCTAGTATGTCTTCAACAGGAGAGGCCAGTGGCTCTCTGCCTTCTAGATACAGTAGCCTCTAGGTACTGAGGGCCCTGTGTTCCGCTAGGAAGCTCAAGACGGGGAAAGGTCCTAATACTCAATACCTCCTAGAGGTGTTACTTTTGGATGACCTACAGAAAGCTAGTGGGTCAGAAGAAAAGGACAGTGTGTGTGAGCAGGGGACAGAAGATGGGTCAGGATGGACCCCTCCTTTTACTTTGATTCTAACCCTGACCAGGAGGAGTCTCATGACTCCCACCTTGAGAACTCAGATTCCCCCTAGGATAGTGCAGATGGCACAGAGGGTGTCCCTAGGAGTAGGTCTCCCTTTTTCCTCCTGGCAGGGTCCAGAGTAGACCATGGAGGTCTATATTCTCTTCTAGAGAATCCAATGCTTTAGGACATTCTATAGGAACCTCCACATCAAGTAAGAGGGATAGCTCTTTGGACAGCGAGTACCAACTGCTTGAACTTGAAAAAGCAAGGCTTAGGCTCAAGAAAGGTCAGTTGGCCCTTGACAAAGAGTCCCTAAAAGTCCAGAAGGCTAGGAAGAATCTGGGACTAGAGTCCCATGGTGGCAGCAACAGTGTCCCTACAATGGGAGAAATTCCTCTTGACAAAAAGAACCGAGCAGGATAGTCCCTTCTTACGAGGAAGGGGATGATATCCATAAATGGGTCACTGCTTTAGAGAGGACCGGTAAAGTTCAGAAGGTCCCTCAAGAGCAATGGGCAGCTATCCTGTGGCTCTCCTTTGCTAACAAAGGTAGAGATAAGCTCCTCGCTGTTAGAGAAGAGGATGCTGACAATTACCCAATGTTGAAGAATGCTCTCAAAGATGGGTTCGGCTTAACAACTGAGCAATATAGGATTAAGTTCAGAGACACTCAGAAGGCACACACCGAGGACTGGGTACATTTTGTAGACAGTGCTATTTAAGCTATGGATGGTTGGCTTCATGGAAGCAAGGTACAGGACTATAAGTGGGTGTACAATTTGATTATGAGGGAGCATATCCTTAATAATTGTCAGAACCAGCTTTTGCATCAGTACCTGGTCGACTCTGATCTGACCTCTCCCAAACAATTGGGAAAGAAGGCAAACAAATATGTACGCACCAGGGTTAACCTCTTGCATGCCCGCCCCTTTCCCCGCCCAGTGCCGCGCCTTCCATTAGCGGGCGGAGTTCATGACGAGCTGGACTCGTCATGGGCACAGCGCCACCGCAGCCCATGACGAGTCCAGCTCGTCATGGGCACTGAAGGGGTTAAGCAGAAAAACCATGGTAATGGAAGTGACCAGAAGAAGCAACATTCTTCTAAATCTCAGGATAAGGTTTGTAGGGATAGGGTCCGGCCTCCCCCGTAATCGGGTGGTAGGTCCGAGGGCATTCTTCCGGTCGGGCGGGCGGAGAATGGGCTCGAGAGTTCCGCTCCGCGCGCTCGAGCGGGAAGCTCTCTGCTGCTAGTCACCCTTCTCCGGGGTCTTACGGGCTCGACTCAGGAAACGGACCGGTTTTGGTCGAGAGGAGTTGGCAGCGGAGAACGGACATCCGTACCAGGGTGCACCCGGTGAGTAGAATTTTGATTTGAAGCACTGGCAGTGCCTGTTTTGGTTTTGAAACACGCGAGGTGGAGCGTGTAGTGGTATTTGAAGCACAGGCTCTAGGGCGGTGCATTGATTTTGAAGAATGTACTGAGGAGTGGTGCCACTGTTGGTTTGAAGCCCGATTGGTATGGCTGGGAATTGATTTGGAAATACATGTACATATGATATGATTTGAAGGGCCCATTTTTCTGACTTGATGAACCGCGCGCGGAATATAGCCCGATTGCACCTGGGAAACTCACGACCCAAGCTGGGTAGCCACGAGGCATATCCTCGGTGAGGCACCGACCTCTCCGGGACCGGCCTCAGTGGTGAACCAGAGAGGCAGTGAGAGGATCCATGGTGTAGTCAGGGATGTCTATTGTTGAAAATACTACCGATTAGTGTGGGATTGGCTCACTGACTAGGTGGTAAGAGTTGTAAACTCTTGATTGTGGTTTATGTCGTTTGTGTTTGTATTGAACTAATCACCATGCCTTGTTTTAGTAAATTGAACTGTTTCAGCTGTTGTTGTCGGTCGGGTGACTCTCGGCTAGCTGAGAGTCAGCCTGCCCCGCCGGAAGGCAGCCCCAGCCACTATATGTATGTAAAGCATGGAATCACCCCTTTATTGTTTTGTACTCTGTGGCATAAGTATACTAAAAGTAACGAAGAATTGCAATGGCCAAAGACTGGCTCGTTTGATGAGAAAAAGATTGCTTTCTTGCAGGAACAACTGTTCTCCAGACGCAGCCGCCAGGCTATGTTCGATGCTCTGGGTTCATGGCTGAAAGAAGCCAAGCAATGCCGAATAAGGGAGGAGAAGCAATCTAGGGCTAAGGCAGGACAGAATGTGACTCAGAAGGCCATGGCTTATGATAGGTCTCGAGTAGAAAAGGGAATAGACTGTATGAACCGTGAATTTCGATTGAAGGTAGATAAGAGCTATGTGACTCGGTCCAATGCTGAAGATGAGATAGAGGATTTATTGGATATACGACCACCGCCTCCTTATGTGCCGCAACGGCTGTACCCGGAGGTGGCTGGAGTCTCGGCTTCAGCCACGGCCGCACCCTTAGGAATCTCGGGAGCCTCAGCCCCTCCGGCTCTCCCCAGTCCCCCTCCCTCGACAGAGCTCTTCCGACTGTCTACATCTATGTCGGATGTGATTACTATGTTACCAGCATTGCTAACTGCTGCAGCAGCTGGGACAACACAGCTGCCACCCGGGTCAATGACTTCCCCTTCTGCCTTGCCCTCCTCCTCCGCGAGTACTACGCCAGTAGCAGCTGTCACCACTCCGACACGTCCGGTCCCCCTGGCTGAGGGTAAAAAGTTGTTTACTCGTTCGGCCTTGGGAACCGAAGAAAAGGACGCTATTGCTGTGCAGGCGTCCCAATGGATGCGGCAACCCATTTATTTATTATCAGATATTTGGAGCACCATGAGGGACTACGAACCGGTAATGCAGCAGCATGCATTAGAACATATGGCAAACCGCCTTATATCCTTATGGGAACAAGTCCACCCGGACGGAAGGGCTCCGGCCATATTATACGATATTGTCACCCAAGCCCACAAATCCCGCCTTACCCCCGAAGAAGTGTATGAGAATGTGCGGACACTGGTGTCATATAGAACCCGCCTGCAGCCCACTAACCCTCCGGGGCTATCCCAGTACCCTATGCGGGAAGTACACCCTATCTACCATCCCGAGATTACGGAAGTAGTAGACGCCCAGGGGGTAGTTACTCGTCACAGAGTGGAGGCGCGTTTCCAGGAACAATGGGTGTACACTCCCTGGAAACGCAGTGAGGTGTTGTCACTAAAAAGTCAGTTACCAGATCCCCGGAAGAATCCCACTGCGTACTACAAAGAACTCACTGAGGCGGCTTCCTCCGCAATGACGCTGGCAGATATCGAGCTATTCTTCGCTCTACTAGTACCGGTGGACATTTGGCGCCAGGTGCATGATCAAGACCATGCAACCGAATTTGGGGGGACCTGGGAACAGCTACGGGGATGGGATAGGGATCGTAAACCAGGGAATAAGCCCCGAGCGGAAATATTGGCCCTCCCTGATAGGATAATAAATTACATGCATTCACTGATCCCTCCCCGGAAAGTGGACTGGGATAAGTTGACAGCCTGCAAACAGAAAAAGGATGAGAGCGTATCTGATTTCTTTACGAGATTTGAGGGAGTTTTCATTGATTTCAGTGGACAGGACCTAGCCACTGAAGGGGGGGTACGGTTGTTCGTGAATCGATTCGTGACCAATCTGTTGCCAGAGGTGTCGGCTCGATTACAGGCTGCCGAAAGCACCTGGACAACCACCACCCCGTCAACAATATTGAGCATGGCCAAATATTATGAACATCGGGAGAATGAAAGCAAGGACAAGACAGAAAAGAAGTCGAAGGATTTAAAGACTCGAGTATTGTTACAGCAAGTAGAAAGAGGACGGGGAAGAGGTAGAGGGTCACAGAATTTTGCTTCGAGAGGGGCGGGTTCGCCACAGACGATGGGACGGACAGATTTGGGCATAAACCAATGCGCCTTCTGTAAACAGGAGGGGCATTGGCGAGCACAGTGTCCGTTACTATATGAACAGAACAGTGTTCCGAGAGGACGGGGAAGGGGACGTTTTACTGGACAGCGAAGGGGATCTACGAGAGCAGAGCATTCGGCGACAGGTGAGATAGGTCAGAACTGTTTCGACCACGGTCAGGGAAGACAGTATTATAATGACGATTATGTGGCAGGCGAAGGATCGGGTTATTCTCAAGCATAGGACAGCCAAAGACAGAGTCAGGGGCAGGTGTCGATTCCAATTGATCAAGCTGGACCTTACGTTCATGCACGACTACTTAATGCATCAGGTAAGTTTCTAGTTGACACTGGGGCCATGAACAGTTCCGTTTCACGTGCCCTAGTCCCGGGGGCTGCTCTGTCTGGCCAAAATAATGTGTCTGTGGGGTTTTCTGGAACTCCGGTGGTAAGCCCCATCTCAGAACCGCTTCCCCTTACCCTGGGACCGGTATCAATAGACTCCCCTTTTCTTTTGACCTCCCAGTGTGGAGAGAACCTTTTAGGCATGGATCTACTAAAAAGATTACATGCCCACATTTATTGTTCCCCAGAAGGGGTCTACCTGACCATAAAAGACCCTTCTCCCCTCTCTGCACAATGCTTCTCTAAGACAGAACCTTTACCACCAGAACTGGCGAGCATTCCGGAGACCCTCTGGGCGACCGGAGACACGGATGTGGGCCATTTACGAATAACCCCAGTATCGATTACCTTAAAACAGGACGCCCAGTTACCAAAAATTCCCCAGTATAAAATTGCCCCTGCCGGGGAACGGGCTCTAATGGCTATCATTCATGATTTGATAAAGACTGGAGTAGTGGAAGAAACGGCCTCTAATACATGTAATAGCCCTATTCTTCCGATTCTTAAACGAGCCCCGACACAACCGACTCCTGATTATGCTGATACCTATCGATTTGTGATTGACCTTCGAGAAATCAATAAGATCGTGGTACCCCAGTACCCTGTGGTACCTGATATTAATTCCGTCCTGCCAATGATTCCTCCAACGGCACAATTTTTCTCAGTTATTGACTTGAAAAACGCTTTCTTTAGCATCCCTATACATCCAGATAGCCGCTATCTTTTCGGCTTCGCATTGGGGGGCCGTAGCTTCAGATTCTGTCGCGCCCCCCAGGGGTTTACAGAAAGCCCCAGTATCTATAGTCAGGCATTGAAATGGATACTGGACACCTTGAGTTTGCCACCAGGTAATGTATTACTTCAGTATGTCGATGATCTCCTGGTGGCCTCTGATACTGAGGAGGGCTGCCGAACGGCGACAGTGAAATTGCTGCAACATTTGGCAAAACATGGTAATAAAGTATCATTGTCTAAATTCCAATATTGTCGACCGGAGGTGACCTATCTCGGTCATCTCCTGTCGAAGGAGGGAAGGCGATTGACCCCGGAACGTATAGCATCCATTACTAACATGTCTGTCCCTCGCACGCAACGTGATGTCCGTGCTTTGCTTGGCATAACCTCTTACTGTCGCCAATGGATTCCTAACTACTCTCTCATCACTAAACCTTTCTTGTATTTGATCACCAAAGACGTGCATGAACCCCTACCTTGGACTGATGAGTGTCAAATAGCTTTTCTTTCTCTGAAGGCTGCTTTATGTTCTGCTCCTGTGCTTGGCACCCCGGACTACCGGAAGCCTTTTGTGCTCTATGTGCATGAGGTGGACGGTTGTTCGCTTTCAATGTTAACACAGGACTTTGGAGGTAAGCAAAGACCCTGTGCATATTTCTCAGCGGTTTTAGACAACGTTGCCAGAGCACTTCCCAGCTGCCTGAGAGCCACAGCCGCAGTGGCATTAGCGATCAGGCAATCGGAAGGGCTAGTCTTAAATACGGATCTCACAGTAATGGTACCACACGCTGTGGACGTATTGCTAAACAGAACCCAGACGCAGCACTTAACTAGTGCGCGTCTTACAGGGTACGAATTGACCCCGTTTGCACCTCACATAACTATTAAAAGATGCATGACTCTGAATCCTGCCACGTTGCTACCCCTCCCCAAAGGAGAAAGTGGCCAGGATGTACATGATTGCATATTCCGGACTGAAGAAGAGACAAAGGGCCGGATAGATCTAACAGACACCCCCTTATCGGAACCCCAAGGAGAATTATATGTTGATGGCTCATCTTTTAAATTGCCCAACGGTAATACGGTTGCGGCCTATGCAATAACCACCTTGCGGACCGTGGTAGAGGCGGCCAAGGTACCATATCTTTCCGCCCAAGCGGCTGAATTAATCGCACTACTGAGAGCATGTGAGTTGGGAAAGGGACTGAGGTTGAACGTCTACACCGATAGCCAGTACGCTTTCGGTGTAGCCCACAGTTTTGGGAGGTTGTGGGCAGAACGGGGGTTTCTTACGTCCCATGGTGAAAAGATAAAGAATGGACCATTGGTCGAACGACTGCTGTCCGCATTAACTTTGCCAGAAGCCCTCGCCATTGTGAAATGTAGTGCCCATAAGGCTGTAACTAATGATGTGGGAAGGGGTAATGCGTTTGCAGACAAGATTGCTAAGGAAACTGCCCAGTCAGATACCCCCTCCATGTTTGTAGTTAGTCAATGCAGAAGGATGGTAGAAGCAGACAATAAGAAGCCACCCCAGAGGAGCTGCAGTATTGGCAGGAGCAGGTGGGGCGGTTAGACGAGAATGGGTGTTGGACGGATTTATCAGTAAAATGCAGATGGCTACTACCGAATGCATTCGTGAATGCGGTAGTGGCCATGGCACATGGGCCCGCTCATGTCGGGGTCCGAGGCATGTGTGCAATGTTGGACCCCGTATGGTACAATGTTAATATCCAGAAAACGGCTAGAAATCTGGTCCAGCATTGTATGATTTGCCTCCAGCATAACCCAGGGGTAGTACCCCTGTGTTGTCAGGGAGCTTTGCCCCACCTACCTTGCCTTTCGAGGTACTCCAAATGGACTATATACAACTGGAACGGGTAAACAACCTTAAATATGTTCTGGTGGTAATCTGTACCTTCAGTAAATGGGTGGAAGCATACCCCACTAAGGAAAACACAGCTATAGCAACTGCTAGAGCCCTGATAAAGGAGTTCTTTCCCCGATATGGGTTACCACGAGTCATCTGGAGTGATAATGGGACACATTTTATTGCCAACCTAGTTCAGCATGTATGTAAAGGTTTGGCAATTCGACAGAAGTTCCACGCCGCAAGGCACCCACAATCAGCAGGCCTAGTTGAGAAATATAATGGGATTCTGAAGTTAAAATTAGCTAAACTACAGGACACGACTGGCCTGAAATGGCCCGATCTTCTGCCCTTGGCCCTATTGTCTGTAAGAACCACCCCTCATTCTCGCAGTTGGATTTCCCCTTACGAGGTGGTTTTTGGGAGACCAGCCAATGTATGGGGGGTGCCCCGGCCTAAGTCGTTTAGGGATATTGAGTATCCTATGCTGGCCGATTACCTTTATGCTTTAACTAAAGATCTCCGTTCTATCCACCAACAGATTTCAGCAGTACTGCAGCCTCTGCCGGAGGGCCCCGGACACAGCATCGAACCAGGTCAGTGGGTCCTGATTCGGAACTTCCAGCGGAAGTCGAGCTTGGAACCCCGCTGGACCCAGCCACATCAAGTGCTCTTGGCCACTAGGACGGCGGTGAAGGTCGAAGGGAGGCAGCATTGGATTCATGTTTCCCATCTGAAGCGTGTCCCGCTTCCTTTGCCTGAGGATTGCCAGGACCAAGAGGAGAACGAACGGCACAGAGGTGAGCACGACGCCGAAGAGCCGCCCTCCCCCGAAGCCCGCGGAGAAGCAGAAGGGCTGGGGGAGAGGGCCACGAGTTCAGGGTCGGCTGTGTCAAATAAGGCCCTGCCTGGGAATCAAACGCGTGACCAGGAGGGACACACATCTTGTTCCTTCTCTGATCCCACTGTGCCCGTTTTGTTAATAAATCCTGAAACCCCTGGTCACACCCGATACCACCTGCGGCCCCGCAAACGGAATGAGACTCCCCGGTCCGGCTTACCATAAAAGGTGGAGTCCGATTTAAAGGACATAGGGGATCACATGAACACTGGACTGAACCCGTGGAGGGCGTGGAACTATAAGTGATAGCCCTGTTCAGAAAGAAGATAGAGACATTGATAGCAAGAGGGGCCCAGGTAATCCTCCTCTTCGACCAGAGTTGCGTCAAGTGCAGCTCCAACGCGAGAAGTTTTTGCACCCTTGATTTTTTATTCCTTTTTCATTTTTTGGTACCTCTACTGTTTTGGAATGCTAAGAGTCTGCCTGTGAGGCTCTAATTTGGACACAGGAAAGAAGCACCCTCCGGCAGAATGGACTGCATATAGCTTTTCCTTCCTGTTTTTATCGTTTCCCGAGTTTAGAAATGGACTTTTAGTGAGGATGTATCCCTTTGCTCGTTTCGCCCTTGAAGAAGAACGTCCCATAATTCCCCGCCCTAGATATGCACATTTACCAATGTTCTCCACATGGAGTTTGCGTGTTAAAATTGTGTTTATTTCTATAATAGCTGTGTCATTTTTATTATGTTTAGGGTTGTTCATTTATTTAGAATTCCGCCACCCAGTCCATACCTTGGTGTTAACTACCCCCACTCCTCAGGAACACCATTTTCAGACTTTGGCCCCCCACAAAGAAAGGCATCGTCAGACTTATGTACATAATGCATTCATTGAAATGTTGCATCAGACTCACAGTTCCACGAATGTCACCGATTGCTGGGTATGTGGGCTCCTCCCTTCAGTAATGCATAAACATGATTTGTTTATATCAATGCCATTGTCACATATAGGGAGCTGCGAAGCCTGGTTTAAATTGCTGTCTATGATATATGAGCATTATACTGTAGATGCACGAAGATTCTCGGAGAAAGATTATGAATTGATATTGGCCTACATAGAGAGGCATCAGGGGTTCACTCCCAATGCAGAAGGCACTGATGGCACGTTGGATCCAACAGCCTGCATGAATGTGTATATGGACCATGAGAACGATACCTGGTTAAGGGATGAGGTATTAGATTTTGTATCCTTCAACTTCACCGAGTATTTTAGATACTTTCAGGAACGCAATGTCTCCGAAGACAAGATTATACCTGTCCCGGTATTAAATACGTCATCCTCTTTCTGTGTCCAGGGTTCCGGCCACTTGTTCGTAGGATCTAGCAGATGTAATTACACTTATTGATTACGAACTTTTAGTAGTCCTCCCATTCTAACTCCCCCGAACATATATTTTGTATGTGGGGAGAATGCTTACACCTGGCTTCCCAGGGGATGGTCCGGCAGGTGTTATCTGTCCTTCCTCTATCCTCCTGTTTATATTGCTCCCTCAGATTACCATAAATCTCATTCATTAAATAAAAGAAGTCTGCTATCCCTATCCATGGATAACGATGCCACTGATCAAACAGATACCCCGGCCCAACACTTCGTTGATATTATGAAAGGGGTCCTGCCTATATGGGGCCCTATCCTCACTAGTAAGGAAATCAGAAGGCTGTCTAGGGTGGTGGAGGGAGTAGTCAATACCACGGCCGGAATATTGACTAATATCACTGTTGAGCTTCAGGCGACCCGGCTTGTGACCCTCCAAAATCGACTTGTTTTAGATGTCATACTGGCTGACCGCGGAGGAGCATGCCGGGTGATCGGGAGCTCTTGTTGTGTGTATATACCTGACTCAGCCCCTTCGGTCCATTTAGCCATTCAGAAACTACACCGACTAGCATCCGAAATCCATACCGAAACTGGTACCTGGTCTCTGTCAACTTGGTTCTGGGACCTTCTGACCACCTGGGGGTGGAAACTATTCATGGTTCTATTGGGTATTGTGGGTTTCCTTTTTACTTGTTGCATTTGTATCCAGTGCGGCCCTGCCTGTTGTTCCTACTGTGCCACCCAATTCCGCTTTGCACTAACTAAATCCCCACCTACCCAAGCTCATGCCCAAATGACCCAGAAAGAAATTCATGATCTAATGCAGATAGACGAGGGTATCTTTGAAGATTAGTCATACTTGTTTTGTATCTTATTTTTAGCTACACTGTGCTAAAAGGGCCGTTCTGTAGGATCTAAATTTTAGAATATGATTAGCACAGTGTAACTAAAACTAACTTTTTGACTCGGCCCAGTAAGAAGGCCTTTTCGTGCATCCATTTAGTTAGTACGGCGAAAAGGGCCGAAAACAGAACCGCGGCCATCTTGGCCCTCGGCTCTCTTCGTCTAGAGGAGCTACCATCACGTGGTTCCCTGAGCCCATATTTTCCCTTGTTCAGCAGACCTTAGTTTTAGAAGACAGGCTGAATTGTATTTACGACCGAGAAGCAAGGTCACATCTGCTAAAGGGAGTACCAAGCAAATTCCTTCTGAACCTGGGACGAGAAGGGAGTCACCCGGTCGACCTTCTTCTCTTAAAGATAGTAACCTTTTTGTATCGTCGAAACTAGATATAGGATGAGCTCATTAGGAGCGCCTAGACTGGCTGGTACTTTTCCACTTATAAGGTTTTGTATGTTGCACTGTAATGTATAAAAGCGTGGTTTTGAGGAGGAGCCAGCAGTCTTCCTCGGCGCACCCCTTTGGGTGAGGATCGACGAGGCTCCTCTATGTAGAGTTTCCTGTTTGGCCAATAAACGTTTGAACCTTCTACGTTGCCAACTGCTCGTTATTTGACTTACATTGCGGGCCACTGGTAAGTGTGGCCCTTGAGACGAAATCTTGGATACAACAGGTTGGGGAAAAGGATTAAGATTTATTTATTTATTTATTTATTTATTTATTGCAATTTTTAAAGCGCGCAAATACCCCTACGGGTGTCTCGGCGCTAGTGTTTACAGAGCTCGCTGATGGTGTGACGGGGGAGTTTAGGACAATGAAAACAGCCATGTTTTAAGGCTCTTTCTGAATTTGAGGAGCGTGGGGGCAGTTTTAATATGAAGTGGTAGGGTGTTCCACAATTTGGCCGTGGCGATTGTGAAACATCTGTCTCCCCAGCTGGCCTTTCTTGTCCTAGGGACGTTCAGCAGGTAGGCAGAGGAAGATCGAAGGGTCCTGCATTGTTCCAGTGGGCGGAGAGCTCTTTTTAGAAACTGTGGTCCTGCATTGTTCAGAGTTTTATAGGCTATGCATAGAGCCTTAAATTTAATTCGGCTCCTAACCGGAAGCCAATGTAGTTTCTTGATATGAGCTGAGATTGAAGTGAACTTAGGAATGGATAGTAGGGTTCTGGCCGCCGCGTTTTGTACTGTCTGGAGCTTGTTGAGGACCTGTTCTTGGGCATTCAGGAGAAGAGAGTTACAGTAATCGGTTCTCGAGAACACTAAGGTGCTGATAAGTGTTTTGCCCGCGGACTGTGGTAGGTAAGGAAGTAATTTTTTTATTTTTTTTAAAGTGTAGAAGGCAGATGATACAACAGCGTTGGCGTGGTGTATGAAAGTAAGTTTATTGTCAAAAATGACTCCGAGGTTTCGGACCTTGACCACCGGTTGGGGGGGGGAACCCATCTGAGGTGGCCACCACTGAGGGGACCATGCTGGGCGTAAGCTCCCGAATGTCATCACCTCCGTTTTATCGGAGTTAAGTTTGAGGCAGTTTGATGACATCCAGGAGCTTATGGCCTTCATTCCCTCCTGAAAGTTGGCGGCGATAGATGCTCCGTTGTTGTGCACTGATAGTACTAATTGGGTATCGTCGGCGTAGGTTGTCAGGGCAATTCCATAAGATTTTATCACCCTCGCTAAGTCCGATACATAGATATTAAAAAGCGTTGGACTTAGCGAGGAGCCCTGTGGAACGCCACATGGGAGGGAAAAGGTCTGGGAGGTGAAATTACCCATCTTTACAGTCTGGGGGCGATTAGCTAGGAAAGAGGCAATCAGGTCTTTAGCTTTGCCTCTAATTCCTAGAGCTGAGACACGGTCGATCAGAGTGACATGATCGACCGTGTCGAAAGCCGCAGAAAGATCTAGGAGTATTAGGACTGCCGCTCCTCCCATGTCCATTGTCGTTCGAATTTCGTCGGCGGCCTTTAGCAGTGCTGTCTCCGTCCCGTGTCCCTGTCTGAAGCCAAACTGAGTGTCATCAAGTAGATTGTTGGCATTGATGAATTTCGAAAGTTGAGTGTTCATGGTTTTTTCGAAGAGCTTGGCTGGGAAGGGGAGACATGCGATGGGTCTGTAACTAGAGGGGAGCAGAGGGTCCAGGGTTGGCTTTTTTAGAAGTGGCTTGATGATAGCCTCCTTCCAAACAGAGGGATATATTCCTGTTGAAAACATGGCATTGCAAATAGTGGTCAGCGCGGGGGAAATGGCTTCTGGAATGAGGTTTAGGATAGCAGGGGGACATGGGTCTAGGGGGGATCCGGATTTCGTGCTGGTTATCAGGCGTTGAATATACTTCTGGTCAATGGTGTCGAAAACTGATAGAATGGGCGAAGTATTCATGGGGAGTGCCATAGGCAAAGGTGAAGGGGAGGAATGAGAGAAGGCAAGGAAGATGGAACTGACTTTTTCCTCAAAGAAGCTGGCCAGCGCATCTGTTAAAGACTGGGAACCTTCTAAGCGCGGGGCAGGGGGGTTAGACAAAGTGGTAACCACCCTAAATAGTTCTCCAGCTGAATTTTTCGCCTGATCGATTTGGGAAGTATAGTAGCGACTTTTTTCAGCAACTATTAGTCTTTTGTAGATGGTGAGAGCGTTTTTGTAGGTTGTTTTGTCTGCGGAGTTGTAATTGCGACGCCTCTGCCTTTCAAGATTCCTGCAGTACTGTTTCTGCGTCCGGAGGGCTTCAGTGAACCACGGGGCTGAAGGTATTTTCCTGTTTCGATGGGAGGATTTTATCGGAGCAAGTATTTTACAGGCCGTGTCTAGATTCGTCAAATAATTGAAGGACGCTATAATGGGGTCCTGCTCACCGGGAATATAATTCTCCTGCATACTCTCCGCTAACTGAGCTGTGTCGAGGTTTTTCCAGTGTCTATAGGAAGATTGGTTAGGGGCAGTAGGAGTGGGTTTGGTATGGTTTGTTTCAACCGTGAAACAAATCACTGCATGGTCTGTCCAAATGAGGGGAATAGTTTGGGTGACAGTTACAAGGGGACTATTGGTGAATATACCGTCTAATGTATGACCTGCCTGATGTGTAGGAGAGTTTATCAGTTGTAACAGGCCAACAGCTGATAGATCTGTGAGTAGCTGAATGGTATCATGATTATTGGTGACTTCTAGGTGAAAATTAAAGTCACCTAGTATGGTGAAGTGAGGGGTGTCTACGGCTGCTTCGATTAAATTGCCTATATTAGCGAGAAATTTGGCTCTTGACCCCGGAGGGCGATAAATTAGCATGCCTTTGAAGGATGATTTAGCCGAGAGGCATAGTGTGAAAATGAGAGACTCATATTCAGAGCAAATATAAGGTTTCGTCGTAAGTTTGAAGTGGTCTTTGTAGATTATAGCAATGCCACCCCCTTTTTTTATTGGCCTGTCTAATCTACAAACATTGTAATTAGTAGGAGTGGCTGCTCTGAAGTCTGGTCCGGAGGCTTCGTCCCCCCAAGTCTCTGTGATGAATAATAGATCTAGGTTATACGCATCAATCAGGTCGGCGATTTCTAGTTTGTGCTTGGGGAGGGATCTTGCATTTATTAATGCAGCTTGAACCAAAGGGGGGTCGGTTGTAGAGTGGTTCGCAGCAGCTATTGTGCAAGTAGAACAAGGAACTGGGCCCAAGATTGGGCTGGAGTATCTGAGATGAGGTAGGATATGAGGTAGGGCAGCTGTAGGCCTCAGTTGTAGTAATTCGGCAGAGGTGTATGTCCATCTCGCCGTGTTAGTAGGTCGTGGTAGTGAAGCAGCAGGGGGGCTGGCCCCTGGCCCGTCCTCGGCGCGGACGAGCGCAGACGAGCTTGCCTTAAGCGCGCCTTCGGCGCGCCACCGGCGCGCCCGCTGCGCTCGTCCGCTGCGCTTCCGGTATTGACACATATTAAATAGTGGGTGCTCTGACGTCAGAGGGGGTGTGGCCAGCCGAAGTGGGCGTGCCTGGTGACTCCCTCTAGCGAGGTGATGGCGGCGGTAGACAAGCGTTTGCAACCGAGACAGCAATTTGATCAGCTGCTCGGTATGCTCAGGGTGGTTGCTGGGTCAGTGTCAGGTACAGGGCAAGTTTAAAATCACATTTATACAATTTTAAAAATCGAGTAGTTCCCTTTCCAAACTCCCGGCTTTCCGCCTCAGGAGACTCTCTGTAAATGGAGCAGCGCTAGCGTTCAGCGCGCTCTATTTGTGTTGATGGGAGGGGGCGTGGCCAGCCGAAGTGGGCGTGCCTGGTGACTCCCTCTAGCGAGGTGATGGCGGCGGTAGACAAGCGTTTGCAACCGAGACAGCAATTTGATCAGCTGCTCGGTATGCTCAGGGTGGTTGCTGGGTCAGTGTCAGGTACAGGGCAAGTTTAAAATCACATTTATACAATTTTAAAAATCGAGTAGTTCCCTTTCCAAACTCCCGGCTTTCCGCCTCAGGAGACTCTCTGTAAAAAGATAAAAAAGAGTCTTCAGAAGGGCACCAAAAACCTGCATCTGAGGGTGAGTCCCAAACTACCAAGAAAGGCAAAAAGAAACCTTGGTGTTACCTTTGTAAGGTGACGACCCATTGGTCAAAGGATGCTTATTGTCCAAAGGCCAAATAAACTACTACTATTACCACTGCCCCTGAAGGCCCCCTGCTGCCCCTAGCACTGGCACAAGTGCAAGTGGTAGTACAGCAAACAATGGATTAGTGGGGTTAACCTTGGGTTCTGAGATGGGTTCTGACTTAGTCAGAACTCCAGCTCAGGCTGTCTTAGTCTGTGATTGTGGCATTGATCTTGCCACCCTACTGATCAGTCCCAGTAACTTGGGCAAGTACAGACAACAGCCTTTGATAACTGGAAATAAGCAAGGGCCAGTGTCACAATGGTGACAGAGAAACTTGTGTCCCCTGATCAGATCATACTTGGACAAATGTACCAAGTCACCAACACTAGCAATGTCGGGACTGACCATTCCTTGGTAGTTGTGAATCTTAGCTGGGGAGGGGTAACTGAACCTAAAAAGGTTGTGTTATCTCCAGACCTCCCCGTAGATTGTTTGTTGGGCAATGATCTAGAAACTTCAGCTTGGGCTGAAGTGGAGTTCAGGACCCATGCAGAGATAATGGGCATGTCTGCCAGTGTATTTGCTGTCACCAGAGCTCAGGCCAAACAGCTCAGAACTGACAAAGCACTGGATCCTGAGAACATGGACCAAGTGCTTCCCAAGAGAAGGATCAGGAATGGTAAGGAATTGCCCTCGTCACAGACTACCAGTAAATATAAGCCTTCTGAGGGAGTTGATCTCAGCCCGTGTGAAGAAGCTGTCCCAGAGGAATTGTGCCTAACCATGCAGAGTTATTGGGGGTCGGGGGCTCTTCCAGGGCAGACTTGAGTTTGGAGCAGCAGGCCTGCCCCTCTCTTAAACCCACCAGACAGAAAGCTGCTGCTAAGGATGCAGGAAATATCAGTGGGTCCCATAGGATCTATTGGGTGGATGGACTTCTGTACTCTGAAGGTAGAGACCCCAAGCCTGGTGCCACCAGGAGGTTGGTAATACCCCAGAAGTTCAGAGGTTTCCTACTTTCCCTGGCACATGATCTTCTTCTTGCAGGACTCTTAGGGCAAAGCAAGACTTGGGACTGGCTTCTCCCTCACTTTTACTGGCCCCATATATCTGACGACACAAAGGAGTTTTGTCACTCCACTTGCCAAGCCAGTGGTAAGTTAGTTGGCTCCACAAAGGCCCCCTTAATCCTACTCCCAGTGGTTGGGGTCCCCTTTGAGTGTAGGGATTGAGGTTTTTGGTCCCTTGAACCCTCCAACTGCATCTGGGCACAGTTATATACTAGTGGTGGTGGACCATGCCACTAGGTACCCCGGGGCCATTCCCCTGAGAACCACTACAGCTCCTGTAGTGGCCGGGCCCTCCTGGGAATCTTTTCAAGAGTGGGCTTCCCTAAGGAAGTTTTAACAGACAGAGGTACAAACTTCATGTCTAGTTCTATCACTGCCATGTGGAAAGAGGGTGGAGTAAACTACAAGTTTACGACACCCTACCATCCACAGTACAATGGGTTTGTTGAAAGGTTCAACAAGACTCTCAAGGGTATGATCATGGGACTCCCAGAAAAGCTTAAGTGAAAATGGGATGTCTTACTACCCTGCATTCTCTTTGCCTACCTTCCTCAGCAGGGGGTTGACTACAGCCTATTTGAGCTTCTGTTTGGACATCCAGTTAGGGGTCCATTGTGTCTTGTGAAGGAAGGCTGGGAGCAAACTGTCAAACCTCCTAAACAGGACATTGTGGATTATGTCCGTGGCCTGCATTCTTGCATTGCAGAGAACATGAAGAAGGCCAGCAAAAACCTGGAGACTAGCCAAGAACTTCAAAAAGCTTGGCCTGACCAAAAGACTGTCTTTACAGTTTACCAGCCAGGCCAGAAAGTGTGGGTGTTCAAGCCTGTGGCCTCAGCAACTCTCCAAGACAATTGGAGTGGGACCACAGTATCCTTGAACAAAAGGGTGAGGTCACCTACATAGTTGACCTAGGTACTCCCAGGAGTTCCCATAGGGTACTTCATGTAAACCGCCTGAAACCTTTTGTGGACAGTGCTGACATGGGCTTTCTATGGCAGCTGATGAGGGACTTGTACTGAGAACGCAGTCATGTTCCCACTCTGCACACAACCTCCGTGGTGCTCCTAGATACTCACCTTGGGTGGTTCTTTGGGTGCCTACATCTCCCGGGTATAGTCTTGACTTGAGTCGTGGTTCGCATACCACTATTTTAGCATATAGTTTGATCTCCCCCAGGTGACCACTATGTATTCTGTGCTATTTACCTGTTTCTATTGAAAGTATTGTGTGCATTATGTATATCTCCGGCTAGGAGATATCTGTATGTGTTAGTGAGTGTCTTATAATAAATATATATTTTTATAAATACACTGGGTGATTCTTTTTCTCTTAATCTATATCAATAAGATTATGTACTGGTAAAACAAGCTGCTTCACACTCCTTCTAGGCTAAACCTGAAGGCTGCTCTCCACAGCTACCACTTAGAGAGCTTTCTAAGGTTGTCTAAGACCACTTAAATCACCATAATGGTGGTCTGGATTGGTGAAGGCTGCCCACTTACATAAGTGTGCATCATATACCAAGCCAGCCTCTCACAACAAGTATCTTACTATGGAGTAGACTGTGGGATTTGAGCCCTATCTGATGTGGAAAATGGAGAGATGGTAAAGGTCACTCCTTTTTTCTATTTCAGGGCAGGCATGGTACATCACCCCCTTTATTCACTTTGGGCTACTCCAGTGACCCCACGTGGGGCTCATGCCCTTGTGATGGCGTTTCAGAGCAAACTTTGGTTCATTTTGCATTTTTTTGCAAATGTTCTCAGTCAGCTTTTAACCACATAATTTCAAAGTTTCCGATGAAGCATGGCTCAGATCAATGCAGGGTGAACCTTAAGGTGTTTGCAGTTGTTGAGCAGTGAGGAGGTCTGTTGCTGAGTTGGATCCTTCCTGAAGTTGGTTGTCCACTCTGGGTGAAGTATGCCATAATAGTTTCCCTCCTAGTAGGCCCTTTGTTTGCTCTTTGGGAACAACAATGTTGACTGTTTTAAAAGAACTTTAATGAATTATTATATGTTTTCTTATTGAGCGTGAGTTTATCATGCTTTTATGTATACCTCTGGTATGCCAATAAAGACATTTGGTTGATTCTCATAGGTGATCAGGCAAAAAAGTTTTTAAAGCAATCCTATTTAGTTTAGGATTTAGTTCACCTATTATTAACTTCAATGGGGTGATATTTTTCTAAAACTATATTTAGTATACTATATTTATGTTAGATGATATTCAGACAACAATATCCTGGTACCATACCTCTTTTGAGTATGGGAGATGGCTGAACATGGGGGCATATGTACAAGGATATTGCACCACTGGATTGTCACTTTTTTTGATGTTCCGATGGCACAATGCCATCCACTACATTTGCAAAGCGGCTTTAAGCTACTTTTCATGGCTTGCCGTTTTGTAAATATAGTACCTTTTCATGCAGGTATCTGTGTGTGAAAGGGTGTACAATGTGTGTTGCTGTGGGTGTTCCACCGCAACACCCATTGCTTTTTGACGCTCCCCCAAATTTACATGGATGTGTAAATCTGGAGAAGTGGCAAAAACTAACCCTGTGCAAATGCAGGTATTAGATTGGTGCAATGAGGAGGAATACTTTTATTTCTCCTCGTTTTTGCTTTTGCATTCAGCAGCACACATAGAAAGAGCAAAATGCCATTAATGATTGTTTTTGTGCAGGAAGGTGCCCCTTCCTGCACCAAACAATCATTAAATAGTGGCGATGTGCTACTTCCTCAGAATGCAGCACACATAGAAGTAGCAAATCACCATCATTGATTGTTTATCTTGGACACCTTACCCGCACATAAACAATCATCTCTTAGGGGAGAGGAGTTGGCTTAATGGCTAGGGCGGTCGAACGCGAATCTGGGGAACTGGGTTGGAGTCTCGTCAATGACTCTGAACATCCTGTGATTCTGGGCAAATCACTTAATCTCCCAGTGCCTAACAAAAATGAATGTGTCCTAATGTAACGCGACTGGTGCCATGTAAAGCGCCCAACACCTTCGGGTTAAGTTTGCGCTATATAAAACTCTGTAAAATAAATAAATAAATCTCAGCAATGTGGTCACCCTTGCACTATGGCAGAAGGGTGTCTGTGTGGGCACTAGGCCGCTATTTTTAGCGCAAGGGAATTTATAGTGGTGGGCTGTATTCTTGTAAATATGGCGCATCCCTGCATATTTTAAAATGTTGCAGCGCTGCAAAATTTCCTGCAGTGCCATGCTAGACCACTTCCTTCTACATATGCCCCATGTTGTTTTGAAGCGATGAGTAAGGCTCCAAAACAGGTTTGGAAACCCCACTTACCACTGCCAGATAAAGGGGAGGCTCTTGTAATTCCTCTATGCATTTCCCATATTTATTTTGTGTGTTTTGTGGACTTATTCTTCCATTTTCTACACAGTGGCACCATCTAAATACTGGCAGTAAGTGTTTTGAGCTAAAAGATAGCTACTACTTGCATTACTCCTACTTGACACTTGTAGTAAAACAGGTTCAAATTACGTTTGCGCCAAATTGTTTAATACCACAAGAGGGGGAGATTGGCCCTGTTAGTGTATGGGATCAATCACATCCATCTATGTCTTTACTGGAGTATTTATCATCCTTTAAAGACAGAGGAGGCATTAGTATATTTTCTTTGTTTGTCATCTACACAAACTAAAAAATGTGGGATGAAATCTCTTGACTCATAAGGGAATTAGTCAGTGTAATTGTAGGAACATTAATGTATCTTTTAGCCCTGACTAGTGACCATCATTGGTTAAGGTGCCATCTGAATATTTATTGTTCTTGACATTCATGAAAAAGCATCTATGTATCTATGACCAGCACCTGTGTCACTGGTGGCCGCTGGTGGGCTACCATGTCAGTAGTCAATACCTGCCCATTGTGTGCAACCCCTTTGTATGCTCAATCCTTGTTGAATGTGTGACCCTAGTGCAGTAACTGTTTACATTGTGGGTGCTATACCTACTTACAATCTTAAAAGCCACATGCAATTCGTTGTAGGATTCTCTCTCAGGGATGCAATTCACCTGAGTTACATGATGAAGCTTCCTTAAACTCCTCAAAGTTCTTCCATTTCACACACTAGAACATTCAGATTCCTCAGTCTGTACCCAGATAAAATGTCTCACCTGTGTGATTGGCGATGCTCCCATCTGGGCAGGGCACACAGGAGAAGCAGCACTTGGGACGCCCTGCAAGGGTCGATTTCCGATGTCCAAGAGCACAAGTTACACTGCAGACAGACACAGGGGCCTGCAATACAACAGAGGTTAAACCACTTCTGAATCAGGATGCCTTATGATAGCCTAAGTATGTATGTGAGTGATGGTTCTCTAGCCTGTAGTCCTGTTAAAGCTGACAGCCATACTGCTGGCGCAAATTGTGAACTTTATGTCCCATACCTTTTCTCACACCATTGTATCTATGGCATTCTAGATGTCACAGTCAGTGGGGCTTGTGCACTTTAAAGGGGGTGTCGGCATAACTAGCCACCTAAACTTCACAAAGCAAGTGGAGGAAGTGAGCCCCTGGAGAGGGACCTGGAAGGCAGTCTCTCATTGAGAGTGGTTTTCATTCAAACATCAACTTTCAATAAATTACAAAAAATTATTTTGCATTTTTTCCTCGGCTTCGACCTGGCAAAAAGCATACATTTTGGCATCAGACACCAGCTTTTACATTTTTTTATGGGGATATACTAGCTCTGCTAAAATACAGAATGTAGAAAATAAATTTTTGAGATCTCTCCTTTCTGTTCCCCAATCAACCCCGACATTCGCATTACACACAGAGGTAGGCTTGGGCTACATATCTGATATTTTAAAATTAGCCCCAGTGATTGGCTGGCTAAAAACCTGGCTTAACCAGGAGCTCACATTAAATCACATCATTTTAAAAGACTGTTTAGCCCTGGATAGAGCACTTAAAATCCCATGGGTAAGATATGTGAGAACCCAGCTGTCCTTAGCAGGCCGTCCGGAGCTCTTCTCATCTCCAGACGAAATAACTCATGAAGATTTAAAATTAGTTAAAAATACTTTGGTAAATCTATATGCCCTGGAAAGGGAAGCACTAGAGTTAAAAAAAACCCATGGTAAGGAAACACTATTTGCTTTCCTCTGTTCCTGGAATGGAACCTTACCTTCTTTGGGTAACAAATCCTTACCATCGTTTTCTCTTAACGAGATTTCGTTTTGACTCAATTCATTTTATATTGGGTAATTTTAGAACCTGGGCTAGACCTGATGATGCTGAACCATGCGATTGCGATCATTTTTCAATTCAGGATACGATGCATTTTATCATGTTTTGCGGTCATTATACTGAGATTAGAAAAAGATATTTGCTCCCTATTTTACGTACTCAGGGCTTTATTCAGGTAAAACCAGCCCTGTTGTTCTTGCAACTTCTTCCTAATATAAAAGTAGCCTTCTCTGTCGCTAGTTTTCTAGTGGCAGGAGCACGTTTAAATAAGTATCAAATAAGGCACAGGCACTTTATCTCTGAAAAATGAATTTCCTCTTTTTTTAACAAACCCTTCTTTTTATCCCTTTTAAATATTTATGTATGTTTTATTGTAAAATTTAATGTTTCTTTTTGTGATAATTGTATGCAAATTTTGTGATCTGATGAAATGTTGTTATGTATTTTTGCTCGATCTTTTATGATTTTTAATAATCGAATAAAGATAATTGACTGACTGACTGACATTTTTGCAAAACAAAATCACTTTTCCTTGAAAACTAGATGCCACTAGAGAGATGAAGCCCTCATTGTACCTCCCATTAAAGTAGCCCCATGAAACACGCCTCTTGGTTCGTCCCAGCAGCCTTGGCATGCAGTCTTAAACTGCTATTTCAACCTGGAAAAATAAATCCCTTTAATACCCATAGAGAAGGGTGCATGGAATTTAAAATGTAGGACATGTATATTTAATGGTTTACATGTCCTGGCAGGGATACCCCACAAAGTACTTTTCGCTTTAGCATGGCTGGCTCTCCCATAGGAAACACAATAGGTTACATTTAACCAATGTATAATGCTTCATTTCAGTTTGAGAGCAGCTAAAAAAATGGTTCCAGGTTTCATCTTAAAAGTAATTTATAATCCAACTTAATGGTCAAATCGGTTCTTATATTCCTATTTGAGTAATTACACTTGTGTAAAATTGTAATTTCCCGGCTTAAACTAAAAGGGCCTTTCTACCAGTGTCTAGTTTCACCTGACTTGAATGTCTCCCCTGTGGTGAGATGTGTTTTCTCACAGCCAGTGGACAAAAGGCTTGGGTGTGGAGAGGTGTTTTTCCTACTTGAACAGGATGGCCTGGGGTGTTGCCAAGTATCTTCCAGAGCTTCAAATTATGCCTATGCTGTCACTGACAGATGTAGCTCACACCGAGGCCTGCTTCTCTTTCTCTTCTATGTTAGCTTGGCTCCAAGCCCTGTGGGATGGGGAGCTGCTCCTGAACTGGTTTGGTGTGACCCCAAGGGAGGGTTTCATACCCACATCTCTGTCTGGGTAGAGGAGGAAGGGTTTTTCTGTGTTGGTTTTAGGGATTTAGGGACAGATGGGTACAATGGGATAGCTTATAGTGAAACTGGAGCTTCCCCCATACACGGGCAGGAACTGGGCATAAATAAGGTATCCTCCTGACAAAAAACCTCAACCTGTGAACAATAAGAAGAATAACTGCCCTGCAGTCTAAAGAACCTGAAGGAAGACTGGGCCTGCTTGCCTTGAACCCAGAAGCGTTGAAGTGACTCCAAGGGTCAGTTGGAAGACCTCCTGTTTGAACAACAGGAACCGAGCAAGTTTCCAGATGTCTCTCTCTGCAACTGCCATGTGTCAAGATCCAACTGGAGCTGCCCTGCGCCCTGCTGCTGGCATCTGTTGGACTGAGTCTTAACCCCCAAGTGGTGCCTCCCAATACACATATCTTTGGCTAGTGTTGAAGTGTACCGATCACAATGAGAGAGGCAGACTTTTTTTAAGTGAGTTCATTCAACTTCCATATATCATTTTGTAAAGTCAAATGGAGTGAACACACCTTAAAGGGGGATCTAAGCTAATTGGCATCAACCTTAAGCATCCCTTTTAGCTTTTAAAAGGACTCTTACCCACTGTAGGGGACTCCTACTGTCCAAAGTGGACAAGCCGGCACATAGAAACTATTTGACACTGTTTCCTCCATGGAAGTGGCAGGATACCAGCACTGCTGTCAAGCTGAAGCAGTTGACTTTCAATAGACTGTCATATTCAACTTGCTGGTTTGCCCTGCTGAAGGTGATCTGACTTTCAGGAAAATGTTTCTCCCTCCGAACGCAGATCAACACCAAGCTGCAACCGGTCGACAGCGAGGTCTTCCTGGGCACAGACTTCAGTCTTGGCCCACTCAGAGCTTTCCTTCTTTGGTCAACAGCTGTGATAGGACTCCACTATTCAGCAACCTACCACTGAAAAGCCGTGCTTGGGATTCAGCTTGCAACTTACCTTGCTGACCACTTTTTCCCAGAAAGATTTTGAAGTCAGAAGGTGAACTTTTCACCAGGACAAACCTAGTCCCTCTGTCCAACTTCAGATAGACTGATACTCCTGAGGCGGAAAGCCGGGAGCATGATTCTTGTGTGTGTCTTTTAAAATTTGAGTGTCACATTATCTCTGTATTTTTAATTACTCACCCTCTGCTCCCTTCAAAGCTGTAGCTTGTAAACTTCAAACGCCCAGACTACGCCGTGCAGCAGATTTAGCGCTGCCGCGGTTGCTAGTACCGGGACACTCTTAGCGCCATTTCCGGCGCTTGCCGTGACCACGCCCCTTTTCGAGACCACGCCCCCTCTGAGCCCTTAAAAGGCGCTGACTACGAACGCCTGGCAGATAGACTGATACTCCTGAGGCAGAAAGCCGGGAGCACGATTCTTGTGTGTGTCTTTTAAAATTTGAGTGTCACATTATCTCTGTATTTTTATTACTCACCCTCTGCTCCCTTCAAAGTTGTAGCTTGTAAACTTCAAACGCCCAGACTACGCCGCGCAACGGATTTAGCGCTGCCGCGGTTGCTAGTACCGGGACACTCTTGGCGCCATTTCCGGCGCTTGCCGTGACCACGCCCCTTTTTTGAGGCCACGCCCCCTCCTTCCCTGCCACTTCCATAGATCCATAAATCATGTGCAGATTTCGGACGCGCAGCGGACGAGCGCAGCGGGAGCGCCGTTTGCGCGCCGAAGGCGCGCCTAAGGCAAGCCCGTCTGCGCCCGTCCGCGCCAAGGTAGCGCCTAGCGCCAGCTATGCTGCATGTCTCGCTCCTACTGACCTTAGTATACCCCCCTCTGTCCCTCCATACTCCAGAGAGATGCTCTTACAACTTGGTAAGTTTCATGCTGACAAAGGAACCTTCACTCTGCTTAATACGGCTCTGCCTCGAGCTGACTTCCTGGCCAACAATCTTTTGAAATGTGGACTTCTGAATGTAAGGTCCCTGCCCAAGCACAGTATTGAAATCCAACTTCTTTTTGAATCTCACGAACTTGACGTCCTTTTTATGACAGAAACTTGGACGCGCCCTGATTGCATGGTCGCCCCGGGCTTCACATGTCCTCCTGGGTTCAAATTCCTACATACCCCTAGACCTAATGGTAGAGGAGGGGGGGTTGGTGTGATTTTCACTGCAGCCTGCAACATTAAGCCCTGTGCTTTAGACTCGATCGAAGGAACTGAACTTCTAGGACTATCTATTCAGACTCAGTCCAGAAACATTGTTACCGGGATAGTCTGCTATTGTTCACCGGGTGTGTTTAGCCTTCAACATCAACAGGTGCTCTTGACCATCTTAACTGATATTGCACTTTCGCATCACAAACTGTTCATTCTGGGTGACTTCAATCTGTGGCAGAACGGCGTCCTCGACTCCGGTCTACGCAACCTTCTCAACTCCTGCGAGAGACTTGGACTCTCCCAGTTGGTCACAGGACCAACCCACAGGGGTGGACACCTCTTAGACCTATTGTTCGCAGGCCCCCAGTTAGTAACAATGGGAGAAACTCTACCCATGGATTGGACTGACCATTCACTCATTAAGTTCTTCTTAGACCTTAAGAGTGACTATTCCAAAGCTCTTGGGCTGCCCAATAAAACCAAGTGCAGAGATTGGAAAGCCCTTACTCGTCTGCACTCTATAGGGGAAGTGTTTCATTTAGATCAATTCTTTGACGAGAATAAACAGGTTGATGATAACTATTCCTCTCTTTGTTCAAGGATTACCACTATCCTTGATGTTCATGCCCCTCTAAAAACTCGTAAATGCAGAAGCGTCAATTCTGCGCCTTGGTTTAATGACAGCCTAAAAGATCTGAAGCATAGCTGTAAACAGGCTGAGAGAAGGTGGAGACGAAATTACACTGAAACCACCAAAGAACTTTGGAAAAATAAAGTGCGGGAATATAAGAACTCAATTAAAAAATCTAAAGCTGACTACTACTCCTCCATGATCTGCAATTCCCCTAACAGCTCTAGAAACATCTTTAATATATTGAATAGTGTCACCAACCCGGAATGTGTCAAAAACACCATTATCCCGTCTCAAGATCTCTGTGACAATCTTGCTGCGTTTAAAAAAAATAAAATTGAGCTCATCATTAAGGACCTAGATGCCTCCCCTAACTCCACCCTTCACCCTGATCTTAATCCGAGACCCCCCGTGAACCAGCCAGCAGTGCCACCATTGGCCTCAAATGACCTCCTACTTGAGTTCCCTTCTATCTCGTATGAGGCATTCGTTAAACTAGCCAGCAAGATCTCCTCTGGGTCTCCTTTAGACCCTTTCCCTCACAAAGTTTGGAAAGAATTTGAGCTGGAACTCCTTCCCTCTCTGCACGTTATTTGCAACCAATCTCTTGCAACCGGAATAGTTCCTGCTCAGTGGAAGCGGGCATTAGTTTCCCCCCTGTTAAAAAAACCCTCTCTTGACCCAGACTGTTCTAAGAACTACCGTCCCATATCTCTGCTGCCCTTCCCAGCCAAAATTGTTGAAAGCTGGATTAGTAACACCCTCTCTACCCATCTGGAACGTCATCATCTTCTTGACGCGGATCAATTTGGTTTCAGGCCCACCCACGGACTTGAGACCGCCTTGATCACCGCGATGGACGAGCTTCAGAGGCGTGCAGACAGAAGGCAGGCAGCGTTCCTTATCCTGCTTGACATGTCTGCCGCCTTTGTCACCGTGAACCATGATATTCTGTTGAAACGACTGTTTGAGGCAGGAATAAGAGGTTCAGCAGTACAGTGGTTCCACTCGTTCCTCCAGGATAGACAGCAAGCGGTATCCATCCCCCCTTTTCAGTCGGTGTTCACTTTGGTCCCACATGGGGTCCCACAGGGCTCTGCAATCAGTCCAATACTTTTTAATCTGTACCTAAGACCTCTGATCTCGCTTATCAAAAGCTACAACATCAAAATTATCAACTACGCTGACGATACGCAGTTGATACTCTCCTTGGAGGGAGAAGACTCTATCTCTATTGAGACCTTTCACAAATGTCTACGTGACACCTCTTACTGGCTAAAATACAACTCCCTCCAATTCAACGCAGGGAAAACGGAGGTACTTTTTAGCACTAGTACTAAGATTCCTCGGCCCTTCCCAGACAACTTCTGGCCACCTGAATCCGGGACCATAGTGCGTCCAGTAGCCACAATCCGCTACCTCGGGGTCATTCTGAATCAGGAACTCAGTTTGGAGACGCACATCCAAAAGACCTCTGCTTGTTGCTTCGCTATCCTCCGCTCCCTAAGGAAGATATTGCCTCTCCTCCCCACTCATGCACGGGCCCAAGTGGTACGCTGTACCATCCTTAGTCGTCTAGACTATTGCAACGCCTTGTTGCTGGAATCCCCTGGGTTCCTGTTAGACAGACTCCAAAGAGTCCAATCAGCAGCGGCAAAATTGGCACTGGGGCTTCCTAGAAGAGCAAGTGGAGCCTCCCCATTGAGCAAACTCCACTGGCTTCCGGTGAGGCAGAGGGTCCAATTTAAAGCCCTCTGTATAGTGTTTAGGGCATTATATGCAATAGGCCCTGCCTCCCTCCAATATAAAGTTGCTTGGTATACCCCAGCTAGGCAGCTTCGCTCTTCTGAAGCCAAGCTGGCAATGGTTCCAAAATTCAAAAAAATCAGATCCGGAGGCAGATCCTTCAATGTGGCAGCTGCCAAGCTTTGGAACTCGCTCCCAGCGGAAATTAGACATATTTCTGAATTTCTACCCTTTAGGAAAAGAATCAAAACCTGGCTTTTCCTCAAGACTTCTGTCCACTAATCTTGTCCCCTGTTGCTTCTGGCCTTTCCCCACCCCATTAATTTCAGTCAGCGCCAGGATGCCTGCCATGGTGACAGCGCGCTTAACAAATGATTAAAATAAAAATAAATAAACTTGCTCTCCATCGTGGTAAGCCTTAACCTTTGACTTTGACACAGTCTAGCCTGAATAGATAACCACGGTTGGGGCTTTGTGCTTTTTGGCTTAAATGTAGAAAATCATATATCCTGTCCTACCTATTGGATTTTTGTTGTTTTGAAGTCATTTTAATTAATATTTTTTTTAAACATTTGTTTATTGAGTTTAATTATTAACAAATTCTCTATTATTCTAAATTGGTTTGGGGTTTTACTTGTGTTGTGTTTTAATTTTATTACTGTGTGAGTACCGCATAGATACTTTACACATTACCTCTAAATTAATCCTGACTGCTATGTGTCAAGCTACCAGAGGGTTGAACACAGGTTTATTTAGTGACTTCAATGGTAAACCCTAATAACGATTGGGATTATAATTTGAGGTGGGTTCTCACTTCACTAAACTAATCCTGTGAGCTTGTCACCTTATTTATGAACCGAGCTGTCTGTACCCCACGTCCTTTGCACAAGCAAGTTAATATCTAACTTGTATACAGTGAGATTTCTTCAAAACCAGGTGCAAAACTGCACAAAACCTAGAATGTATTTATGATATGCTCTCAAGTGAGTTCAAGAAAGATCCCACTGCCACAGGCCAAAGTCCAAGTGTGAATGGGCTGGGACATTGTATAAACATAGACCAAGTGAGAGTGTTTCAATGTCTCAATGGTCAAACTGTTCATACAGAAAAATAAGACCATATTTCTTCCCTTACTTCATTAACATCCAGAAAATGGTTACAACAGGTCAGTAGGGCCAGTGAATATCAAGAAGTCTTTGACAAGTTCCGAAAGGCCCTGAGCGAAAACCCTCTACTACTGATGCACTGTATTGTACTAGAATTGTATTTATATAAATTACAGAATGTCTATAATAGATAGGTGTTCCCATGTGCAATAATCAATTTTTTCCTTCATTTTCATGAAATATTTAATCATCTAAGTCCCACATGCAGTGACTCCCTACATTAAGTGAGCTGATGACTTGTCTCTATGCTCAAAGGTTAATTTCTGCGGTGGGTGATGGTGTACTCCACCAGCAACCTTAGCTGAGAAGTGAGAACTGGGATTCTTTATGTTCATAAGCTGGTGAGCAGTACAGCTCATCCACAAAGCCCACTAAAACTTTTGGGGATTGGGCTTAGGGCTGTTTTAGGCCTGACCTTACAGGCCCACAGCCAATTGACTGATCAAGCACCAGCACTTTGTTATGCATTGCACAAGTGCCCAATGATCACAAGTCAATTCATCATCAGTGCTACTCAAGTACAAATCTGGTGCTGTCCTGCGTACTCTGTATTATGGTGCCAACCAGTGGGCTATTCACCTTACTATAGGCAGGTGTTCATTGAATGCAGAATCCTTGTGAATCCTCAGAGTGGAAGCCCCACAGTAGGAGTGAGCTGCACAGCTCAATGCCCCTGCTGTGTTGCCTGTCTGCCTTCCATGACACACTGTATCACTTTGACTACTATCAGACTTCCTTTAAAACCCATATCACAGTACACAAAGGTATGATGGGATGCAGGATTTCACAAGGTTCAGGCAACAACCTGGTAACCTTGTACCATAACAATGAGTCATGTTATTACAACTGATGGAGGCAATCAGTGACCATGTTAGTCATCTCCCCTGGTGGGGGGAGCATTATAATGATTTTAGTGTTGCTTCCCAACAGCTTTTACCTTTTCGTTAAGAAACAGTAAAATATTACTGCATGTCCGTAATCTAAATTGGGCAAGCAGACCTGTAGCCATTTTTACGACAGCCCTTACTCAACACAGCAGTCAGAGAAGTTTTGCCATGGCAGAGATAGAGTAGTCTACACCATGATCAAACTTAGTCCTTCCCAGCGGCCAAGCCATTGTCCTCTGGAGAGCACAGTCATTAACTCCAGTTAATGTGGTGCTGGGGTCTGTTGCATGTGCTATGAATGTTATTGCACTTTCTCTCTTTCTCAGCTCAGAACCAGGTAGTACAGGCCTTAATAAAATCTTGACTACAGTAATACTCTATCTGAACAATAAAGTGCAGGTGGTTCAAAAAGCAATAGTCTGCACTCCTGCACTCCTGCCACTAAGAATACATGCCCCCACATCTAAAGGTGTTGCACTGTCTCCCTATCAGGAAGGGGATCCTTTTTAAAACCCTGTTCCTGGTACGTAAGGCCCTCCACCATACAGGCATTGGGTACCTCAGAGCAAGATCTGCTTCTATGCTCCATCTAG